>NC_073624.1:181385532-182010532 GCF_029407905.1 Bubalus kerabau
CAGGCGGCGGACGGCGACCTGCCGGGGCGCGCCTGGACCCTCGATAGGGGGCGTCTCGCCGTCCGACTCTGCGAGGCTATGCAGCGCTAGCTCGCCGTGGAAGTCCTTGCGGAAATCCGGGTGGCCCACCTCGAGGCTGTGTTTGCGCAGTGCGCCCTTCTTGTCGGCGCCCAGAGAGGCTCCCAACTTCTCCGCCGACTGCACCCGTTTGAGGAGCGGTGAGCGCGGGGGCTCGGCACTCTTCGGGCGCGGGCGCACCACCGGCGGCGACGAGTGCAACTTGGCCGGGAAGCTCTGCGTGGTGTGCGAGCTGCCCACCGTGTGGCCCGGCAGCGGCGGCGGCGACGCCTGTGTCGGGGACGGCGTGTGCGCCAGCGGCGACAGCGGGATGTTGCCTGCCGACTTGCAGCGCGCAGAGCGGTACTGGCGGTGCAGCTTCGGCGACAGGCCGTGAAGCGTACTGGGCCGGATGTGGTGCGACGCTGACGACGCCGGCGAGTTGGGCGTGCTCGAGGCGGGCGAGCTACTCTGGGACGAGGCGCCTGTGGGCGGGCGAGAGAGGGCAAAGAACTGGGTTGGCGCCGCCAGGGCACTGCCCTGCCCGCACATGCCGCCCGCCCCGCGCAGGTGCAGGGTCTACCTAGGTAGGCGGAGTCGGGCGTGGAGCGGTAGCTGTGGGTGGGCGAGCGCGCCGGCAGGCCGTGCGTGGGAGAGCCGGGCAAGCTGTCGCTGGACGACAGCGAGCGGTTCAACGACGACAGCGAGCGGCTAGTGTGCAGCAGGTTCGACTGCTTCGTGATCTTGCGGAAGAGGGAGCTGCGCTTCTTGCTGGAGGACAAGGAGGGAACCAGTTTCCCTGGACCAGACTCTAGAGCTGCCTGCTCTTCCCACTTCAGGGCCTCAAGCCACCTCCTGGAACCACCCACCCAATCTGGACCCTCCCTCTTCAAAAACAACACTGTTGGAGGCTGGAGAACTTCTCTTATCGCTGTCCCACTTGGCTCCTCCCACCTGGCCTACCCATTGCTTTTTGACCACACACAGTGCAAGCTAGAAACATTCTTCCAAACAGAACCAACCTATTCTGGCCCCGTCCACCTTTCTAGCCCCTCCCTCTACAGCTAAACCCACCTATCAGGGCAGGAAGAATTTCACTGGCCTCAGCCTGACGCATCTCACTCCAATCCCCACTGACTCTTTGTCCAGGCCAAACCCCGCTGATTAAAACAGAAAACTCTCCTGGCTCCACCCACCTCTCCTAACTCTGCATTATTTGTAAGGGAAGAAATTATTTCTACTGGCCTGGTATGCTCCTCCCAGGTAGAAGTCTCTTCTCCTGGCCCCTCCCAGTCTCTTAAATGCATCCAGCAAAACAGGGTCATCTCTTGGATGGTACCCTCTTGGTCCGTATCCGCTGGCTCTGCTCTACTCCCAGAGTTTTGGAGCTTGGTACATCTTCTTTTTCCAGCTCCTCCCACTTTCTCAGCCCCTCCTTCTCTGTCCTCTCATTATTGCTCTTCACTCGGTGGCCCCCAGGTGGCGCGAGTGGTAAAGAACCCGCCTGCCAATGCAGGAGGCGTGAGACTGGAGTTCTCTTATGTCTTCCCGATCCCTGGGTCGGGAAGATCCCCTGGAGAAGGGCATGGCAACCAACTCCAGTATTCTTGCCTGGAGAATCCCATGGACAGAGGAGCCTGGCGGGCTACAGTCCATAGGGTCCCAAAGAGTCAGACACGACTGAAGCGACTTAGCACACACGTACAGTGGCCCTGGCCACCTTTCCTGTGCACAACTTCCATTCCTGTGAATATGCCTTCTCCTGTCCTCTCCTATACCTATCCCACAAAAGCCCTGGCCATTGCTCAAAAACTGGAATGCTCCAGAGGGCCTGCTGTTTATAGCCCCGCCCACTGCACTTGGCCCCACCTACCTCTCCTGACCCTCCTTGGCAGAGGGCCTCTTGTTCCTCCGAGCCATTTTGGCCTTGTAGCTGCTGCGCCGTGCAGGACCGATACGGATGGAGGTGTTTTCGAAGGGCGTTGTGGTAACGGCCACTTTATTGCCACTCTGGAGTTAGAAAGGGGGAAAGTTCTCTGCTGGAGGCTGTTCTGGCAACTCCAGCTCCCCGGGACCTCCCTCACCCTTCACTCCTTTCCACTCCCCCGACAGTTCGCTTTTTCCCCATAGACTCACCTTAAGGATCAGCTCAACGACCTCAGGATGTACCATGCCATGCACCGGCTCCCCGTTCACGTGGGTGATGAGGTCCCCGGCACAGAGCCCTGCCTCCTGGGCTGGGCCCCCGTCCTCCACGTGCTGGGGACAGGGCACCCCACAGGGGCAGGATTAACAGGATTGGTAACAAGGAAGTCTCCCTAAGCTTCTGTTCCAGACACCTAACTCTGTAGGCACAGTATTTAATTATAACACCAAGCGAAACAACTATCATTCTTGCCAATTTACAAATGAAGAAACTGAGAGTCAGAGAGGAAAGTGACGGGGTGAGGAGGTGTCACAGAGGAGTCTCATTCAGGCTGCCTAGTTCCAGAGTTTGAGCTGTCCCTCATCCCTTGGAGCGGGGCGGGGCGGGGTGGGGGTGGGGGGCGGGGAGGTGTGGAACTCTCTCTCCCCACCGTAGAATACAGGCTCATCCATGACTGCTCACCCAGACAATGTGGTGTACACTGTAGACATCTGAGTCACCCATGTAGACGCGGATGGCACGCAGTGTGAAGCCATACTTCTTGCCCGAGCGTTGGATGGTGATGGGGGAGCGAAGTCCACTGACAGCCGGAGAGTAGTCCCGGCTGGGTGAGGAGTCCCGTGAGGATGGGTTGGAGGAGAGAGATCGCGGGGACATGGGGCTAGCCAAAGGTGAGCTCCCATGTGGGTCCACTGCAGACACAGACCCATGGTCAGAGATCAGGGCGGACTGACACAGCTTTCCCTGTGTCTGCTCCTCCCTCCTCCCAAGTGCAAGTCCCAGGGCTCTCATTGGCCCATCCCAGAGCAAATCATGGTGGACCGGGAAAACGCACCAATGGGGGCAGCCCATCCCCTGCCAGGTTGGACCCAGCATCACCTGCAGGGATCATGACAGACAAGGCAGTGGCCGAGGCTGACTTGATGACTTTGCCCCCAGTTCGAGAAGGCCGCTTCTCTACCGCGGGATCGCCTGATAGCTGCTGGTGCCGCGCTCGGCGCAGAACCAGGTCATTGGTGGCTCTGGGGCCTGATGGGTCCCCATCCTTAGAGGGTGGGCAGAGGTCGCCTGGGCGGTCAGCTGCAACACAGCAGGTGGGTTAGGGGGTCAGTCCAAGGGCATAGCCCTCTTAAATGGTGTTCCCTCAACATGCAATGCTCTTCCCACTTCTCTCCCTTGCTGGATTGTGAATTTCATAAGAGCAGATACCCTATACATCTGGAACAGCTCCTGACACAGAGAAGTGCTTAAACACATTTGTTGACTGATTGAGCATGGAATAGGGGTCTTTCTCATGTTGATGAGAATCTCAGGTTGGAGTGTGAACAGTACAGGAGAACTTGCATAAGCAGTAACCAGGCTTATTGAACGCTCATATATGGCCCCTGGGGAATTGGGGAAGGCAGCAGGAGGGGGCACTTACTAGCCTCCGAGTCCTCGGTGCTGGGGGTGCCATCCCCTGGAGGTATCTCTTTGGCGGCCCGCGCATCCAGCGAGCCTGGGGGGTCGGAGCTGGGCCGGGGAGGCCTGCGCAGCCGAGCCTCATCCTCTTCCTCTTGCGGGGTGCTGAAGCGGCTGGGCTCCAGCAGCGCCGAGAAACGGCGGCGGGCGCCCAACGGGGGACTGGCCTCCCCCTCCAAGAAGCTGGCCTCAGATGCCGAGAAGCGCTTGCTGCGCAAAGGGGGCGTTGTCAGAGGAGTTACTCCCCTTTGGGCCCCGCCCCCAAACCCAGCTCTGCCGTTGCTCACATCTCCGGGGAGCCCCCTCTCCAGGTCTTCTCGCGCAGGGTCAGGCCACCCAGGCCCTCCCGCTTGCTGGTCACCTTCTCCTCTGGGCCCTTGGCGGTCGGCTCCCTCTTGCTGGTCCCCGCTGCCGCCACGGGGGTCTTGGGCTCGTGCTGCGACAGCTGCTCCATACTGCTATACACCTGCAAGTGGTAGTGGAGGGAAGTCCAACCCCCAGGTTCTGCCTTCCCTCCTGAACCAGTAAACTTCCCGCTACTGTTGTTCAGTCGCTCAGTCGTGTCCAAGTATTTGCGACCCCATGGACTGCAGCACGCTAGGCTTCCCTGTCCTTCACTGTCTCCTGGAGTTTGCTCAGACTCATGTTCATTGAGTCGATGATGCCAACCAACCATCTCATTCTCTACCTCGCTACTGGAGCCTGCCAAACTAAGCTCCATCATAGTAAAGCTGGGTCCTGCCCATTTCTGGACCGATCCCGACCACCCACAATTCTTCAGTTCTGGCCCCACCCCACGAAATGAGGCTCTGACATATTCTAGATCCTGCCCTGCCCAAGCCCTAAAGAATTTCACCTCTCCAAGTCTCATCCAGTTATGCGTACCCTCTCCCAAGCTAGGTCGTGCACCCCCCTACATTGTATGTGTGCGCTCAGTCGTGTCCGATTCTTTGTGACCCCCGCTACATGCTGTTCCTCAAAATGAAATAGTGCCCAGCCTCGCCACAGCCTAGCTCCGCCCTCACTGCTCAATCTCTCCATTCCCAGGTCCTGACCCCGCCCGGTCCAGATTAGCCGCTTCTCCTGTTGGTCATTTCCATACTGTTCAGGTTCCCATTAGATTCCACTCAATGCCGAAGGCATCTTCCCTGGTAGTTCAGACAGTAAAGCGTCTGCCTACAATGGAGACCAGGAGATCGGGAAGATCTCCTAGAGAAGGAACCCACTCCAGTATTCTTGCCTGGAAAATCCCATGGGCGAAGGAATCTGGAAGGCTAGAGTCCATGGGGTCGCAAAGAGTCGGACACGACTGAACGACTTCACTCACTTTAATGCCAAAGGCCACTTCCAAGACTATGCTGCTTCCCCCCACCCCACCCTCTCTGCCACTAGCCTCATCATGCAGATCCTCACTCCCTCTGTAAATTCTCTAGTCTGAGACCTTAGGTCTGTGTGCCTGCTCCCCACAGCCTCCTGAGCCCCTGCCCACTTCAAGCCCACCTCCATTCCCTCCCTCAACACCTGCCCCGCCCTCCCCCGGACTCACCCCATCCCTACCCCCCAATTTGGCCCACCTTGCTGAAGCGCGGGGAGCAGGAGGAGAACTGACGGATCTCCACAGGCTCCTCCTCGGTGGTGTCATCCTCATCGTAGGAGTTCACGTGGTGATACCTGTCTGAGCGGGCTGGGGTGGAGGTGTGGATAGTGACCGCGGGCACGTCCACTCCTCAAATCACACTCCCGCGAAAGTCAGGTCTAGGTCCTACAAGCCTGGCCACGCACACCCCTTCTCCTTACTAGTAACTGATTCAGACCCCGCCCCCACGCTGAGTCCCAGTCCCACTTTCTCCAAGGCTACATGTAGCCCCGCCTCCATAAAGCCACACCCCCAGACTCCACCTATGGTGCTCTCCACCCTGGCTCCGCCTCCACCAGCCCAGGCCCTTGGCTGTTCTGGGTCCTAGCACCGCCCGGTAACCCAGGCTCACTCCCAATTTTAGAATTTACTCCGGTCCAGGCTCCACCCCTACCCCAACCTCCTTTCTTCTCTGAGCCCCGCCCCTCTGCCAAGTCACGCCCCTGGCACGACCTCAGCCCTCTTCTCTGTTCTAGCGGGCTAGTCTCCTACCCAACTGGGTTCCAGCCCAGGCCATACCCAAGGGCCCCCTCAAAGGATTCCACCCGCTGTCCCTGCTCACTGTCGAAGTAGCTGGTATCATCTTCGGACTCCAGATGGGGGATGAACTCGGCCTTCTGCCTCAGCAATCCTGTCCAATCCAGGTCTCGAAAGAAACTGTGCTGCTTCACCTCAAAGGCACCGCCTGGGGAGGAAGGAGTGGGCTGGATCAGGGAAGGAATTTAAGCGACAGCTATGGCTAGCCCAGGCTTCACTGGTGACTCAGACTGCAAAGAATCTGCCTGCAATGCAGGAGACCCAGGTTCAATCCCTGGATCGAGAAGATCTCCTGGAGAAGGGCATGGCTGCCCACTCCAGTATTCTTGCCTGGAGAATTCCATGAACAGAGGAGCCTTATGGGCTACAGTCCATGGAGTCACAAAGAGTCGGACACGACTGCACAGCTAACACTTCAGGCTAGCCCAGTAGCCCAGCAGTCCAGCTCACCCATTTTCCCGCCCAGGGACACAGCGCTGGAAGCCCTGCTATGGACAAGACACCACTACCCACCCACCCCTGCCTCAAATCATATTCTCTGCACAGCAGACCCCCCCCTACCTGCACCTAGACGGATCAAGGGATTAGTCTGCAGGAGGCTGGATATCAGGTGCTGGGCATCCGTGGGTAGGGCCTCCTCCCCTTCAGGCCACAGGATGTCGTCTGCAGAGCAAGGTGTAGGGTGGGGTTCGCTTTTAGGTCCATGAGGCCTTGGGCCCTCCCTCGTTTCCATGCCCCCCTGCCTGCCCACCGCGGAGGCACGCACCACTGATGACCTGTCCAAAGAGCTCTTCGGGAGTGTCTCCAAAGAAGGGCACACAGCCCACCAGGAACTCGTAGAGAATGATGCCCATGGCCCACCAGTCCACCGGCTTGCCGTATCCCTGACGCAGGATGACCTCGGGTGCGATGTACTCTGGGGTCCCACACACCTGGGGGCAGGTGGTCAGCCCATGCCCTGGCCACAGGAGGGGCCTCCTGGGGGAGCAGTGCCCCCCCCATGCCAGGCCCAGGGCCCACACAGTCCTGCCGGGTCACTCCACCCGTGGTGACCCCCACTCCCGCACACACACCTGTTTGTCCAGGAACTCCCGGGCGTCCTTCTCAATGTGGCCTTCATAGAGGTTGGTGGTGAGGCTCATGAGCCCCATCTTTGAGAGGCCAAAATCCGTGAGCTTGATGTGCCCCATGGAGGTGATAAGGAGGCTGCAGAAGCAAACTGGGGTCTTAGAGGTGAGGATGGTCCTTCTCACTCCTGGCCCTTCTGTGCCAGGGCTCCCCCGACCCCCGAGGGACAGGGAAGGAGTGATGACGAAGATCAAGGCTCACTTGTCAGGCTTGAGGTCGCGGTGCACGATGCCGTAGTTATGCAAGTACTCCAGCGCCAGCACTGTCTCAGCAAAGTACATGCGGGCCATCTCCACAGGCAGTGCCCCAATGTTCTTCAGCAGGGTGGCGCAGTCCCCCCCTGGGGGTGAAGGAATGGATGCATGTGAAGAGGGAGGCAACCCTGGCCCAGAGCTGAGCACTCAGCAGGCAGCATAGCACCAAGTTCTCTTCTTACACGGCCCCCATTTCACAGCTAAGGAAAACTGAGGCTCAGAGAGGGCCCTCCCTCTCCCAGCTTCCGCTGGGAGTGCCCTCTGCCAGGCTTCTCTTGTTTTCTTAGCCATGCTCCAAAGTCAGCACAATCAGTTGATTTTACACAGGAAGGGATTGGTTTACACCCAACCTCAGAGAGAGGTTGGGTCAGGCAGGGAGTTGATGGTGGAGGTAAAGTTTGGTTGGGACTGAGGCTGCCCGCTTATAAACAGTCTGGGAGAATGGACCCTGGTCTGGAGTCTGAACCTTGAGGGTCTGAGGTTTTAAAATATAAATTACTTTGCCCCACCAGATTTACTGTCAGCAGCATTCATATTTTAGTCTCCCTCAGCTTCCATTTCTCCTTTTTCTCACACGGGTCAGATTTCCTTCCAGGTTTAGCTACTGGGTCAGCATGTAACCCAAGTTTGGTTAATGACTTTTCCTTCTTTTTTCACAAAGATTGCTAAGCTCATAGGATGTAAGCTGGGATCTGTTGGATGGTAACCTCACTATATCACTGTTTCATTTTATTTATTTTTGGCCATGCCATGTGGCTTGTGAGATCTTAGTTCCCCCAGCAGGGACAGAGCCCATGCCGCTTGCAGTAGAAGTGTGGAGTCCTAATCATGGACGATCAGGGAATTCCCTATCAAGCCCTGTTTACTGGGACGTCCACACGTGGGAGAATAGACCCAAGAGATGGAGAGAGTACTAATAACATAATTTGAGCACCTAGATAAAGCCATTCTTGAAGTTTTCTTTTTTTAACCACAAGTTGACAAATTTCTCTTTTTCCTAATTTTCCCTGAAGCTAGATTTATCTCAGTGTCAGAAAGCCCACAGCAACTTTCTCAGGGTGGCCCCAGGAATCTGAATCTGGCCATAACCCCAGATAATCCCTACACACATTATGCAGAAAACAGAGTGTCCATGGCCTCCTTGAGCTCTCTGTCCCTTGTTGCCATCCTCACTATATGAAACAACCTTTTTCTTTTTTAGCTTCTTTTTCTTGTTTATTGTATACAGTTTTATTGTATGTTTTATTGTAGGTTTATTCCCTCTGTGAGGGAAAGGTGTATCTGTCCAGGTCTCCACTGTGTCACCAGCAAAGCATGTGACATGAAGGAGATGATGAAGGGACATCTGTTGAGTGACTTAACGGTCAATTAAGACTTGGAGGTGGCACAGCTGTAGCCCTGTGAGATCATGTGTGTAATCGTAGTGCTTCTGTGTTTGGAAGATGGATGGATTAATATTTGGGATGGTTAGATAAACAGATGAAAAACATGTATTGGTGATTGGATGTTTGGATGGATGGTAAAGGGATGGATAAACTGATGGATTAATTGTGAATAAGCAGATGGAGTTAGACTGCTAACTAGATAAAATGAGATAGCTGCTAGAGTGGAGGTTTGGATGAATGAATACAAATAAGAATAGTAAATAGATGGATGGAAAGAGGGATGGATGGATGACAGATTAATAAATAGGTAAATAGATGGTGGTGGATAGATGGATGTTAAATAGGCAGGTGAATAAACAGATGGATGAATGAATGCCTAGATATAGAAAAAGAGGGATGGATGCAAAACAGATGTACAACACAGTGAACCCTAATATAATTTAGTTAATAATAATGTACAGTATGTGTTCATCAATTGTAACCAATGTATCACAAGATGTGAATAGCAGAGGAAATAGAGCAGGAGGGGAGTGAATACCTGGGAACTCTCTGAGCTTTCCAGTCAGTTTTTCTATAAACCTAAAACTGCTCTAAAAAAGGAAGTCTATTACTTTTTTTTAATAGATGCGGGGGCTTCCCTGGTAGTCCAGTGATTAGGAGTCTGCCTGCCAATGCAGGGGACACGGGTTCAATCCCTGGTCTGGGAAAATCCCACATGCCATGGGGCAACTAAGCTGGTGTTCCACAACTACTGAGTCAGCACTCTAGAGACCTCAAGCTGAAACTACCGAAGCCCAAATGCCAGTACTGAAGCCCTAGTGCCTACAGCCCATGCTCCAGAGAAGAGGCCCTGCAATGAGGAGCCAAAGCACTGCAATGAAGAGTAGTCCCCACTTGCCCCAACCAGAGAAAGCCCACAGCAACGAAGACCAGCACAGTAAAAAATAGATAAATCTTTAAAAATAAATGTAATATAATATTGTACATCAACTACACTTGAATAAAATAAATACAGATGTAATGGATAAACAGATACACAGATGGACAAATAGATGGGTAATCGGATGGATAGATGGAGAGATGGCATGTAGATATATGGATAGAAAAGTGGAAGGATTAGCAAATGAATAGATGAAAGGAAGGAGGATAGCTGGATGGATAATGGAATGGATGTACCCATACTGAGAGAAATTAAAACAGATAAATCAGGCTTCCCTGGTGGTCCAGTGGTTAAAAATTCGCCTGCCAACGCAGGGGATGCACGTTTGATCCCTGCAGGGAAGATCCCACATGCCGCAGAGCAACTAAGCTGGTGTGCCATAACTGCTGAGCCTAAGTGCTCTAGAGTCTGTACCCGCAACAAGAGAAGCCACCCCAGGGAGAAGCCCATACACGGCAACTAGAGTAGTCCCTGCTCGCTACCACTAGAGAAAACCCACACTCAGCAACGCAGAACCAGCCCTGCCACAAAGAAATAAATAAAAAAAAAAAAAAAAAAGAAAACATAAATCAATAGATGACTGGGTAGAAATAAACAGATGGAATGTTTGAACAATGGTTGGATGAATAAATGGGTGGATAAACTAAACACACAGGTGGATAGTCAACATGGTGACTGGGGTTTGGGCAGGCTACCCCTAGCGGCCATCCCCTCATCTTCCCCACAGCCCTGCAGGCGCCCACACCTTCCACATATTCCATGACCATGCAGAGGTGGCGCCGGGTCTCGAACGAGCAGAACATCCCGACCACAAAGGGGTTCTCGGCAAACGTGAGGATGTCGCGCTCCACGAAGGCCTGCTGGATTTGGTTGCGCAGGATCAGGTTCTGCTTGTTGATCTTCTTCATCGCGAAGCGCTGCCTTGTTTCCCGGTGCCGCACCAGGTAGACGGCGCTGCAGGGGGAGAGAGCGAGGACCGGCCGTCACCTCCGAGACACCCGGCCTCCGCCACCCTCCCCCCGCCAGAGCCCCGGGTGGCTCACCCGTAGGCACCATTGCTTATGAGCTTTATGGTCTCAAAGTCATTCTCTCCAGGCGGTTTCTTAGCCTTGGTGCTGCGGCCCTGCAGAGGAAAGATGGAGACCAGGACACCATCATCATCATCATCATCATCATGAGACTGAGACTCTTGGTATTCCACTTAACACATGGGGAAGTTGAGGCACAAAGTTGGTGAATGAGTCCTTCATCCAAGTGCCACAGTGAGGGAGTAACAAAGTCAGAACTTAAACCCAAGACTGGCTGACAGTGAAGTCATATAACAAACTTCTCTTAATTAGGAAAGAAACCTACAAAATGGCTAATCATCCTAATATATAAAGAGCTCCCAGAAATCAACAATAACATTAACAACTGAAGAGAAAAAATACGCAAGATATGTAAACTAGACTTAGAGCTGTTAACCATGTGAAAAAAATGTTGAACATCACAAATAATGACAGATAGGCAAGCTAAAACTACTCTAAGATACCATTTTTCACACAGTAGATTGGCAGAAAAAAAAATCCAAAAGCCTGGCACATTCTGTGGGCAAAGCTGTGCAGAAACAGATACTTCTATACCTTGCTGTTGGGAGTATAAATTGGTACAGTCTCAATTAAAGGTACTTGGTATATATCAGAATTACAAATGTATGCTTCCTTTAATTCAGCAATTTTCATTTTAAAAAAGTTTTTTTGCACTTTTGAATTCATGCTATAGATATGCTTTCACATGTGAAAAATGACAGACAGAGGCACAGGGGCTGGAACGGGGAGCTCCGCTTCCGGTGGCAGGGCCTGGGGAAGGGGCGGCAGGTGCCATGTCAGGCCGCAAAAGTGGCAAGAATAAGCAGCCCAAGAAGCAAGCCAAGGAGATGGACGAGGAAGATAAGGCATTCAAGCAGAAGCAGAAGGAGGAGCAGAAGAAACTTGAGGAGCTAAAAGCAAAGGCCACAAGGAAAGGCCCCCTGGCCACTGGTGGAACTAAGAAATCTGGCGAAAAGTAAGCTGTTCCTTGTGCCTGAGGCAACGATGACCCTTAGCGCCATTCCTGTTTAAACATCTGGATTCCCTGCTATAAAATCTATTGCCACCTATAGCTAGAATGAAGTGTTGCCTTGGAGCCTATTGTACATTTAAGAATAAACTTTTGTAAAAACAAAAGACAGACACATATTTTCTTACTCATTACAAGATTGGAAAGAACCCATACATAGGAAATTGGTTAAATAAAATACGAGGGGATATAATATAAAGGAATATTGTATTACTATGTTGTGGTTGTTTGTTTGTTTTTGGCCATACCATGTGGCACACAGGATCTTAGTTCCTGAACCAGGGACTGAACCCATGCTCCCTGCAGTGGAAACAGAGTCTTAACCACTGGACTGCCAGGGAAGTCCTTTACCACTGTTTTGTTTTTTTTTTTTCTTTTTTTAATGAAAAATATTTCTGTACACTTATTCAGAAAGTTCTCCAAAGTATTTTATTAAATGGGGGGAAAAACAAGGAACAATATGTACTGTATGGTTTTATGTAAAAAGAGGGGCAAAATATAATTATATTTGAGGTAATATGGGTACGGGGGACAAGAGTGTGTATAAGATTTTTTGCTGTATACCATTTTTGAAAATAATTTTTATTTTTCATAGGGACAAGAGATTTATTACATTAACAGTTCACAAAAAGATCTATGAGGTTTAAAAATATTGAACTTCTATGTTCCTTAGAACGTAGCCCAAAAAAGTTTGACAGAAACGTTGGCAGAACTACAAAGAGAAATTACTCAAGACAAACTTAACACATCTCTCTCAGAAACTATCAAATCAATCTGGCAAAAAAAGAAAAATGAATAGGAAGATGGAAGATTTGAATCACTCAATTAACAAGTTTGATTGAATGGAATTACAAAGGATCCTACAAACAACAATTAAAGATAAATACCTTTTTAGAGTTTTAGACTTTTGAGTGATGTCATTCCATTACCTATTCAAAAAATTAAATGGCATATAATGGTATAATGAGATTTTTTAAAATACAGGACAGATGTGTGTGTGTGTGTATGTGAATTCATAGACATAATCTGAAACAAAGGACACAAACCCAAATGCTTTCAGGGACCAGGCATACCAGGTGAGAGTCATGGGTGACTGGGGTGTAGGTAACCCCGTATCATAGGCCAGCCCTCATTCAATGCCAGCTGGTTCCATCACAGTCTTGTTAGAACTTTTGATTCTTTTTAAAAAGGCACAAACCCAGATTTTACCTTTAATCTTCTGATTTCTATATTTTGTTTCACACTTTTGAAAACACTAGGCAGCTCAGAGAAAACACATGTATGGCCATTATGGTGGGTAACCTCCACCAGACATGGGGAACATCTACCAAAGTGTGGTTGGCCTGTGGGTAGAATTAAGTAATTTTTTGTGTGAGTTGTTAGCACACAGAGACACTTAACCCATTCAAAAGTCCATACAGATTTCTTCAAGAAATTAAATATAGAGTTACCATGTGACCCAGAAATTCCACTCCCAGGTAGATACCTAAAAGAACTGAGACAGTTGTTCAAACAGATACTTGTACACAAATATTCACAGCAGCACTATTCACACAATAGCTAGAAGATGTGAACAGCCTAAAGGCGCATCAGCGAACAATGGATAAACAAAATGTGGCACATACTATTCAGCCACGAAAAGGAACGAAGCACAGATTCATGCCATAACATGGGGAAGCCTTGAAAACATTATGCCAGCCACCAAAGGCCACAGAGTGAATAATTCCATTTATATGAAATCTCCAGACCCAGCAAATATCCAGACCCAGTCTCCATAGAGACGGAAAGATCTGGAAAGCAGATCAGTGGTTGCCAGGGGCTGTGGGGGAGGGAGGGGACGGAGAGAAACTACTTCATGGGTACAAGGTCTCCTTTTGGTATGATGAAAATGTTTAGGGGCTAGATGGTGGAAATGGCCTCACAATGCAGTAAATAACAACAAATTGTTCATTTTAAACTTAAGTGTATGTTTAAAAAATTAAACATAAATTTTATGTTTTGTGTATTTAATCATGAAAAGAAAACTGCCTGTGGAGGAAGAGCTATTATTAACCCATTTTACAGGTGGGGAAACTGAGGCTCAGAGCGGGGACCAAGACATTTGCTCAGCCTGAGGACCAAGAGCCAGGCGGTGAGCCCCGACCAGTAGGGCCGGACCAGCTCGTTGCCCACGCCTCCGGGCCTCACCTCAGAAAGGTCGTCCTGCTCGGGTGTGTTAGAACCGCCACTGTCTTGCTCCTCCAGGTGCACCACATCTAGGAGGGGAATGGGAGTGAGTCAAGGCCTGGGTCCCAGTCAGCCCACCCAGAGTCCCCAGCACCGAGCAGTCAGCACCTGGAAAGGGGTCACGGGTGAGGCCCAGCTGGCGGATGATGTAGCGGGGGATGTCTGTCTTGACAAGGTGGCCCTCCTTAGCATGGCCCTCAGCCGCCTCCAGCAAGTGGTAGAACTCCTCGGGGTTGAATTCCTAAGGCAAGGCAGGGTGAGTTCGGGGTGACCTCCAAGGGGCCCTAGCCAGCCCCCCACCTCCAGCACCTCCTCCCCTGCCCATGCCCAGCCCCCTCACCAGGCATTCCAGCAGCCTGGCTGGACGTGAGATGATAATAAGCAGCTTCTTCACCAGCTGAGTGACGAAGGCCACCTCTAAGCTCTCGGAACGCTCATAGGCCTGGGATGTGGGCACAGTGCGAGTGGGGTTCACAGGCGCCTTTCCTGGCCAGGCTCCTCTTCCATCCCCACAGGAAAGGACAATTCTGCTGCTACTGTCCCATTGTACAGGTGAGAAAACTCAGGCCACATGGTAGAAATCATCATTATTGTTGTTATAGCAAACATGGTCCTAAAATGTTCAGTCATTCAATCTATCTTCAAAGCAATTCTACAATCCAGGCCAAGTTAAAAATTCCTCTGCCTAGCATCCTCTCTCCTCGGATCTCTCCATGGCTCCCGACTTCTCCTATTTTGAGTCTCTGCTCAGCTATCAACTCCTCATGGAGGCTTGCCCTGACCCCCTCCAATTCAAAATTGCGCCCTACCTACTGCTAGGACCCTCAATCGCTATTACTCTGCTCGCATGTTCTTGTTTTCTATCGAACAGGCCATATATTAATTTCTCTATCATGCCCATCAAAGTCAATACTACAACCAGCGATTGAAACCTGCTGGGTTCCAGCAGTGAAAGCGCCGAGTTCTAACCCCCGGACTGCCAGGGAAGTCTCAGTAAAATTTAAATAAGGACAGGATCCCAGAGGGCTAAGCCAAGCCATACTGGAAACTGAATCAAAAGAAAAAGTGTAGGGACTTCCCCGGTGGGCCCAGGTTCAATCCCTGGTGGGGGAGCTAAGAACTCCCAAGCTGTGTGGTATAGCAAAAAAAAAAACAACAAAAAAACAAGTGGGGCAATCTTTATGTGTTTTTGTTTTTCAAATGATTAATGGTTTTAATAAAAACACTATTGATTAGTTTGTTTCCATTAAAACCAGGGAAGTAAAATTATAGAAAACTTTGGTTTAATTATAAAATATTTTAACTTAACATTAAGTTTTTTTAAATATAAATTTATTTATTTTAATTGGAGGCTAATTACTTTACAATATTGTATTGGTTTTGCCATACATTAACATTAAGTTTTAACATATTTTCTTTTCAATTTGTTCAATCATTAATGTTCTAAAGGAGGAAAAAAAAAATCACCTGCTTCATCCTACTCTCAGTCGTAATGTCACCCAAGAAGGCAGCATTTGAGTAGAGACCTGACAGAGGTGAGCGAAGTTAAATTCCTGCTTCCTGGGGGTGGGGTAGGGATAAACTGGGAGACTGGTACTGATGTGCTTTCTGTACGCTAAGTCACTTTAGTCGTGTCCAACTCTCTGCAACCCTGTGAACTGTAGCCCACCAGGATCCTCTGTCCATGGGATTCTCCAGCCAAGAATGTTGGAATGGGTTGCCATGCTCTTCTCCATGGGATCCTCCCAACCCAGGGACAGAACTCAAGTCTCTATGTCTGTTGCATTGGCAAGCAGGTTCTTTACCACCAGTGCCACCAGGAAAACCCCGTATATAAAACAGATAACTAATAAGAACCTACTGTATAGCACAGGGAACTCTACTCAATACTCTGTAATGACCTATATGGGAAAAGAATCTAAGAGTGTATATATGTCTATGTATAACAGATTCAACTTGCCGTACACCTGAAATCAACTATACATCAATAAACATTAATTAAAACAGTGGGGAAAAAAATGAAAGAAACTTTGTTTGGCCAAGCCACGCTGCCTGTGAGGTCTTAATTCCCCGACCAGGGATAGAACCTGTGTCCCCTGCATTGGAAGCGGAGTCTTAACCACTGGACCGCCAGAGAAGTTTCAAGAAACTTAAATTATTAATAGTACTGTCAATATCACCATGTGATATTGTGAAAATCTTGGTATAACAATATAGTGATTTTGATAAAGGCGAAAGGTGAATTTTGTGGGGAAAAAAATGATTCCTACTTCCTCCATCAGATCTAGAGTCGGGATCTAGTCTTTCTCCTCCACTCTTCAGTCTTCGGCTCCACACCAGCCACTTGGCACATGTTAGGCGCCCCCTGAATGGATGTGGCGTGAAGGAAAGGATAGGGACATTGGGCCAGTTTTGGGGGTTCAGAGCCCGAGGTGGGGTTGGCCCCTCGGGGTACTCACGTCCTGCAGCAGCTTCTCCAGGTTTTCCTGCAGTTCGTAGAAGTAGACGGTGGTAATGAGGCCATCTCGGGACTTGGTCAAGCAGTCTCGAGCCAGCTCGATGATCTGGTGGTGGATGAAGCTGAGAACGCCGTCGGCCAGCGGCAGCACGCTGTCAGGTTCGTAGGCGCGGGCGAAGTCGCGCAGCTTCTCTTCCATCTGCGCGGTGGCCTGCGAGAGGGAGGGAGGCAAGGCGGGGATGCCCGCGCGGGGCTCGGCCCGGAGGTTGTTTCTGCCAAGAGCCTGCACACCGCGACGCCGGCCACCAGGGGGCGCGCGGAGCTAAGGTGAGCGAGGGCTCCGGCCGCCCCGCTTCCCTGCGGCCGCCCCCGGCCCCGCCTCACCTTCGGGAACCTCTCCTTGTAGACGTGGTTCATCATCACGATTTCGTTGTCGTAGGAGGAGGGGGATCGCCCGGGACTGCGGAGAGAGAAGCCCATTGCGTCCAGCCCCTTCCCTCCCAAACTGCAGACGAGGGTCTCGCAAGGCACCAGCCCCCAGACCCACCAGGTTGTTCATGGAGGGGGAGGCAGACCCACCTGAGGCTCCGCGAGCGAGGCCGCACTGCAGGGGAGCGGCGGCCGCCATCCTCGTCTGTGATGCTCTCGGTGCTGCCGAAGTGTTTGGAGAGGAAATGGAGCTCATCCACGGTGGGCTGGTAGGGCAGCTGGTGCAGACGCTCCTGGGAGGAGCAGGAAGACTGGGGGGAGGGGCAGGGCCGGGGTCAGGTCCCCCCACAGCTCGGGACCCTGGCCTGGGGCTCCCGCGGCTGGCGGGCCACTGAGCAAGGCCAGAATCTGGACCTGGCTTATGATCCTTGGATCCCAAGGCCCAGCTTGGGATTCCTGGCGACAGACAGGGGAGCAGGGACACAGACATGAGTGTGGCCCGAGATAGCCTGTGAAAACCCAAGTCAAGTCACAGACGCCTCTTCTGTTCAGAACTCTCCAGGGCTCCCACCTTACTCCTGGTGAATGTCTAAGTCCTCTCCATAGCCCACAAGGTCTTTTCAAGATCTAACCCTGTCTGCCACCACCTCCTCCCACTCTCGCCGCCCCCCCCCCCACCCCCCGACACACACACCCAACCTGCTCTGCTCCAACTGCACAGGCCTCCTTGATGGTCTTTGAACAAGCCAGGCACAGTCCTGCTTCCAGGCCTTTGCACTGACTGCTCCCTCTGTTTCTCCCACATCTACTATGGATCACTCCTCCAAGTCTTTGCTTTAAAGTCACATTTTAGGCATCCTCCTCTGACCACACCCATCATTCTCTCTCGTTTCCCCAACTCGCTTCTTGCTGACTTCTTGTCTCCTGGCTTACTACTGTACATCTTATGACTTATTTGTTATTACTTTCTGCTCCTCCAGAGCAGGAACTTGGTTCTGCTTAGTCCCTGGTCCGGGCATGGCATGCAGTTGGGGCAATGACAGACCCAGACATCAGTGGAGAAACACAAGGACAGCCACCTGATTCTGCTGGCAGAATAATCTTTTTCCACATGACATCACTCACTTTCCTGCTTAAAACTCCCCATCCCATCATTACCTATTAAAATAATCTCCTCAGTGCACATAATCTATGACATGTGTGCCTGTGTGCTAGGTCACTTCAGTCATGTCTGACTCTTTGTGACCCTATGGACTGTAGCCCACCTGGCTCCTCTGTCCTTGGGATTCTCCAGGCAAGAATACTGGAGTGGGTTGCTGTGCCCTCCTCCAGGGGATCTTCCTGTCCCAGGGATGGAGCCTGCATCTCCAACATTGCAGGCAGATTCTTTATTGCCAAGCCACCGGGGAAGCCCAATATTTGACATTCAGAATCATAATTTCAAATATTAATTGTTCAGACTAAAATTTTCATCTAAAACAAAAAAACCTTTCTCTGGCTTCCCACCACATTTAGGATAAAATCCACCTTGCCACCCTGGCCAAGAAGCTACAGCGTGAGTGTTGCTGCCTGCGTCACCTCCATTCTGCCACTTCCAACCCAAAGCTCCAGCCACACAGGCTATTTTCACCTTTCCCAATGTGTGAAGTTCTCTGTTGCCGCTAAGAGTTTGCACATGCTGTTCCCTCTTCCTGGAACACTCTTCCCTCCCTTCTTCCATCTGCCAACCCCCTGCTGATCCTTTGTCTTGGCTTCAATGCCACCTCTTCCAGGAAAGCTTCCTTGACCCTCCCTCCAGCTTAGTCAGGTGCCTCCCGTCTGCTATCATCACCTTGCCTTATGCTACCCTCATCACAGCTCTGACAACTCCGGCACCCCAAGTTGTGAATGCCTTCTTACATATCTGACTCCTCCCATGAGGGCTCTGTGAATCCTTGGGCCCTGGTCCAGCTTGTAGAGCCCCACCTGCCACATGAAAGTCATGTGATAAATGTCTACTGAGCATCATACCAATGTATGGACAAGCGAACCAGAGAGACAGGTCTGAAAGGAGGCAGACGGAGAGACAGACTTTGCGTATTGCGGTGGGTGAGCAAATGGTTCCAGGTGAAGGATGTGGCCTGGCCCTAGCCAGCTGCAGACACTTGGGCAAGTGGCTTAACACGTGAGCCTTAATGTCATTTATCTGTAAACTGAGTCCACAGTAAGTAGGATCCCCAAAAAGATATATTGAAGGTGGAGAACAGGAACTTGGAAGAGACTTGGAACATGAAAAGATGGACAGGTGACACCTTTGGAGAACTAGAGAAACCCAAAGCTCCTACTAAAGCCAGTCCAGTAGGCCCCCTGCGGCTCCCACCCACTGGCCCCGCCTGCCACACTCACCGAGACAGTGGAGCTGGGTGTGTTGGTGCCATAGCCAGATGAAGGGAGTGAAGCCAGAGACCAACGGCGTCCATCCGCCCTGGAAACCAGCCAACTTTCTCAGAGGCTGCCAGGCCCCATCAGTCCCCCCACTCCTCAAGGTGTGAGAGAAGCCTCTGACCATGGCCAGGGTTGGGGGGTGGGAGGATACATTTATGCTCTGAGATCCCTGAAGGCCCTCAGGGTTAAGGAGGTAAAGAAGAAATCTACCAGCCAGGCACCCGGGACCTGGAGCAAAGATCAGTCTCCTCTGCTCCTTCCCATGACCCTCATCCTCAAGCCAAACAAGCCCCCAGAGTAAAAAGTCCACTCAAGGAAGTCATCCCAGAGGGACCCCAAAAGATGACCCCTAGAGGATTCCCTCCGAGAAAATTCTCAGAGGAAGATCATTTGAGTCTTTTCAGAGAAGAAACTTCCCTTCCTCATAAGCACCTACACACTGGCACGGGATCCCATAGACACAATCACTCTTCTGGCCATATCTAATCCTGTTACTAGTATGGTTGAGTTCACACACTGAAAGTCACACACATTCACACCACGTGACTCTTCAGCATAGATACTCACAGGCATTCACTAGGTTGTGTATGTGTGTGTGTGTGTGTGCGCACTAAGTCGCTTCAGTTGTGTCCAACTGTTTGCAGCCCCATGGGCTGTAGCCCGCCAGGCTCCTCTGTCCATGGGATTCTCTGAGCAAGAACACTGGAGTGGGCTGCCATTCTCTTCTCCAGGGGATATTCCAGACCCAGGGATTGAATCTGGGTCTCCTGCATCGCAGGCAGATTTTTTACCATCTGAACCACCAGGGCAGCCCCTCACTGTCCCATTTGTGGACCCAAATATTACGGTTCCAGGCTAACACACAATCACACATGCAAAATGAGACCTACACTTACAAAGACACAAACAGAGAGACCTGGTACTCACACTCTGACATATACAGACACACACTCCCCCACACACTCTAGTCTGTCACATTAACATGACATACACTGAAGACACCCTCTCGCACTCAGTCACACATTCAAATTCTCACAGGGCTACACACCCATTCACACTCCCACACAAATTACACATTCACATGCAGTCACGCATGGAGGTACATGTTTCCTCAGCTATTCACACACACATTTACAACCCTACCAGCACACAGTCACACACGTTCACTCTCACACCCATGGATCCATGTGCAGGCGTGGGCTGCCTCACGTATTCATGACCTCACAAACACACACACATCCACATCAGCGCACAGATTACACCTTCACAGGGACACACACTCCCATGCACTGGACTCCTCTCCTCAGGCAGTGTCCTGGCTCAGCTCACTCTCCATGTAGGTGACCACATCCGGTCCAATATTTTCTGACTCCCCATTGCCCTCAGCTGAATTCCATGGTCGAGGGGGAACCCCCACCCTCCCAGAGGAGCATCCTCTGTCCCCCCAGTCTCCTGTGACTCCCCCCCACCAAAACTGTCACCAGCCTTTGCAGTGATCTGTGTTGCTTGCCCAAACTCAACTCCAAGGATACAGAAGGGATACGGTTCACCCCATACCCCAGTTCCCAGAACACAGTAGCTGTTCAGACGTTTTTAGAATGAATAAATTTCGATGAAAAAGAGATCCGCAAAACACCCTGGTGAATCCTAGACGTTTCCCCCTCAAAATCAAAGATTCTCTCTTTCTCCCCCGATTTTGCCAAGGCTCCTCAGAAAATTCATCTCAGGGACACTCCAGAAACCCACAGAACCTCCGGAGGGAAATCTGATATTCCTCCTCTTGGGTCTTCGGGGGAAATAGCCCTAGGCGCCCTCCCCCACATCATGGACCTAGTCTTTCGATGGGTAGCAAGCAGTCTGAGCTTGCGCACTTCATCCCTGCTACCCTGTCCTGTTACTATGGGAACGCCTGGTCTGGAGAGCCAGGCTTGGGAGACCAAGACCCCGGGACCAAAGCGCAAGCGCTTTCGCTCCGCGGCAATGGAAGCCCCGCCCCTTCCCCATTCTGAACAGGCGACTGGCCTCGCCTTCTTGTGGTCCCGCCCCTAATGCTGGGCGCCAGTTCCCGCCAGGACTTTGGGGCCACTCTGCCGGTCCCTCAGGCTCTGACTCAGATGCAGTGATGAGGGGAACAGATGGTGGCCCAGACGGTGGCTGGGGAGGGTATGGCCAGGGTTTGGGGGCCCTGGGGAGAGGGACTCACCTTCGGGAAGAGGCAAAGGAGAAATGGGCTGGGGTGTTGGGGGAGAAGTTGCGGGGGCTGTCCAGGGGGCTGCTACCTGTGGCAGAAAGAGGGGGATTTCAGGCCTGGCGTGGGAGGCAACCCCATCAGACCTCCTGATCCTCAAAGCGGGTTCCAAACAGCAGCTTGTCTCCTCCTTAGTCTAATCTCACCCGTGTATGAGTGGGCCACTTACCTTAGCTGTGGCCCCTCCCCCCAAAATGTTTTGGCTACCAAGTCAGCCCAGCCCCTCCTCGGGTCGATCCCGCCTTTTTCTGGGGAGCCCCGCCCCTTAAGGATGGCTCTCCTTTCTGCCCCATCCCCTTTCCAAACAAGCTCCTCCTGGGCCTCCGCACACAAATGCCCGTCCCTTTGCGGAACCGCCGAGCCCACACAAGGATGGCCCCGCCCCTTGTCCAATCAAGGTCCTCTGTGTCCAGACTCTGGACCACGCCTCCTGTGGCATGGACACACTCCTCTCCTACGGCCCCGCCTCCACTAGTCTGGCCCGCAAACCCATCACCTGTCTTACCCAGGTGTCCTGGCAGGGGGGAGTGGGGTCGCGGCAGCGTGGGCGAAGTGCTGGTCAGGATGAGGCTTTTCCGGTTACTGGTGCGGCAGCTGCGGGGAAGGCGAGGCAGGGAGCCGGACCCGGCCGTAGCCCAGTGAGTTTGAGGGTTCAACCCATCACCTTCCCATCTCAGATCCCTCCTACCTGTCTCCCAACCGAGTGGGTGCTCGAATGTGCCCCCAAAGGACTGCTCAGAGGAGGAGGCAATGGAGGACTGTGTATGGGAGAGGATGCATATGTGATGTGTTGGTGCAAGCCTCCTGGTGTGGATGGATCACATGTGACCATGTATGGGGTCATAGTCATGTCCACGTGATACCAATGGAGATTCTCGTGTCTATGTGTCTTTGGGTCTTTGCATGACATTTGCTGTGTGGATCCAGGCTTGGCATCAGGTATTGTGAGTTCAGCACTGGGACCACTCGAGTGTGACATCATGTGTGACAGTCTTTGAGTTTATCTTGTGTGACGTGACCTGTGGCTTTGTGTGTCTGTCTGACACAGTCTGTCTAGCCACTTTTCCATGACTAGATAGTGTACCTCATGCATGATTTCTGCTGTGTCTATACTTTTGTGTAGCAGTTGGAGTCTGTATGAGACACTGTCCTTGTGTCCGAGTGTGGTATTCACCATGTGTGTCCACGTATGGCATCTGTATGTGTGTGATGCATCATATAGATGATCTACACCTCTCTATGTGTGTGAGTTTAACACCCTGTGACACTGGGCACGTCTGAGCATGCCACCGTGTGTGACACAGATGAAAATGTGTGAAAACCTGTGGTACTGTGTGTGTCTCTGACTCTCTGGGTCATTCTGTCATCTGTGTGACACAGCATGTGACATGCTTAGGTGATAGTGTATACTGTGACATTGCACAGATGTCATTGCCACATATGTGTCTCTGTGCATCTCAGATGGCACAGTCGGGTGTGTGTGTATCACCACACAAGTGACATCTTCCTGGGTGTACGCTGCACTGCGCCTGCAGACTTACTTGTCTGTGTGATTCTGGAAGTGTCCCTGTGTGTCTGTGCGTGCCTCTGACCTATGGCCACTGTATGGCTGGGAACTCGCTGGACTCCCGGGTGTATCTGGGACACTAGGGCTGTTGTGTGTGTGTGTGTGTGACATCATGTCCTGCGTGACTCTGTGTGTCACTATTTTTCATATGAGGCTGTGTTCTTTGGGAGGGGCGGCTGGGCTATAATAAAAGCCCCCCCCTTTCATTCTGCACCTCAGGATCCCAGCTTCCAAAGAGGGACCCTTCAGCCCCTCCACTCCCTTCACCCCCCGCCCAGAGCAGTGACTGAGCATATTTGCGCGGCCAGAGCACGCGGCATGGCGGTGGGGGGAGGCCAGGCTGGGGCCATTGTTCTGAGGGTGCTAAGCCCCCCACCCTCCCCTTCTTCCCCTACTTTCGCCCTCCGGCTGCGGGAGCCCGCAGCACCAGCAGACAAAGGCGCCGCAATCCCCCACCAGGCGCAGCCCCCTCCCCCCGCGGCGATCCTTTCTAGCGTGCAGTCCCCCCGAGTCTCAGCCCACACTGCCCCCCATTTAGCCCCAACCCCGGCAGGAAGGCTCAGCGCGGGCACCTCTGGCGCAGCTGGACCGGGTGCAGCATCCCGGGCCCCGCCCTGCAGCAGCAGCAGCAGGAGGGCGGCTTTGGGGGAAGGGCCGGGTCAGGGTCTGAGGGATCGGGGGTCTACCTCTTGGTCCGGCGGAACATACTGCCGCCAGGGAAGGAGGGCATCGAAAAATTGGAAAGCGCGATCCAGAGAGAGTCAGACATGACCCGGCGGCGGCGACATGGTGGCAGGTGCGGCAGCGGCAGCGGCGGCGCGGGGAGCGAGCGCGCGGGGCGGAGGCTGGAGCCGCAGCGGGCAGGGGAGGGCGGGGGAGGGGAAAGGCCTGCGGCTACCGCCCGCCAGGAGGGGGCGCTGCTGGACACCAGCGCGCCTGGCCCCGCCCGCGCGCGCCTGGCGCCCCTACCCGAGCTGGAGAAAGGGCCATCAGCCCCGCGCATCTCTCCCCCAGGGCTCACCTGCTGCTTTTCCGGGGCAGGGGCAAATCTTTCTGGAAGGCAAAGGAGCAAAAGGATAGAGGTCAGCGAGGACCAACAGCCACTGCCCAAAAGCCCTGTCAGCCCCTTGGAGGGATAGAAGTCGGGTGGGACAAGTCCTTCATCAGCATCGTCACCAGCGCCTCGGCCTTGGGTTGAGGGATGGGGTCCTGGGCAAAAAGTGCCAGGGTGATTCCTCTCCTGACCCCGAGAGACCAGCACAGGAGCCCCATATAGGACTCCTGAGTTAGCGTCTCAATGTGTGTTTTTTGCAAATGAAACAGGAGTCGTTATCTGAAAAACATTTCTTGAGCACCTACTGTATGGCTGACCCTGGTGCTAGGCACTGGGGACACAGCAGTACATGAGACAAATAAAAATTTCCGCCCTTTTGGGACCAGTATTTAAAGGAGAGAAGCAGACAACATTAATGTAGAAGTGAATTAAATAATTTTAGACAGAAATAAATGTTATGAATAAAATTAAGCAAGGTGGAATTTCCCTGGTGTTCCAGTGGCTAAGACTCCACCCTCCCAAAGCAGGGGGACCAGGTTTGATCCCTGGCCAGAGAGAACTAGATCCCATGTTCCACAACTAAGACCCGGTGCAGCCAAATAAAATAATTTTTATTTTATTTTTTTAGTTAAGCAAGGTGATGTGATGGGAAATGGCTAGGAGGGGAACATGAGGGCTAGAGGGCTGCTCTGTAGAGGCGACTTTTAAGTTGGTTGCTGAAAAATAAGTCAGTCATGGGAGGATCTGTGGAGAGAGCATTCCAAGTAGAGGCAGTTGAAAAGCCCTGGAGGCCGGAATAAACTTGGCATGCTCAAGCAGGAAAGGTTGAATGACTGGATGAATGAATGAATAAGCCCTCCACATCTCAGTAGCTCTACCCCACTCTCAACCAGATTCACAGAATTGGGGTGGGGGTCATTAGCGGGGCTCAAAACTGAGGTCTGAAATGGAAATCAGGGGACTTCCCTGGTGGTCATGTGGTTAAGGCTCCAGGCTTCCACTGCAGGGGATGCGGGTTTAATCCCTGGTCGGGGAACTAAGATCCCACATGCCATGTGGTGGACCAAAAAAAAGGGAGGGGGGAATCGGGTGATGGCTGGGTAGTCTTTTCAGTAATGGCAGTGATAAACATGATAACCATGGGTAGGTTTTAGTTCTGTCCACATTAGAAGACGTTTGCATTCTGTTTGTCAAGCACACAGGAAGCCACCACTGGGACCAGAAATTAGAGATCTGGACCCTTTTCTGAGAGCACTGAAGAACAGAAGGGAGAAGCAACATCGTCTTCCAGCCAGTTCTGTGTCCACAGGCTAAGGTGAATAGAAGGGACTGGGTAGGGCTGCAAGTAGAAAGATTCAGATGAGGGTTTCAAAACCTCTTTAGTGGGGACTCCAGCCAGTCATCTGCCTGGTGGCACAGACAGTAAAGAATCTGCCCACAGTGTGGGAGACCTGGTTTCGATCCCTGGGTCGGGAAGATCCCCTGGAGAAGGGCACAGCAACCCACTCCAGTATTCCTGCCTGGAGAATCCCATGGACAGAGGAGCCTGGCAGGCTCCATAGGGTCGCAAAGAGTCAGACGCAACTGAAGCCCACCAACCAGGGAGAATTGAGGAATGTTCTAGGATCTTTCTAGGATCTCTGATATTAGAAAGTCCTGAGTTCGAATCCCAGCTTTACCACTTAAAACCTTGGCAAATGACCTTCCAATAGTTCATGCCTTCTAGAGGATTCTGCAGATGATGCAGGTGCCTAACACCTTAGTAGGCTGTCTAGCACACATAGTAATTGCTCAGTAAATATTAGATCAGAGGAACATTGTGGATGTATATGCTGCATGGCAGAAGATGAGCCAGAGGGACCTTGCAGTCCCAAGTACAGAGGACAGATGGATGGTTGGGGTCAAAGGGCACACTGTCCAGATTGGTAGCTCTGCCATCCCGAGCCAGGGGTGACCAAAAATCTGTACCAGATTTTCCTTCTGTCTTTGCAGAATTAGCTTGAATGAGCCGCCCCTTGGACCAGCCTTGCCAGGCGACTGCAATGGCCCAGTCAAAACCAAGATCTGGATTTTCTGGCCATGGAGTCCGGTACTCAAAACTCAGAAACACTGTGGCCTATGAGGCTGAGCCCCAGGGCTCTAGGCGCTCTAAGTGCTACCCAGAAAAGTTTTCGACTCTAGCCCCATCTGCTAAGCATCCCTAAACATTTTAGCATCGAGGAAAGGGAAAATGTGGAGAGGCAGAGGATTTGGACCTTGGTGTCAGTGTAAATAGAGGCCACTTCCATCGCCAGTTACAAAACTGCTTTGCCCAGAGGATTCTGCATCTCCTTGGGATTAAAAGGAGGGCCCTGCGGACAGGGCATTTGAACTTAGATTGCTATAGGATCCGAATTCACACGCGGGAAACTTGGGCGCTCTACAGTTGTGGGACAGCTCCTAAGGGGTTGCACCAATGTGTGAGAGTGTAGTCAGGCTGCAAAGTGGTTAACCGTGCCAGAAGGGAGGAGGTTGGGGCAGGATCTCGGCGGAGTAGCTCGTCCAAGACAAGCTTTGGGAAGGATAGGTGGGTGAATGGGAGGCTCCTGGGATAGGGGCGTGGTCTTGCGGGGAGAACGAAATCCCGCGTGGCACTGAGCCAATGGGAGCCGGCGCCGACCCAGGGGGCGGGAAACCCTAGGAAGGCTCCTCCCCTTTCCCCCTTTATTCCAGGACCCGACGGCGCGGACCCTATCTGGCTACTTCAGTACTTGTTCGGTCTTCGCGGCATCTCCCTTCCTTTTATTAGAACCCATTCTCCTAACCCAACCCAGGGATAAGAAGGGAATCAGAGGAAGACCTGAAAAGTCCATCTGGGCTGTGGTTAAAACCCAGGACTGGTTCCAGCATCATCCAGACGCCTGAGAAGTCCTTACCTTCTGAAATGGCCCCTTCCAAAAATGGAAGAGGGCCCTGGATGAGGGTTTGAATTCTCTTCTCATCCCAAGCTCCAGGCTAGGAATGCAGCCTGAGACTGGGCGCATTCTAGGCTTTACATAAACTCCTCCAGATTACGTAGCTTGGGGCTGTGCATCAAGGAGACTCAGAAGAACCAGATGCCAAGCAGGCCTTAGGGTGAAGTTTTGATCAATTTTCCCTCTGGAGTTAGTTTGGAGGCAACACCGAACCCCCATATTAACCCTTAAAAGTGTATGCTGCGGACCAAATAGAACCCTTCTCAACTTCAGAATCCCCACCCATCTAGGAGGTGGGAGTTCCCCACACTCCACAGCAAACCTCAGTATCCCACTCCGTGTAGTGGACCCACATTTCCTGCGCCTGCGCAGCCTGGAGACCAACATCTTCTAAGGCTGCAAGGAGCTAAAAATCGCTCCCGCCCACCCACAAGCTGGGCTGGACTTGAGGATCGCGGAGTGGGGGCGGGGGTAGGGTAGTGTTGTAGTGAAGAGGGGTGGAATGAAGGGTGAGGAGGAAGACTGTCTAGATCCCTGTCCAATTAGGGCAGTAGGAAGAATCTCGGTGGCCAAGCAGGTGCGTGGAGGTCGTAGGGGGTCCCCATGACTCAGAAAGGGTAATGAGGGGCGAGGCTGCAACACAAACATGTTTACCGCTGCTGCGGCACCTGCAGCCCCGGGGGGCGCGAGCCCTGGGGCAATAACTTTGCCCTGCACCCCTCACCCCGAGCCTGGCCGAGCACCAGGGCAAAGATCTCAATCCCAGCCCCCTATCTCCTCTGAAGGGTCAGGCGCCCCTGGGCTATCCTCGAGGGGGAGCGCTAGGCTGCATGCCCCTCCGTTAGATCCCTGGGTTCCAGGGCAGAGCCTGAGGGGCGGGGTCCCTAGCGCGGCGGGACGCGCGGCCACCGTGTTCCCCCCGGGTAGCTTCCCGAGGCCGTGGGAGGGGGTGCCTGGGCCCACCCCGGCGTTAAGTTCTCCCGCCTCCTGCCGGGCTCCGCCCCAGGGTGCCGACCCCTTCCCATCCACCCGGGGCCGCCGCATACCTGCAGCCTCCGGCGACGAATCAGGCCGGAATCGTCCATGGCGGCGGCGGCAGCGGCTTCGGCCCCCGGGAGGGAGGTGGGAGGCGGCGGCAGCGGCGGGAGGAGGGAGGCGGGAGGGAGTGAGAAGCCGCGGGGACCGCGGCGGCGGTGGCTGGGGCGGGGGGGTGGGGGGGGAACCGGAGGGAGGTGGCGGGGGCGGAGCAAAGTGGGGCGGACCCAGCACCGTCACTGCGTCTAGGAGCCCGATCCCGGCCTTGTCCGAGGCTGCCCGCGCTGGGGGAAAGGGGGTAAGCGTGGGGGAGGAGCCTCCAGATGCCCCCAGTGAAGTCAAGCTACCGTGAGACCCCCGTAAGGAAAGACGTGCCAGGAGAGAGACGTGCTCGTGGGTAGGCGCCCAAAGCAAGAAACACCCCAAGGGAGACAAGCTCACTAAGATACATTCCCTATGCAGACAACTCCCTCCCCGCAGTGATCCCCTCAGAGAGACATTCCCACGGGGAGGTAGTCCCCGCAGGGAGGTCCTCTCCAATCAGGAACTCCTTTCACCCTGACAATCATTTCTGAAACAGATGGTCTCTGAGAGGTGACACTTCCTTTCAAAAGCCCACCCTCCAAAGAGAGACATTTCCGTAGAGAAGGATCCGCGCCAAGTTATTTCACTTGGGGAGCCTGGTGAGGGTACCCTCAATGAAAGACCCCATAAAAGCCATAGTCTCTGTGAGAAATTGCCCCCATCCACGAGACTTCATATCCCAAGGAGAGTCTCTTACAGAGTGTATCTGCACTGAGGAGACCTGTCCTCATAGGAGATCCCCCCTCAGAAAAACACTTACAGACATATACGAACCCCCTTCCCAAGCAGAGACTCCTCGGGGAACCCTGCTGCCCCCTCCCCCAGCGATCCCCTCCCTCATCGTTAGGATTAAGAAGCCAGGCTAGGCTGGGCTGTATTTATAGGAACGATTAGCTGGTAGATGGGGAGAGGGGGCAGCGGGAGCGATTTTCACCACTCCCCCGCAGTGTTACTACTGCTGAGGCCAAGCCAACAATGCTTCCCAGAGTTGGAGTGGAAGCCCCCACCCCAACGTTGACATTGGGGGGGCATGGCGGGGTGGCGACTTCCCAAGGGTCTCAGCCCATAACTTTCTCGAAGGCCCTGAAGGGCGCGGTCACTGGGCCGAAGCGACCTCTGACAGTCAAAGTGAGCCACTTCGAAGTCTACTTCTTGGTGTTCCCCAGGCGCTTTTCTACTCATCTCTGCGCCTTTGCCTGAGTTGTCTTGATCTGTTTCTCTCTGTCTCTGTCGGCATGTTTGTGTTGCCATCTCGCCGAGTCTGTTCCTCGCACTTCTCTGTCCAAGGTCGGGACGTTTCTCTTGCCCTCGATTCAGCCTGCAGCCTGGGAACTCTCCGTGGTGCTGATCTGAAGCACTTCTGTCCGTCGTGCTGAAATATGAGCGCAGGGTTGGGGGCGAAGGTCAGGGGAAAGGAAGGGTTATCGGGAGTCACAGCCTAGAAAATGGACAGATATGACCCACGAACACCCTGGACTACCCCAAGATGGAGTGGTGAGGGCTAGGTGCACTGGATACTGGTTGCTGAAGCCAACAGCGTGTACCCATGCAGCAGTCAGGAGACAGTGCCTCTTGATTCATTTATTCAACAGGTATTGAGCACCTACTGTGTGCAAAGAAGTGGTTTGGATTTTGGGAGTACATCCGTAAAAGAGACAGACAATAACTCTGCACTAGTCTGAGACGAGAGGGAGAGAGATTGTGGTAGTGGTCATTGGTCACAAAAACACATGCACACTCTACGAGCATAGGCACACACACACACACACACACACACACACACACACACTGCAAACTTACATATGAACATAAACATACAAACGCATGCTCAACAAACAGACTCACATACACCTATTAACACATTCTGGAAACACTCCTTAAAACATACATTCTGCAAATACACACACATACAAACACATACGAAGCAAACACAGAAACACATATACACACAAACTGACATTCTGCAAACATACATCCAAACACATACTTAGAAAACACAGACATACACACACTCAGCAATGCAGGCACACACAACACATACAAACACCAGCATATGCAGGCATACACACAACCATAATCCAAACTAAGGGAAGCTCAGCTGCATGCAAAATACAGTATGCAAAATACAGACACATTATCCTCCCAGTACAAAACATGGACACACATACACACACTCATGCACTCACTGGAAGGTTGTTTTTCTTTCTTTCTTTTAGTTTTAGTTTATTTTGGAGGGCTGTTTTACTTATTGGACACTGCCACTAAACTGTCAGCTTTACGAGGATTGAGATTTTCATGTCTTAGTCAAAACATTGCATCCCCAGAAGCTGGTATACCATAAGTGCTCAATAAATGTTTGTTGAATGAATTGAGGGAATGTTTGCAGGGGACAAAAATTCACAGAAACTTCAGAGGGGGCGTGTACACACACATTTTAGAGGGAGACACACACCGTCTCCACACATGGTACCTCCTTATTCACTCATTGTCAACATTCATAGTCAACAACTTTTATCCACCGAACTATACACAGTATTTCTGCAGGATACCTACCCTCATCCTACATCCCTCTCCCTAGCATTTATTATCTGACTCTTACTCAACTGGACACACTAGGCTTGGAACATTTACAGACCTCCTTACCCAGATTTTGAACATACACACACACACATATGCACACAAATCCAAGAGATTTGCATAAACATACCCTCACACAACAAACACATATAAACCCTCAGTACATACACACACACACACAAACACACCCTCATCCAAAACACACACACTCTTCACACATACAGAATTTAAGTCACAAGCTCTACATAAAGACAAACACAAGGATATGTACACACCAGCCCCTGATCCTTTGGTCTTTGGTCACCTGGAGCAGAGGGAGGGGTTAGGGAAAACCACTCCCCTGCATCAAACCACGCCCCTTTCAGCTGTCGTTGTTTCTGGATTTGAGCCTGAGGTGTCTCAGCAGCGGCCTAGACTGCAGTTCGACTAACAGGTGAGAGGTGGCCAGAAGTGGCCAGAAGAAGAAGAGAGGGGGAAAGAATTGCCTTGACTTCACAGACCCCCAGTTTCCCCTGCCCTGGGGACTTTGGATCCCAGGGGCAGAACCCGAGTCCTGCCACTGTCAAGGTTGGCTCCAAAGGTCTAGCCCTGGGTGTCAGTTCCTAAGCCGATTGTAGGCCGAGAGAGAGAAGGTGACCATGAAAGGGGCCAGCAGGGATCAAGCGGGAAGGAGGGAGGAGACTGGGCAGAGGACAGGATGGAATTACTGGACAGAAGAGGGGACTGGAAAATCCGGGAGGTCCCCTTAGAGGATGGAGGAGGTTGCCTGGGGTCCTGTAGTGTGGGAGATTGTTTCAGGGGAGGGAGATGGGGAACCATGGTCAAACAGAAGTGAGGTCACTTGCACCTAAGGGATGGACGGGACATGAGCCCCCCATGGGGGGCTCCTGGGTCAGAGGCAGGCCTTGGTGGCCCCGGGGGAATTGAGAGTGTTTGGCTATTGCTTCCTCATCAGCTGCCCATTCTTTTGTCTGCCTGGTGTTGTCTACTGGCTATGCATCAGGACAGTGCCACCCTGAGCTACCAGAAAGGGACAACTGAACCTCACCCTGCATCCCAGCTACCTCTCATCTCAGGAGGACATGGCCTGCAGGGGTCGCACTCGACCCAGGGCCTTGGCCTGGGCCCTGCAACTGACCCTGGCATGGATGCTGTTGGGGGCTTGTGGAGGGAGCCACCCACTCCCAGCTAGATCACAGAGACACTATAGGCTGGCGACCAATCTGGGCACAGACCAACTGCACCTGGAAGGTAAGCATTCCAGATTATGCCTAAACTCTAACATCTAGAAACCTCAACTCAACCACAACAATGCCAGACTTTCCTTACCAGAGGGATTTAGGGTGACTGAAGGAGGCACCTGGGTCTAGTGGTGATTAAAGAGCACAAATTGCCTAGGTTCAAATCACAACTGCCTCTTCATAGCTGTGTGACCCTGAGCGAGTCACTCAACCTTTCTGAGCCTCATATGGACCATTAAGAAAGGAGGAGAAATAACAGATCTACCTCATAGGGCTGCTGTAAAGGAGTATATGTAACCATATGAGAACTTACATCGCTGCCAGGAATGTAATAAATGACAAGTTGATTTTGATTTGTGGTTATTACTAATTGAAGCTACATTTACATCCCAAGCGAAGTGTCTTTAATTTTTATGTTTGGGAGGACTTACATAATTAGGGTTTCCCAGTTCAAAGGGACCCCAAGCCTTGGTTCCTCAGCTCTACCTGAGGACACAAGACTGGAACTCACTGGAGTCCCTTTCTCTGTGGCCCTCTTTCCCCTCAGAGATGAACCCACCAGAGGCATCGGACTCTGGGCTCCTCCCAGTGCGCTGTGGGGAGCTGAGCCCCAGGTGAGTACACCCACCTCGGGCGTGTCTCTGGGTTCTTTGCTCCAGTTGCCCCAACTAGGGGCCAAAGCCCTTGAGCATCCTGACCTATCCGTCCTGTCTCTCTCGATGTCCAGGTGCGAATCCTTCCTGGTACACCTCCAGGCTGCCCTTCGCAGTCGTTTCCACCTGGTGCTCTTGGGGGTACGCCAGACGCAGCCGCTCTGCTCTGAGCTCTGCGATGCCTGGTAGGAGAGGCGGTGTCTGAGGGGCGTGGCCTATAGTTTGGGCGAGGCCAAACGAGGGATCTGCCCCTTGATCCTCCGGGCACCTGAAGGGGCGTGGCCTGAGTCCCAAGCCTCCAAATCTAAAGGACGAGGCATTGTGTTTAGAGGTTAGGTAGAAAGCGGCAGAGCTTGTAGAAACCCTGGCTCCTATGATTGGCAGTACGGCGGAGTAGCCTTCCGTGGAGCAGGCTTTTTTTTTTTTTTTTTTTTAAGGGTAGGGTCTCTTGATTGAGAAGAGGAGCTAAAAGGGTGGGACTGGCCTGGAACAGATAGCCTGAGGCCGGCAAGAATGAGTTCTCAAGTGACAGAGTCCTGGGTAAATGCAGAGAATATGGGGCGGGTTGAAATGTAGGAATGGTTTTTGTAGGAGCGTGGTTCTAAGAGGCGGGGCCTGGATCTGGTAAGGGACATATGGGGCAAAGCCTTGGAGAGCAGGAATCCCACTAGCCTTTCTCCACCTTCTTCTCTACACACACCATTCCCAGGTTTGCCACTTGCGAAAGTGATGTCATCTGCAGCCCGACTTGGCTCTCACTCCTAGAAAAGAGGGGCTGCGAGCCTGGCTGCACTACTTACAGGCAGGTGAGCATGGGGCAGAGGAACCAGGGAAGAGACTGACACCTACCTTTACTGTGTCCAGGGTTAACACGTCTAGGTCCCAGAGTCTGGACTGGCAGGCATGGCACACCGAAACCCCCCACTCCCACCCTTTCCCCTTCCACAGCCCAATCTCCATAGCAGGATATATCTATAGCATTCCTAAGGTCCACTAAGTACAGATTTGCCCTCTCCCTAACCTCTGCTTATCTTGTGGCTCAGATGGTAAAGAATCTGCCTGTCAATATCGGATACCTGGGTTCGATCCCTGGGTTGGGAAGATCCCCTGAAGAAGGGAATGGCAACCCACTCTAGTATTCTTGCCTGGAGTATTCCATGAGATAGAGGAGCCTGGCAGATTACAGTCCGAGGGGTCGCAAAGAGTCGGACACGACTGAGCGACTAACACACACACACACACACACACACACACACAAAGGATGGTCTCTGCTCTAGGCCCATCCACCGTCCAGGGGAAGGCCCAGAAATCGCCTTCCCCAAGGCCTCAGTCTTAATCTGGTTCTCCCCCCGACAGGGCCCCCTGAGACCCCCGTAAGAGCTCGCCCTCCCCATGGCCTCACCCCCACTATGGTCCTGCCCCCTAGACTCCCGGGAGGACCCAGAAGTGAGAATAGCCTGCCCTAAGATCTCGCCACAGCCCCCTGGGTCTCTGGACTCCACCCACTCAGGTCCTGAGTCCACTCCTTCGCCCCAGACTTTTGCAGACGGAGAGGAGCTTTGCCGCTCGCTTCTGGGCGACGCGCTACCAGTGGCGGATCCCGGCTCTGGTCACTGTCTCAACATTTCCGTCTCGATGTTGCCGCGTCCCAGACGTGCACGATGGGCCCGGGGAACCATTTTCCGGCGCTCCCGCCGCTCTCGCACGGGGATCCTGGACTCCGCGAGCAGCGGGAGTGGCAGTGGAAGTGGCAGCGGCCCCTAGGGGGCGCCCGGCCCTAAATGGAAAATACGCTTCCTCTCCACCCCCGACCTCGCCCTTCAAGACAGGCAGCATCCCACCCTTGTCCCTCTCTGCCTTCTAGTTTCCAGAGTTCCATCCTTCCTCCCTAGGTCCCCAAAGATTCGCCCCTCCCCAGATTATTTGAGAAATAACCCAAGTGTATTAATAGTTCATTTTCCCCCTCTACCGCCTAAATAAACTTTCCAGTTAGAGCACGTGATGTGGCTGCTTCTTGGGGGAAATGGGTGGAAAGGATAGTTGCCAGAAAGCGTCTCTTGAATCCTCAGGTCCTGAAGTTAGAGCGACTGATTCGTGCGAGCATGTAAATGAGGGCTGGTCTATACCCTAGAGCATCTCACAGCTTGGAATATTCGGATGCCAGAAATGGGGAGGGGTCCAGAAGGACTGACAAGAAGACGTGTGCTCGCCCACAGGGTGCCACCAGTCCCACCAAGCTTCTTGATTTGTACAGACCTCCAGACACCCTTTTATGGCATTCACCTCTGATTAAGAAGCCCAAGAGGTGTCTTCTTTCCTTCCTCCATTTCTCCCAAATGCCATTCCTGGGGACTTCTCTGGTGGTCCAGTGGTTAAGACTCTGAGCTTCCATTGCAGGGGGTCCACCCCTGGTCCGGAAACTAAGATCTTGCACGCTTCGAGGTTCAGCCAAAATAAATGCAATTCCTGGACCTAAAGCAAAGGGCTGGGCTCAAGACTCAGGATTTGGGTTGTAAGCATTAGTCTTTAATTCTCCTCCTATCCACAGGAGAGATAGTTTTCTCACCTGGAAAATAGGGGCAATATCCCTTTTGTTGCTGTTCAGGCACCAGGATCCTGTTCAGTTGCACCCGACGCTTTTCGACCCTGTGGACTGTAGGTTGCCAGGCTCCACGGTTCTATCTCCCAGAGTTTGCTCAGATTCATGTCCATGGAGTTAGTGATGCTATGTAACCATCTCATCCTCTGCCGCCCCCTTCTCCTTTTGTCTTGTCTTTCCCAGTATCAGCGTCTTTTCCACTGAGTCTTTGCATCAGGTGAACAAAGTATTGGAGCTTCAGTGTCAGTTCTTCCAATGAATATTCAGGGTTGATTTCCTTTAGGATTGATATCCCTTTAGGATATCTCTTTTACTTGTGTTCAATAGCACAGATTGGTGGATGCCTCATGTGTCCAGGCACTGTGCTAAGATATATCAGGCCCATTCCTTGCCCTCAAGGAAGATGAAATAGCATAAGAAGCAAAGTATCCTACTGAGAGAGTAGCAGATTAGCATCTTTCAGATGCCAGAGACAAATTCAGTTCAAAGTGCCTTTAGGGACTTCCCTGGCCATCCAGTGGTTAAGACTCTGCACCTCCACTGCATTGAAGGCACGGATTTGATCCGATTGGGGAACTAAGATCCTGAGGCACGGCCAAAAACAAAACAAAAATCAAAGCCTTTAGTCAAGACAGTGTTAAGTTTCAGGAATGGCTGTATCTGGGTTCTTAAATGATGTTAGGAATCTGTGTTGTTTTTTTTTTTTTTTTTTTTTCTCTTGGCTGTCCTCTGAGACAGGATCTCCTCACATTAGCAAAGATGGACCAGCAACTCCATGATTTTAGTAAAAAAAAAAATGGGCCTATTTCTCTGTAAAACCAACAAAGGTTCCAGGGCTGGCTCTCATTGGTCCAATCTCCTCATAAGCCCATCACTAAAGTCAATAATTGTGTCAGGAGAGATGCTGTGCTCTCATTGGCCTGACCTAGGTTTTGTTTGTACCTAAAGTCCATGGTGAGATGAGTTCCATCTGGGCCACATGAACTGATGGATGGGGAAGTGGTTGCCTCCCCCCAAAAGAAATTTATGGGCTGGAACCAGGAGAAGGGGAAAGAGTGCTGGTCAGGGAGTATATTGACCACAGAGAATGGTGGCTATGACCTTGACTCTGTAGTATATCCACCTGGGTTCAAACCTCAGTTCTACCATTTACTCATTCTGTAACTTTGGGCTATTGAGCATTATTTATGAGCCTCAGTTTCTTCATTTGTAAAATGGGGATCGTAATTGTTCCTCTAATAGGGTTACTGGGAGAACTGAATGAGTTAATACAAGTTGTTATGGTATGCAATGCTGTGTAACAAATAACTCCAAACTTAGTGGTGTAAAACAACTATTATTATCTTTCATGGTTCTGGACTTTCCCTGGGCTCAGCTGGGTGGCTCTCTATTCAACTTCAGATCGTGGATGGGACTGGAATCACATTCACACATCTGGTGGTTGGTACTGACCCTTGCCTTGAACCTTAGCTGGGGCTGTTAGCCAGAATAACTACACACGGTCCATCCCAGTGGCTTGGGCTTCCTCATAACAAGCCATTGGGTTCTACAGGTATGTGTCCCAAGAAAGAGAGTCATGTGGAATGTGGAAGTTGTCTCACTTTTGATTAGCAAGTTGTAGAAGTCAGTGTTGGAATTCCCTGGCTGTCCAGTGGTTAGGACTTGGCACTTTTACTGCCAGGGCCTGGGTTTGACCCCTGGCCAGGGAACTAAGATCCCAGAAGCCATGCAGTGTGGCAAAAAAAAAAAAAAAAAAAAAAAAAAAAGTCACACAGTGTCACCTCTGCTTTCTATTCACTGAGTCACTAAAGACAGCTCTTATTTAAAAGGGAGGTGTTCTACACGCCTAATGGTAGGGATGTTAAATAAAATGCTTAGAAAACGCCTGGCATGTCATTAACACTCAATAAATGTAGACATCATCCATAATCACTGTTGTTGCTGATGTTTTATATATAATGCTATTGTGACAAAGAAAAGAAACAGGCATTTAAGGAAGAGGAATGAGGTATCCCTTTGAAGGAATGCCAGCCAGGCCATGGGGAAGAGCATTTCAAGGAGGCCTGAGGGTTTCAGGTTCTGGGAACTCTCAGCTGCTCAGAAAGCCTGGAACAGAGCATGGATGTTGGGGTCAGAACATGGAAGGCCCCAAATGCTAGGCAAAGGCACTTGGACCAGTTAATGAGGGGTGTGAGAGTCACAGAAGGTTTAAGTGGGGGTGTGTGTGTGGGGGGGATGATCCATCCAACTGACACTCTTGCAGGCCACCAGCAAGCAAGCCAGGGGGAGGGTGAGATTGGAGGACCTTAGGACAGGAACTGAAAAGTGGGCAGAAGGGGATGAATGAGAGGGAATCAGAGGAAAAACCCACAAGGCTGTACTAAGGAGTGTGGGAACGACCATCTGAAACTTTCAAGAACCAAATGTTGTTGTCAACTTCAGTTTAAATAAAACCTTGGGGATCTTAGGCAGGTCTGATGTGGGAACCTGAACTCCACATTTCTTTTTTTTTTTCTCCACTCACACATTTATTCTTTATTTTCCACCCAATTCCATCTTCTTTGTGATTCTCCTGGTTCTCTATCACGGTCTTAGGAAGGTTGCCTCAGTTCCAAACAGCTGGACTCCACATTTATAACTGCCCGGTGAACTTGATGCTGCTGGCCTTCCTCGTGGGACACAAGCTTCTCAAATTATGGTGCATGGGCTCTAGAGCTCACGGACTTCAGTTGTGATGCAAGGGTCTTAGTTGCGGCATGTGGGATCTTAGTTCCCGTGACCAGGGATCAAACCCAAGCTCCCTGCATTGGTAGCGTGGAGTCTTATCCCCTGGATCACCAGGTAAGTCCTACTACACTTTTGTTAGAAGAAATATTTGTGAGTTACACCTTGACAGTAACCCCTAGTTTCTGCTCGTCACCAGCTGGGAGGAAAAAGGGTAACAGTTTCTCCTTCTTAAGTGAAGTCGCTCAGTCGTGTCCAACTTTTTGTGACCCCATGGACTGTAGCCTACCAGGCTCCTCTGTCCATGGGATTTTCCAGGCAATAGTATTGTAATGGATTGCCATTTCCTTCTCCAGTGGATCTTCCCAACCCAGGGATCGAACCCGGGTCTCCCACATTATAGACAGACGCTTTACCATCTGAGCCACCAGGGAAGTCTTTGTGAGTCCATGGAATTCTCCAGGCCAGAATACTGAAGTTGGGTAGTCATTCCCTTCTCCAGGGGATCTTCCCAACCCAGGGATCGAACCCAGGTCTCCCTCATTGCAGGTGGATTCTTCACCAGCTGAGCCACAAGAGAAGTCCAAGAATACTGGAGTGGGTAGCCTATCCCTTCTCCAGGGGATCTTCCCGATCTAGGAATTGAACCGTGGGCTCCTGCATTGCAGGTGGATTCTTTACCAATTGAGCTATCAGGGAAGCCATCAGAGGTCCAATGATTTCAAGATGAACTGTACTTCTAATAATTCTGAAAGGGAAGGAGGCAAGTCTGAGATACTCGACATTTATGGCATAGAAAAGGACAGAATTACAAATGGAATCAGGTTGGGACTTCCCTGGTGGTCCAGTGGTTAAGATCCTGTGCTTTCACTGCAGAGGGTGTGGGTTTGATCCTTGGTCAGGGAACTAAAATCCCACAAGCCTTGCAGGTGAATTAAAAACACACACACACACACACACAAATGGAATCAGGTTTTATATTTTGCAACAATAGTGATAGCCACAGGCAGAGGAGTAAATAGAAAGATGTCTTTAGGCAGAAAAACAGGGTGGTCACGGCTCTTCCCAAGGTCTGGCCTCATCACCTCTACTCTGGGGCCTTCTTGTCCTCTCATCTCAGGTCTCTGCACTTGCCATTCCCACTGCCCTGAACAGCCTTTGCACACATGTGTGCTTAGTCACTCAGTCAGGTCCGACTCTTTGCGACCCCGTGGACTGTAGCCCACCAGGCTCCTCTGTTCATGGGATTCTCCAGGCAAGAATACTGGAGTGGGTTGCCACTCCCTTCTCCAGGGGATCTTCCCGATCCAGGGATCAAACCCAGGTCTCCTGCATTGAGGGTGGATTCTTTACCACCTGTGCCACCAGAGAAGCCCAGAACCACTTTTACCCTTCTGTTATCTGTTTCATCCCTCTCACACTTCAGATCTCAGCCAGTCGGGTCTTCAGGCTCTAGGCAGGAGCTGGCCTCCCCATGTGCACTCCGGGAGCTCTCAGATCCTCAGTGGAGGCTTGTGACCGTGACTGGTCAGCCCTGGCTTCCCCATGTCCAGCACAGGACTCACAGCATGCAGGGGTGTTCTCTGAAGAGCTGAATTACACCCAGCTACCCCCAAAAGTCATGCTGAAGCCCTAAGACTTGGTACCTCAGAATGTAAATATGTTTATAGATAAACCTTAAAAGAGGCAGTTAAGGGGCTTCCCTGCCAGTGGAAGGGTACAGTGGTTAAGGTGGTCCAGTGGTTAAGAGTCCACCTGCCAGTGCAGGGGACACAGGTTCAATCCCTGCTTTGGGAAGATCCCACACACCATGAGGCAACTAAGCCCCTGCAACATAACTACTGAGCCAATGTTCCAGCACCCTCGAGCCACAACTGCTGAAGCTCGCATGTCCCAGAGCCCACGCTCTGCACCAAGAAATCCTGCACACTAGCTCTCCTGTGCAGCGGCAGACACAGTGCAGCCAAAAATAAAATAAACCAACAAATAAATTAAAAAAAAAAGAGAGAGACAGTTAAGGTAAACTGAAGTCCTATGAGTGGGCCCTAATTTCATATGACTGGAGTCCTTATAAGTAGAGATTAGGACACATACAGAGGGAGGGGATGACAGGGAAGAAGATGGCCATCTACAACTCAAGGAGAGAGATCTCAGAAGAAATCAACCCTGCCGATACTTTCATCCTGGATTCTGCCTCCAGAACTGTGAGAAAATTAATTTCTGTTGGTTAAGTGTCCCAGTGTAAGATACTTTCCTATGGCAGCCTTGGCTGACTAATAATACACACTCCATAAATAATACTCCCACAATGCCCTGATTTTTTTTTTTTTTTTTTTTTTTTGCCATTAGAGCACTTACTAAAAAGTGAAGAGCCGGGATTTTGCTGGTGGTCCACTGGCTAAGACTCCACACTCCCAATGCAGGAGGTCCGGGTATGATCCCTGGTCAGGGAACTAGATCCCACATGTCACAATCAAGAGTTCTCATGCTGGGACTCAAGATCCCACATGCTGGGACTTCCCTGGAGGTCTAGTGGTTAAGAATCCACCTTCCAATGCAGGGAATGTGAGTTCGATGCCTGGTCATGGCTTGTGGGGTCTCAGTTCCCCGATCAGGGGGAACTAAGATTCCACAGGCCATGGGGTAACTAAGCCCGTGCACAGCTAGAGAAGCCCATGTGCTGTCAGATCCAGCACAGCCCTCCCAAAAAAGATCCCACACGCCGCAACACAGAATTTGCACAGCCAAATATTCTCTCCTTTTCTGCTAAAATCTCACTGTTCAGGAGTTCCCTGGTGGTCTAGTGGTTGGGACTCGGTGCCTGCACTGCTGTGGCTTGGGTTCAATTGCTGGTCAGGGGACAGAGATCCCACAAGCCATGCAGCTAAAAAAAAACAAACAAAGCCAAAAAGGTGAAATTAAAAAAGAAAAAAGAGGATGAAATAAAATCCTACTGTTCGAGTCAAGGTGTGTGTCTGGGGATCAAGAGTTGGGGGAAGGGGCAGATAAGGTATCAGTATTTAATCCTTTACCCCAGATATTCCATTCCCCTTGCAATAGATTGCTTCAGGCACAGACGTGCCCTACTTTCAGCCAGGAAGAGAAAAGGTGGCTGCTTGTAGATGAGGCCTTTGAAGGTTGGGATGTGGTATCTTGAGCTGTGGCAGCCATCCTGGGATCATGGGAGGCAAAACCCGCCTACATTGGCAAAATAGAAGATGGACTAAAAGAACAATATCTTTGCAACTTCCCTGGTGGTCGACTGGTCAGAAATCTGCCTTCAAATGCAAGGCACATGGGTTCGATTCCTGGTCAGGAACTAGGATCCCACATACTGCACTCTAGGCCTGCACACTGCAGGTACTGAGCCCTTGTGCCACAGTGGGAGAAGCCTATGGGCCTCAATGAAGGACCCCACGTGTCACAACTAGGACCTGATGCAACAATATTTAAAAAAAAAAAAAAAAACAGAAAAAACAAAGATAGGATTTAATGTTGAGCTCCTGACTTCCAAATTTCTCATGGAGTGAGATAAACTCGTCCTGGTGCTGGCGCAGCTGCGAGGGAAACTAATGCTCACTTACATTGTGGGAGTGCCACTGAGCACAAGCCTTCACAGAGGGACTCTGGATATATCTCTTCAAATTAGATAGTCCCTTTAACCCAGGAAACCTACCCCCGGAAATTTGTTCTTACAGACACAACAGTGTGAGAAGATGATGGCAAACCTGTCATTCCCTGCTGTACAAGTTTAACAGAAAGCCGGGACACGTATTCGAACTATCCTAAGATATATGTGGTAAAAAGAGCTATGCCTGAACTTCCCTGGTCGTCCACTGGTTAAGGATTCAGCTGCCAATGTGGGGGACACTGGTCGATCCCTGGTGTGTGAAGATTCCACATGCCACAGGGCAACTGGGCCCGAGAGCTGCAACTACCGAAGTCCACGTGTCCTAGAGTCCGCGCTCCACAGCAAAAGAAATCACTGCAGTGAGAAGCCCAAGCACCGCAACTAGAGAGCACCCTCTGATTGCCCCAACTAGAGAAAAGCATAGTAAGGAAGACGGCAGCAGCCAAAACATAAATAATAGACAATTTATTTTAAAAACAGCTATGCAGACTATCTAAGGTATACTTTGTTTTCATTTGTTTAAAAAAACGGAACCTCAGTTACAATGTATCTGTGTATATACCTGTAACATGCCAGGGTATCTCCAGAAGGGCCTAAGAGGCACCTGCTATGGTCCGAATGTTTGTACAGCCCCCAAAAAACTCAGGCTGAAATCCTAACCCCCAAAGATGGTCTTAGGTGTAAGGAGGACACCTTACACCTTGGGAGGGGACAAGGTCACATGGGCGGAGCTCTCTCATGGGTGGGATTAGTGCCCTCATAAAAGGGACCCCACAGAGATTCCTCACCCCTTCACGTGAGAACCCAGGGAGATGGCAGTCTGTGATCTGGATGAGGGCCTTCCCCAAAGCCAACTGGCTTGGTACCCTCATCTTGGACTTCCGGCCTCCAGAACTGTTAAATATAAGTAGCTATTGTTTATAGAGCGCCCAGCCTGTGGCATTTTGTTACAACAGGCCACAAAGGACTGAGACACCCCATTAAGTTGACCAGGGTGCTGGGGGGTAGTATGGAAGGGGAGCTTCTCAGTGTGGTATGTGGTGGGACCCTCAGTCACTTCAGGTGTGTCCAACTCCTTGTGACCTTATAGACTTTAGCCCACCAGGCTCCTCTGTCTACGGGATTCTCCAGGCAAGAACGCTGGAATGGGTTGCCATACCCTCTTCCAGGGGATCTTCCCAACCCAGGAATCAATCCATGTCTCTTATGTCGTCTTCGTTGGCCGGTGGGTTCTCTACCACTAGTGCCACCTGTGAAGCCCTTAGCTTCTCAGCATACTGGTTCCTAATTCTGCATCAAACAAATCTACTAGGCATTTAAAAAATCAAATTAAATCAACCAATACCCATCCTGTTTAGGTTCCAGAAGTTAGTGACTGGGTCCAGATGCACACAGAACATACTTCTATCCCAAAGTAGAATCCCCACACTTAGCTTTCCTTCAAGAATTTTAATCACGAACTGAGGGGGGATGGGTGTTGGGGAGCAGGTGAACGGGGTCCAGGCTGGATCCTAGAGGACAGTGGCTGACTCCAGGCCCCGCTCCTGGAAGTACCGATGGGGGAGGCGGGGGCAGGTTTGGGGGCTTTCACTGAAGTAGGACTTGATCTTCCCAGGTCCCTCCGGATGCCCAGTCTCCGAGTCCTCCCTGTGGGAGAGAGGTGGTGACTCCAACTTCTGGGGGATTGGTCCTCCCAGGCAGGGCGGAGCCCTGGCCTCTTACCCTCGCTTCCAGACACCTACCACTTCACGTCTTCCGCCTCACTCTCCAGGATGCTCTGGGCTGTGCGCCAGCTGAAGCGGACAAACTGGGGGAAGCCGAACACAGGGTCCACATGGTTCCTCAACCAGGCTTTCGTCTTGGGATCTGGGGGCAGGGTAGGGTGGACAGTGGGAGAGCCCTGCTGTGATGTCCCAGCTTCTCAGCTTGGCATCTGAGGGCCCACCACCTCATCTCAGGCCTCTTCCTGAGTACCCGAGGAACCCATCACTGTCTGAGACATCTTCCTGTCTAGGGACCCTTGCACAGGCTGTTCCCACTGACCCTCTGCCTGAGAATAGGTGCTCAAGGTGAAGTTCAGGGAGACTGCCTCTGGGTCATCTCGCTTACCTCCCCAAAGACAACAGGCACTGAACCAGCATTTGTGGACCATTAGGTTAACACCCATTTTTCCCATGCAACCACCAACTCAGTGGGCACAGGGAGGTCCCTGCTTGTCTTGCTCATGGCTAAATCCCCAGGGCTTGGCTCTGCAAGGCACATATGAGGTGCCCAGTAAGCAATGAACACCACCCAAACTGTGTTTGGCCTAGACTTGGTTTTCCTCCCTTTGGCCTCACCTAAGTCCAATCCCAGACTTGCTAGGTTGCCCCACCCAACTGCCAAAGGATTCCTGGTACCCAGCCACTGAATCATCGCCTCTGCCCTTATGTGTCTTCAGCAGAGTTTACTGGGGAAGGGCACAGTCATTTCCACCTTACAAACAGGGAGACTGAGCCTCCTAATGAAGAGAAACAATGAATTCAAGCTGGGATCATTGGACAGGAGCTGGTACCCCTCACTCCACCCCTTAGGTCCACCATGAGCCTCTGTGCTTCACTGGCGCGCTCCAGAGAGACAGCAGGGAGGGAGGGAGGGAGGGAGAAGGGAAGAGGGGCCTGCCAGCTGGAATACAGCGCTACCTCAGCCTCTTCTGCTGCAGAGCAGGCTGAGAGGAACAACTTAGAAAACCTCAGAAGCACGCCAAGCCCGCCTTGTTAGTTTACTGTGGCTGCCATCTGCTCACCATTAGGGTAGCCCGAGCCATAATCAGTGTCCAGGTCCTGCAGTTTCTCCACAAACTTCCAGTTCTTCACAGCCTGGTCTCGGGCCACCTGTGGGCAAAACAGGCACTTGGGATCTCCCACAGGCACCGTGAAGCAGCCACGCCTGCCTCCTTGCCCAGGGGGATGATGAGAGCTGGCCATGGCCAGTGGGGGCCTAACCTTGGCACAGATACTGGCAGCACTGACCACAGGGTAGAGAGCATCTGCCTTGGCCTTGACTGTCACCTCAATGCCAGGGAAACGCTGCTGCAATCGTTCCTGGTATGTCTCTGGGAGCCCCACGGTGTCCACAAACACCTGCCGTGGTGAGAGAAATGTACTCAGTCAACAAACACCCGGAAAAAACAACCGTGCCAATGGCCCAGCTTCATGGTCCTGGCATTTGCTGCTCCTACTGCCTGAAATATTCTTCTCTCAGCTCATGACCAGGCCCAGGCTGCATCCTTCTCTCAGGGGTCTCAGCTCAAACATCACCTCCCGAAGAGGCTTTCCCTGATCACACTATATCCATTCTACGTTTACTCAGCACCTCCTGCATGCCACGGGCTGCTCTAGGTGTTGGAGACACAGCAGCGAACATGCCAGAGTAGACACTCTGGAGGACCACAAACAGGAAAGAAGATAAATAATAAAAGATAGGGGAGATTGAGAAGAGGTTATAATTTTCAACAGTTCGGGGGTATTTTAGGAAAAGTCACTCTGAGGTGGTGACATCTGAATAAAGGTCTGAAGGAAATGAGGGAATGAGCCATGGGGAGATCTGAGAAAGAGTGTTCTAGGCAGAGGGAACAGCCAGTGCAAAGGTCCTGAGGCCGGACCATGCCAAGTACTCTGGACAGCAGTAGAGAATACATGGCTGGAACAGAAATGGGGTCAGAAAAGAAACAGGACAAAGGATCTCCATAGCTGTTATTATTCTCAAAACCACCTTTATTATTTGCTTACCAGTTGCCCATCTGTCTCCCCTGACTTGATCATGAACCCCTGAGGGTAGGGTCCTTGTCTGTCTGTTTCAGCACTGCATAGGCAGCTCCACATTCTTTGCATAGGCAAAGGTCCTTGTTTGTCTCCAAGGCACTGCACAGAGCCCTGGACCTGAGCCACCTCCTCAGCAAGGCCTCTCTTGTTACATTCCCTATCTCAAGTGTACTTGCCCTTCTGATTCTCTCAAAACAGTCTGTTCTTTGCCTCAAAGCACTGGCTGCAATGCCAACTTCTATTTCTCTCTGGTGATTTAATCTCATTTCTTCACTTGCCTGCGAGTTTTCTTAATTCCCACGGTGCTCAGAAAATTAAATGCCAAGATTTACATTCCAAAAATATAAACGACTGTCTGCTATGTGGGGAGCATGCAGTAGGGGAGGGGGCTGGGGGAGGATGGAGGCAAACATGTGGGTTTCGTTCTAGACATTGAACTGTTAGGATAGAGACAGAGATTAGATGGGGGTGAGGCTGGGGGCTCCACAATGGTCCTCAGTGGAGCACACATTTGGGGTAGAAGAAACAGCTGGGGGAACTTCCCTGGTAGTCCAGTGGTTAAGACTCCATGCTTCCAATGCAGGGGTGGGTGTGGGTTCAATCCCTGGTGGGGGAACTAAGATCCTACATGCCATGCAGTGTGGCCAAAAAAAAAAAGACAATACAATAAAATAAAAACAGTAGAACATCAGCAGCAGTAACACACGTTTCTGAGATATTCTAGGTATGTCTGATGCAGAGTCATTCACTGCACTTCTACACTCCTATTTTATCTTGAGATGATCAAACGGGGGCAATCCAACAGTTAGCTCACCTGCGCCACGTTCACACCCTGGTCCAACGCAAACTGCACTAGCCCAGTGGCTGTATCGTGAGAGAGGGCGTTCAGGTTGTATTTCACCCTGTGGTGGTGGACAGAACCCAGTCAACTTCGTTCCAGCCACTCAGCCCTTCCAACCCACTCTGGTTGCCCCTCCTCCCGACCCCCTCCCCCACCCTCCGGGACCCCTCACCGCCCAAGCATGCTGGTAGAGATGAGGTTTGGAGACAGCACGTCCAGTGCCCAGCCCACAAAGTCCCCGTCCTCCTTCATTTTCGCAAAAAGCCTGTCCCGCTCGCTCTCCGACAGGGTCTTTGAGTCTGGGAGGAGGGTTGGGAGATAAGGGGAGGGGCTGGTTCCCCCAGTTCCTGCTTTCCCCCTCCAGTCTGCACCCACCCGTGCCAATGCCCAGGAACCCCTCCCTAGACGCACCCCAGTGCTCACCTGCCACTTTCAGGGCCTCCAGATCCTCCAGGCGGGACAGGGGACAATAGCAGATAGCATAGACCATGGGGCCTGGGGAAGAGGGAGTCCAGTGAGCCCTTGAAAGCCGCCACCTCTATTCCATCATCACCGCTTTTTTTTCGGTGCCATCACCAATGCCATCGCCATCACCACTATCACCCCCCTCCTCGAGTCTGGTGCAACCCCAGCTCCGGTTCCACTGCAACTTGCATCCCCCATATCATGCCCTTCCCCCACCCGGCCCTGGGGGCGCACCCAGCACCGGGCCCCGGCCCGCTTCATCGACGCCCAGGACGCAGGGCTCTTTGAGGCACACAGGAGGCACAGGCGAACTCAGGCGACAGCGGCCCGTATTGTCTCTTTCCAGCTCGCTGAGATCCATGCCGCCTCGGCCGCCGCCACCAGCCGTAGTAGCGAAGTCTGCAAGGAAAGGTCTCCCCGCGCGTTTTCCGCGGGCTCCACAACAGTGCCAGCTCTCGACCTATCGGCACGCAGGACACGCCCCCAACGCGCCAGCCGCCGTTGACGTTTGCGCAGCCTTTGCCGACGCCGCTGCCGTGCGGCTTCCTGGGAATTGTAGTTTCCGAGGCTGACAAGCGAGCTCCGCGTTTGGGGAACCGAGTGGGCGGTGTCGCTTTCCAAGCTCCGCCCCCGTGTCTCTGGAGCTCCTCCCGCCGCGGCTAGTGGGCAGACAAGGGGAAATTGAGGGGGAGCCTTGAAGGACTCGACCTCATCAAAGCTTGTGCTGTACTTAGTCGCTCAGTCGTATCCGACTCTTTGCGACCCCTTGGATTGTAGGCTCTTCTGTCCATGGGATTCTCCAGGCAAGAATACTGGAGTGGGTTGCCACGCCCTCCTCCAGGGGATCTTCCCAACTCAGGGATCGAACCCAGGGATCGAACCCAGGTCTCCCGCATTGCGGGAGGATTCTTTACCTTCTGAGCCACCTGGGAAGACCCGTCAAAGCCTAGAAGGTCAAATACCACTAGACTCCGAGAATTCAGTGTCCGCATCACTGAGTTCCCGGCCTCCATCTGGTTTCAGGCCCTCCTGTGTTCGAGGTACCTGCAGCGCCCCACAGTCTAAGCCCCCTATACTAGGTATTCTGGCTCCCACTGGACTCAAACCTTCGGACTTGGAACCCCCAACTCCCTCGTAGCTCACCGGAAGCGCCTCCCCCTTACCCCCGCCCGGTTGGTATTCTCTCTTTCGGGCTAAGCCTCCTCTACCCCTGAACAGAGATCCCAGACTTCTCCAGAATCCGGCTTAGAGTCTTCGTCCATCACGCAGGCTCCCTCCCCCTGCCAAACTCAGGGTTCAAGCCCCCGCCCCCTCCTCTGCTCTTTCCCCTCTTTTTCTCACGTCTTAGCGAGGAGCACGCCTCCTAGATTTGTTCCAACGAACGCATCTCTTTCTATTTTCTGCTTTCATCAGGGCTCACGCCCTCAGCTTGTGGGTTTCTGTTCCTCCATCTCCGTTTTCCCCTCCCCACCCCCACCGTCTATCTTCCTTTCTCCTCGGATATCAGCGGGGCTCACATCTCCTAACTCAGCTCTCCTTTCTCACGCTCTGCTCAAGCCCCAGATTTAGTGTTCCTTTTCCCCATGCCCGCCTCGTACCCGAGTCCCCACGTCCAGCCCTTCCTCTCTCCCCTCCCACCCTGGGGACTCAGGGCCCCGGACAAGCCAGCCCGCAGGGGGTGGAGTGCGGGGGTGAGGGGGGCGCCTCCTCCACGTCCGCTGCTCACCCGGCCTCAGAGCCTCCAGTCGCAGTCGTTCGGCTCGCAGGATGAACAATCCCGTTGCCGGCAGGGTCGCACCTGCACCAGATTCTCGCGGTCCATGAACACCGGGCCCGGCGACGTGCCCACAACCTCGCGGCTGCGCTCCTGCTTGCCCAGGTCGCAGAAACAGCGCCACTTTCCCCAAGGGCCAAGGACAGAGTCTTCCAATTCTAGGGATGGAGGGCCAGGTAGAGGGGGAACCTATATCCCCCCATTCTAAGAGGGGCGGAGGAGAAAGATACTAACAAATAACAGTTCCAGACTCCGGGAGATGGTGAAGAAAAGGGAAGCCTGGCGTACTGCAGCCCATGGGTTCGCAAGGAGTCGGACACGAATGAACGACTGAACAACAGCATATATGCTCAGCTGTGTTTCTCTGCCACCTATCCCGACACAGATGATCTCTAATCTTCCCATTAGTCGCAGGTGGGGAAACTGAGACCTAAGAAGAGCAATCCACCTTTCCAAGCTCACACATCTGGTGAGTGGCCCAGAGGGCCTGCAAAATGACACTTCCCATCTGTGCCTGCCTGTCCATTTGGGGGTGTGGTACAACACACTTGGTAGCCACCGTCTGAAGGTGACTCCTCTCTACAAGGGTGTGATCACAAGCCGGTCCAACAAGTCCAGTGTCACCTGACCAGCGGTGTTACCAGGTGGTAAATTAAAGGACATAATTAGCATAATGAAGGAACTTAAAGCCCCTGGCTATGCAAGGAATACAAAAACAATTATCTTGACCACTTTTAAAGCAGCTACATTTATCAGACGCCCTTTACAACTGTTCTTTTACAGACTTCCCTACGGCCCTAGTTGACAAGTCTTAGCTCAAGTGTGGGGCTCAGAAAGTCCTGACACCTCATGCCCTCATCAAGCCTCTGCCAGACAACACTGGCCTCTTTCCATTTGTCTTTCCATCTTGGCACTTGCTGTTCCGACTCACTGGCGCGCTCCTCCCTTAAATCTTCGCATTTGGAGCTTTTTGCTTGTTATTCCGGCTGCATTGGTTACCTATTTTCAGCCAGGAGGCCTTCTCTGACTTTAGAAGTTTACATGCGCCCTGCCTTCTCTATCTCCGCCTTTCTCAGCACTTATCCATGAATTTATGGACACGTCTGCGTTGGTATTTATTGCCTGTCCACTCCCCTCTCCCCGTGTATACTGCTTAAATACATTATCTTAATTTACAGATGAGAAAACTAAGCCAAAGTAACCAGCCCAAGAGGTACCCCCAGGGCTCAGCAAGGCAGAAATTTGAAGTCCCTGGAGGAGGGTCTATCTGCAGCCAGATGGTGAAGTGGGGGCAAATGAGGCCCCTTTCTGCACTGTCATTTCCGTGGCCTGCAGTTACCTTTCTCCTGATGCTGCAGCCGCAGCTGCTCCCAGGTGTCCCCTTCGCCCTGCTGGCCGAAGTACTGGTAGTCGGGGGAGACCTGGGCAGGGGTCACCAGCAGCAGGAGCATCAGAGACGGCAGTAGCAGTGCCGCCCGGCTCCGGGCCATGCCGGACTCCAACCGACCCCGGCGCGCTCCAAAGAGGAGGCCCCGCGCATCATCCCCCGCGGTCGGGTGCAGTGGTCTGGGCCGGAGACTGCGCGTCTCCCCCCGCCACTCGCGGGCGCGTGGTCGCGGCCGGCTCCGCTTCCCCTCCCCTGCGCTTCTTGCAGTGGACCCGACCGCTCCGTAAGTCCGCCCACCTCCCCGCGCCCTAGGCGTCATGGTTCGGGCCGACTATAAAAGGCGCCGCTGGCCTGGGCTCCTGGCCCTGCGAAATCAAGTTCGTGCATCCGAGAGTCCCTGCGTCCCGCCCTTACCCACGCAGGTATGGATACCGGGAGTGCATCGGGCTGCGGGGTGGGCCCCCTTGGAGCAGCTCAGGCCCAATCCAGACCTCAGCGCCAGCCGCCTTTGTTTTCCGCCCGCCGTAGCGGCAGCCTTTGTCTTTGTGGGAGTGGGGGTGGGAGTGGGGGTGGGGGTGGGGGTGGGGGGCGGGAAACCGAGGCCAGAACCTTGCAGTAGCTGCCGCATCCCATGCTCCCCCTCCCCAACTCTTGACGTCTCCTGGGCGGGTGGGCTTGCGCGATCGCGCTACGGCCGACACGCTAACTGGGGACCGGGCGGCAGCAGCCCGGCCGCCCTGGCTGTCCAGGTGGGCGGATCTCCTAAAAGTCTCCCGGCCGCGCCGACCTGGTCCCGGAGAGGGTGCGGGGCAGGGCTGCAAGTGTCTCCGCCGCCCTGACTCGGTAATACGGCCGTTTATGCAGCGTGACCTTGGGAAGTGAAGACAAAGGGTCGTCCTGGGCGCACTGACCCGGTGTGGGTGGGGCCGGGGGGGGTCTCAGCTTTCAGTCATGGCCTGCGTCTGCAAGGCGTACGTCGGAAAGCCCGCCCCGGAATTCCAGGCCACCGCGGTGGTGGATGGCGCCTTCAAGGAGGTGAAACTTTCCGACTACAAAGGTGAGGGCCTAGATGGGGGCCGCGGTGGGGGCGGGGCACAGGCCTTAGAGGGCCCGAGCCCCAACTCCTCGTCTCTTCCCACCCCTTTCCCCAGGGAAGTACGTGGTCCTCTTTTTCTACCCGCTGGACTTTACCTTTGTGTGCCCCACGGAGATCGTAGCTTTCAGCGACCGTGCTGCGGAGTTCCACAAGCTGAACTGCGAGGTGCTGGGCGTCTCGGTCGACTCTCAGTTCACCCACCTGGCTTGGTAGGAATGGAGATCACCAGCAAGGAGGGAGGGTACAGCTAAACCTACACCTCTCTAGGGCCCCAGCTGTGTGTTGTCCTGGTCAATGGGCAACCTCTGCGTATCCCTTTCCCAGCAAGAAAATAATGGAGAGAGTGAGTCCCAAGTCCTTCACGATGATGACAGTAATTAGCCTTTGAAAAGTAGTTTCTGTGGCATAGGGAGTTGATAAATGTTTTATCTCAGGGCAATGCAGTCTCCCTCCCAAGAACTATTTGAGCCAGGTGGAAACTGCAGTTTAAGAGTTCGAAAGAGGAGGATGAGGACTTCAGGGCAGGTTCTCTGCCTCCCGTTGCTGCTGCACACGTGAAGTCACTTTGCTAGAGTATTAGCTTAGTCTTCCCAGCTGTGGGAAGCAGCCTCTGCACCCACTTCAGGGTGGGGTGGGCGGGGCTCCCTGGGACTTGCTTTCAGGACGCTTATCTCTCACCTCCAGCACCCCATTCTCCAGCCCTTATCACACCCAGGCCCTTATCACAGAGTAAGGACCCTGCTGCACCAGCCATCCTGAGGTCCCAACCTTCTCTCCCCCACCCCCAGGATCAACACTCCCCGGAAAGAGGGAGGCTTGGGCCCGCTGAACATCCCCCTACTGGCTGATGTAACCAGAAAGTTGTCCAGTGATTATGGCGTGCTGAAGGAAGATGAGGGGATCGCCTACAGGTACTGTGGGAACCTCGGGAAGCCACCATCCTCAGGGTGAGGGGACCACTCTCACCCTGCGGTTAGCAGGGAGTCTGTGCTCCCTCCCCGGGTCCTGACAGTGGGAGTCCCAGCTCCTCACTGTGAACTCCAATATCTCAGGGGCCTCTTTGTCATCGACGGCAAGGGTGTCCTTCGCCAGGTCACCATCAATGACTTGCCTGTGGGACGCTCCGTGGATGAGGCTCTGAGGCTGGTCCAGGCTTTCCAGTACACAGATGAGCATGGGGAAGGTGAGCAGACACACCCAGTCACGTGTGTCCACACGTGGGTACATACGCAGCCCCTGTGTCATGCACACATATGTTCACGGCCTGCTCTATCGCTTGTGTGGAGTGGATGTCAGGCCCCAGAGAAGATTCAGCTCAAGGTCTGCAAGAAATTTCTAGTCCGGTGGGGGAGATACTACCCCAATATAAGGGCAGACAACTGGGGAGGTAATAGAACTCCATAGAAGATATTTGAGAAGGCCTGTACCAAGGCAGGCTTGAATGTTAATTGGATGAGAGTTATCTTCTCCTGTGAAGGCCACTGGCCCTTGAAGTCCACTGGGACGGGGGCTAAGAGAGAAAGATGTGATTAAAGGAGTCGGAAAGAAATTAAAATGTCAGCCAGGGAATTCGCTGGCTGTCCAGTGGTTTCCAAACTTTTACTGCTAAGGGCCCAAGTTCAGTCCCTGATCAGGGAACTAAGATTTCATAAGCCACACGGCATGGCCAAAAAATAAAATAGGGACTTACTGGCAGTCCAGTGGTTGAAACTTCCACTACAAGGGACACAGGTTCAATCCCTGGTCGGAAAACTAAGATCCCACATACCTTGAGACACAGCCCCCCCACCCCCCCCAAATGTCAGACAATCCTGCAGCTGAGCGTGGAGGGCTTCTTTCATCATGTGGCATGGTCTTAGGCCTGGAGCACTTGGCTCTAGGCTTTTTCTTCTGCAACTCATGCTCTCACACCTCTTTTTGTCCCCTCACTACCACTCTCCCTTGAATATGCACTCTAGCCTCACCTGTGCATCCCTGTTTTCCACAGTCTGCCCTGCCGGCTGGACACCAGGCAGTGACACAATCAAGCCCAATGTGGACGACAGCAAGGAATATTTCTCCAAACACAACTAGGCTGGCAGATGGTGGCAAGCCTGGGCTCTTGGCCCACCTCTGTGCCCCTACCTGTGTGTCCTGTACTGACCCAGGAAATGCCAGACCTGCTCCTTCAGACTCCACAGTCCATGACCACAGAGGGTTAGGTCAAGTCCTTCTCAAGCTCCCAGCTGCGAGCTGGTGAATGGTGACCCCCTCCTTGGAGCCCACATAACTGGGAACAGGCCTATAGGTGACTAATAAAGTATTAGGGACAGATCTAAGTCTTGTGTTTTGTGTGCTTTGTCCTGGTATGGTACCGCCCGCAGCCGCCTTCTCCAGGCTATGGCCTGGGAAACTGACAGTCTGGTTACCAATCTCCACCACAAGGTGGCAGCCTTGCCTCATACTGCTTTCTCCGTGGCCTGAAGAGGGAGGTGGTTGGCGCTGTTGTCCCTTGCAGGGAGCAAGTCCCAGGCTGCCTTACTACCTGAAACCTGGCCAGGCAGAGCAGCGCCACACCTGAACAGCAGCCAGCCTGAGTTAAAAAGCTGCTTAGGAGCTGTGGTCTAACCTGGGTCTTTTCAACAGCAAAACGGGAATATAAAGACCAGTGGGAATGAAGACAATGCAGGTTAAAAAAGGTAAGTATGTGAAGATCAGGACTCTATTAATGGTTACTAGGACCAGGTTCCTGGGACTGGAAGAAGGTGGGGACCCAATCCTGAAAGTAGAACCAAGAGTGGGAGCTTGAGGTACATGCATAGTTCCTGCTGCAAGTTCTGTACCACCAGAGCTTGGAAAGTCTATGTCCTGCCCCTGAAATGGAAGGGTGAGGGTTAGACGAGAAGGCAGGTGTTAGGAGCAACACAGTGTTCTAAGGTGCAAAGTTTGATGCTGTACTTTTTCAGGCAAGTGGTGTTTCCATTCTTAGCCCTCATTTCCTTCCACAGGACTGACATGCTCATTTAATCCATAGGCCCATTATTAAATTAAGCTTCCCTAGTGGCTTAATAAAGAATTTCCCTACAATGCAGGAGTCGCAGGTTCAATCCCTGAGTCAAGAAGATCCCCTGGAGGAGGAAATGGCACCCCACTCCAGTATTCCTGGCCTGGAAAATCCCATGGATGGAGGAGCCTGGTAGGCTACAGTCCATGGGGTCACTTAAGAGTCAGACACAGCTTAGTGACTAAATCACCATTAGTACTCCAGCCTAATGCCCTCCAAAGTCACTCATCTCAGCCTTAGAGTTTTTATTCTATTGTTTTTAAATTTTTAAAATTATTTTGACTGCAGTAGGCCTTCATTGCTGAGAATTGGCTTTCTCTAGTCACAGTGAGTGGGGGCTCTAGCTGCAGTGCATGGGCTTCTCTTCTGAAGCTGGGGCCCTCGAGCACTGGCTTCAGTAGTTGTGGCATACCACACTGGCTTAGTTGCTCCGCGTGTGGAATCTTCCCAAACCAGGAATCAAACTCGAGTCTCCTGCACCAGCAGGCGGATTCTTGGCCACTGGACCACAAGGGAAGTCCTCGGCCTTGGAATTTTATCTATACTCCTCCACAAGGCCCTACGTGGTCTTCCCTGACCTCATCTCCACCTCCGTGGGTTCACTCCATTGAAGCACAGTGGCTTCTTGGTGTTCTTTAACAGGCTGATCTTGTTCTGGCCACAGAAACGTTGCATATACTATTCTTTCTGGCAGAACTCTGTTACTCAGGATTTTCTCAGGGGTCAGCTGAAAAATCGCCTCATTAAAGTTCCGTGTTCCCAATTCATTCTCCAAAGCAGCTCACCTCCCCTGCTCCATCACGACCAGTTTTTTTTTTTTTTTTTTTCCTCTTCCTGGCACTAAGCACCATCTCCAAATCATGTTTGCTTGTTTATTGTCTGTCTGCCCTGGTCCAGCTAGTGACTCCAGGACCGGGTCGTTCAGTATTTTATAAACAAATTAATGAAGCGTCTGTTCTACCGCACCTAGGCCCTGTGGCCTGGTTTCTCAGTCTGTGTTCTTCTCTGCTGTTCTGGGGGCTTCCAGCTCCGAAGCCTGCCAGATCCCCATCGGGGCTCGCCAGCCGCCCTCCCACCCGTCCTAGCTGCGGGGGAGGCAGCCCCGTGCGAGGGCGGCGGCGTCGCCCGGCGGCCGGAGCAGCCGCCCCAGCAGGACCAGACCTGGCAGTGGCCCCGCTCCCGGCCTGGCACCCGGGAGGGGAAACTGGCAGGCGGGCACCGCCCTTCCTGGCGGGGGTGGGGAGGGGATCGCGGTGGCAACGACGCGCAGGCAACTGCATCCCCCCGCCCGGGTCAGGTCAAACGCAGCGGGCGTGGGCTGGGCAGGACCCAGGGGCCAGCCCGATGGGGGAAACTCTGGGGTGGCTCCTGGGGCTCTGGAGCGCGGCCCGCCCACAGCGGACGCTCTGGACCCAGGCCTGGGGCTTTCCGGGCCTCGGTAGCCGCCAGCCTGGGAAAATCCCGGCCCCCTTCCCGGCGCCGCAGCCCTGCCGGGCAGAGCGGGGGAGGGGATTCCCGGAATCTGCCCGGAGACCGCTGTCGCGTCACTGGGCAGAATCAGCCCATGTTTGGACTGCGCTTCCGCAGCGTCAGCGGGGAAAGCCCCGGCGCGCGCGGCTGGGCGGTGCCGCGCCTGCGCGCTGAGCGTTTCGCTCCAGGCATCCTGTCCCAAGGCGCTGGGGGTGGGGTGGGGCGGGGGGTGGCTGGACTGTGTACACGCCCTGGACCTTCCAATCCGGGAGATCAGGAGACGCGAGAAGGGTTGGACACCCGGGCTGAGGGCGCAAGATACCTGAACAGAACTGGCAAGGTTGACACAGTTACAGGAGCAAGCCACAAACAGCCGTGGGGTGGGGGCTGCCCAGTACTCCCCTCCCTCCGCCCGCCCGGCTTGAAAAAAAGACAACAGAAATTAATAAAGAACTTTTTTTTTTTACTTAAATAGATTCAATAAAAAGTAAGGACAATAAACGAACTAACACATAAACACAAATTAAAATAAATCCTTTAGAAACCGACTGCGTGTTTCTTCTCCACAGTACGGTGCAGAGGGGGGAGGGCAGGGGGCGGGGGTCCCCTCTCCAGTATCCCCAAGGGCTAGAGTACCGGTCGGCGGGGCCAGCTCCGCCGCAATCGCCCCCTCCTCCCCTCCCTGTTAAATACACAAATATATTATATTCAATATGAATTGAGTTCTGCAGGAAAAAAAAATAAAAAAAAAAAATAGTGGAAGAGGGGCTTGTAAACGTTGAGGTGGAAGGACTGGGCGCAGAGCGGGAGGGCAGGAGTCCAGTGTGGTTTGTAGCGCCCCCAGGCCCCGGGGCCAGTGCCCACCGCCTGCCCCCTCGCCCCATGGGAGGCTTGCGCCCAGCCGTCCAGGTTGGGGAAATGTCCGTACGGGGGATAAGGGGGCGCTCAGAAGGCGTGTCCCTTGACCCCAAGCAGCAGTTGGCAGCCGTTGCTGACGTGGGTCATGACCTTCTGTTTGAGCTGGGCCACCTGCTCCCGGAGAAGGCCGGCAGTGCTGGACAGCCCCGCGTTCTCGGCCTTGAGTGTCTTCACCTTGTCCTCCAGGCGCGCGATGCGCTCCAGCTTCCGCTTCCGGCACTTGGTGGCCGCCAGCCGGTTTCGCAGCCGCTTGCGCTCTACTTTGATGCGCTCCTGGTCTTCCATATTGATGGGGGACACCGGCGGCGTGGCATCGCGGCTGCGCGCCTCAGGCACGGTCTGCGGTTCCTCCTTGAAGGCGGAGGCGCCACGGCCCAGGCCCAGCTGCGCCGGGTGGCCGCCAGCGAAGGGCGGCGCGTGTGGGAGGTAGCTGATGGTGGCCGTCGGGTACGAGCTCCCTGTCCCAACGGCGGCCCCGGCTCCTCCGGAGGGCGCAGAGGCCGGAGAATAGCTGCTGAGGTTGGTGTAGACTGGAGGCGGCTCCGGGCCGGCGTAGACGCCCCCGGGCCCGGCTGGGGGCCCCCCGCTGGCGCCCAGGGACACGTTGGGGGGCGTCACGTGGTTCATCTTGTGCAGGTCGTCCAGCGCTTTTACAAAGCCGTCGGCGAAGCCTTCCTGCTCCTCAGTGACGCCGCCCCCTGCGCCCCCCGCACCTCCACCGCTGCCACCCCCGCGGGGGTAAAAGTACTGTCCCGGGGGCGTGGGCGTCGTCGTGATCACGCCGTTGCTGTTGGGGACGATCAGGCGCTCCAGCTCCGATGAGGCGAGCTTGAGCGACGCGCCTGTGTCCGAACCCTGGCTGGAAAAGTAGCTGCCTCCGCCGTTGCCCTCTGGGCCGGGACCCCGCGCACCGGGTGCTTTGAGATTTCGGTAGGGGTCTGCCAGGTTGAGCGCCAGGCTGGGTTTCAGGAGTTTGTAGTCGTGTAGAGAAATGCCGCCCGGTGTCCGGCCGTATCCCGCTGCTGCGTATGAGTCGTCGTGGTAGAAGGGCTGTTCCATTTTAGTGCACATCCGGGCGGCCCGGGAGGTCTGAGGGGGTCCCTGCGGGGCCGCCCCGGGCCTCGCTGCAGCGAGCCGCGCGCAGTCCGCGGCTGTGCCTGTATCGGGTGTCTGGACGAACGTTCCTGAGAGCTGGCACTGGTCGGGAGAGGCCGGTCGGAGGCCGTGCGATGAAGCTCTGTGCGGCTTCTAGAGCCCCTTTGCCCCTCTCTGGCGCGCTCGTTTTCTTGGTGTCGCTTCCCCCTTGCTCCCCGCTCCCTGCTGGCTCCGGTGCTGGCCTGGCCGTGCTCAAGGTCCCGGCCGCTCCGCCAGAGCCACAAGCCTTTATACCGCGGTTGTCAGCCGCGGAAGTGCGCTCTGATTGGCTGTCGCCGGAGCCAGGCCCCCGCCCCCCCCTTCTGGAGCGTGGGGAAGGGGAGGAGGCGGCTCGCGTCATTGTCAGGAAGCGCGTGTCCTTGTAAACAGCGGCCACGGGCTGGGTGGCTCGGAGCGCCTGCAGGGGGAGGGGCCATAGGACCCTAGGGTGCGTGAGGAAGGGGGTGCTGGGGCGATCCGAGGCACACCGGGAGAGGTTTCGGGGAGGGTGATGATTTCCCTGGAGTACGCGATAAGGGATACGAGGAATTCGTACTGAGCAAGTGTGTGCGTGGTGGGGGTAGGGGGTGGTCCCGGGATGCACACGGAAAGGCCTGAGTGATCTGGAGTCTTTCAGAGGTGCTGGAGAGCTGAGAATACACTGAGGGACCCCGCAAAGGAGAGACAGGAGGGTTAAGCAAGGTAGATGGGGAAGCGGGGGAGGAGACATCTGACTCAGAAACTGAGTGGGGGTCCTGGGTACAGAAGGGTTGAGGAACTGGAATTTTCCCGGGAGGAGCTGAACCCAGGTAAAATAAGGAGGAGAGATCAAAAGTGTACCCGGGAGAAGCTGGAGGGTCCACTATGCAAAAAATGAGTCGGGGTCCTGAAGCCCACCGGAGAGAGACAGAGTCCACCACAAGCGGGAAGGGGAAGGCATTGAGAAAAACTAGAAATGCATAAAGTGAGGGTCCTGGGGTACACTGAGGCAAGGAAAATACGTGGGGTAGAAGATTGGGATACTGTCAGAGGTTGGGGGTCACTGGGGTCATCTGCGAAGCCCCAGTGAAGGAGAGAATTAGAAGGGTCGAGGCACCCTTTCAGGATTGAGATAACATTTGATAGGGTCCCCGGTTGAGACCTGAGAGAAGGAGGGGTTTTTGAGGATCCTGGGGACCTTCCATGATCGGCTCCCCTCTCGTGGGTGCCTGTATACTCCCCACCCCAAAGCCCTCCCCTAGTCACCCTGAGATTGACCGACACCGTGTCGGCTCCTGGTGCCTAGACCCAGCCCGACGGCTGGGGCGCGGTCGCCCAACCCCACTCCTTCCTTAGAAACAGGCTGGGGAAAGAGCGCCGCGGCAGGAAGTGTGGCAACAGCCCCGGGGGACGGAGCCCGGCCCTGCCTCCGTCACTCGAATCCTACGGGACCAGGCGCCCCGCCCTGTGTCCGGCGGGGTTCAGGGCCTCGGAAGAGGAACCTGAGCAGGCGACCCCCGAGGAAGCCAGGGGCGCTGAATAAGCCCAGCTGCCGAGGTTTCCAGTCACCGATCCCCACCCTAGTAATGGTTCAGTCCTCGGAGCCCGCAGGCAATGGAGGACGCTGGCAGTCCCGGACGATTCCATTGGCCCGAGGGAGGGGGACCCACCAGGGAGCGGGGCCTGGTCGCCATGGCAACAGGCGGGAGTCCACTGGCCGGACTGGGGGCGGGGCGGCCCCCGGAGTCTCGCCCCGACGCCCATATAAGGGCACAGGAAGGGGTGGGTCTAGCGCTGTCCCGGGGCCGAGGGCCCCGGTATCTGCCAGGTCCCAGGGCACGCCCGGGCCCCCGGACGGCTAGTCCCGACCAGCCCCGGCCGCCGCCCCCGGGGCCCCCACGGCCGCCTGGCCCGGCCCCACCCAGCCGCTCTCAGGCAGCGTCCTGCCAGGCCCTGCCTGGCCCGACCCAGCCTGGCAGGTCCCCGCCTGCCCGCGGGCCTGGGTCGGACTTCGCCCCCAGCCCGACGGGCGAAGAGGGGGCGGGCCAATGCTTCCAGGCGACCCAGGCGCCTGGGCGGGCTGACACGGCCGCCTCTTACCTCGAGCTGGGTGCCCTTACTTTCTGCCAGGATGTCTGGCACATACGTCCGTAGGGGCTGCGGTGCCCCCTCCTTCACTCATGTGGGTGAGAGGCCCTACTCCTGTTTTAGTATGGGGGCTCCTCACCATCCAGAATACCTAAAGGGGGATCCATTCCCTCACCCTAGGTGTCTCCCTCATCTGAGAGAACCCCTCCAGAGCCCCTTCCCCAGGAATAAGTGAAGCTTTAGATGGCGAGGCTTCGATTTAGACTTAAAGTGGAACTTCCAAGAAGATAGGATACCAGCCACTAGAACCAAAGTCTTTCAGAAAGTGAAGCCTCTATCTTTGGGGAGAAAGATGGAAGTGTCTTTAGGGCAGAGAGAGGCTGGGGGAGAGAAGCTAGCCAACAGGTCAAGCACAGAATTCACCAAGTGTGGAGGAGAGAAGCAAAATGAAAGGCGGCAAAAAGAAACTGAGCTTTGCGGGGGCTGGGGAAGTCCAGCAGAGCAGTGGCGCGTTGGGGAGGAAGGTCCCATGAGAAGCTGGGGGTGTCCCCATTTTTGGAGGGTCCTTGTGACCCCCGGGTACCCCCTCCCCTCCTCCCTTGCTTGAACTGCTCCCCTCCCCCGCCCTAGGCTCAAGGGAGATTCCAGTGGCCGCTGAGTCTGGCAGGCACGCTGCCAGGTCTGTGTCTCCCGCCCATGCTAATAACTGCAGCTGACATCTGGCTGGGCCCTGCGGGGGTGCAGCGGGCAGCGTTGGGGGGCTGGGCAGGTCTGACCAGAGGGCAGCATCTCAGGAAGCCAACCTGCAGGTCCCACGGGCCAGGAGGCCACAGTGAGTCAGCTCTGATCAGTGCTGAGGCTGGCCATGCCAGAGGAGTCCTGGAGAGAGGTGAGACTGTCCCAATGAGGGTAGAGATGGAGGCCAAGCACCCAGCAAGTATGTATGGGGTTGGGGGTTAGGGTAGGGAGAGCTGCAGGGTTGGAGTCATGCAGACAGACAGCACGACTCAGAGACATTTAAGACAAGCAGACAGAGAAATAATTATTATTTTAATAGCTAACACTTATATGGCTCTTTCCAGGAGAAGGAAATGGCAACCCACTCCAGTATTCTTGCCTGGAGAATTCCATGGACAGAGGAGCCTGGCGCAAAGAATCAGACACCACTGAGTGACTAACACACACACACATATGGCTCTTACCATAGGCCAGGCACTCTTCTAAGTGGTTTACATAGAATAACTCATTGCCTGCTTCCAACAACCCAGCGAAATATATGCTATTTGCTATTAGCCCTCTTTAAGAGACTAGGCACAGCAAGGTAAGGAACTTGCCTCGTGTCCCATAGCTCAAAGCCCTGGGGTTGACCTAAAACCTGAGCTGTCTCGCTCTAGAGTGTTAGCCACTTTTGTGTAGATAATCACAATCACAGAGGCATGTATGCAGTACCAACTGTATGCTAAGCTCTGCAGGTCCTTTCATAAAGGGTCTCCTTTATGGGGGTTGGGCACAGGACAGAGGGGTGCTGGTGTGTTTGGGGGCAAGACCAGCATGCTGTCTGCACGAGTCTTTGAGCAGGGGGTGGGGATTAGGCCAGGAGGGAGGGCAGGGGCCCAGCTGAGCTGGTACAGCCGGTTCCAGGCCCCTGCCAGTCTCACCCTTGTGGCCTGGGCACCACCCCCTCATGCCGCCCCACTGGCGCCAAGGCCAGCCCCGTGAGGAGGGTGTGAGGAAAGCCCCCTCCTCTGACTGTGCTGAGTGCCCGGACTAGCAGCTGGGTACTGCCCAGGCCATGGGCTTCAAACAAGCATCCAGCTAAGGAGACTATGCCCAGGCTTTCCTCATGCCCAGGGGCCCAGGACCTGGGGGACTGGATAAGGAGGAAGTTTACCCACCCCCACCCATGGGTCTCTCTGGGGCTTTTGGCCTTGGCAGGAGGGACTTCTCCTTCTTATAAATAGCCTGGTGACCCCCCTCCACCCTGGCCCCACTGGCCAGCAGGGCCCTCACCAGGAAACTGGGCTGGGGGCTGCCTGTGAGTCAGCCAGTGGGCAGGCCAGGGCGAGAACCCGCAAGTCATAGCACCCAGGCTCCCTTGTCCCTGCCCCTGGGTGTGGACAGGCAGCTGGCAGGAAGAGGTTGAGAATCACGCAGGCCCTCCCCCAGGAACCTCTAGCTTGCCAGCCGTATCCCTCCCTCACCTCTGTGGTTTGGGGGGTCCCTATCCCTCTCCTGGGGAGGAAGCAGCTCAGTTTTCTTGGAAGCAGGAAGGAGAGTCTGTCCTCAGGCTGACTAAGCTGGGCATGAGGGGAGTTTCCCACAAGACTGTTTCTGGTCCCCCCCCACACACACACTGCTGGTGAGGTCTTGGGGGGCCTGAGCATGGCTGAGATCCCGGGTGCCCCATTTATAGCGGATGTGCTGAGAAAACAGGCCCACACCCCACCAGGGACCTAGGCTGCTGAGCTGGGCCTCCTAGGGGAAGTGACAAAGAGCAGTCTGGGAGGGAGGTGGGGGGAGGTGTTTGGAGAGAGTAAGCGCCAGGATCTCTGGGTGGGGGTAGAGAAGGGCTGGCCAGCCCAGAACCCCACAGTACCTCATCATGGTCCAGGGGTGCGCGTGCATCTGCCTGGCTGTGGGTTTGTGTGTGGCTGGCCTGTCAGGGCGTGCGAGAGTGTGTGTGAAGCCTGTCTTCTCAGGCATGTGTCTGTGTGCTGGCCCAACCCTGCAGGGGTGTGTAGGGCCTGTCTGCTTTGGGTCGGGGGTGGAGGGGGGAGGCGGGTGAGTGTGTCTGTGTGCGTGTGTATGGTCTATATGATATGTTGTGTTGTGGCTGGCCTGTATACAGGAGTCTAGGGTGTTCTGGAGTTCTTACTGCTAATCTATTTGTGTCTGGTCTGTACGTGTATGTGTGTCTGTGTGTGAGGTCCATGGCTTGCCTGTGTGAGATGTGTGTGTGAGGTCCGTGGCTGGTGTGTGTCTGTGACCGTGTGTGTGTGTCCATGTGGGCTCTGTGGCTGGTGTGTATGTGTGCATGTGTTAGTCAACAGGTTCTGTCAGGGTGTCCTTGTGCCAGCGTGTTAATGAATATCCGACTGGGGCCTGCCTGTCCATGCTTCTCTGGGTTGGGTGTGACTGTCTGGCCAGACCGTGTCTGTGAATATGTCAGTCTGTCCGCTTTCATATGCCCAGTCTGTCAGAGGGTCTGATGTGTGTGTTATCAGTGAGGTAGTGTGTATCTATAAGGCTGATTTCTGGTGTCCTCAGAGCTTGTCTGAGTACGGATGCAAGCAACTGTGTGTGTGCTGTGGGGGGGGGTGGCAGCTGGGGCTCTCTGTCATGGTCTGTATGTGTCCTTCCTGTCCTTCTCTCCATACGTTTATGATTGTCTCTTTCACCTCTGAGTTGTCTTTTTGAATTGATCTTGCTAGTGTGCGCGCGTGTGTATGCCTTTGTGGCCTTCTCTGGTGTGTCAGGATCTAACACTGTGTCTGAACATCTCTTGTGCACCTCTTGGGGCACTTGCGTTGAAAGTGACCGTCCCTTATCTCTGAGTCTATCCACATGCCTGTATGGCCCACTTGTGTCTGTGTGTCTGTCCTGCCTGTTTCTGGCCTGTCACATTTGTCTCAGGACATGCGACTGTCTGCCAGGCTGTGCACTTCTCACCTGAATGCCAATATCCTTGTGTTTGTGCTTGTCAGTGTGTTCATCTCGCCTGTACGCTGAGTTCACTTATCTGCATTACCTTTATGCTTCTGGCCTGTCTATCTTCGTTTGGCAGCATTTCGGTCTTCCTCTCTGCCTGCCCTGTCACCGCGTCTGCATTTGACAGCCGTCTTTACCCAGATTTGTGTCTGACCCTGTCAGTGTGTCTCCGCTTGGCAATCCGTCTGTGGCCAGGGTGACAGGAGTTTTGTGTGTGTAGACTGGCTTTCTCTCGGGGTGACTGTGTATGTGTATGCTCCTTGCCGCCCCTCCAAGTCTGGCTGCTCTGGGCCGTGTTTATTCTGCCCCCAGCCGACTGCTGTCCTGCCCGGGGAGGGGCTGACTCTCCCGTCTGTCCAGCCAGGAGTCCACAGGATGTTCCCGAGACGCTGTCTCCGCCGACATCCCCTCCCTTGGGCCACCCTCGGGTCAGGACCCAGGCGTCCAGGACGGTGGGGGTGGGGCCACAGCTTATGTTGGGGGGGCATGTCAGGGCCCCGGAATGAGGGTGGGGGGGGTGGGGAGGCGACGGGCCCAACAGGTTCCGCCTCATTCCTGCCCCGCCTCTCACTTCCTGGGTGCCTGCCCCAGGCAGGGGGTGGACGGACGGGATGAACCCTATGGCCTCAGAGCGCCTGGGTGGGGCATGGACTGCCCCACAAGGACTCACTTCTGCTGGGCACCCGGCACCCAGGCCTGGGAGACAGGAGGAGCCTGGGTCCTTTTACCGACCAAGCCCCCTTCTCTGCTCCTGTGCCCAGCTCTGGAAACCAAGTTTCCCATCTATTATTCACCTAATCTCACAATGCCGCAATAAACTGCTCAAAATTATCCCCCATTTTCAGATGGGGAACCTTGAGAACCAGAGAGCAATGAGGGCAGAGGCAGGATTTGAACCCAACTCTGTACATGCCACCCAAGAGCCCCCCAGTCAGCTCACCAACAGCCTTCCCTCCCCTCTCTAAAAATGGTACGTGTGGGGAGTATGAACCCAGGCCCCCACGAGGCCCGGCTCAAGGGGGCGCCTGGCTCGCTCTGAGTCAAAAGGGGCCCCTGGATGAAATGAATAAGAAAACGGCTTTAACCGTTTCATCGCCAACGGGCTCTGCCAAAACTTCCTGTGGGCTTGAGGGGGAGGGGTTGGGGACTTGGTTCCCGGAGGGTTTTGGGGGGGGTAGATACTGCCAATTCAGGGGTGGGGGAAAACGCCTCTAGTGACCTTGGTGAGAGATGGCTAAGGGAAAACACTACACACCGACCCTCGCTGAAGGGAGAGCCCCACCCTTCAAGCTCCAGGTCCCCAGTACTGGGTTCTCAGCCCCCACTGCCTGGAAGGGGTCTCAGAGTCCACAGCCCCCTCCCCAGGGGCTTGAGTCACCCACGGGGAAAAGCCGCGAGGGGTGAGTCACGGGGTGGAGAAGGGGGAGTGAGGTCTGCTGTGGCCAGGGGACCCTCAAGCTGGCCTGAGTCACGCACGTCCCGGCCTCGCTGACCCCAGCCCCTTCCCCGGAGATTAGGAGCGGGAAGCCCATTATCGGTGGCCTGTGGAGTTAAAGGAAGAGCCGGGACGGGGGAGGAAGCACGCGCCCAGCCGCGCGGGAAGCTCCGGTTCCCATGGTAACTGAGGGGGGGGTCTGTCAGCTCGGTGGCGGGGTTCCTCCCTCGTCAGGGACGGTCCCCGAGCACTGGGGAAGCCCCCGCGCGCTCTGTCGAGGGGCCACAAGTTTCAGGTCAGGCAGGAAGGGGTTAACGGCGCTGCGTCCCGCCCCACCCCCCCTGCCAGGGTTTCACCCGCGCCCAACTGTCCCGGCAGGGTGGGGCTGCGCCGAGCGCTCCCCCGCGCGCCCAACCCCCGCGGCTGCCCACGCACGCACGCACGCACGCACGCACGCAGCTAGCCTATTTCCACCCTCTCCCCGCGCTCGCAGGCACGATCGCGTCGGGCTCCACGCAGGCAGCGACCCCCGTCGTGCCTCACGTCACGCACGACGCACGCGCCCCCGCAGCGCAGGGAGCGGGGCCCAGAGCAGCAGAGCTCGGGGGGTTTTGACACCCCCGGAGCATGTCACTGCCTCTGCCTCCGCTAAGTACGCTGTCTTGTGTGACTTTGACACCCCCCCCACAAGGTCACAAACTCTCGATCTACAGTGTCACACGGACACAAACCTGCCACACGTTGGCACAAACCTTCACTAATCCAGCCAGCCCCGCAGCGAATGCGGGCAGGGTCACACTGTCACACGCCGTTTGTGGTAGGGACACAGACAGGGCCATCTTCATACACAGATAGGTGACATATACACTCCTATAAAGCCACACCATCAACACAAAGACGCAAACAGATAAAGTCTCGGACCTCAGGAATCCAGTTGTCATGCAGCCACTCCCCTCACATGGAGACTGTAGAGTCACAGACACATTGTGGGGACAGACTCGATGGTCATACTGTCCGCGTACATCACAGGGCACAGAAAGTAAGACAAACCCACAAGGCTGCATACAGGGACACCAGATTGTCTCGGGGACATGGGCAAACCAAGGCCACCCATGACAGCCTCATGCTATCGCAGAAAAACACATGACATAAAGTAGGACACGGTCACAGAAACAAAGGCATACTGAAGTACTGATTATCAGTCACTCACTACTTACACAAAGAATGACATAGGGATATAGACACAAAGGTTTTCCCTGGTAGCTCAGTCGGTCAAGAATCTGCCTGCAGTGCAGGAGACCCCAGTTTGATCCTTGGGTCAGGAAGATCCCCTAGCGAAGGAAATGGCAACCCACTCCAGTGTTCTTGCCTGGAAAATCCTATGGACAGAGGAGCTTGGCAGGCTACAGTCCATGGGGGTCCCAAGAGCCCCACACTACTTAGCGACTAAACCAGCACCAAGATACCATAAAGAAAAACACGTGCCCTAGTCCCTGACAGCACACCTCTCCTCCAAAAAACCCCCACCAAATCACACATGCATAGCCTGTTGTGTAAATTCCCAGAGCCTCAAGACTCACCAAGACACAGGTTGATGCAGACACAGGCCTGTGCACACACAATCACAGACCGTGAACATAGCCGTGAACACATTTCACATGGACTCAGAGATATATACACAGACACGAGGAGGGGAGGGGGTCAGGATGGGAGTCCAGGCAGAATGTCAGTGTCTGGAGTGTAGAAAACCTGCCAGAGTCCCTCATGATATGGGGTGGGGCATGGTGTCCACCCCGAGGCTGTGATCACTTTCCGAGGGGAGCGGCACCATCTCCAAAAGTGTGAATTTAAGGGTCCCCATCCCAGCTCTCATGACTGGGTCTCTGCCCAGATGTGAAGGCCAGAGGGGGCGGGCGGGGGTCCAGCTGTGGCCACAGGGAGGGGTTGACTCACCCGCTTCCCAGCAGTACAGCCCAGGCTGGGCCCAGCTGTTCCTGGAAACAGAGGGGAAAGGAGGGGGTGGGGTCCCCAGACCAGCATCTCTGTCCTTAATGGAGGCCTTCAGATCATTCCCCAAACTTTGGGGCTCTCTCCATCAAAATGGGGCTTTGAATCTTTTCCCCAAATAAAAGATCCCTGCTTCAGAATGAAGGTTTGTAACCGGTCTCCTTGGAGGGCACACGGATGCCTTCAACAGCGGGGTTCTCTGTGTCCCATTATTAGGGATTGCTGCTCTTCACCACAGTAGGGAACTCCCTCTCCCCTCCAACATAAGATTCCTTGCCGCCCCAAATGGAGGGTTGTGACTCCTTCAAAGTGAGGGTACCCAGACCTTCCTTTAAATCTGGGGACTTTGGGGTCCCTGAATATCTATAACGCCTATAATATCACGGCAACGTTAAAACAATTCAAGTCCACGCTCCAGATATTTAGATCCCTCCTAAACATCAAGATCCCTGCGGGTCTTGCAAATATTGGGGACCCCACTCCCAATATTTGGCGGTCCCAGCACGTCCCCCGACATTGGGTGACTACATCCTCTCACAAATATTCCCAGCCTCCCAGCCTTGTCACAGCCGTAGTTCAGGCTCACCTTCCATTTCTGCCAGGTGGCAGCCCCCCTCCCCCACCCCGTTTCCCTCTACTGGCAGCACCCTCTCCCTTGACGGGTGCGGGGTAGCGAATAAATGGCAGTTGTTCTCACGCCCGCTGGAAGAAGCCCAGTCCGGAAGCCCGCACAGCCGGCCCTTGTCCCCTTCCTCCCTACTCCTTCCCTCGGCTCTGCTCCCAGGGGATGGAGACTGAAAACGACTCGGGAAGGGGATGTGGGTGTGTAGACGAGCCTCCAAGGTCCCTGCGTGTGTGCGGTCGCGCGTCTGAGTGGGCTGTAAGCTGGAGTCTGTGCTAGAGTGATTGTGTTCCCGCGATACTGCGGGAAGGGGGTATGCAGGGAGGGGGTGTTAGGAGGGGAGCTATTATCATCCTGCCCAAATTGCTGGGGTAAGGGGGGGCGCGGGTAGGAGTCGCCAGAACCAGACTCTAGGTTGCAGGGAGCAGCTCTCCTTCTTTCAGACCTAGACCCACCCCCAAAGCAGAGCCCGCCCCTCCCTCTGGGTACAGCTAATAACCTCTAATTACTACTCATTACCTCGCCCGCCCCGCGGGGGAGGGACTGCAAGGGAACTCAGGCGTCAGAGGACGCCGGCCGGGGTTTTACCCGCCTCCCAGGCCCCCAAGCCGGATCCACCCAGAACCTCTTTCCACTCTTGCGCACCGGGAATTATGAGAGCCCTTGCTACCTAGAGTCGTGGGGATTCCAACCAACTATATATTTAAATCGCTTAGCGCAGAGCTGCATTCTGTAGGCACTCCATAAATAGTGACTGCGAGTTTATTGTTACGTAGTACTGTTAGCATTTTCCTTTTAAGCCTCCTTCACTGCCCAGGGGTCTCAGAGAAGGCCCGTCGTTTCCCCTCTAGGCTGCGTTCCTGCGGTCCGGGCGCCCCCTGGTGGGCCGAGGCGACCAGGCCGGCCCGGTAATGGGTTCTGAGGCGCAGGGCTCAGAGAGGGGAAAGGGCTGGGAAAGCTTAGTGAAGGACGGATCCAGGGTAGGCAAGTATGTCTGTTCACTACCCAGGACTAACTATCCTGCCCTTGACTTAGGACCCGAATCCCCTTGTCTACCCTTGGGCAAGACTATCAAATCCTTTCCGCTGGGAAGAAACTTTAGTGTTCCCTAAGTCCATAGAATATGTTATGGCCTGCCCTTCTCCCGCGCAAAGGCTCCGATCATAATGTGGTTAGACAGCAGAATTTCTTTCAGCCGAAGGGAAGGGACGTGAATGCGCCTGTATAACAGGGTGGGGCAACTCCACCTCGGTCGAGGAAAGACGGCGGGGTCTTCACTACCTCAAAAAGAGCTCGGGGAGGAAAAGAGGCGAGGCCACCCTTGGGATGCGCAAGGTTGGCCCAGACTGACCCCTAGCGGCACTACAGGCGCTCAAACGGCTTCCCGGATCCAACATGGCGGGTCTGAAGGCCTGAGCTAGAGCCTGGAGGAGATCACGTGTTTAGGGCGGGGCCTGCGCCTAGGGGGCGGGGCGGCGCTCTAGGCCGAGCGGGAGGTCGGGGCTGCTGGCGCTCGCTGTTGGCTGATCTGGACGCCGCTGCGGTGGCGGGGCTGCACGGCCGGGGTCGAATCCGATCGGGAGCCATGAGCATGGACAAGGCAGAACTATGCGGGTCTCTGCTCACCTGGGTAGGTCGGGGGCGGGGCCAGGGACAGGTGTACGCCAACTTGGCTCTGTCCACCCACTCCGTCCTGGGGCTGGGAGGAGGAGGGGGTCGTCGGCCTGCTAGGTAGTTAAACTCTGGCCTGAGCACCTGCCCCGTCACGTGGCAATTTTGCTGGAAAGAACAGGTGAGGCCACGCCCCTTTGTGGCTGGGTCTTGTAGAAGGGGAGGGCCCAGGTGAGGTGGCCTGGTCACGTGGTGCCTGTGGGGACCAGGTGACTTGTGATTCTGCCCTCGCTTGGTTGCGCGGAGTTTGTTCGGCAGCGGTAGAGTGAGGCCACGCCCCCTCTGGTCGGTCCAGGTGAGCAGAGGCCACACCCCCACGGAGCTGGCTTCCTGGAGCAACTGGGCAGCAACTTCCGCCCATCCTTGTGAGGGTCCTGCTGACAGGAAAAGTCTTCGAAAGGGGCGTGGTTCCTTGGTCCCGGCCCCTAATTCTGCTTGTTGTACTTTCCTCTCCTCCCTCAGCTGCAGACGTTCAATGTCCCGCCCCCCTGTACCAGCCCCCAGGACCTGAGCAGTGGCCTGGCAGTAGCCTTTGTGCTGAACCAGATGTGAGTGGGGCTGAGGGGGAGGGTCCCAAAGGAATCCTCCAGCAGCTCATCCCACCTTCTCACCCCCAGAGACCCTTCCTGGTTCAACGAAGCGTGGCTCCAGGGCATTTCAGAGGACCCAGGTCCCAACCGGAGGCTGAAGGTGACAGGTGGACTCAGGAATGGGGGACAGACTGGTGAAGAGTTGATCAGGGACCGGTCAGTTAGACATATCCTGGGTGATGGACAGGAAGAGGGACAGTTGTATGGGGACCAGCTAACTATGTATTTGTTCATTCATTCTTGTATTAAGCAGGCCTGGGTGTGCAGCAAGGAGTAACACAGACAAAAAACTGCATACACAAGCATTAACATTGACTTCTAATAGCAGTTAGCTCTATGAAGCCAATAAAAGCTGGGTCGTGAGAGACAGCCAACTGAGAATGGGTGGGTGGTTACTCTAGACGGGCTGATCTCCAATGTGAGATTTGGAGGAATGGGATTCCAGACCCCAGGAACAAATGGAAAGGCCTTCAGTTGGGAATAAGCTTGGTGTGATCGAGGAATGAATGGCAGGGAGGTTAGAACAGAAAGCAGGAGTGTAGGAATGGTAGATGAGGTCATCAGGGACCTGGCAGGCTGGAGCAGGGAGGTAGATTCTATTTTAAGCTGTGTAAAGTCAAGAAAGGATTTTAGTAGAGGAAAGACACAAACCTGGCTGGGGCCTTGAAAAGCTCCCCCTGGCTGTTTGTAGAGGAATGGAGGGAAAGCAGCAAGACTGGAAGCTGTTGTAACCATTCACGTGAAAGAAGATGATGGTTAGGGGTCAAAGGGTAGTGGGGCAGGTGGTGAGAAGTGACTGGATCTGTGGGACACGTAAATAATATGGGCAGGTGGAGAAGAAGAGCAGGCAGTCAGACAGGTCAGTCCTAGGAGGGCGGACATTGAGACAGAGAATGGGACCAAACAGGATGAGACGACCAGGGATTAGGAGGTGAGGCAGAGAAGAAGAGGATGAGCTAGACAGGTTCAGGGTGGGGTCTGCCTGGCCCCTTCTGGGGGGCTTCAGACCCTGGACACAACTCCTTGCCCCTCCCCAGGTCAGCAATCTGAAGGCAATCTTACAGAGCCTAGTGGAGTACTCTCAGGATGTGAGTAACTGTAAAAGGATTTAGTGGGTTAGGTTGGGAGGAGCCGGGGGGAAATCCTTGAGCCCCTGATACCCCTTCATCCTCCCATCCTCAGGTCCTGGGGCATCCCATTTTGGAGCAGCACCTTCCAGATGTGAGCCTCATTGGCGAGTTCTCAGATCCAGAAGAGCTTGGCAAGCTGCTTCAGCTGGTTCTGGGTTGTGCCATCAGTTGCGAGAAAAAGCAGGGTATGGGAGGTTAGGGGTGGTCCCTAATGGGAAGACCCGAGAAAACCCTCCTCGCCCCTCCGACCCTTGCCTCAGTCTCCCCCACCTTGACCCTCAGAACACATCCAGAGAATCATGACACTAGAGGAATCCGTTCAGCATGTGGTGATGGAAGCCATCCAGGAGGTAGGTGGGGGTGCCCACTGTGGGAAGGAGCTTCAGGGGAGGGGACATTTCCAGGGCAGAGGCAGCTGGGCACAGGCTCTGCCCTGGTAAGGCCTGGGCTCTGTGTGGAACTCAGCTGGCCAGATTTCTCTGTCTCATGTGTCTGCCAGCTCCTCCCAGCTTGAAGTCACAACCTACTATGCTAAAAGGGCCAGGCCTCAGGAATTCTCAGATGGTCCAGTGGTTAGGAATGAATGCTTCCACTGCCATGGTCTGGGTTCAGTTCCTTCTCTGGATCTAGGATCCCAAATACTTTGCAGGGCAGCTGGGAGCTGGGGGGAAGAAGGACCAGGACTCCCTGTTTGTTGGACACATGGGAGAGCCTCTGGACTGGGGTTGTTTTGAAGGACGAGGATTCTTAGGCTGGATTGTAGAAACTTTGGAGTCTGCCCTCAGAGGCCCCAGCTCATCTCAGTGTTCTCCCACTGCCCTCTCCCCTCCCTCCAGCTCATGACCAAAGACACCTCTGACTCCCTGTCACCAGAAACATATGGGAACTTTGATAGCCAGGTAAAGGGTGGGGACCGTGTTAAAGTCCACCCCTATTACTGATTTTCCAGGGCTGCCTAAGGAGGAGGGGCTTGACCTTAAGCCTGTAAACCACTCCCATCCCCCAGGATCCTAGTCTCTTGCCAGGTCCCCAGGGCTCCAGAGTTGCCTTTCCTCCAGTCCCCTCAGGTCCAAGCTCTCTCTTAGATCTGAGGGTTTGTCAGCTCCCTCCGCTCTGTCCCTGGAGATCCCAGCCTCCCTTTCCGCATCCTCCTCCCCTGGATCCCTGAGTTTTTTTCTTCTCCCCGTCCCTCCACTCCTCTCATCAGTCCCGCAGGTACTACTTCCTGAGTGAGGAGGCTGATGAGGGGGACGAGCTGCGGCAGCGCTGTTTGGATCTGGAGCGGCAGGTGGGGCCGAGATGGGAGTTCTCAGGTGCTCCCAGGGTAGGGTTGCCCGCACAGCCTCCCCTCCCAGCTCCAGCTTATCTGTATGCCCTGCCTGCCCGCAGCTGGTTCTCCTGTCAGAGGAGAAGCAGAGCCTGGCTCAGGAAAATTCGGTTCTAAGGGAGCGGGTGGGCAGGCCCGAGGATGAGGGCGCCAGCGGCCTCACTGCCAAGAAGCTGCTGCTCCTGCAGACCCAGTTGGAGCAGCTGCAGGAAGAGAACTTCAGGTATGGCCAGGCGGGGGACAGGGCCAGCAGACCAGGAGCCTGGGGCAGGTACAGTCCCTTCATGTGACGCTTCCGCCATCCCCCAGGCTGGAGAGTGGCAGGGAGGACGAGCGCATGCGCTGTGTGGAGCTGGAGCGGGAGGTTGCCGAGCTGCAGCAGCGGAACCAAGCGCTGACCAGCCTGGCCCAGGAGGCGCAGGCTCTGAAGGATGAGATGGATGAGCTTCGGTGAGTGGCAGGTCCCCACTGCCAGACTGCCCCTCTGACGTCACTGTACCTCTGTAACCCCCAAATTCCTAGTGAGCCCTCACAATGCCCCATAGACTCTAAAATACTGTCCTGAACACTGCAACACTATCCTGGAACCCATCATGTCCTCTGGAGAACACCAAAGTCCCTGGATCCATGGTGGCCCCCCAGGACCCCATGATGCAATAACTTTGCCCTTGGTGACACCTCTGACCCCCCATCTCATGACTATCCCTTCTTATGATGCCACAGCATCCCTGAAACCGCAAAGTGCATTGTGGGCCCCCATAGTACCCACCCCTGAACCTCAATGTGCCTTCTGTAGCCTCAAAGAGCTCCCTTGTGATCCCTATGACACCTCTGTAATGTTAAAAGTTCCTAGTGAGCCCCTACCATATCTTCAAGAACCCCGTATTGCTATGCCTCAGAGATCCCCCATGACCATGACCCCTCCATGGCCCCTGCACCCACAATGCCCTTATTGGCCCCAAAGCCATCTCATGACCCCAGAGTGTCCAAGGAGGCTCCTCAGATCCTCTGGGCCCCATCATTCCTCCTGTAACCCCAGTCGTTTTGTGTCTCCCAGAAAACCCCTGATTTTGATCTTGGGGTAACCATTGATGTTTGGGGCTTCCCAGGTGGCTCACTGGTAAAGAATCTGCCTGCCAATGTGGGAGACACATGAGATGTGGGTCCCATCCCTAGGTCGGGAAGATCCCCTGGAGAAGGAAATGGCAGCCCACTCCAGTATTCTTGCCTAGAAAAATCGCATGGACAGAGGAGCCGTGGGGTCCCAAAGAGTCAGACATGACTGAGCCACCGAGCACGAACACAACCATTTATGTTTAGGTCTTCCTTTATGCTCCCTAATGATCACCCAACATCACCAGGCCCCGCTGACCCCTGACCTTCCTGAACCAAATGCCCAAGGCTGACCTGACACCTTCCCCTGCCCTGAGGGCCTCGCATCCAAGCTGAACCCTTGCAGACCCAAGCAGACCCCCACCTCCTCTTTCCATTTGCCCCGGCCCCCCAGGCAGTCCTCCGAGCGTGCCGGGCAGCTGGAAGCCACGCTGAACAGCTGCAGACGCCGCCTGGGCGAGCTGCGGGAGCTTCGGCGGCAGGTGCGGCAGCTGGAGGAGTGCAACGCCGGCCACGCGGAGCGCACACGACAGCTGGAGGAAGAACTGCGCCGGGCCGGATCCCTGCGTGCTCAGCTAGAGGCGCAGCGGCGACAGGTGTGGGTGGGAGCCTGGACCCAGACTGGGGTGGGGGCTCCTCTCGGCTGGCTACTGACTTTGGCCTACCCTCAGCAGAGTGCTGAGCTAGTCCACCCGGAGCCCGCCCCCTCGTTTACGTAGAGGCCACACCCTCTAGACTGGACAGCTCTGCTCTAGCTTTGCAAGCCCCGCCTCTTCACTTAAGCCCCGCCTCTTCCAAGTCTCTTTCTGCGGGTCCCTCTGGCCCCGCCCTTTCACCTTGTACTCAGTCCCTGTCCCTCCCTCTCACCCTGTAGTCCTCTCCCCTCGCCTCTGTTCAGGTTCAGGAACTGCAGGGCCAACGGCAAGAGGAGGCCATGAAGGCTGAGAAATGGCTATTCGAGTGCCGCAATCTGGAGGAAAAGTATGAGTCGGTGACAAAGGAGAAGGAGGTGAGGCTGAGGTCCTACTGCCCAAGCCTCACCCTGCCCATCAAGGCAAAGCCCATTTCCCAGGAGGCCGATCCTGCCTCAAGTGGCCTGTTGCACCCTGTCCCTCCAGCGGCTGTTGGCAGAGCGGGACTCCCTGCGGGAGGCCAATGAGGAGCTGCGCTGCGCCCAGATGCAGCCTCGGGGGCTGGCCCAGGCCGGTGAGTTGGAGGTTCATCCCAGGGCCTGGGAGAGCTCTGGCCTGGAGCCTTACCTGGCCACATGTGCTGTTAGGGCAAGCAGAAAAGGCAGTGCCCAGGGCTTGTCTAGTTTGGGGTCGCAGAGCGAGGCCATGCTGGAGGGAGTCTCAAGTGGAAAGAGGTGATGTGGCCCAATGGAAAGCAGCAAGAGCTGTCCTTCGGGGCTCTAAGGGGGTGAGCAAAGGCAAACTCAGGCTAAATATCATGGCTCCCTTTCAAGCTGGGTGTGGGGTTTGTGTCAAGTCAGGCATTGGTCAAACTTGAGTCCCCAAAGATGCTTCATCCAAGGATCCTAGGGATGGGGACAAGAACTGTGACACCACCTGAAGAGTTTTCTCACATTCTCCAGACCCCTCACTGGATCCCACCTCACCGGCTGTGGGAAACTTAGCAGCTGAGATCCTTCCTGCAGAGCTCAGGTATCCAGGGGTCAGTCACTCAGAGCTCTGGTCCCACTGGAGCCTGCCAGTTCCCACCCTGAACCCCGTTCCCACCCTCAACCCCATCCCCAAAGCAGGTACTTACCACTTGCCAGACCTGCTCAGCTTGGTTCCCAAGTCCTAGCCGAGCTTTTTTTCCTCCACCCTATGGACTGTAGTCCACCAGGCTTCTCCATCCATGGAATTCTCCAGGCAAGAATACTGGAATTGGTTGCCATTCCCTTCTCTAGGGGAATCTTCCTGACCCAGGGATCCAACCCAGGTCTCCTACATTGCAAGCAGATTCTTAACCATCTGAGCCACCAGGGGAGTCCTTTATGCTCACCCACTTCTAATTCTGCTTTTAACTGGCTGGGACTCTAGCCCTGTTGGTGGCTCCCCTCACCTCTTTGGGATCTACCCTCAGTGCACCAATTAGATCCAACTTATCTGTCTCCACTGCCCAGGCAAAAATCCTTTGCCCTGCGCCGCCCACATCAGGTTCTGCCCCCAGGACACAGCCCTGTTCTCAGAGTATTCCCTGCTGGGATCAGTGTCCTATATCCTGCCCACATGAACTCCCAGTCCAGCTTTCCTCTTTGCAGTGTTTTCCTATCCCGGAGCCCCATCTCAGTGCTCATGGCTCTGTCCACTTTGTGCCACCCCACCAGCGCTCTGCCCACCCACTCCTAGGCTCAGTCCCGGGTACTCTAACCCTACCCTAGGGTCTGACTGGGCCCTTCCCCTGGGCTTTGTCCCTCTCTCTGCCCCGTCCGCCCAGTTTCCCTCCCGGAGCCCTGTAGGCCTGAGTGGTGACCCATCCCCAGACCTGCTCACTCCTTCCCCATCCCCAGGGAAACACTCCTGCGACTTCAATTGGAGAACAAGCGCCTGTGCCAGCAGGAGGCAGCCGACAGGGAACGGCAGGAGGAGCTGCAGCGCCACCTGGAGGAGGCCAACCGTGCGCGCCACCGCCTGGAGACGCAGCACCGGTGAGGACCCACCCTGCGGAGGAGGGCCTCCCCCTTAAGCTTGGAGAGGGAGTGAGGGAGGGCGCAGGCACTGAGCGGGGCCCCCACCTCCGCAGGCTGAACCAGCAGCAGCTGTCGGAGCTGAGGGCCCAGGTGGAGGACCTTCAGAAGGCCCTACAGGAGCAGGGGGGCAAGACTGAGGACGTGAGTGCCCACCTCCTCCCTGCCTGGCCCTCCCCTGTGCCCACCAGTAACCCTCCTCTCTCTCCCCACTGCTGCCTGATGCCCCGTGAAGTCCATAGTAAGTACCTTGGGCTCAGAGTGCCACTCCCGACCCTCACCCGCCAAGAAGGTTGGGACCTCTGGACACCTCATCCCCACACTCACCCAGCGCCTCTTCTCTCCTCCAGTCAATCCTGCTGAAGAGGAAGTTGGAGGAACATCTGTGAGTCGGGTGGGGGGAAAGATTGGGGCAAAGGTGTAGGGGATGGATCTGGTGTCCATGGGGAGTTGTTTATGAGGCCAGGGGTCAGCTGACACACAGACTAAAGTGTCAGCTCCCCTGGGGTCTTATAGACCAAAGGAAGGTGTGTGGACTATTTTGGGGGAACAATTGGGAGTCACTCAGGGAATTTCAGCAAGGTTGTGTGACAAAGTGATAGTCAGCTTTTATTACTTTTTTGCATTGCAAAAAAAAAAAAAATAATAAGCTTTTTTTTTTTTTTTTTTTTTCATTTTTGAAAACACTGCTCAGCTTGTGGGATCTTAGTTCCCCAACCAGGGATAAAACCTGGGCCCACAGCTGTGAAAGCTCCACGTCCTAACCACTGGACCGCTAGGGAATTCCTAAAAAATAAAGTTCTTTATTAAAAAGAACTTTCTTAAATAAATAAAGAAAGAAACTATTTTAGATAGCTATCACAATTATAATTTAAAAACCAAAACGTATACCAAGTTATACAGAAATAAAGGGTAAACATCTCAGTCTTCCCTCATTAACTCAGTTTCTGCCCCATTCCAGCCCCATTTCTATTAGTTCATTATGGAAATTTTTCTATAATTTTTAAAGCAAATTCAAATGAATATGAATATAGCTTTTTACTCTCATTCCTAATTTACACAAAAGGTAGTATAATATGTACACTTTGCTTTCCCTACTTAACCAGTTAACTGGGGAAATTTCTTCGTATGAATAAATAAAGGGAGACCTTATTATTAATTTCTTGATATAGCAGTCTTTGTCAGCTGGGGTTCCATGGGGAAACTGGACCTTACAGAAAATGATTTTCATGACTATTCTCTCAGTTCTGCCAAGACTGGAATGTACCTAATGCCAACCTAGAGCACAGAAAGCTATTTCCTTATAGAAGATGAATACCTGGAGGCATTAGGGCTTAATTCTGTAGAATTCTGGTCTAGAAGGGCTGGCATATAGCATTTTTTTGGTAATATCGTAATTGATTTAATTCATTCTTTCTAGGCATTTGCGATTTCAATGTGTGCAACAAAGTAAAATCTTATATATGTATCATTTTGTTTGTGTGCAAATATATCACACACACACAAAAAGGAATGGGTGGCTCCCAGGGCATATGGGTTTGTAATTTTAGTAGATATAGCTGAAGGTTCACTATTAGATGTTATACCATGTTCCAAGTCCATGATACATGATATTAGTCTCATTTAAAGGGATCTTTGGGGTTTTGCCCCAGGTGGCAGAATGCAAACTATTAGCTTGTATTTCCTTTCATTAGAAGAGATTTGCATTCTAGAGAGATCCCTGGCTGCTGGGTGGGGAATGGAACTAAAGAGTTGAGAGTAGAAGGCTGGCAAGGGATGACGGTGCCTGGACCAGCATGTGGGCTGTGGAATGGAGAGAAGTGGACAGATGGGGGAGGGAGGGCTGGTGCAGGGGCCACCTGGTGAGGGTCATGGAGGGTTGTGGCTCTGATGGCTGAAGAGATGGTGGTGCCGGGACACATAGCCCCCAGACTTGGAGTCAGGTGGAGAGGTCTGCAGGAACACTTCTGGGAAGCAGAGAAATGGGCCCGGAACTGAGACTGCCTCTGGCTCCCCACCTGCAGGCAGAAGCTGCATGAAGCAGATCTGGAGCTGCAGCGGAAGCGCGAGTACATCGAGGAACTGGAGCCCCCCGCCGACAGCAGCAGTGAGGGGGCGCTCAGTGGCCTGGATGGGTGGGGGGAGCCCCCAAGCTCTGCACAGAGCTTAGGGGCCACCTTGACTCCCAGCAGCCCGGCGAATCGAGGAGCTTCAGCACAGCCTGCAAAAGAAGGACGAGGACTTACGGGCCGTGGAGGAGCGGTACCGCCGCTATGTGGACAGGGCGCGCGTGGTGAGGACGCTGGGTACCCCGCTGGCCTCCTGCCCGGGCCACTGCTGCCCACCTGGCAACTCTCTGCCTCCTGGCCCCATGCCTGTCCTGCCGCATCATGTCACAGAATTCTGCATCATGGCCGGTGGGGCCAAGGTCACCTTGACTGTGTCTTTCCCCACCCCTAGGTCATACAGACCCTGGAACCCAAGCAGCAACCACCTGGCGGGGCTCCCCTAGATCTCCACGCCCTGAGGACACAGCTCCGGGAGCGGGACGTCCGAATTCGGCACCTGGAGGTGGGTGTCCTAACCCCTTCTCACTGCCACCAGTATATCCAGTCCCTTGACTGTTCCCTCCTTAGCAGATGGACTTCGACAAGAGTCGAAGTCAGCGGGAGCAGGAAGAAAAGCTGCTCATCAGTGCCTGGTATAATATGGTGAGTGCACCATCACCTGCCTGAAGTACTGGGAGCGTGGGGGGTGCTGGTGTCCTGGAGGCTCATCTGACTCCAGCCGTGCCCCTCCCTCCCTCCCTCCAGGGCATGGCTCTACAGCAGCGAGCTGGGGAAGAGCGGGCCCCTGCCCATGCCCAGTCGTTCTTGGCACAGCAGCGGCTGGCCACCAACGCTCGCCGTGGACCCCTGGGACGCCTAGCAACCCTGAACATGCGCCCTGCCGACAAGCACTGATGGATCGCAGGATCCTGCCACCTGCCCAGCTTTATCCACCCTGGATTCCCCCAACTCACAGGGGGCCCAGAATTATGCCTCAGCTGGTTGCTTGAGAGCCTTGAAGTCACAGTCTGTGCACCTTTCTCTCTCAGCTGGGACAAGAGTGTAGGAGGCAGGTGGGAGGCAAGAATGGGCCTACTCTTTTTAGCAATGTGATTCTTATTCTTGATTTTCTCCCTGGGGTTAGTGAGCTGCAGGGGATAGAGTGATTTTATATTTGAGAAGAAAAATAATAAAGACTTTTAATCTGACCTGGCTGGACTCTGGGCACTGAGGGCAGGGGGAGATGGTGGGCAAGGGGCTAAGATCATTGCTTTTAAGAAAAGGCTGGCTTATGTTCTTTGTTGGGTTTTTTTTTGGCTGAGCTGGGTCTTCATTTTGGTGCAGGATTTCTTTAGTTGTGGCGAGTGGGAGCTATTTTTGTTGTGGAGCATGGGCTCTAGAGTGTGTGGGCTCAGTAGTTGTGGCCCAGGGGCTTAGTTGCTCTGAAGTATGAGATCTTAGTTCCTCAACCAGGGATCAAACCCAAGTCTCCTGAATTGCAAGGCAGATTCTTAACCACTGGACCACCAGGGAAGTCCCCCTTAACTTTTATTCTAAGTGAAGTGGGAAACACAGACGGTTCTGAGCAAAGGAGGAATGTGACCTGATTCAAGTGTTCATAGGCTCCTTTTGGTCCTGTGGGAGGAACAGACTGTGGAGGTGTTAGGGTCAGAGCTGAAAGACCTAGTCACTATCCACATGGGTGGTTGGATGATAGTGAGGGCTCTGGCCAGAGTGGGAATCCTAGAGGAATAGGAAATGGTTGGATTCTGGATACAATTGGAAGATTAAGCTGATGGGATTTGCTGTCCCTTCACTTCATGGGAAATAGATGGGGAAACAGTGGAAACAGTGTCAGACTTTATTTTGGGGGGCTCCAAAATCACTGCAGATGGTGACTGCAGCCATGAAATTAAAAGACGCTTACTCCTTGGAGGGAAAGTTATGACCAACCTCGATAGCATATTGAAAAGCAGAGACATTACTTTGCCAACAAAGGTCCGTCTAGTCAAGGCTATGGTTTTTCCAGTGGTCATGTATGGATGTGAGAGTTGGACTGTGAAGAAAGCTGAGCACTGAAGAATTGATGCTTTTGAACTGTGGTGTTGGAGAAGACTCTTGAGAGTCCCTTGGACTGCAAGGAGATCAGCCCTGGGATTTCTTTGGAAGGAATAATGCTAAAGCTGAAACTCCAGTACTTTGGCCACCTCATGCAGAGTTGACTCATTGGAAAAGACTCTGATGCTGGGAGGGATTGGGGGCAGGAAGAGAAGGGGACAACAGAGGATGAGATGGCTGGATGGCATCACTGACTTGATGGACATGAGTCTGAGTGAACTCCGGGAGTTGGTGATGGACTGGGAGGCCTGGCATGCTTCGATTCATGGGGTCGCAAAGAGTCGGACACGACTGAGGGACTGAACTGAACTGATAAGGAGAAGCGATGAAAGAGAGAGAGAGAACCTGGGGACTCCCCTGCCAGTCCAGTGGTTAACACTGTGCTTCCACTACTGGGGGCCTGCGTTTGATCCCTGCTCAGGGAACCAAGACACCACTTGCAGCTCTGCATGGCCAAAACATACACATATATGTGTGTGTGTGTGTGTGTGTGTATATATATATATATGTATTTTTTTTTTAAGGGACTTCTCTAGTGGTCCAGTGGTTAAGAATCCACCTTGCAATCATGAAACACAGGTTGGATCCCTAGTCAGGGCACTAAGATGTCACATACTGTAGAGGAACTAAACCTGCACCAAACCAAAAGATCCTGCATGACCAAACGAAGATCTCGTGTGCTTCAACTAAGATCCAATGCAGCCACATAAATAAAATGTTTTTTAAACAAATAAATGAACTTAAAAAAAAAAAAGAAGTTGAAGGTGACTCCCAGGTTTTGTCCTCAGGAAGAACAAAGCTGATGGAAGATAAACAAGTGGGGAGTCGACAGGGAACTAGTTTGGGGAGCATGTTATGTTCAAGGTGCCCATGAGATCTATACATAGAGATGTTGAGTAGACAGGTGGCTCTCTGCATCTAGAGTGTGGGAAGGGACCCTGGCTGGACTTCTAAATTCAGGAGTCATGTACATACGATTGATGTAAGACCTAGAGCATTGTAGAGGCAGAGGGGTCACTTGCAGAAGCAAGGCTGGCAGAATTCCCTGGCGGTTCTGTGGTTAGGACTTCTCACTCCATTGCAACGGGTCCATCCCTGCAACTAAGCTGCAGGGCGTGGCCAAAAATAAACAAAAGGTTGGGGGGAGAAAGCATGGTCCTGGGACCTGTGAATCCTATATTGATGAATGTGTAAAACCATGGGCACTGAATGGGGCCGTTTCAGAGAGTAGAATTTGGAAGTGGACAGGACATCATCAAATAATCCTTAAAGCTTACCTAGCATAACGCCTGGCAGGAGTTAGGTTTTTAGAAAAAAAAAAAAAAAAAAAACTACAATTTTATTGAGCACCTATTATGTATCAAACATTTTTTAAAGCCGCTTTCATTTCATCCACACAGCTCAGGAGATGGGCACTCACTTATATGTCCAGTCTATAGAAAGAAGAAAGGCAGGTCGCAGGGATAAAAGCTTCTCACGCAGTGGCGGGAAGTAGAGCTGGCGCTAAGGCCCAGCTAGCTGTTCAAAGAAGCTGGAAGGATACCCCGCCCTTAGTGCAGCCCTCGGCCCACAGGAGGCGCTCCAACGCTCTGTGCCAAACGTAAAGTTGGGGCGCAGGCAGGTAAGAAGGGGGCTGGCCGAGTCCACACGCAGCTTATGCAGACCCAAACTGCTGCAGGCAGGCTTGTTTCCCTGTCCTTGGGAATTCAGGGTCCAAAGGTCTCAGGCTAGACTCTCCTCCTCCTCGCCAATGGGGCTGGGCAGCCAGGGCGGAGCCGGCCCCCGGGTCCCAGACAACGGCACCACGGTTAAGGGCTCAGAGGGCGCCCTGGGAGCGGGGACGGGGGCAAGCGACTCGGGGCCGGTGAGGGGCTCAGACTCCGGCTCCGGCTGGCCTAAGTCGACCAGCGGGCCTTCGCAGCCACACTCCGGGACCGCGCCGTCGGGAGCGCCTGCGCACGCGCAGCTAGCAGCCATGGATTCCTCCGACACGTGGCTGTTCTTGCGGCGCAGCAAGGGCACGCGCCGGCCCAGCAGGCCACCTGTGCCCATGCCCGTGCCCACTGGCAGGAGGCGCTGCAGGAAGTCGCCGTGTGCTTCATTCAGCGGCACGTCCAAGCCGTCCTGACGCTGGAACTGCATGTCCTCCTTGGCCAGCCTGCAGGAGAGACAGAGGGTCAGCGCTGCCGCCTCTCCCGTCTTCATCAACAGAGCTGAGACCGCGCACGCTACTTTTCCTGCCTCCACCCATCTCATTGTTCCACTTCTCCCAGAAGTCTTGGCTTGCCCCTTCCAGAGCCTGGCCTTATCCTCTAGCTCTGGCTATGAGCAAACTTAGGCCTTAAAAGGCTTAGTTGGGGCTCTGCCTCGTGTTGCTTCTGGTCTGCCCAATCCTCATAGACTGTAGCCTTTAGTGTCCCGGCTCCAGACCTTGACCCGGATCCCTGACACCTCATCCTAGTTCTATTGACTGTAGCTTTTAGCTCCGAATCTCCAGGGTGTAGCCTTTAGCCCCGTTCTGGTCACCCACTGCCCCTTCAATTAGACACAACCTGCAGTCATGCATCCAGAGGATGAGATGGTTGGATGGCATCACCAACTCAATGAGTTTGAGCATGAGTTGGACATGAGTTTGAGCAAACTCCAGAAGATGGTGAAGGACAAGGAAGCCTGTTGTGCTGCAGTTCATGGGGTCCCTAAGAGTTGGACACGACTGAGAGACTGAACGACGACACAGTCATGAGACCCCACCCAAGAGGCCCTGTCCACCCCCACTGGCTCACGTGATGTCAAAGGTAGAGCCCTGGAAGGAGGGCTGCTGCATCAGGAAGGCGGTGGCTGCGGTGTAGGGAGCGCGAGCCTCAGCCGTGTCCCAGTACAGGTCCTTCTCCAGCATGGCCAGGTCATCATACATCTCGTCCACAGCCAGCATTGACACCTGCGGGAGAGGATATGCAGGGAAAAGTGGGGCATGGAAAAGCACTGGCACCATAGGGTGGACCCCTCAGGATGGGTAGGAAGGTGGCTATCAAAGAGAGAGGATGGTTCAGGAATGATGTGTGGAAGAGTCTTGGCAGGGCTGGGGCCAGGGTCCCTTTAGGAGCCTAGGAATGGTCTCAACTGAGAGAATCTCACCTGGAAGCATCGGTCGATCAAAAAATTGGTCTCAAAGTCATCGTCGTCCTCTCCAAAGGGGTTGATGAGCTGCTCAGCTACCTGAGTGGGGAGAGAGGAGGTAAGCAGAGCCCTGAGAACCCCTGCCCACTTCGCCCCTGTAGTCCTGGCCTTGGGACCCCCACCCACCTTGAGCCAACCAGCATAGAAGAAGAACTGCAGCAGGGTGAAGATTGGCACGCACAGGTCCAGGTCGTGATCTTTGTAGCCCTGTGCTGGGTCCAGGAACTGGCGGCCAATGAGGCAAGCCAGGAAGTAGCTGTACACAGCAATGGTCACCACCTTGGGGGACGGGGTGCCAGTCAGGTCTTGAAAGTCATGGAGAGACCAGAGCTAGGACCACTAGTCACTGTGACAGGGTCTCAGCTAGTCCTTAGTTTTTCCTTGAGACCAATGCTCCAGAGCCTCTGACACAGGATATAAAAAGGCAGAACCAGGTTACCTGGGTGTAGACAAGGGGCACGCTAATCCAGTCATAGTGAAAGAGCATCCCACATTTGCTCCGAAACACATTCAGCTCCTGGTGGGGCAGATATAGGTCATGAGGGGGCTGAAATGTGAGCTCACACATGGGGATTAAGTAGGGGGTTACCTGGGATGGAGGTGAGTGGTCACCTAGTGGGAGGCGGGCATGTGCTTCCAGGGACTAGAGAGTCTTTAGTGGTGAGTGTGTATACCTAGGGGCATTATTCACCTAGAAACCGTCCCATAGCGATACGTGTACACCTCGGGGCTCTAGATAAGGGTGTTTGGAATCCGCCCTGTGAAAGGCACGTGGCAAGTCACAATATGACACAACCTCAGGGTGGGTGGGGTATAATTTTTTTTTTTTTTTTTTAAGAATGACCATCCGGATAACCCACCTCCAGCAGTAGCTTAAAGGCGCCGTTGTCGCGGATGCGGCCCTCGCGCCGAGCCTGCGCCGCCAGGTTGCAGAACCAGACGCAAGGCACCCAGTACTTGTTGTAGGATGAGTTTAGGTTCTCGAACTTCTTGCGCTCCTCGCGGGTCATAAACCCTGCGCGGGCGAGGTCGGGAGTTATTTGCCCCGCCCCTACCTTGCCCCCGCCGCCTGCGTCCCGTTTTGGCCGGAGCCTCACCTGCTTCCACCACATGATCTATGGTGGGGAAGCGCTTGAAGACCGCGGTGCTGACCGAGCGCAGGATAAGCACCCCGGAGAGCCCTGCGTAGCGCATGAGCGTGCGTCGGTAGAGGCGGCCGCGCTCATCGTGTCCGTGCACTGTGCCAACCACGACGCACATGAGCGCGTCGGTCAGGGGCATGGATAGGTACTGGTTCCACCAACGGTGCACTACCAGCGTCACGTAGAAGCCTGCGGGAGAGCCGGGGATGGGGGAGAGGGCTCAGTTGGGAAACTAGGGTCAGGGAGTTGGGAGCCCAGATCAAGGGAAGAGGAGCCGACCTGGGTCTTGCATCAGGAGCACGGGGTAACTGGACACCCAGACCATGTGGGACCACGTGGGCTGGGAACCTGAGGATCTAGCCCTGAGGTCAGAGGTTGGTGCAGGCTGAATCACCCTGGCTGCTTGGATGTCATCTGAGATGGGAGATTAGGATCTCCATATAGAGGTGAAGGACTTCCCTGGTGGCTCAGACGGTAAAGCGTCTGCCTACAATGCAGGAGACCCGTGTTCAATCCCCGGGTCGGGAAGATCTCCTGGAGAAGGAAATGGCAACCCACTCCAGTATTCCTGCCTGGAAAATCTCATGGATGGAGGAGCCTGGTAGGCTACAGTCCATGAGATTGCAAAGAGTCACACACGACTGAGCGACTTCACTCACTCAAAGAGGTGAAGGAGGGCTTCCCAGGTGGAGTTAGTGGTAAAGAATCCTCCCGCCAATTGGATCCCTGGGTGGGGAAGATCTGGAGTAGGAAATGGCTATCCATTTCAGTATTCTCGCCTGGAAAATCCCATGGACAGAGGAGCCTGGTGGGGTACCGTCCGAGGGATCTCAAGAGTCAGACACGACTGAGCACACATCAAGGTGAAGACATGGAGCCCACAGGTAAGTTGTCACCAAGGCCATAGGGAGCCCCTGAGCCAGGGGTGTGTGAAGGGGTTGGGCACACGGTCTAAGTTAGGAAACCTAGGGCAAGCTGGTCACCCCATCCTTATGGGCCCAGAATGGTGGGAGGAAGGCTGATATTATGTGAAATCATTGAGGACAGGGAGCTGGCGGACTTGTCAGAGAGATGCCCCTCAGGATGGACTTGAAATGAGGGAGTCCTATGGGATCTTTGGAGGGGGTCCCTGGGATGGCTCAGATGATAAAGAATCTGCCCGCAGTGCAAGAGACCTGGGTTTGATCCCTGGGTCTGGAAGATCCCTCGGAGAAGAGAATAGCAACCCACTCCAGTATTCTTGCCTGGAGAATTCCATGGTCAGAGAAGCCTGGCGGGCTATAGTTCACGGGGTCTCAAAGTGTCAGACATGACTGAGTGACTAACACACACTGGGGATCAGAACATGTGAGGGGAGGCACTGGTAAGCCCATGCAGACACAGATGGGAGTCCCTGAGGTGACCAGGGATAAGCCTGTGGATGACACACAGCTCTCTCATGGGGGAACTTCAGGGGATACACTGACTAGGTGACCTCCAAGGTCCTGGGAATCGATGCCATACCTGGAGTAAAGGATGCAGAAATGGGGATGTGCGGGGATGGCTTTGAGGAAGGGTCTCAGAAAGCAGGAATGGCTATGGGTGTCTCGGGATGAAGAGAATGGGAAACTCCGGAGCGCGAACCCACCCAGCACGAAGGAGACCGGGATGAGACTGGCGTACCGGTCGCAGTAAAGGACGAGCTTCTCGAAGTAGCGTTTCTGGTCTTCGGTCAGCACGAAGCTGCGAGGGAGAGGGGCACCGGGTCACCGGCGAGCCCAGGTCCCCAGCAGCCGGTCTCTTCCCGCACCCACTCCGGGGCCGCCCCGGAGCCCCTCCTGAGACCTCCCTCAGGCACGGCACTCCCCATCCCCTCCCCACCCTACCCACCCCCGGGGCCGCCTCACCGATAGGCGGCACTCAGCGCCATGTAGAGTCCAAGGAAACAGAGCAGCTCGCGCCACAGAAGTTTATAGATGCTCCCGCGCCACAGCAGCAGCAGCTTCGAGAAGCCGCCGAAGCGCGCCTTCGCCACGCGCGCCGTGTACGTGACGGTCATCGCGGCGCCCGGGCCGGTCGCGCCAAAGGAGAGGGGGCGCTGGATCGGACCTAGGCTTGGGGGCCGAGGAGTAGGGGGCCGGGACGGAGCCGGGCTGGAGGCTGTGGGCGGGGGTGGAGAGATGCGGGCCCGGCTCGACTCTGCGCGCTGTTCCGAGCCCGACCACCTTACCAGCTCCTGGGTTCCGGCTCTTGCTCGGGTTCCCCTCTCCTCCCACCTGCTCTGCCCTCCCCTAGCCCCCAGCCCTCCTCTCCAAGGCCCCCTCTTCCAGGTCACTCCCTTCCTTGGACTCCCGGTCCCAGCGTCTTGTACAGACCTTCCCTGGCCCTCTCCGTCTATCTCCCACCCTCAAGACCCTTAGGTTTTATCCCTCTCAGATCCCATACCCCTTACCTGGACGCCATCTACACTTTCCTCTGCTCCCTGAGTCCTGAACCCTTTAGTTTCTAAGTTCCCAGGGCTCCAACTGAGTTTCATCCCCAATTCTCTTTCCTCAAGTTCCACTTCGACCTTTCCTCTCCTCCTCCCCTAACCCAATCTGGGCCCATTCTCTGCCCTGCGCTTTCTTTTGAAGTCCTCCAAAGCCTGGCCCCCAAGCCTCCTGGCCCCCAGGTCCCTTCCCACAGTTCCCCTGGCCTCAGACTGGCTCCCTCTGCTGCACAGCAGCCCCAGTCTATCCCCCTCCCACTTAATCGCCCTGCCTCTGCCCCCTCCCCCTGGCCCTGGATCCACCTGGACATTTCCTGTGTCCATTCCTTGCTCACCTTCCACACCCTACCCTGAGGATTCAGATGGATTCTACCTTGCAGACCGATTTGTCCTCAGGGTTCCCGGTTCCCCCAGGCCTGGGTCCTTCTCACCTGATGGCTGGTTCAGGGACACTTGGGACAAGGACAGGATGGGCTGGGCGGGTGGCTTCAGTGTTGGGTGGGGCTTAAGCCAGATTCTGTGAGGGAGGGGGCTGGGGAGTGGACTTGGGTGGCCCTTCCCTGGCCCTCCCCCCAGTCAGTTGCACAGTTACAGCCTAAGAACTTTGTTTGAAGTCTCCTCAGTTTGTTACCTGGGGCGGAGGGTGGAGAATTCACCCTGACCTCCCTAGCTCCTCCCTGTCCTGTCTCCCAGTCAGTCAGTCACTGGCAGGTCCCAGAAACTTTAGCCCTAGAGCTGGGGGAGGGGGCAGGAACCCTGTCTTTACCCAACCCAGTTGTACACACACTGCTCAGTGAGACTGGGTCACTCGAAACTCACTTGTAAATTAACCATAAAGATGCACATGGAAACATTCCATAGATCCAAACACAAATTCAACTTTCCTCAACACAGCCTCCCACAATCACCGTGACCCAGAAAGAAGTTACACAGTCACAAAGATTTCCAGAGTCACACAAGAGACACTTAGCCATACCCCACCCCCACTAAACTGCAGATATAAAGCCAATGGACCCTAAACCAAACCCACCAGGTTCTCAGCTCTCAGGCACCCACACAGTGCTCCAAACAGCCACCCAGGAACACAAGGGCAGGGACCCAAGCACTGAATTCCTTCATAATTGTACTAGGTAATAAAGACACACACAAGGTCACACAACCAGCCACGTGCAGACCACAGCCCAACCCCAGAACACCATCACACAGGTGACCATCACACAGGCGACCATCACACAGAGGGAAGTAGCCTACATTTATTCCTGATCTCCCCCATACAAAAACACATCTGTGATCACACGAGTTTGAGCACGCTCTGGGAGTTGGTGATGGAGAGGGAAGTCTGGCGTGCGGCAGTCCATGGGGTTGCAAAGAATTGGGCATGACTGAGGGACTGAACTGAATTGGCCATACATAAGATGCAGGAGCACCACACATCAGATGCAGGAGCACCACCCCTCAACACAGCAGCCCACAGTCCTGGGATCAGATCCAGGACCGGTGGTCCCTTAGATTTGCCCATGTTGCAAAGACATATTTGGGCAACACTGACCCCTCCCAACAGTCCCACAGACCCAGAGGGTCACATCCAGGAGTCAGGCCATAATCCCTCATGAAATTCACCTGCATTTATTTGTACATCAATCCATAAGACACACCCTCCCCAACACCCCCTCACTTTGGGTGGTGGCGGGCAGGTGCGTACACACACCCTGGGTTGCAGTCACTTTCGTCATTGTCATGAACACACAAGCTTAGGGACACAAAACTTTGTCCCCACACTTGGCACGGATACAGGACACATGTTCTCCCTTCAGAGGCACACCTACACAGGGGGCACTCTAGCCTGGCACAGACAGCCCTCCATCCTCAACTTTGAATGCATAGTCCAGTGTGGGAGGGGCAGAGGCTCAGGGCTCTAGCCCTAAGAGGGGCATCCTGGAGTGCCCCTCAGACTCTCCAGTCCACCCTAGCTCCAGAAGTGCATATGGCTCCACTAGACCCCACCCTGAGGTCCGGCCAGCCAGGACGCTGTGTTCCTAACCCAGCAGGTGTCTGCCCCACCCGGGGTAATTAGGAACCAGCCCGGACTGTCTGTCCTCGGACCCATGCCTCCGCTGTCCAGCTGCTGGACAGCTCATAAAAGAGGGTGAGGGGTGATGCTGGTAGATAAGGCAACTGGGGAGGGGATAGGCTTCAGGTTGATGGGCTCCATACTCAACCTGGCTTCCCTTGTAGCTCAGCTGGTAAAGAATCCACCTGCAATGCAGAGACCTGGGTTCGATCTCTGGGTTGGGAAGATCCCCTGAAGAAGAGAAAGGCTACCCACTCCAGGATTCTGGCCTAGAGAATTCCACTGACTGTATAGTCCATGGGATCGCAGAGTCAGACATGACTGAGCGACTTTCACTTCATTTCATACCCGACCTGAGGCCCGTTTCCTTGGATGTATCCTTACACACAGCTACCAGCCCTCCCCCCACTCCCCCACCCCCATGCTCATCTCCCGTCCTCCAGCTCCCAGTATCCCCACACACTTTTGACTGCTGGACCCCTACTGGGGCGGAGGCAGGTTGCCCAGGCTAGTTCACATGCTTACTAATTGTAACAGCGAATATTAACAAACACTCCTTGGCAGGTACATGCCTGGGGCTGTTGTAAAGGCGTTACCTATTTCATCTCATTGTGTCTTTACAAGCAGGAAATGTGAACTTGGTGACTGTTATTCCCGCTATTATTCCCGCTAAACTGAGGCCCAGATGACACACAGCCCTTTCATGACACACCTGGGATTTGAACCCCGAGCAGTTTGGTTAGGTTATAAGCACTTCCCTGACATGGACCTGCCTATACTGGCTTGTGTGCAACCCGACGGATTTGGGGGGAACACGTCTAGGCTCGTGGCTGGGTTCCCCTTACATATGCACACCCTGGCCCACCTAGATCCTGGATGTGTGCTGTCTAAACACTGCTTCCTGACTCATGTGTGTCCCCAAGCACCCCTTCTTCCCCCACCCACATTTAGCGCCAGCTTGGAACTTGCAAATGCCCAAGATCATGCCAATCCTGGGTCTCTCAAGCAGGGTGTGACAATGACTGTCCAGGAGTGGCAGAGGGAAGCGTGAAGGGGAGAAGGCGGACTGTTAGGTGTCTTTCAGGCTGGTGTGCTGACCCTTCCAAGGTCAGATGAATTTGTGCCAGGGCCCTATGAATGGCCACACTTGTGTCTCCATTTTAAGAACAGGGGACTGGTGCTCAAACTGCAGGAAACATGCTACAGGCCACTAAGACTGCTCTGGGGGCAGGATGGGACTTCAGGGCCCCTCTAGCCTCTGAGTTTTTTGTTATCTTGTCCCCTAAACTGCCCCCCCTGTTGCAGTCCTGTGCTGGGACAGGCTGATGCCATGCCATTCCATAGAACAGGAATTGGTTGTGGGGGGGAGGTGGGTGGAGACTGTTAATCCCCAGTCTGGCAAGCCCAGCCTCTGCCCAGGGCGCCCACTAATTCCCAAACTAAACAGCAGGCAGTGCTGGGCCCGCTGCCGGCCTAATCCGCTCCCCGCCAGCCTGGGGCTGGCCAAGGGGCCTCTTGGTTCCCACGCTCTGAGCCCTGAAGGATGTGGGCAGATGCAACTTCTTCTACTCCAGGCTTTACAGCCCTGAAGGACACCCTGACCCATAAAGACCAAGAAAACAGCACCCCTTTACCAAAGAACCCTCCTTCCAAAATTGCCACAATAAACGTGCATCTCTATTAGATCTGTTGTGACAATGCCTCTCTGGATGTGACATCTTTGTGCAGTGTACAACCTGTGCAACTGCACATGAAGGTACTAAGCCCCAACTCCCACCTCATATCAATATCCACAGAAGTTTAAGATCATTTTATTGAGGGAGGAGAAGTGGGGAGAGGTGGTGGGGCAGCTATAGCTCCCCCAGCCCCACCAGGGGGAAAAGACCCCCTCCCCGCCTCCCATCCCCCAAGGGGTTCCCCTGTATTAGGGGGGGAACTTTGTGCAAACTCTGCCCCGGTGGGTGGCGGGTGGGTGTGAAATGGCAGCTGGGGCTGGTGGAGGTGCTACTGCGCGCTGGGGGGCTTGTAGGGCTCCAGGAGGAGAGCGGAGAAGGTATTGACCTTGTCCGCTCCCCGAACCTCATGGGGCAGCAGCGGCAGCTTCACAATGTGGAAATCTTCATATAGGTCCTCCATCTGTGGCAGGGGCAGAAGGCAGCAGTCAGGGGGCCCCGGGGCAGGGACAGGATGTGATCGGTGTAAAGGGTCAGGCTGGGGGGGTCTCAGGGTCAGGGAGAGAGTATGAGCAAGGACTTCACAGGGTCATGGGTGGGAGTGGCGCCAGTGAGGTCAGAGATCACGGGCCTGGACCTCCCACTCCCCAGGATCAGAGATACCCAGGCCAGCTAGTCTACAAAGGCCAGAATCAGGTCTGAAGCAGGAGGTGAAGGGCAGGGGATTAGGCAGATGAACAGAGAGTGAGATGGAGCAAAAGATCAGAGAACACAGTAAAAGGTCAGCTGGGCCGGCTGGGCTGGGCCAGACCGCAGCTTCTGGGGTCAAAGTGTGAGACTGGGCAGGAGGGTGGGCATGCACACCTGATCCAGGTACTTGGCTTGGATCTTGTGGCGGGCCTCACACATCTTGCAGGGCTTCTCGGGATCAGGGAAGACGAGCTGGTTGACGATGATGTTGTGCGTGTCAATCTTGCACTTGGCCAGCTCCTGGATCAGCCGTTCGGTTTCATACAGGGACAGGAACTCCGCGATGCACACACAGATGAAGGTTGTTTGCTCCTGCGGGAGGCAAGAGAGGACAGGGAGGGGCAGGTCTCAGCCCTGTCCCCGTGGTTCCCGGAGCCTCTCACCACCCACCTGGACCTGAACTCACAGGGTCCTTGAACTGCTCGCTGACCGAGCGGATGACAGGCAGCGTCTCCTCTAGCTTGGAGGCCAGCTGGTCTGCGTTCATGTCGCCGAGGCCCAGCATGTTGCACATCTATGGGGATGGGAGAGGGCTCACGGTTTACCTGGTGCCCATTACACTCCCTGGGTCCAGCTCACTAGACACTTGGTTGGGGAGGGCAGGGCGGGTGAGGGGAGATGGGAGGAAACGAATCCCAACACCTCCCAGTGGTTTAAGATGTGGGCCCTTGAGCAGATCATACGGGTCCAGCCCCAGCTCTGCCATCTTGTGGGACCACGGCCAGGTTAGTGCCTCGGTTTCCCCATGTGTAGAGCTGCTGTCCTATACAACACACTGTCACACACTCAGAAGGGTGCCTGGCACACAGGAAATGCTCCACAAATTTTACTACCTGAGGGGGGCTCAGTACCTGCCAAAGCGGGAGACATGAGTTTGATCCCTGATCCCGGAAGATCCCACATGCTGAGGAGCAACTAAGCCTGTATGCCCCAGCTACGGAAGCCCCTGCACCTAGAGACTGTGCTCTGAAACAAGAGAAGCCACTGCAGTGAGAAGCCCAGGCCCTGCAACTAGAGAGTAATCTCCGCTTGCTGTAACTAGGGGAAAGCCCTCGCAGAAACAGAGACCCAGAGCAACCACCAATAGAAAAAAAAGTTACTACCTGAGATTCAAGTCCCCACTAGGGGACCACCCATAACCAGGGAGGTGGGAGTGGTGTGCAGAAGCGTGGGGTCATTAGGGTTGTCATGCTGTGCTAACAATAACCCATGGTGGGGGGATTCGCACGCTCTCCATTTGACAGACACGGCCTAGAGAGGGGAAGTGACTTGAGGTCACAGAGCACTATCACACCCGAGTGCAGTGCATTTGGACCTAGGTCACCTGGCTCTGGATACAGTAAGTCCCCTACATAGGAACCTTCCAAGTTGTGAACTTTTGAAGATACAAACATACATCTGGTTTCAGCCAGAAACCAGAGCTTGTGCTATTAATGTCAGGCGCGACTGAAACTGCAGCTTGCCCTCTGTCTCCTATTGCTGACGATCCTCCAGCTCTACCACCTCCGACCTCCGCTCCCTCCTCCAGTCAGTAACTCTTCTTGCCTGATCTGTATGCCAACTGTTGTACTGTACTACTGTACTTTCTAAGGTACTGCCCTGTGAACTTAAAAATGTTTTATTTTTTGTGTTTTTTATGTATTATTTGTGCAAGAAGTATTATAAACCCATTACAGTATGGTATGGGCTTCCCTGGGGGCTCAGCAGTAAAGAACCCGCCTGCTGATGTAGGAGACTCAGGTTTGATCCCTGGGTTGGGAAGATTCCCTGGTGAAGGAAATGACAACCAACTCCCGAATTCTTGCCTGGGAAATCCCATGGACAGAGGAGCCTGGTGGGCTACAGTTCATTGGGTCACAACAAAGTCAGAAGCGACTGAGCAATTAAACAACAACAGTACAGTACAGAACTACAAAGACAACTGTGTTCTTTGGGTACCTGGTTTCTGTGTTGAACTTACGGACAAACTGGACTTACAAACTTGATCTCAGAATGGGACTCGTTCATATGTACTGGACTTACTGTATGTGGTTTCAAGCTCTGTCTTGGGCACTTAAGAGGTGGAGGCAGGGACACCGAGGGCTGTGGAGGGGGGCGGACAGTTCCTCCACAGTGAAGACCCAACCCACCCACCGGGAAGCGCTGAGTGAGAGGGCACGTGGTAAAGGCCTTTGTTACGGTGCGACTGGGAGCCCTGCTCTGACTCAGGGGATTCCTGGCTGCCCGGGGGCCCTGCCTGCCTGTGAGATGAAGGGGCTGATCTGGTTCTTGATCTGCATGAGGCGGCCAAGTCCCCGCTCGACGATGGTGGGGAAGTTGAGCAGCCTCAGCGTGTGGCCTGTGGGCGCCGTGTCGAACACCACCACGGAGAAGTTCATGCCCTTCACCAGCCTGCAGGGAGAAGAGGGTCAGGGCCGCTCTGCCCTTTCTTCTGCCCCCAGCCCCAGGCAGCACCCAGTACCCCTGGCCGCGCCTGACCTCATCACCTCTGCGTAGCTCATGGCCTCGTCGATGCCTGGGAATGCGCTCATAGCTTCTTGCATCATCTTTTTGCCCATGCTCAGCATGTTGTCCTCTTCAAAGAACTCGTCTGGCAGCTCCGCCACACCCAGGCTGGGGTCAATCTCCTTTGGGCCGAGGGGGTCAAGATTCAGGCTGCTGTGGCTGAGGCCTTGGCACTGAGCCTGAGGGAGCCTGGGGGGAGCCTGAGGGAGCCTGGGGGGTGCCTGAGCACAGCCCACCATAGGTCATAGCTGAGGAGACCCCCGAGGTGCCATGACCCCTCCCTTAGGCGCTTTAGGTATTCAGCGACCGCAGATTGTCAATCAAGCAGATGGAAGATCATCAACTGTCCTCAGTGCCCAGATGGAACCCAGAGCCCACTGCAAGGCCTTTTCATCTGGCCACATCATGCAATGTGTGGGATCTGAGTTCCCTGAATAGGGATCGAACCCGTGCCGCCTTCAGTGGAAGCACGGGGTCTTAACCACTGGACTGCTGGGGAAGTCCCTGCAGGGACTTTTCACTGGCTGTTCCCCCACCCAGCCCAGGACCTCTTCCAGATCAGTCCTGTAACATGAGTCTTCCTTAAATGCCTGACCTAACAGTGCAGCCCTAGCCCCCGAGGCCCTCTTTTCCTTTCTCCTTAACATCTGGCCTCTTGAAGATCCCCTGGAGAAGGAAACGGAAACCCACTCCAGTATTCTTGCCTGGGAAACCCCATGGAGAGAGGAGCCTGGAGTGCTACAGTCTGTGGGGCCATAAAGGAGTCGGACACAACTTAGCAACTAAGCACACACGCACATGGTGTCCACTCGTCACGTTTATCACCGTCTCCATGCAGAGTGCCGGCCCCATGAGGGGAGGGGTTTGGATGGTCTTGTTCACTGTGGTGTCCCCAATACCTGGGAAGTGTGTGGCACAGAGTAGCTCCTCAACTTGGAGTAGGATCCATGAAAGGATAACCAGCCTGGGGTCCCTGGCCTGTCCTGCACTCAATGCCTCTCTATCCTCTGCCTGCGTTACCTCTTTTTCTTCTTTTATTTTTAATAATTATTTTATTTATTTTTGGCAATGCTGAGTTCTTCTTTGCTGCAAGGGCTTTTCTCTAATTGTGGTGTGCAGGCTTCTCATCGTGGTGGCTTCTCTTTGTGGAGCACAAGCTCTAGGGCTCTCGGGCTTCAGTAGTTGCAGCACCCAGGCTCTAGAGCACAGGTTCAACGGTTGCAGCACATGGGCTTAGTTGCTCTTCGGCACGTGGGATCTTCCTGCATCGGGGGGATCAAACCCGTGTCTCCAGCATTGTAGGTGGATTCTTTACCACTGAGCCACCAGGGAAGCCCGTACTTCTTTTTGAGTTCATGGTTTCTGTGGTGAATCCCTCAACTCCCTGGCCTCAGAGATCACTTCCCTGTGGGGAGCTTGTCCACACATCACCCCCCACAGTCACACCCTTGATGGGTTATTCCTAGCTACTGGCCCACTCTTTGACCCCAGCTCTCTCAACTCCTGTTATTCTAGATCTCTCTGGGCCACCTCATCCCCACCCCTCTGCCCCCTTGTTCACTGTCGGTGTTCCTCTTGGCAAGCACCCTTATCCAGCCCAGTCTCCAAAGGATGCCTCTGCATACACACACTCTCTTTTCCCTCTGCAGTTGGCAAAAGCCCCATTCTCATTATTTGCAGCTCACTGGCATGGCTGCACCAAGGTAAACATCCGAGGAACACGCCTGACAAATAGCTTCACTTTGCTCCCCACTGCTGATCGCAAATCTCCAATGGGCATTTGACAAGCCAGACAATGCACTGGTGGGAGTATTAATGCCACATCTTCTCCTTCCTCAAACACTTTCTTTCCCAAGTGGCCCGCAGTCTCTGCTGGGGCTTGTGCCTCAGTGAGAAAGTGAAGCCACTGGCCACCAACACCCTCATTTCACCCTAGAAAATGCCCCAGTCCTTCCTTCCAAGCCCCTGGTCCTGGCAGAGCCCAAGTCTTGGGTCTGTGCACTGGAGCGAGCAGACGCCCACTTGAGGCCCCTCCTCGGCTGGCATCCTTATTCCCTCCTGTAGTATCACTTGTCCCTCCCAGTTGAAGCATTTTTTTTTTGGGGGGGGGGGGCCCACACCGAACAGCTTCTGGGACCTTAGTTCCTGAACCAGGGGTTGAACCTGGTCTTCAGTACAGAGAGAGCCCAGAGTTCTAACCACTGGACTGCCAGAGAATTCTCTGAAGCATTTGCATCAGCAAACACATGTGCTTTTAGCATCTCCTTTCTCAGAAAAGCCTTCCTTAACGCTCATTCCCATTTCCCTCCAGGGATGGCCACCCTCACTTCTCTGCTCCCCTCATGGTGATCACTGTTTCCACTTTGGTTCACCCACTCCAGGCAGGCTTTTGTGCCCATTCCCAGGGTGATCTGCTTAAAATGGATGTGCCTGCCAGAGCCAACAATCTTTCTGCCCAAGTCCCTTTGTCCTCCTCAAGTTTAGGAGCCCGTACTATCTTGCTTCCCTCCCACCTCACCTGGGGCTCCTCCTTGGCCTCTTTCACTGATTCTTCCTCTTCCTCTGCTGGACCCTAAATGCTGATATGCCCCCAGAGTTCTTTCTAGGCCTCTCTATTCTCTCACTCTTTCCTCTATTCGTGCAGCTTTAAATAAATATCACCCTTGGGACAATGACTCTCAATGCCAACCTCTTCCTCTAGGCTCATATAACTAAGCCACTGTCCTGATGTCTCCATCTGGATGACCAGTGGGCACCTTGGTCTCACTAAGCCAAATAAAATTCCCCATTTTTGCCTTCTACACCTGCTCCTCTCCCAGTCTTCTCCATCTCAGTTGCCCAGGGAGTCAACTAAGACATGTACTGAATTCATTTCTTTTCCTCATGCATTATAACCAAGCAGTCAAACTGCTTTAATTCCAAAATACATCACAGGGATTTCCCTGGTGGTCCAGTGGTTAAGAATCCGCCTTCCAATGCAGGGGATGCAGACACAATACCTGGTCAGGGAACTAAGATCCCAATGCCATGGGGCAACTAAACCCACATACTGCAACAGAAGCCCCTGTGTATGACAATGAAGACCCACTGCAGCCAAACAAATGAAAATAAATCCCAAATTATGCCACTTCTCACCTCCCTCCCCACCAAGTTTTGGCTGCCACCATTTATAGTCTGGTCACTGTCCCAGTTCTCTTTGCTTTCATTCCTGACTTTAGAGTCCAATCTCTTCATGAAAGTTACAGGGAACTTTTCGAAAAACGATGAGGCCCATGACATTATTCTGCTTAAAACAAACAGCTTCCCATTAAACTTGGAATCAGGGACTTCCCTAGTGGTCCAGTGCCTAAGACTCCACCCTCCCAATGCAGGGGACCTGGGTTCAACACCTGGTTGGGAAACTAGATCCCACATGCTGCAACTAAAGATTCTGTGTGCTGCAACTTAGACCTGGCACTAAGGTCCAGAGCAACCAAATACGTAATAAAAATAAATATAAAAATATATATAAACTTGGAAACAAAGCTGAAGTGCTCCCAGTGGCCTGCTAGGTCCTATACCATGTGACTCTTATTGATGTCTCCCTCCCCTCTCCTTGTTCACTAATCTCCAGCTACTCTGGTTTCCTTTCTGATCCACAAACGTCTCTCACCCAGTCCCCTGTGGGTATGCTGAAGAGGGGAAAGTGGAGAGACAAGAGGCTGGAGAACCGGCAGGACATGGTAGCTAATGATGGGTGTTCACAGGAAAGGCCTGAAGGTGCCTTTGACAGAGTTGGGGGGTGGGGCGTGGCGTAGGCCTGAGCCCTATTGCACTCACCATGGCAAAGAGGTTGTCATAGCCTTTGACCTTGGTAGGCACCTTGGAGAACTTCTGGTCAAATGCATCGGAGATGTTGTGGGCTGGGTCGGTGGAGATGATCAGAACACTCTCCCGCCCCTTGGACAGCTGGACTGCTAGGCTGCAGCTGGGCAAAAGAAAGGTCAAAAGGTTGGGGGGGGGGGCGGTGAAGAGTCAGGCTCTGCTCCCTAGGTCTGCAAGGGGAGATGAAGGGTCGCAGGAGCAGGGGACCTGGATCAGTAAGGGCCTTGAGAGAAGAGTATGGAGGACTGTGGGATCAGGCCTCAATCTCTGCAGTGGGACCCTCTCAGATCTCACCTACTGAACCTTTCACCTGGCTAGACTGGTAAGATTCGGCTGAGTGTGTCAGTCTGGTGTGATGCCTGCTTCTTCGCTGGCACAGAGTGGCATCACGATCCGGCTGTCCAGCCAGCCTGACCCTGTGTCCGCTCCCTCAACGCTAAGCTAAGGGGTCCTTTGCACCTCTTGCTAAACTCGGTGGTTCGGCCCATTTGTCCAGGGTAATCTGCCCGGGGGATCCCTCCCTCTCCTCCCAGCTGACTGGGATCGCCTGATCATGTGCCCTCCCTCCCGCCTTCCACCCCCACGTGGGCAGAGAATGACAAGGTTCACCAGATTAGGATAGTTCCCTCAGGTGCCCCTCCCCTTCTCTGGGCACACTCTGGTACAGTCTACCTGATGGGGACATCTAAATGCTCTCCCGGACCCCGTGCGCTGGATTCAACGTGGTTCAGCCCTTGAGCCCCAACAGGGATGGTCCAACTCAGAGGGTGCCCGGCCGGCTTTCAGGAGATATCTTCCATTTGCTCCAGATAACTTCTGGAGAGTACAATCCAGAAGACCCCGCCCCAGCCCTCTTGCCCGGCTGGTGCTGGGGTGCTGGAAGACCCGGTCTTTCGTCTCCCCTTGACCCTGTGGTACATCCCACCCGTTTTCCCGGCCCCCACCGCAGCCCCTTTACCTGCAGGTTGTCTTGCCAACTCCACCTTTGCCCCCAACGAAGATCCACTTAAGGCTGCGCTGCTCGATGATGTTGCTAAGCGTGGGCTCCAGCGGCTCCACATCAGGGGCATCCTCGAACTCCTCTGCCTCAACCCCCCACCCGGCCACCCCTGCCGCCATCTTGGAACCGGTTCACGTGATCAAGCGGAGCGCACCATGCAAAGCACCTGCAGGGGAACTTTCCTATCATATCCCCATCAAGGCTAGAAGGGTGAACTGATTTTCTCATAGCTTAACTTCTAGGAGCTAATAGAAGCTATATGTCCAATGTCTTCCCTTCCAAGCTTCACCACGTCAGCCTCTTGTCTACATTTTCTTCAAAGACTCCCCCTGTCTAATTAATGCATTGGTACATCCCAGGATACCCCCTTTACTGATTGGCCTCTAAGTCTAGCAGCACTCCTTTCATTGGCTACATCTTTTCTTACTTTCACCAAACACTCTCACGTCCCGGTAGCGCCAACCTCCCCTTAGCAACCGACCAAACACCCATTCCATGCCCTTTTCAAGAAGTTAGTTCCGAGGTCCCCCCTGACCTGACTCCATAGGCTCAACTTCTTGTCGATCATTTCCCGCCCCTATTCTCCGAACTGGGTCCTAGCACCCCTCAGGTCCGTCTCTTCTGTCATTCAATTGGCTGGGAGCCATAGGGCTCCGGACGCAAACCAATCACAGACGAGCCGATTAGTTTGGCTGGAGACAGTTTCGGCGCTGCGAGTGGGTTAAGAGAGAGAATTACTCCAGTTGTGGGCGAGGTCCGCAGACCCTTGTCTAGTGATCCCTGAGCTCCTATGCGGGCTTGCATCCTTGTCGTAGAAGGCACCCGATTCCCCAAAACCTGCTTCCACTTTACCCCAGGTTCGAGGGGAAACTTCAGTTCAGCCAATTCTGTTTAAAACTCTGCCCTGGGCAGGAATATATGCTTGGTCCCAGGCCCTTTTGCAGACCCACTCCAGTACTCTTGCCTGGAAAATCCCATGGATGGAGGAGCCTGGTAGGCTGCAGTCCATGGGGTCGCTAAGAGTCGGACACGACTGAGCGACTTCACTTTCACTTTTCACTTTCATGCATTGGAGAGGGAAATGGCAACCCACTCCAGTGTTCTTGCCTGGAGAATCCCAGGGACGGGGGAGCCTGGTGGGCTGCCGTCTATGGGGTCGCACAGAGTCGGACACGACTGAAGTGACTTAGCATACCTTAGTTGGAGACTCCAACCTAGAAATATCCGCGGCTTCATTTCAGTACTCTAGCACATAAAGAACTTCACTTTCACTTTTCACTTTCATGCATTGGAGAAGGAAATGGCAACCCACTCCAGTGTTCTTGCTTGGAGAATCCCAGGGATGGGGGAGCCTGGTGGGCTTCCGTCTATGGGGTCACACAGAATCGGACACGACTGAAGCGACTTAGCAGCAGCAGCACATAAAGTAATACTCTGATTTGCAGATATGAACGTCTCAACTCCTTGGAGTGAGCTGTGTCTCTGTTTCCAAATGAAAACTCCATCCCAGAAATAGGTACCTAATCCAGAGGCTCCCCCATTTCTGTTCTCGGGGACCAGGCTAGATATGCTCTCTAGCTAGTTTTAGTTAGGGACCCAGGTTCCGAGGTATTAGCTGAGCTCACAGCCAGGCAACGTGTCTCCCCTCATTGAGATTATCCCGGGTGTCAGAAAGAGATTCTAGCCCCGAAAAGCTAGTACACCACCGAGTCCCAAGCGGGAACCTCACTCAGAGAGCCAGCTACAATACCCAGAACCAAACAATAGTCTCATTCCGGAAGAGACCATCTCTGCATAACGCCTGCAGGAGCCTAGCAGGGTTATAATGTTCCGCGGGACCCAGCGGGGCGGGCCGGGGATTGGCCGGGGCAGCTGCTTGAGGGCGCGCCGCGTCAGGCCTTATTCCTCATTTGCCCCGCCCCTCATGCCCCGCCCCCACTGCGGTCACCTAAGCGCCAAGACGGGTCTTCCCGGCATGCATTGCCCGGGACCAGGCTTGTCGGGCGCCAAGCGCGGGGCCGGGAGCGGCCTTCCCGGAGTCCTTTGCGCGGCACCTGGTGACAAAATGGCTGCCCGAGGGAGACGGGCGGAGCCTCCCGGTCGGGAGGCGCCGGGCCCCGCGGGTGGCGGCGGCGGCGGCGGCGGAAGCCGATGGGCTGAGTCGGGGCCCGGGACGTCGCCCGAGAGCGGGGATGATGAAGTGTCGGGCGCGGGTTCGAGCCCGGTGTCGGGCGGCGTGAACTTGTTCGCCAACGACGGCAGCTTCCTGGAGCTGTTCAAGCGGAAGATGGAGGAGGAGCAGCGGCAGCGGCAGGAGGAGCCGCCCCCGGGCCCGCAGCGACCCGATCAGCCAGCCACCGCTGCCGCCGCGGGTCCCGGGGATCCGAAGAGGAAGGGCGGTCCGGGCCCCACGCTCAGCTTCGTAAGGAGCCGCGGGGGTGGGGGCGGGCGCCAGGGTCTTCCTTGGCCTGGGGAATCGGGACCGAGAAAGGGGATCGGGATCCAGGTCCACCCTCTGATCCCGATCAGGGGGCCGTCCGGGTCACCCGCTGAGGATTCAGAACCTGGATTCCCGACAAGAGAGGTCTGGGGGCGGAGATGGGGACCCCAGGAGTCTGCCCGCAGGAACTGGGAGCTGGGGGCGGGATTCCATTGGAAACAGCGTTCCGAGGATCGGGAGACCAGGGTACTAGAATTCCTGTTTGAGTGGTACTCACCCGAACTTTGGATTTGGGGACCATCTTCTACTATGGGAATGGGTGTCATATTCAAGTCTGGAGTCTGAGCTGTGTGAATGAAAGACGCAGACTGCTTACTGTGTGACCTAGGAGATTTGCTTGAGTTCCATGATTCTCATTCGTCCGGTGTCCATTTATTGAGCACCTTACCTTGTGCTGGGCACTGTGCTAGGTGATGGATATGCTGTGCTGAACATGACAGGCATCACTGCTCTCCTGGAGCGTCTGAGATGGCCTAACCTCATTTTCCCTGCTTGCAAAAGTGGGCATCTTCTTATGTGATTACCACTGGGCAAGCCTTACAGGAAGGACTAAACCAGTGGTTCTCAACTGGGGACGATTTCCCCCTACCCCATCTCCACACTTGACGAAGTCTGGGGACATCTGTGGTCATCAGAACGGACATTCATGAGCAGAGGGCAGGGCTGCTGCTCAACATCCTGAAACAGAACAACTCTCTCCTCCTCCTCCTCCCCAGCAAACATGATCCAGTTCAAAATGTCATTAGTGCCTAAGATTGAGAAACTCTAGGCTAAAAAAAGGGCACCTGTATTGATTGTCAACCCTGAGCTGGCTTTGTCTCTGGTGTTGAGAGCAAGTTCCTGTGGTGTGGAGAAAAAAAGTGTTGACTTAAGAGTAATGGACTTGGGTGGGGGGTGCGTCAGGTTTCTTCATCTGTCAGAAATGAGTGTGAGAATAGTCTCAGCAGCTCAGGTCACTTTACACCTGGTTGAGGGCTAGGGACAGGATGTCCGTAAAGCCTGTCACGGCCCTTGGTACACAAGAAGCCCTCAGTTTGTGGAAGAAAATAGAGGACCGGGAGGAAAGTTCAGGCTAAATCTTGGATTTGAAGAATGGGAAGTGACAGGGCCTGGGCTGGTGTGAGAACTGGGTGGCAGCCGAGTGCCCCCCTGTGAATGAGAGTAGCAGTAGTTGTCACTGCCTTTTCCATTTGGTCATCGAGGGGCCATTTGTGGGAGCACCCTCAAAGAGGCCAGGCCAGGTTAGGTGTCAGGGAACAGCATCAGGCGGTGGCTAAGACTGCTGCTCGCTGGACTCAACACACCTGACCCTGAATCCAGCTCCACTGTCTGCTGTCAGCATGATCCAGAGGACAGGCTTCTCCTTTTCAAAGGTGTTTCCTCATCTGTCCAATGGGGATGGTTGTCACCTTCATCTTAAGGTGACTGTGAAAGTGGAAGGAGATGATACATCCAAAGCCACTTGGCACAGGGCTTAGTATACAGTAAGTGCTCAATAAAGGGAGCTGTTGCTGCCTGTGTGGTCCGTAATAGGGGATAGTGAGGACAGAGCTCATCCCCCTCCTGTGGGGATTCTTCTCTCTCCCTGGGAAGACAGCTGGGGGGCCCAGGACTGCCTGGGCATCATGGGCCCAGGGCAGGCGCTGAGTCGCGTGTGCTCCTCTCTGATTGCTGCGCAGGTCGGCCGGCTGGCGGAGCTGGGCGCGGCGTCGGGACGGGCCACCGGGCCGGGCTAGGAAGGTGTAGTGGGCCTCAGCGCCGCCAAGGGCGGGCCCCGGCTCCTGTAACCGTTGCAGTCTTCTGTCCCTTCACCCAGGTGGGCAAGCGCAGAGGCGGGAACAAACTAGCCCTCAAGACGGGAATAGTAGCCAAGAAGCAGAAGACGGAGGATGAGGTGAGCAGACCGGTTGTGGCAGGGACTGCCTCTGTTGCCTTTTCCTTCTAGCCTCAGTGCCTGGCCGAGGTGCCCCATCCCTCCCTCTTCAGTATCTGGCCCTTGGATGGATGTACTGGGTGGGGGAGGAGGGCTTTCAACCCAGCTCCTAGATAACTTGCCTCTGCTTATCTTTATCTCAGACCCAATATGCTGTGGGTGGGTCAGCTGTCTCAGGACAGTCCTGACCCTGGTTCCTGGCATCCCCTTCCCAACCCCCTGTGTATCCCTCCTCTCCCCCACAGGTATTAACAAGTAAAGGTGATGCATGGGCCAAGTACATGGCAGAGGTGAAAAAGTACAAAGCCCACCAGTGCGGTGATGATGATAAAACGCGGCCCCTGGTGAAATGACCCCCCTCCCTGCCTGCCCACGGCCTGGGACTCTCTGCGATGTACATAACTATTTAATGCAGTGGCAGCGCGGCAGCCTTTCCCCCCAAGGACTTATACACAGAAGGAAACCGAGATGCTTCCCGCAGCTGCGGATGATTCTCCAGGACTCTTTTTTACCTTGAGCACTTGCCTCCTGAGACTTCATAGAACAGTGTTTTACTGTCCCCTCTCCTCCCTCCCCCTGGCTCTTTCTGTCTTCCTTTTCTCACCCCCACTCCCACCCTTTAGCCATCACTTCTGGGAAGTAAAGAACATGACTTAGTGCTGGAGTTGTGTGCTTGGTTTGCCTTCTTTGCTCTCTCCAACTTAAGCCCTTCCCTCTTGGCTGGTTGCACACCCACCAAAGGCTGGGTCTGCCCCAGTGATGTGGGGGTGTCGGGGATAACGGGGGTGCAACCCCTCCTGGGGTTGAACTCTCCTCAGGATTCACGCCTGAGACACACACCCCACGCCCTGCTGTTGCTCTTGTTCAGTGTCTGCACAGTCCCATCTGGGCTGGGCCAAAGCTGTCAGTTCAGATCCAAAGACAAGGAGCACCTACTGGGTGCCTGGGTTTTTCTAGGCCCTGTGGCCACTGCAGTGAACAAAACAGACCACGTGTGCTTCCTGCCTTTGTGGAAGGAAACAGACACAGATAAAAAGGGGAACCCATTTGGGGAGATGACTGCAAAGAAGTACAGGAGAGAGGCTGTAGGGAGACATCTGATCAGAGTCCTGAGGGAGGTGAGGAAGCCTGTCTGTGGGCTAGTGAACAGCCAGTATACAGACAGGGAGGGTGCCTGGCCTTCATCGGGAGCTTTGAGGCCACTGTGAGTGGAACTGTCTGAGTGAGAAGCCCGGATGTGTTATATGTAGAGTCTCATGTGCTAGGCTGAGAATTTGGGACTTTATTCGTAAGAAGAAACCTTTGGGGGGCTGTGGTAAGGAGCGGCATGGTATGTTTTATATCGTAACAGGATCCCTCTGGCTGAAAGGGTCTGGGCAGAACCTGGGAGACGGAAGAGACCAGGCTGTGATCAGGCAAGAGGAGCTAATGGGGTGTTGGCAGTGGAGGAAGTAAAGAGGACCAGGATCTGGGTTCCAGTGGGGTTGGTCTGTCCTGCCAGCGACTTGTAGGCCTTCCAGGGAATGTGTGGTTTTTTATATGATCAGGAGAAAGAATGCAAAAGGGCTTGTTTGTTCCACCTTGCAGAACAGGACAGCTGCTATACTAGGGGACAAGATGTCCTGAAGGAAGCCTGATGCCCCTCGTCCCCTACTAGTGTTCCTTGTAATTCTGTGTCTTCCTGGCCCCACTGCTCATCCTATTTGGAGCTGAAGGCTACCTGGCTGCCTGCTCTCCGTGGAGCCAACCAAGGTGTTAAGATGACTGTGCCTCCTAACTCAAATCTATTATGGAGCAACATTGAAGCATCCCAGCTGTGGGGCCATCTCCCAGGCCTTCCCAGGCATGAATGCTGAGCCTCTTGGCACTTGTGCCCATCCTATGGCCAGGCTCCAGTCCCTCTTCTATTAGGGGAACATCATGATTCCAAAGACCATGGTGGTCACCACATGCCTGGGACCTGTAGAGGCAGAACGATGAAGGCTGAGTTAGCACCTGTCCATGGGGCCTCACAGGTGGCCCAGTGGTGAAGAACCTGCCTGCCAATGTGGCAGACACAGGAGACGTGGGTTCCATCCCTAGGTCGGGAAGATTTCTTGGAGGAGAACATGGCAACCCGATCCAGTATTCTTGCCTGGGAAATCCCATGGATAGAAGAACCTGGTGGGCTACAGTCCATGGGGTCGCAAAGAGACACAACTGAGCCCCGCCCACCCCCCGCCACAGCTTCACACTGCAAGATTCCGACTGTGCGGGGTGGGGAATTGCAAATATCAACAGTCCAAATTCCCTGTCCTAGTGGAGCTAACATTGTGGTTGTGGGGAAATAAGAAACAAAATACACAACACCATTATACATTCTATCGGGGATTGGGGGGTGGGGAGGGGAGTATGAAAGGGGATCTGTGATGAGAGGGGGAACTGTAAACTGGTCAAGAATGGTCATACCATCTGTTGCAAGTCCTGAAGGAGGTGGGACAGGCAATGAGGATGGTCCTTGGAAGAGTGTTGCAGGCTTGAGCAACAGCAGGTGCAAAGACTGAGCTGAATCATGCCCAGCTTGAAGACTGAGCAAATAGACTTTGAAACAGGTGACATTCCTCCTTACTTCCTGCTAACACACAGTAAGGCTTGTCTGGTTTATTTCCCACATGAGGCAAAAGGTCTCCCTCCTTTGATGATGCTGAGCTGGCCCAGGTGTGATGTTCGCCTTGGAGTTGTAGTATGGGGGAAGGGATATAGCAAGCCAGTGGAGCCATCTCTACCTCCTCTTCCCTCAAAGCCACCAACAGCCGCTGGATCTTTAAAAAGAAACAAGTGGGAGAAGTAGGTCACCCCTGCAGCAGCTCAGCCTCTATTCTGGAGTGTCAGCACTTCCTTTCACTGAGCTCACCTGCCCTGACCTGGGAAAAGAGAAGAGGGCAGAGAATCAAATTCAGGTTTTGGTGGGTCACACAGTCCCGGTTTCAAACTTTTCTGGTGTCTGTTAGCTGTGTGATCTTGGGTAAGTTATTTAGCCTTTCTGTGGTTCAGGTTATTCATCTATAAAATAGATGAAATACTGAAACATCTAGAATGAAGTTCTAAAGTAAGAACAATGCTCATATAGTCAACATTAACCCTGACATTCAAAGGGTCTGTTGTTGTTTCTCAAGGTGAAGCAGTTGCTTTGTGTCTGGGGACCTTGTTTGAGAAATATCTTGAAATGTGGGTGCAGTGTGATGTGCTCAGGCAGGGAGGCTGTTGTAAACTGAGATGTGTTTGTGTCTTATCTCAGATTCCTGTTTGGGCTCCAATTTTTTGAGTTTCGTTTTTGCACTGAGCTCTTCTAGTTGAAGTAAGTTTGCTGTGTACAGGGCTGTCGTGAGAATACCATTTATACACAGACAGGCACTAGGTGCATAAGAAATCAGCGGGCTTTTTTTTTTTTCTTTCTTTCCGATTTTTCGATTCAGTACTGAAACCCACCATCTGGGGAAGAGAAAAAGACCCGTGATCATATGAGGGCCGATACTGTGGATCATACTGGCAGCAGCGCTCACATTCTTCTTCCCGGACTCCTCCCCACAAAGCCTGCGCAGAGCCGCTGGAAACTTGACATATCAAAAGTAGGGGAAGGGGCATTTTCTTGGAGATCCAGTGGTTAACACTCCGCACTTCCACTGCAGGGGGCACAGAATGAATCCCTGGTCAGAGAACTAAGACTCCCCGGATGCCACACTCTGCGGGCAAAAAAAAAAAAAAAGGGGGGGGGGGGAGTAAAGAAAAAGGGCGGATGAGCATTAACAAATTCTCTCCTGCATCTCCAACTCGCTCCCTACCCGACCCTTTCTGAGGCAACCCCTAACCCTGAGCAGAAAACTGATTTGCACCCTCTCCCTCAACCTCCAAATCTAGTCACAGCCCCTCAACCTCGTTCGTCCTTCTGCTCAACACACAACTCCAGAAAGTCTCTAGACCCCTTAGGTTTGAGTCGCAGCCAGAGTTCGTAAGCTCGGCGACGCCTGCGCAAGGCAGGATGGGATTCGTAGTTCTAAGCCCTCAGGTCGCACGAGGGAAGAGCATTGCGCGTGCGTAGGCGGCTTTCGGCGCGTGTCTCTCAAACCCGGTTCCTGTTCAGCGAAGCCGGCTGAGGTGGGACTCGTCTGCTTCTTTAGGATCCTGACTCTTGGAGTGGAGTGTGGATTCAACTGACTCGTCCCAAATCCTGGCGGCCTCGGTTTTCGTCAAGAGAGGCCTTAGGTATCTATTTTTCATGAATGAACGGAGCCAGGACTGACTTTGCCAAGGGCAAGTGTGGACTGAGAAATCTGTCTCCTTCCAGTCTGGGGCTAGAGTTAACCTGTGCCTCCCCGCAGGCCAAAACGGCCTTCAGGGCAGGACTGGGATGTCCTTTGGGATTAAAGCCCTAGTTGACTCAGTAAATATTGGTTTAGGAAGGGTCCAAATGCAGTAAAAGGACCACCTTGAACCTCGGGGAGTAAAAACCACGTTTTTGAGGAACAATTTAATGCAGGTTTTGTAATGCTTAACTTGGATTATCTCTAACCCAGCAAACTAGTCTTGTATCTGTTCGACAAATGGAGAAACTAAAGTTGGAGTGGCAGAAGGTCGCCCACCTTTTTTGTCAGCAGGGTGGAGACGTGGGTGGGGGTGGGGTGGGAGAGGAGGAACCGGGACTCTCCTGCTCCTGGAAAAGAGGTGCCCTACTTTGTCCTCAGACGGTGCAAGAATCACGGAATGTCTTTTTTTCTTTTCATCTTCCTGTCCTTAAATTTCCTGAATTGTTTCACCTCATTCTGAGTCAGGTAGAAAAAGGAGTTAGGTCTTTTGCTCTAGTGTTTATTATTTCACTTCGTTTAAAATTTTATGTCCTCGTAGGGTGCCTTATATATTTGTCAAACAGCACTGTAAATAGGTAACGCAAAATATGGCAGAGGGTTCTTTAGGAACCCAGCCAGTCTAAGGCACTCCCTTTGTCTGGCTCTCCCTCCTTTGTCCCTGGGGTATAAAGTCCACCCTAGGCTCTGTCCCCTCAACTCTTTGCTCACACAGTACTCCTGCTAAGTACTCTCAGAATGGGGGAGGAAGGCACAGTTCAGTTCTGGGGGTGGGGGGGGTGGGGGGGTGACAAAGTGAAGAGGGTTCTGGCTGAGGGGAGTTATACTTAAAAGTCCCGCGCGCCACCAAACTCGTTTCCAGCAAAGAGCGCCTGTCAAGCCAGCGAGCGAGGCTGAGAAAACGAGACGGTGGGAGGACCAGCTGGCCAGAGAGGCCTAGAGGGCCGCCGGCTCTTTGGTCACGTGACCCGACCCTGGCGGGGCCTAGGTCTCCCTGGTGCCAGGCCACGTGCGACCGCTGCTTCTCGCGATTGGGTCATTTAGGCCTATTTGAACGGCGTACGGAAGCCGCCGCGGTTCATATACAGCCGCGTTTTCTTTTTCTTTCTGTGTTTTTTTTTTTTTTTTTTTTTTTTTACTCCCTCTCTTTGGCTCCCTCCTTCCGCGCGAGTCTCAGGAGAAGCCGCAGCTTAAGGCCTCGCTGCTGCCGCCCGAGGCCGGGTAAGTGAGCCTCCCCCGGACCCCGACCGGCTTGGCCCTGGCTTTCGTCGACCCCCGCCGGGCTCCGGGCCTGCGCTGCGCGCGGCCCGGGCGTCGGGGCCGCGCCTGACCGAGAAAGGCCGAGAACCTAGTTGGGCCCAATTGGAGAGGCAGCGAGAATGGGCCGGGGCGGGGGATGGGGGAGCCGAGCCTGGCTTAGGGGGTGGGGCCTCGGAGCCGGGCCAGGTCTGGGTGCCGCGAAAATTGGGCCACTGGGGCGGCTGGGGTCGGGCTGGAGGGGATCTGATTGGGGAAGTGTATGGGGACTGCTTAGGGCCTGATTAGGGGACGTCGCCAGGATCGGGTGTGTGTGTGGGTCTGTTTCGGCGGGGCTTGGTTGGGTCTGACTGTGGGAGGCCGCGTTGAAAAGTTGGGGGCGGCGGTTTTGGGCCTTGATAGGGAGGGGCGTGAGACTTCGGCCTAGAGGGCTTTGCTGGCTCTGACTGCGAGGCGTAGCTGGGTGCATTTGGGGGAAATGCCTCGAGGGTATTTGGCCAGGCCTAACGGGGGAGCTGCAGGGCTCGGACGAAGACGTTTTCCGGCTAGAGATGGTGGGGGGCTTGGTCCAACTTGATTGGGGGAAGCAGTAGTGATCCATCAGTGGGAGTTAGTGCTGACTGGGGCGTGGGGTTGTTGGAACGGTGTGGGGGGAGGCTTGGCCAGACCTGATTGGGGAAGCGACAGGGACTCGTCCAGGGGGCTTCTGTTGCCGAATAGGCGGGCCTTTGCTGACTCTCATTTGGAGAGGCATCGGGGACCTGTCTGCCGACTGCTCTGGGTCTGATTAGGGGAATCGCTGGACCGCCTGCCGGCACGGGAAAGACCACGGGGGCTGGGGCGCTGTCGTGTTCTGGGGCAGGGCCCCTGAATGGGGTGGTGGCTGGGTCCTCGCCGAGCAGCCTCAAGGGAAGTGGAAGCCTTAGGGCCCGCAGCCAAGCGCGGCGGCATGGGCCGAGGTGGGACGAAGGCGCGGCGTTGGGTGGGATGAGGATTCTCCAGGTCCCGCCGCCGCCTCGCATGGCCCGCTTCCACATACCCCCGCCTGCGCTCCCGAGCCCGCGACTGCGTGGCCGTGGATGGCGCAGCTGGCGGGGACCCCGCACTTGGGCGGGCGTGAATCGGAGGCGTCCGCCTGTCCGCAGAGGACGCTCCAGTCCTGCTACCGCCGCCGCCGCCATCACCTCAGCGGGGGCTCAGCCTGGGACTGCCACAGAGCCTCCGAGGTACGGTGCTGATCCCGGCCCCTACTCCCGCAGTTCGCCTTGCGCCATGGACTGGCAGCCAGACGAGCAAGGCCTCCAGCAGGTCCTTCAGCTGCTCAAAGACTCGCAGTCGCCTAACACAGCCACGCAGCGCATCGTGCAGGATGTATCCTTGCTTCCTTCTTGGTCTTGGGGGACTGGGCCGACAAGTGCATCTCCCGGAGAGGAAGGGGTCGAATCCCAAGTTCCCAGACTCTTTCTACTGAGGCAGGAGCGGACTTGGGCAAAGAATTAAGGATTAGAATTCTTGGGTCCCTTTCCCAGCAGAGAGGGAGACACTTTTTGCTGGTGCTTGGCTTTAGGTTCGTGAGTAAAATTTCCTTTTTTCAGTTAGTCGTTTAAAATACTGTTAAACTTTTAATCTATTTATATATACTGTAAGCAAGTTTCACTTGAAAGTGTGAGGCCCCTTTAAGAAAAAAAAGTATGCTGTGTTGAATTGCTAGTGAGCAGAGCTGAGTATCGGAGAAGGCAATGGCACTCCACTCCAGCACTCTTGCCTGGAAAATCCCATGGATGGAGGAGCCTGGTGGGCCGCAGTCCACGGGGTCGCTAAGAGTCGGACAGGACTGAGCGACTTCACTTTCACTTTTCACTTTTGATGCATTGGAGAAGGAAATGGCAACCCACTCCAGTGTTTTAGCCTGGAGAATCCCAGGGACGGGGGAGCCTCGTGGGCTGCCGTCTATGGGGTCGCACAGAGTCGGACATGACTGAAGCGACTTAGCAGCAGCAGCAGAGCTGAGTAGCCTCTGCTAATTTTCAGATACAGCAGAGTTTGTTCACCCTCTCCTGCTCTGGCCAGATCTTCAGGAGTGGTGGGAAGCTGAGGCATCTTCCCCTATCTGCTGTATGAATCTCATGTGTCTGAAATGCTTCCTTACTCTGGGCATGGGGGTTGACATGTGGGGTCCCAGGAGCTGGCTGCCCAATCCCAGCAGTCAGAGGTTATATGGCAGTAAGAGTGGGGTTAGGGGGGGAAGGCCCCTGTCTGCCAAAACCCTTAACAACCTAGCAGAAACTCAAACAACTGAATCAGTTTCCTGACTTCAACAACTACCTGATATTCGTCCTGACGAGACTTAAATCGGAAGGTATGCCCTTGGCGCCCCTCTACCCAAGGCGGACCCCACTTTCTCCTCTGTGGTCTCCTGAGCCCCAGCCCTCTTCCCACAGATGAGCCGACTCGCTCTCTCAGTGGCCTCATCCTCAAGAACAACGTGAAGGCACATTACCAGAGCTTTCCACCGCCTGTGGCCGACTTCATCAAACAGGAATGTCTCAACAACATCGGCGATGCCTCCTCGCTCATCCGGGCCACCATAGGTGAGAGAACGCAGCGGCAGTTGGCCTCTGATGATGCTCTGAGCTGGCTCTCTTGGCCAAGAACCTTCTCAATATGTTAATTATGTTGACGGTTGGTGGTACTGTTACTGCTCCCATTTTACAGATGTGAAAACTGAGGCACATAGATGTGAAGAGTCTTTGTCTGGCCAGTAACAGAGCGCAGAAGTGACCAAATAAGGTCCATGCTCTGAACCACTCCCTCCCGAAACAGCTGTTCTTACTTCTTAGGCAGTCACTCAGCATCCAGAATTTTCTGTTAGCTCCAAGGATATAGCAGACTCAAATATGAGGGCTCTCTGCTAACTCACCAATGATAACTTAGGAGAAATGTGGGTTAGGTTTGTGTTGGAACCTTCCTGTCTCCAAAATACTGCCTGAGGAAGTTATAGGAGGAGGACTAAGAACTTTCAAGCAATTTTACCTTCAGCCTTTTCACTACTGATAAACACCAGCCCTACTATTATTCCCAACTTACTTCCCCCTCTCAGATTTACTGAGATGTAATTTTTATTTCATTAGTAATTCATTAATTTTAATTAATTAATTAATTAATAAGTTCCCCTACCAGTGATTGAACCTATGCCCTTAGCAATGAAAACGTGATTCTAACCACCACTGGATAGCCAGGGAATTCCCCTGAGGTATAATTGACATACAACTGACTTAAAATTTTAAAATTTAATTCTATATCAACTTTAAATGTTACTTTTAAGTGGAAATTGTATATAACTATTTAAAACAAGACAGTGGTTAGGATTCTTACTGCAGGGTTCTGGAGTTCAATCCCTGGTCAGGAGCCTTAAGATCCTGCAAACCATGCAGCATGGAAAAAAAAAATGTGGGAAGGGGAGACAGATTTGCTTGCTCTGTACAGCAGGGTAGACTTCCCTGGTGGCTCACATAGTTTTGGGAGATGCAGGTTTGATTCCTGGGTTGGAAAGATCCTCTGGGGAAGGGAATGGCAACCCACTCCAGTATTCTTTCCTGGAGACTTACATGGACAGAGGAGCGTCATGAACTACACAGAGTCAGAGATGACTGAGCCTTGGACATTTTCACTTTCAAAGGGAAGGTAGCCTTAATCATAAATGCAATGAAGACAAAAAGATGGTATTAAAAATTTGAGCTAGCTACTGGACCTGCTGGAAGTGTTGATCTTGGGGCCTGTTGTCTTTGTTCAAAGTGACCCTTAGCCTTCTCTGAGGCCACCAGGAGGAACTGGACTTAGCAAACTCATTTTCGGCACCAGTTTCTGCTCTTAAGTACTTGAGTTAAATCATTGAAGCCTCCCAATCACCCTAAGCTTGTAGGATCTTAGTTCCCCAACCAGGAGTTGAACCCCGGGCAGTGAAATTGTGGAATCCTAACTACTGGACTGCCAGGGAAGTCCCAGGAGGGTGGGATTCCTTATTCCCATTGAGTCATAGAGCCCTTAGGTAATGTGGCCAAGGTCACACAGACAGGGATGGGCCGGGGGACTACATTGCCAGTCTGCCCACTGCAGGAAACGCCTTTCCCAGCAGACATGTGAACCAGGGTCATCTGGAGTGTTGGCGATGGCAGCTTCCCCCCACTTTGGGAAACACTGCCACTTCTTGGCTCTAAATATACTATCTCTGCACTGACATCACCCATATTCAGCTCAGCTGCCAGACTGCTCCAGAGTCCGTGCACTTCACATGCCTACTGCAGGTCGCACTTGGGTCTCTAACAAGCAGGACGCGGTCCTCCCTGAAGCCACTGTGGCCCTGCACGACGTGCCTCCTCCCCCTCCCAGCCCTCATCTCTTGCCACTCTCCCCATCGTCCTCTGCTCAGCCCCGCTGGCTCCTTACCATCCGTCTTGGAGCACACCAATTCTGTGCATGACCCTGGACTTCTTATACCTGCTGATCCCTCTGCCTGAGATGTTCTTTGCCCAGGGACCTAGACAGCTTCTCCCCCACATCCTCAGGTCTTTGCTCAGATAGCAAGGTGTCACCCAACAAGGCCTTCTTGAGCCTCCGAATTAAAAACTGTTACCTTCACCCTGAGTCCTTCCTAACTATTTTCTCAGTTCCATTTCCTCCCTCAGCTCTTGGCATCTCGCCTCCCAGGACTTTTACTGATTTATCTTTATCCCAGGCAGCCTCCCTCACTAGACAGATCCGCTCCTAAAGGCAGGGATTTTGTGTTTAGTTCCGTGCTGTATCTCAGGGCCTGAGACAGGCCTGGCATACAGAAAGACAAAGAGAATCTCAAAAATGTGTAGGGTACTTCCCTGGCAGTCCAGTGGTTAAGACTCTGTGCTTCCAATGCAGGGGGCAGGGGTTTGATTCCTGGTCTGGGAACTAGGATCCTACATGCCATGTGACCAAAAAAAAAAAAAAAAAAAAAGAATAAAGTGTGTGTAGGGCTTACAGTGGAGAAGGCAATGGCACCCCACTCCAGTACTTTTGCCTGGAAAATCCCACGGACGGAGGAGCCTGGTAGGCTGCAGTCCATGGGGTCTCTAAGAGTTGGACACAACTGAGTGACTTCACTTTCACTTTTCACTTTCATGCATTGGAGAAGGAAATGGCAACCCACTCCAGTGTTCTTGCCTGGAGAATCCCAGGGACGGGGGAGCCTGGTGGGCTGCCATCTATGGGGTTGCACAGAGTCGGACATGACTGAAGCGACTTAGCAGCAGCAGCAGCATTAGGGCTTACAGTGTGTGTGCTGGTGGAATGATCGCACAGCAGGGAGGGCCGGGGCGCCAGGCAGGCCTGCACCTAGCCTGAGGCAGCCTCCTTTCCCGGCCGCCCCAGGCATTCTCATCACCACCATCGCTTCCAAGGGTGAGCTGCAGATGTGGCCCGAGCTGCTGCCCCAGCTGTGCAACCTTCTCAACTCGGAGGATTACAATACTTGTGAGGTAGGCGACCAGCCATGGCCTGCCTGCCTGCCTAAGTGGGAGCTGGGGTCCGACTGGGACTCCTGCCCATGTGTCTGCTGCTCTCCACTCAGGGAGCCTTCGGAGCCCTGCAGAAGATCTGTGAGGACTCGTCCGAACTGCTGGACAGCGATGCCCTGAACAGGCCCCTCAACATCATGATCCCCAAGTTCCTCCAGTTCTTCAAGCACTGTAGCCCCAAGATCCGGTGGGTGGGGGTCTGTAGGGGGTTGGGAGGGGGCAGGATGGGTGGGATTGGGGGTGACCCATGTGCTGACCCACTCCCTGCCAGGTCCCATGCCATTGCCTGTGTGAATCAGTTCATCATGGACCGGGCCCAGGCGCTGATGGACAACATTGACACCTTCATTGAGGTAGGCCATGGGCTAGGGAGTGTAGGGAGAGGGCTGAGGGCCCAGCCACAGCTGACCCTGGCTCCCCTGCAGCATTTGTTTGCCCTGGCTGTGGACGATGACCCTGAGGTGCGGAAGAATGTGTGCCGTGCACTGGTGATGCTGCTGGAAGTGCGGATTGACAGGCTCATCCCCCACATGCATAGCATCATCCAGGTACACCCGGCCAGGGCCAGCCCATGGCAGTGCTGTGGGGTGGGAGGCTTGTGGGGAGCCACCCCTCACTGGGCCTGGCCTTAGTCTTTCTCCTACCCCACCCCAGTACATGCTGCAGAGGACCCAGGACCACGATGAGAACGTGGCCCTTGAGGCCTGTGAGTTCTGGCTGACGCTGGCCGAGCAGCCCATCTGCAAGGAAGTCTTGGCCTCGCACTTGGTCCAGTGAGTGCTGCTCCTGCCCTCTGTCCACCCCAGACTCCACCCCTCTGCCTTCCCTTCTGTGCTAGCCCATCCCAATCAACTGTCTTGGTTTGCTTTTATTCCTATGTGCGTTTATTTTGCAAATGGTAGGTATGTAGCTTTAATGGATTAAAAATTATGTTAAGTTATAGGTGGAAAAGATGAAATCAACAGAGTGGGACTTCCCTGGTGGTCCAGTGGTTAAAATTCCTTGCTCCCAATGCAGGAGGCCCACGTTTAGGTCCCTAGTCAGGGAACTAGATCCCACATGCTTCAGCTACAAACCCCTCATGTCACAGTGAAGATCCTGTGTGCCCCAACTAAAACCTGGCACAGCCAAAGGGGAAAAAAAGGCAACAGAGGCTTCAGGCATAGCTGGATCCAGGTGCTCAAAGGATGTGAACAGCAGCCCGTCTAGGCTCAGATCTACTTCCTCTGTGTCTACTTTGTTCTCAGGCACAGCCTGCCCTCATGGTAGTACTTTCTGCAGCCTTCTAGCTTGGGAACCTCAGAGTAAAGACAGTCTCTCTTTATATTACTCTTTTACAGAGTCTCTGTAAAAGTTCTAAGGCTGATCCTCTTTGATCAACTTGAATCACTTGTCTGTCCCCAGCTCAGTGAAGACTCGAGTCAAAATCTCTGATCCTGAGGTGCATGGGTTCCAGTGGAGTTGGGGAGGCTGCCCTGCCTGTTAGCTCCCCAGCCTGGCCCCATGCCAGGAAGTGCCTGGTGACAGGGCAGGGCCGTGTGTCGCTGCTTTATAGCATGTTAGGGATCAGGCTTCCCTGGTGGCTCAGTGGTAAAGAACAAGCCTACCAATGCAGGAGACACAGGTGTGATCCCTGGGTCAGGAAGATTCCCTGGAGAAGGAAATGGCAACCCAGTCTAGTGTTTTTCCCTGGAGAATCCCATGAACAGAGGAGCCTGGTGGGCTACAGTCTGTGGGGTTGCAAAAGAGTTGGACAGGATTTAGCAACTAAACAACAAGGGGTCAGACACTATTCCAAGCTTCTCAGCATGTATGGGGGTCTGGAATTCACTGAGTGGCCAGGGGTCTGGATCAAGAGCATTCCTGTGGAGCTAGGAGTAGTGTCAGCTCTGACCCAGTCACAGTGGCTGAGACTGTGTTGGGAATAGTACCCACTAAGAGAAATTAATGGATGCAGGACAAATGGAATCAGCATGTATGGTCTACCCCTCGGCTCCTTGATGCTCCTGCTTGCAACTCCTCTCCACTTCCTCTTCCCCAGGCTGTAGGCTGTCTCTAGGGCCCCTGCATCCTGATTAACAGCCTCTCTCCCAACAGGCTGATCCCCATTTTGGTAAAAGGGATGAAGTACTCGGAAATCGACATCATCCTGCTGAAGGTTAGCTAGGGCTGACCACCAGTCACGGGTAGGGTAAAGGAAGGCTGGGGTTCTGGGGGCCTCTGGGGGTCTCAGCCATCTGCCTGATTCCACAGGGGGATGTTGAGGAGGATGAGGCTGTCCCTGACAGTGAACAGGACATCAAGCCACGTTTCCACAAGTCACGCACGGTGACGCTGCCCCATGAGGCTGAGCGGCCTGATGGCTCAGAGGACGCGGAGGACGATGATGACGACGACGCTTTGTCCGACTGGAATCTGAGTGAGTGGCCTGGCCTGCGGTATGAAGTGGGGAGTAGGGGACAGCAGGCCCTGGGCTCCCTCTCAGAGGGAGGGAGCCTATGCAGAGCAAATCACAAAGATTCAAATCACGACCTCGGATCCCAGGGGTTACAGAAAGGAGGGCTGGTGGCCTGCCCCATGTGCCTCCCTGAGCCCCGCCCCGCCTCCCTGATTTCCTCTCCTGCCCCAGGGAAGTGCTCGGCGGCTGCACTGGATGTCCTGGCCAACGTCTTCCGGGAGGAACTGCTGCCCCACTTGCTCCCCCTGCTCAAGGACCTCCTCTTCCACCCCGAGTGGGTGGTCAAGGAGTCAGGCATCCTGGTGCTGGGTGCCATTGCTGAGGGTAAGTGACCCTCCAGCCTGACTGCGTGTGACCTCTGAGCCTCATGCTGGTGTGAGATGGGGCTGGCCCAGGGAGGGCTGGTGGGGGCGAGGCTATCCCCAGGTTCTCTCCAGCGGCCTGCTCACCCCACTCCAGGCAGCTCAGGGATTTGAATCTTTCCCTCAGCCCAAGAATAGGCTTCCTAGGTGGCTCAGTGGTAAAGAATCCACCTGTCAATGCTGGATATGCAGGTACGATCCATGGGTTGGGAAGATCCCTTGGAGGGGGAAATGGCAACTCACTCCAGTATTCTTGCCTGGGAAATGCTATGGATAGAGGAGCCTGGCGGGCTATAGTCCATGGGGTTGCAAAGAGTCGGACAAGACTTAGTGACTAAACAACAACCACCTCAGCCCAAAGGCCTGAAAGGGACCCCCAAATGCAAGTCCTCTCCTTAATTCTCAAAGAAAGGCAGTTCCACGAGGTCTTAAGCATAATTCCAGCAACAATAATAACAGGCAGCCCTGTCCTGTGGGCTTAGTGCCACCTGAGGAGGTAGGTTTCTTGAAACTCAGCTGCAAAGAGAATTACACCACTTCTCTTGTCACCTGGGATGAAGCTGGGCCTCAAACCTGCTCTGACTGTGAGGCTGGCCTGCCAGGATCAGAAGTGTGCAGAGGTGGTGCTTCCTTCACTTTTCTGGCTCCCTTTGTCCTGATGGTGTGCACAGGGTGAACTGCCAGAGGGCTTTCCAGATCTGTGATAGGAGACACACACGACTATCTCAGCACCCAGGTCTGCTGTAACATGTGAAGTGTTCTTCATTTTAATGGGAAAGATCTCAAGGAATTGACCCTGAACTGGTAAAAATAGATCTCAGGGCTGGGATGATCAAGGGGTATGCTGTTACCGGTGATCTGCAGTGAAAAGAGAGACAGACACATTCAGAGTTTTTTTTTTAGAAAGGGAAGATGAAAAGTAGGGGGAAAAAGTCACAGACATCTAAGAAAGGTTTCAAAAGAAAGGTGCTTTCTGTCCACCTGGGTTGCTGCTGCCCATAAAGGCTGAGTTAACTCTGCAGCCCAGCCATCTATGAACTAGTGACCAGGTAGCTTCCCAAGTGTCCCAGTGGTAGAGAATCCACCTGCCAATGCAGGAGATGGAAGAGACGTGGGTTTGATCCCTGGGTTGGGAAGATCCCCTGAAGGAAGAAATGGCTACCCACTACAGTATTCTTGCCTAGAGAATCCAATGGACAGAGGAGCCTGGTAGGCTACAATCCATGGGGTCGCTAGGAGTTGAACACGACTGAGCACATAGAGTAACCAGATGACAGCACAAGCGCTGGGATGGGGTGGAGCTGATGGAAAGGAAAGTATTTATTTATGTATTTTGGCTGCTGGGTCTTTGTTGCTGCGAAGGCTTTCTGTAGTTGTTGCAAGCAGAGTCTACTCGTTGAAGCAGGGGCCTCTCATTGAGGTGGCTTCTTTTGTTGCGGGCTCCAGTACTTTGGCCACCTCATGTGAAGAGTTGACTCATTGGAAAAGACTCTGATGCTGGGAGGGATTGGGGGCAGGAGGAGAAGGGGACGACAGAGGATGAGACGGCTGGATGGCATCACCGACTCGATGGACGTGAGTCTGAGTGAACTCTGGGAGTTGGTGATGGACAGGGAGGCCTGGCGTGCTGTGATTCATGGGGTCGCAGAGTCGGACACGACTGAGCGACTGAACTGAACTGAACAGGCTCTAGGGTGCGTGGGCTTCAGTAGTTGTGGCTCGTGGGCTTAGTTGCTCCATGAGACGTGGGATCTTGTCAGACCAGGGATCAAACCTGCATCTTCTGCATTGGCAAGCAGATTCTTATCCACTGGACCACCAGGGAAGTCTGATGCCATTTCCCATCCCCACCTTGCCTTTCACTGACTCTGTGCCTCTGAGACAGTTATTAACCTCCATGCCTCAGTTTCCTCCTCTGCCCAGAAGGGTGGATGTGGCCTGGCCCAGTTGGCTCAAGCTCGCGTCTGTGCCCGGTCCTTTCAGGCTGCATGCAGGGCATGGTGCCCTACCTGCCCGAGCTGATCCCGCACCTCATCCAGTGCCTGTCGGACAAGAAGGCCCTGGTCCGCTCCATCGCCTGCTGGACCCTGAGCCGCTATGCCCACTGGGTGGTTAGCCAGCCCCCCGACATGCACCTGAAGCCTCTGATGACGGAGCTGCTCAAGCGAATCCTGGATGGCAACAAGAGGGTACAGGAGGCGGCCTGCAGGTGACCCTCGACCCCTGGCCCCACAGACCTCACCTCACCTGCCCCACTGGCTGCCCTCCGGGAAGTGATGATACTTATGACTCCTGACAGTGCGCTGATTTCTCACCGTATTCGTACTGGCTGATCCCGAGTGTCCCCTTCCTGAACCCCACCCAGAGCCCACCGGTGGCGGCCCACTGAACACTTCTGCCCCTTCCAGTGCCTTTGCCACCTTGGAGGAGGAGGCCTGCACGGAGCTGGTGCCTTACCTCAGCTATATCCTAGACACCCTCGTCTTCGCCTTCGGCAAGTACCAGCACAAGAATCTGCTCATCCTCTACGACGCCATCGGCACCCTGGCTGACTCTGTGGGCCACCACCTCAACCAGCCGGTGAGACCCCACAGCAGCTCCCTCCTCCTGATCCCCCCTGTCCCCCTCCCCGGCATCCAGTGACCTGGTGGCGACCCTTGTCGCACGCCAGGGACGTGGCCATGACCTCGACAGGCAGGCAGACAGACCCGGCCCCTGCCCTCGCCCTGCTCTCAGTCTAGTAGGGGAGACAGACAGTTATGAGACAGCGTGGTAAGTGCTGGGCGGGGCGAGCTCAGGGGCCCACGGGAAGCAGGAAGCACCAACTCGGGTGGGGCTCAGGATGGGTGAGAAGGGAGTGAACTAGAAGGGCCTGGAGGTCTGGCTACTTGGCAAGGACCCCAGGAGCCAAAGGAAAGCGCCTAGACCTCATGGTTCAGACAATGAGCGCCTCTTGAGTCAGAGGGAGTCATGTTGGTTCCCAGGCTGCCACCTGCATCCAGGGATCCCCAACTTCCTGCTCCCTCTCCAGGAATACATCCAGAAGCTGATGCCTCCACTGATTCAGAAGTGGAACGAGCTCAAAGATGAAGACAAGGACCTCTTCCCCCTGCTGGAGGTGAGTCAGCTTCAGGCCCTCTCCTGTGGCCCTGTTCCACTCACCTAAGCTCACCTCTCCTGTTCTTCTCTCTGCCAGTGCCTGTCATCAGTGGCCACTGCCCTGCAGAGCGGCTTCCTGCCCTACTGCGAGCCGGTCTACCAGCGCTGCGTCACCCTGGTGCAGAAGACGCTGGCCCAGGCCATGGTGAGTAGCCCACCGCCATCACCTTTCCATCCATCCCTCTACTGCTGCCCCAGCCTGAGCTCACTCCCCTCTCCCTGTCCTCCCCCTTCTGTGCCCAGATGTACACCCAGCACCCTGAGCAGTATGAGGCCCCTGACAAGGACTTCATGATTGTGGCACTAGACCTACTCAGTGGCCTGGCTGAGGGCCTGGGTGGACACGTGGAGCAGCTGGTCGCCCGTAGCAACATCATGACACTGCTGTTTCAGTGCATGCAGGTGGGTGGACCCCTCGTGGGCCTCTCAGTGGACAGTGGTGACCCCCAGCAGCCTTTGTGGGCTCCCTGGGGTGGACTTAGGGCCTTGGTTATGCCCCGAGGATATTAGAGAGAAGGGACTTTTTAAAAGAGCTGGTGATTATTTTAGAAATTGATTCAAATGAGACATGAGTAAAATCTCATTGAAAAAGTCAACAGAATAGGAAATTAAAAAGTAGAAAATAGGAAATGTGAAAGCAGAAGCTCCTCCAACATCACTTCCCCACCCCCAACGTATCAGTATGGGCGGCAGTTCTAAGTGGTACCCTGCGCAGGGCACTCATTCATGTGCCCCTGAGTCCTGGATCTTCAGATGGGCCTGCAGCCTTGGTGCTAGGAAGAGGCAGGGTCAGCTCATGCTCTAAGAACTGCGCCCCTAGCTGGTTGGGGGAAGGGGAGCCCTGCCACACTCACCCTCCTCTGACCCCTAGGACTCAATGCCTGAGGTCCGGCAGAGCTCCTTCGCCCTCCTGGGAGACCTCACCAAAGCCTGCTTCATCCATGTCAAGCCCTGTATCGGTACGACACCCATTGCATCCCCACCCTATGACCCCAGCCCTGGCCTCAAGTGATGGAGCTGACGACCTGGGAGTACTGTGACCGAACTGGGATGTATTCGTACTGTCTGATGGGGCCTGTCCCTCGGGTTTCCGGAGGCTTCACCCTGGCTGGCCCCTCTGCTCAGCACCCCTCTTTTTCCCCACCAGCTGAGTTCATGCCCATCCTGGGCACCAACCTGAACCCCGAGTTCATCTCTGTCTGCAACAATGCCACCTGGGCCATTGGTGAGATCTGCATGCAGATGGGTAAGTGCCCATAGGTGGGCAGGCCCTTTCCCTTCCCGTTGGCTTGTTCCCAGCCTGGTGGCAGGGAACCCTGATCAACAGGTTCCCTCTAGAGCAGGGGTCCCCAGCTTCTGGCATCTAATGCCTGATGACCTGAGGTGGAGCTGCTGTAATAATAACAGAAGTAAAGTGCACACTAAATGTAACATGCTTGAATCATCCTGAAACCATCCCACCCGTCTGTGGAAGAAGGGTCTTCCACGAAACCAGTCCCTGGTTCCAAAAAGGCTGGGGCCACTGCTCTTGAGGGCCTTGGTGCTCCTTGAGGCAGGTGCCGATTGGCCAGGGATGAGGGGACACCTCTGAACATTTTCATCTGAGATGGGGACACATGGCTGAAAGACCATGTGTAACTGGCTTCTCCAAAGAGGCACGGGGACAGGAGGCCTGTTCTTATTGAACTCATCATCACCTCCTTCCTCTACAAGCAACTGACTGAAAGCCCCACTGGGATCCGTTGGGAGACTTTCTCTGAAGGTTCCCCTGGCCCTGCCTACCCCATAGGGAGATGGGGTGGTGTAGTCTCACCCTGGTGTCCAGCAGTGACTCCAGGGAGGCTTCTGGTGTTGGGCGGGTGCGGGTCTGTCTCTGGTTGGCCACGGATCCTGGACTGCAGACATCTAGAGATGGCTTTTTGCTCACTCACTGGTTGGCCAGTGTCTGGATGCAACTAGGGTCGGTGTGGGTGCTGTGGGCCACGCAGGGCTCTGATTCTTCTGTTCCCTAGGGGCAGAGATGCAGCCCTATGTGCAGATGGTCCTCAACAATCTGGTGGAGATCATCAACCGGCCCAACACGCCTAAGACACTGCTGGAAAACACAGGTGGGCAGCAGGCCTGAGCCACTGGCAGCCTCCCGGGGGTGGGGCTTCCCAGTCAGTAGCTGACAAAGAGATCTTGGGAAAGACCCAGGGAGGGTAATGGGAATAGGGCAGTGGGTGGAGGCCTGGAAAGGATGTTGGCCTAAGGGGAGACCTAGGAGAGACCCAAGTTGGATGGGGAGGAGACCCTGACTGGGCCAAGCTTGGGGACCCAAGCAGCTGGCAGGAGCTGTTCCCTTGGGGCCCGTGGGGTGGGGCTGGCGCCTCGTGCTGGAGGCCCCGCCACGTACCCGGGCCGCTCGGGGTTGCAGGTCGCCTGACGAGTCCCTCTGCCATTCCAGCCATCACCATCGGCCGCCTGGGCTACGTGTGCCCGCAGGAGGTGGCCCCCATGCTGCAGCAGTTCATCCGGCCTTGGTGTGTGCCCACCCGGGTGGGGCCCCACCCCATCCCTCACCAATACCCATCCAGCCCTGCCCTGCTCACCCATGGATACATGATCCAGCCCCACTGAGCCCTGACCTCCTGTTTCCCCCAGCCCAGCCCCACCACCCACTGACCTGCTGCCGCTCCCCAGTGTCCCCCATAGATGTCCACGGTGCCCCAGCCCCAGGGGCTGATTCCCCACCGCTTACCTCCCCCCTCCCTCCCCCCAACTCCACCAAACCAGGTGCACGTCCCTCAGGAACATCAGGGACAACGAGGAGAAGGACTCGGCCTTCCGTGGGATCTGCATGATGATAGGCGTCAACCCTGGGGGCGTCGTGCAGGTTGGGGCAGCTGGGCTCGGAGGGAAGGCACTGGGACTGGGCTTGGACGGACCCTCACACGGGATCCGTCACGTTTCAGGACTTTATTTTCTTCTGCGATGCTGTAGCCTCCTGGGTGAGCCCGAAGGATGACCTTCGGGACATGTTTTATAAGGTGAGGCCCCCCCAGCTGGGCCCTAATCTAGTCTTGGGAGGTGGTGGGTGGGGAGAAACTGAGATCACCCTCCTCTTGCCCTGCTCTGGGGCGCCCCTCACCGCACCTCCCTCACTGCAGATCCTCCATGGCTTCAAAGACCAAGTCGGGGAGGAAAACTGGCAGCAGTTCTCGGAGCAGTTCCCGCCACTGCTGAAGGAGAGGCTAGCCGCCTTCTACGGGGTCTAGACGAGCATCGCGACTGCCAGGTGAGGGGCCTGTGTTCACAGAGGGCTGGCGCTGTCACAGGAGCCCTGATGGCACAGGCCTTAATGCCCTCCTCTCCCCACAGGTTTCTGTCTGCGTCGTCGTCAGAGGGGTTGCTGGGGAGCGTGCTGCGTCCAGAAGTCGCTGTGCCCTGGTCGAGGGGGGTTAGGGAGGAGTTAGCGGGACCCAAATCCAGACGCCTTCCCCGTCCATCTACCTGCCATGGCTGGCCGGAGGTTGGTCAGAGGGTGGGCAGGTGGGTGGGGCCTCCACGCTCATCCTAGAAACGGGAGGGGGGTGGGACTTCTTAGCAGCAAGGACCCCTTGCTCTAATTGGGGTCACCTCAGGCAGCCTACTTGGGCCAGCCACGTGGGAGGGAGGCATCAACACGGCCGACCAAATCCGGCTTAGGATGAGGCAAGGGAAAAGCAGGCGGGGAGGGGGGTCCTTGTAGAGACACGTACACTCACATGTACACACATGGCTACACGCATGTGCGGGTGCTGTTGCCAGCCAGGCTGGGCCAGCCGCCCCACCATTTCCCCGACTGCATGGAGACAGTAGAATTAGTGAACCCCTGAGTTAACTCGTAAGGCCTTCCGTGTAACCTGCATCTAGAGTTTAAGAAGCTTCTGCTGTTTTGCCGGAATTGGCAGTGATTAGGGAGGGCTGGGTGGGTTGGGGACCTCCACTGGGACCCTGGGGTGGGGGTGAGGGGAAGAGGATGGCCACCTTGGGGCCACTCAGTCAGCACGCGCACGCTTTGGACCTGCTCTGCACACTTGTTGCCAGCTCTGTGGCAGCCTCAGCCAGTGTGTCCCCTTCCTTCTCCCATCCCAGCCAGAAAAGTTGGGACCACCAAAGTGGCCAGGGCTGGCCAGAGGTCACCTTTTTTCTCCCTCCCCTGAGCCCCAGTGACTTACGGAGATGCTGGGCTGGATGGAACCTTTTCCACTGAAGAGAGCTGGGAGCAGCCAGAGCTGCTGACACCTACCCCGCTATAAGCAAGTCCGTTTCAAAGGCAGTTCATTTCTCTGCTTCCAAGAGCACTCTTTCAGGCCTGACTTTTAACACAAGGGCCAGGCTAGGGCATTTAATTGATGGTGACAGAAGACAAAGGTTTAGGTTTTGCCAGCCAGAAAGAAACTGAAAACTTGGAGGAAGGGAAGGGTGGTATACTCCCTTACCCACCTCTGGCCCTGGGACTTCCTGATCACAGTTCCCAGCAAGTCCTAAGACCCCACCAGACTAGGACAGTGAAACTTGTGGGATTGTTTGGGGATTCCTTCACAGTGGGAGAGACTCCCCTAAGGTGGAGGGGTGGTTACTTCCCATTTGGCCTAGAAACTGAAACCAAGCCTTGCAACCCCCTTTCTGGGGTTTTCTTTTCTCTTTTCCCTGCTTTCTATTTCTTTGGGGGCCTCTTTGCAATTTGTGATTTGCTGGGGTGGGGGTTGACTGGATTCCTGCATCCTGGGGCCTGCTCCATCCATCCCTCTGGGGCCCTGCCAGAGGGGCACTGGTGCACATTCCATAAACCCAGCTGGTTCCCCGCTGTGAAACTCCAGCAGGTCTCTGGAAGCCATTTGTAAAAAAAGAAAAGAAAAAAAAAAATCATTTAATTTTCTGGTAATTCCAGTGCTTTGGAGAATCCTCTGCTGGGTCTTGGGGTGTGTGGATTGGCTGCCTGATGGGATTGGTAACCCCTTCTCCATCCAAGATGGGGGGCTTGGTTCTAGTTCTTCTTCTTTTTTTTTTTTATTAAGAAGACTATTTAATTTTTTAATTTATTTTGGTTGATTTTTGCACAATGAAGTTTCAGCTTCTCAACCTTTTTCCCCTGCCCAGGGCTGCAGACCCTGACTGGCCTCGATCTGCAGTCCCTCTCGTTCCCACATCCCCCCTTCCCCTCATCCTTTTCTTCCTGCGGGCTCCAGGGTCTGTCCATTTGTTACTGTGCTGTGCTGGGGACTGGCGCCAAGGTGGCGTGAGATTCCACTTGTGTAGAACTTTGTTGAGTAAAGATCAGTTTCTTGTGAAACCCTTGGTCTCCATCTGGCTTCTTGTGTCCTTGGGTTTTGGCAGTAGAGAAGAGATGTAGAGGGGGGCCTGGAAAGTTTTAGAAATGGGATGTACAGGAATCAGGTCAGGAAATAACTGGAGGAGTGGGGAAGTAAGAGTAAACATTAAATGTGGTAATATAGCACATGCAACACAGTCTCTGGGACATAATTGCAGTCTGGGAGCTCACTACAGCACAGATTCAAAATCACCATGGGCTAAAGACTAAACTGAGTGGCAAAGAGCAAGACCTTGCAGCACTCTTCGGCTGGTTTCACAACTCTGGATTTGTATAATGCTCAGCCCAATGTCAAGGCTGTGGGACCCAGGAAAACATGCATAACAGTTAAAGGCAAATAAAAAATCTCTTATCTGGGGATGCAGAGGCCTCAGGATAAAATCTTGCAACCTCTGTACAACCCAACGATCACCTGCATCAACCTGGAAGAAATTTTTAAATGCTGACACAACCAATTTTCATTCAATTGTGTGCATTTTAGTGAGAAAAAATAAAGCTAACCAGTAAAACAGTGGTATGTCCCATAGAGAAAAATATAGTGGGGGGAGGGGAGAAAGTACGTTTTGGAAAATGATCAGTCTTATAGTACTCTGGGTACTTAGGGTACTCTGCTAAGGTGATTGAGCAAAGAGCCACGTGGATATCAGAAGAGGGAACCGGCTAGTGCTGCTTAGAATTTGTTTAACTTTCACCGAGGGCTCTGCAGTGTGTTTCTGGGTCGCTAAGAAAAGACAGGAATCACTAGCATGCCTAGACTTCGAACCAGGAAAAGAAATTTATTTCTTAGGTTCCGTGTCTGTGAGAAGTGCTTTAGGGCCGTGTTTTTCAAACCAGAGTCCAATGGCCCTTTGCATCAGCAACATCAGACATGCTAGTTTAATAAACGCAGGAACCAAGAATCGGGATTTTTCCAGTCCAAGGTCGACGCAGCTTAAGAACTAGACCTTTCCGAGGAGCCCGCATCCAGCACGCGGCCAGTTTCCACGCGGGTTGCTTGGTTCCGGCTGGCGCTTAACGTCATCAGGCAGCGCCGGAAGTGCCCTCGTGCTGCCTAGGAGACAGGACGCGGGCTCTGAGTCTGACAGAGCAGGGCCAGCCGCGCCCACCCGGTCGCCATGGAGCTGCCTCCAGGGCCGCGCGACGATCCCCACACCTGGGACGATGACTCGGACCCGGAGCTGGAGCCTGACCCCGACGCGCAGGCTGAGGCTTACGTGGCCCGCGTGCTCAGTCCTCCGAAACTCGGGCTGGCACCCCCGCGCGCCCCTCCTTTGCCCACGCCCACGGTGTCCTTTGGCGCTCTGGAACCGCGGGCCGCGTCCAAGGGCCCGACCGTGGCGGTTCCGGGCCTGCTGAGCCTACCCCCGGAACTGCTGCTCGAGATCTGCGCCTACCTCGACGCGCGCCTCGTGCTCCATGTCCTGCCACGCGTTTGCCACGCGCTGCGCGACCTCGTGCGTGACCGTGTCACCTGGAGGCTACGCGCGCAGCGCCGCGTACGGGCGCCCTACCCAGTGGTGGAAGGTGCGCGCGCCCGGGGGTCGCCTGCCCAAGTCAGGTCTGGGGCGAGGGGGAAGGGGTCCAGGGTGTCGTGAGCACAGCCACTGGAGAAAACTCCCTGGCTGTCCTGGTTCAGGGTGGCTGAGGTAGTTACTGGTAGTACCAAAGCTCCTGACCTCTGGGTGGACCATGAGGCAGATACTTGGGATCCTGAGGCTATAGAAATCTACCTGGATAACTGGGGTCCCTGAACTCAAGATCCAATGATTCTCAGGCCGGGGGTTGCTACAGCGACTTAGAGTCTCAGGCTGTCAGGCTGCTTGGTGCTCAAAGTAAGACAAAGAATCCCCAGGTTCTGGGTGTAGATGCTAAGGCAGCAACTGGTGATGTCAAAGTCCCTTACCCCTAGAGTCTTGGCCTAGGTGAGGGTGAGACATGGACACAGGTCCAGAGCCTCCAACACTTGAACCTAAGCTATGGTTTAGAGGTTGGGATCCCTGATACCAGCAGTCACAGATCCTCAAGTTCAGGGTCTAACCTGTGATCTCAGACAAGGGCTGGTGGTCATTCCTTCTGCCACCAAAGTCTTTGGTCCCTAGAGGATAATGCAGCCTGCTGGTCTTGAATTGATGGGACTTTACTGAACAGCTTGATTAAAATATAGATGTTTGGGTCAAGGGCTTGGGTTCTGCTCTTTGACAAGGGTCCCAGGTTTGGGATACTGATTTTGGGAAACGCTTCCATGGGTCTGGTTCAGGTGGCCAAAACAGGAAGGGTTAGTTATGTAGTCCTAACTCTTGTGCCCAGCCAAAGGGGTAGGGAGGGTGAAGCTGAGGTTGGACCAGAGCCAGGGGTGAGGCAGGACCTTAACATCCTGAGGTTGGAGAATGAGGCCTGGGAAGGTGATCCTGGGGCTACAGTTACCCAATATCTGGAAACGGTAAGGAGCAGCCTTAGACCTGCATGGCAGGTGGGTGGGCTGGTGGTCCCAAAGCTAGAGCCTGGGCTTCCTTGGGTGGGGTGTGGGATCCAAGTGGGATTCTCTCCAAGTCTTCTGCTCCCCGGAAGCCAGTGGTGAGCTTGGACAGCTGGAGTGGGTGGCAGGGTTCCTGCCCACTGGGGACCCTGGTATTGCATCCCACAGAGGAGGACTTTGACTGGCCGACGGCCTGCATTGAGTTGGAGCAGCACCTGTCGCGTTGGGCAGATGATGGGCGCAGGGCTGAGTACTTCTGCCTAGCCGATGGGCACTTTGCTTCCATTGACTCGGTGCTGCTGCTTCAGGTGAGACAGGGGTTGGTGGAGGGCCCGGAAGTGGGGGGCCAGGGTGACCCCTACCACACCACCTCGCTCCTCTCCCAGGGTGGGACACTCTGCCTGTCTGGCTCCCGAGATCGCAATGTCAACCTGTGGGACCTGCAGCAGCTGGGGGTGGAGCCCAGCAGGGTTCTGGTCAAGACCCTGGGGACCCAGAAGAACAGCACTCACAAGGTGAGGGGATAGGAGATCAGGTAAAGGTAGGAGCTAGGAGGCCTGGGCAGGCCACTGTGGCTGAGAGCATGGGTTTTGGCACCAGACCTCATTGATTTTTTTTTTTAATTTTTATTATTTTTTGGTTATGCTGGGTCTTCATTGCCGCACTCTGGCTTCTTCTAGTTGTGGCGAGCCGGGGCTACTCTTTGTTGAACTGCTCGGGCTTCTCACTGCGGTGGCTTCTCTTGTTGCGGGGCACAGGCTCTAGGTGAGAGCAGGTTTATTTAGTAATTGCAGCACATGGGCTCAGTAGTTGCAGTGTGAGACTTTAGGGCGCATGGGCTTCAGTAGTTGTGGTGCATGGGTTTAGTTGCTCCTTGACATGTGGAATCTTCCCAGACCAGGGATTTAACCTGTGTCCCTTGCATTCGTAGGTGGATTTCTATCCACTGTGCCCCCAGGAAAGTTCCAGACCTCATAGATTTCAATCTTGGTCTGCTATTGTTTGTGTGACTTTGGGTAAAGTCAAAGTCATATATGACTTCTCTGGGCCTCACTTACTGCTTCTGTCCAGTGTCAACTGGGATGAGGTTGAATGAGGTGACTATGCATTAAGAGCTTCACTCAGGCTCATATAGAGTAGGGGCTCAGATGTCAGGTTTACAGATACGTGGAATCTAGTTCCCTGACCAGGGATCAAACCCAGGCCGCCTGCACTGGGAGCCTTAGACATTGGACCACCACAGAATTTCTGTGGAGGTCCTATTCTTAATCACATTGTCATGTGGCCTCGACCTGTGCTGGTGCTAAGGCTCTGCAGTACTTGATTTAGGAACATTATTAGGTGGGGGTGTACATGTTTTGGGCTTCCCTGGTAGCTCAGCAGTAAAGAATCTACCTGCAATGCAGGAGCCATGAGTTCGATCCCTGGGTCTGGAAGTTCCTCTGGAGAAAGAATGGCAATCCATTCAGTATTCTTGCTTGGATAATTCCATGGACAGAGAAGCCTGGTAGGCTACAGTCCATGGGATTTCAAAGAGTCGGACATGATTTAGCAACTAAACCACAAAAACAACATGCAGGTCTTTCGGTTCTGAAGTCAGACCCACAGACCTGAGCTCTAATCTCTCCTCAGTGCTGACTCACTCTGGGTTCTGTGAAATGGGGAAGATCACAGGACATGGGTCTGGTCCCACAGGGCTGGGTGTGGTCACTGGCAGCGCTGGACCACCGAGTGTGCTCCGGTTCCTGGGACAGCACAGTGAAGCTCTGGGACATGGCGGCTGACGGGCAGCAGTTTGGCGAGATAAAGTGTGAGGGGACCTGGGCAGGAGGGCCTGGATGGGCAGCGCTCTGTCTGGCCCCTTCCCCAGCTCTGTGGTCTGTGCATCCCCAGGGGCAAGGCAGCTGTGCTGTGCCTGTCCTACCGGCCAGATATCCTGGTGACCGGCACCTACGACAAGAAGGTGACCGTCTACGATCCCAGAGGTGGGCCCTGGGGCCTAGGTGGGGAGAGCAGGGCTACCTGGGGTCTCCAGGGTCATTTTGGGAAAAGAAACACTTGGTCCTCACAGTCTGACTTGGGTAACAATCACACAACCAGAGGCTGGCCACTCCAAGTGGCCTGTGTTGTGCTGGGGGCCACAAAGGTGACTGCTGCGTGGGGATACTAGGGGCAGAGGAAGCCCTGTCTCCACGTGGGATGGGGTGATGGACTGGAAGGCCCCCAGAGGAAGCCACGGAGGATGGAGATCCGGGGTCCAGGGGGGCCTCCAAGGGGGCTCTGATGTTGCCCTCCTCCCTGACCCCTCACCTGCAAAGTTGGCCCAGCCCTGCTGAAGAGCCGGCGGCTGCACTCCAGCGCCGTGCTGGCACTGCTGGCAGACGACCGGCACATCATCTCAGGCAGCGAGGACCACACGCTCGTGGTGTTCGACCGCCGGGCCAACAGTGTCCTGCAGCGGCTGCAGGTGGGGCATCCCCCGGGGGCCCAGGGGGCCGGGGCTGCGTGGAGTGGCCTGGACTGGCCTGAGCCACTCCATCTCCGTCCCTCCTGCAGCTGGACTCCTACCTGCTCTGCATGTCCTACCAGGAACCTCAGCTCTGGGCTGGCGATAACCAGGGCCTACTGCACGTCTTTGCCAACCGCAGTGGCTGCTTCCAGCTTGTCCGGGTCTGCCGAGGCCCTCGCCCCTGCCCGACTCTCCCTGGGCTGCCTCCCCGCCTCTTAACCCCTGGGGGGCAGTGGGGCACTGGCCTAGGGAGAGCCACACCTGAGTGTCACCTGTCCCTCCCTCCCCCAGTCCTTTGATGTGGGCCACAGGTCTCAGATCACGGGGATCAAGCACTCCCTGGGGGCCTTGTACACCACGTCCACCGACAAGACCATCCGGGTGAGGGCCCAGGACGGTGCCTCTTCTCTACCCACCCTTACCTGTCGGGGACACGTCCCATGACCTTTGCCCACTGCCCCTCACCAGGTACACGTGCCCACAGACCCACCAAGGACCATCTGCACTCGAAGCCACCACAATGTGCTGAATGGGGTAAGGCCCTGTCCCACGCGCCACCCCCGCCCACCGAGAGCACCCCTGACTCCTCCTGTCCCTGTCCTCACAGATCTGTGCCGAGGGCAACCTGGTGGTGGCTGCCTCTGGGGGCCTGTCGCTGGAGGTCTGGAGGCTGCAGGCCTGAGCAGGTGGATGTGGATGTGGGTCTGCCTACCGGCAGGGGGGGCCATAACCTCTGTTCCCGGGGGCGGGGACCTTCCCCCATGCTGGTGCTGCCTCTGCCCTGCCCCACAAGCCTATGGCACAAGGGGTCCTGGCCACGGCCGTGTGGGGTCCCTGGGCTGGGCCCCACGCCAGGGGAGGTGAGCTTTGTGTTCCAGCCCACCCAAGGGGGCTGGTCCCCACCCTCAGGCCCTGTTTTTGTTATGATTTGGATGCAGGCTCTGCCTTGAGAGCAAAGAAATAAACCTGCTGTACTGGTGCTCCGGCCTGGAGTGTGAGCCTGGTGTCATCTGAGGGCTCTGTCCCTCCCTGCTTGGGGCCAGGGTACCAGGGATGGGTGTGTGTCTGTGAGATGGGGCCTGAAAGCCTGGACGACAGCCACTGCTGTGTGTGTGTTTGTGGGGGGGGGGTGTTCTGGGTGCGCCTGCGCCTGCCCGGGTGCATTTCAGGGATCATGTGTGCCCGAATGTCCCCAGGGAGGCCAGTCAGGCTGTATATGTGCTTTGCTGTTGTTGTTTAGTTGCTCAGTCGTGTCCGACTGTTTGCGACCCCATGGACTGTAGCCCTCCAGGCTCCTCTGTCTATGGGATTTCCAGGCAAGAATACTGGAGTGGGTTGCCATTTCCTTCTTCAGGGGATCTTCCCAACCCAGGGATCGAGACTGTGTCTCCTGTGCTTTCTGTGAGGGAGAGGGAGACACTTGAGAAGTGGCACTTGTCTGTATGATGGTACCTGCGTGTGTGAACTGTGTGTGTGTGTGTGTGACACATGCTGATACGTAGATCGGGACTCTAACCCTGGGTGTTTGGGCAGTGGGACCGGGCATCTGCTAATGCTACCCCCTGGGCCATGGGGAGGGGGGCAGTCAGGGAAGGGGTAGGTGAGGGAGGGGCATGCTCCTCTATTCAGGGTCCAGGGTGTGCCTCTGTGGCCGTGACCCTGGCGTGGGCGAGGAGGGAGGCTGGGCCAGGCACACCCCACACCTGGTCCCTACAAACCCAAAGTCCACCACGGAAGCTTGGCCAAGCCATGCCCTGAGGAGCACTCACTTCATCTTTATTGAGGCCCCCTGGGTGGTCCGGGCTACAGGGTTCACAGGATGGCGCAGGGCTTCTTCTCCTTGAAGGGGTTGGTGGCAGCTGGGATGCCCACGAGAAACGGGTCGCTCTTGGCCTGCTCTGTGCAGAACTGCAGCAGGTCGGCAGCTGCCTTGGATACCTGCAGACCAACCCGGTTAGCCCGACCTGGGCTGGGCCGTCCACCTGCCCTGCTCTCTCAGACGCGCCCGCCTCACCCTGGTCCTCACCTTCACGCGGTCAATGCCCGCCTCCATCCGCAGCTGCTCCACGGCCCGGCGGGCTTGCCCAATGTCACTGCCAATGGTCACCTTGCTGGACATCTGAGGGAGGGTGAGCAGAGCCACAGGCAGCAGGCTGCACCCCAAACCCCAAGCTCCTGCCTCCTCCTATGTCCCTGGTGCCTGAGGCATGGGGGTGGCTGCTCCCCAACCCGTCAGGACCATGTACCTCAACTGAAGACTCTGGCTGACTCCTGGCTGCTCGGTCCTCCTCCTGCGGCCCCACTCTGGAGCCCTCCCCCAGCCCAGCCTCTCCAACACCGCCCCCCCATCCCCCACAATGCCTGCAGAGACTTTGAAGCCAGGACACTCACGGAGTGAAATGTCACTAGCGGCAACAGCAGCTGCCGAGGCCAAAGGGGTCCCTGCCCCAGGAGGCCCAGTGGCTGCTCTGTCATGTGTCACCTTTACTGGGGGAGTGTAGGGGCCCCGGGCTCTCACAGATCTGCTTGATCCCCTGCTAACTGGCTCCTTCTCTGACGTGAGGAGGCACAGCGTGAACCCTGGTTCAGGCGCAGCCCTGCCTCTCCTGTGTCTGTCTATACTCATGACCCAGGGTCCTTATCCACAGATGACTCAATTCACTTACTTACACTGATGGCTTCCCCTGTGTCCCAGCCCCTTCCCTGACCTCTGACCCGCATGAGGACCCTCCTCCCTCCTCGGTCCATCACCCCCACCTCTCAGTTGTCTCTCACCTAACCTGGCCAAAGTTGGACTCTGGATCCTCTCCCCCAACCCCAAACCTCCATCCCCCAAATTCACCACCATCCACCCAACTGCCCTGGTTCTGATCTTTAACTCCTTCATTCCTTTCTTCCAGTAGTCCTACATTTAATCCTTCATCAAGAGCCATCAGAACAACTTTCTTTGTTTTTAATTAATAATTTTTTATTGGAATAGTTGATTTACAATGCTGGATCAGTTTCTGCGCAGCAAAGTGAATCAGGTATACATACACATATATCCAGGTTTTTTTTTTTTTTTTAACATTCTCTTCCCATATAGGTCATTACAGAGTATTGAACAGAGCTCACCATGCAGTTTATAGATGAACTTTCAAATTAGGTTGTCAGACTGGTCACTTCTCCCCACCCTGTTGGTAGCATTGGGGTCCTGCCCCCCATCTCAGTTTGCCTGGACCAGTGCAGTTGTCTGGTCTCCCCTGCCCTGCACACCCTGACCCCATTCTACTCCAGTAAGTCAGCGGGATCTGTTAAATCACATTACAACATGGATGAAACTTGAAGACATTCTGCTAAGTGAGATAAACCAGTCACAAAATGACAGCTAATACATGATTCCCCTTATGTGAGGTAGGAGTAGTCGAATCCCAGAAAGCAGAATGCCAGTTGCTGAGGAGAAAGGGGGATGGGGAGTTGTGTTTAATGGGTACAAAGTTTCAGTTTGGGAAGATGCAAGAGTTCTTGAGATGAATGGAGGTAACGGTTGTATAACAATGTAAAGGTACTTAATGCTTCTGAACTGTGGACTTAAACATGGTTACAGTGGGAGACTTCCCTGTGGTCCAGTAGCTAAGACTCCACATTCCCAATGCAGGGGGCCTGGGTTCAATCCCAGGGAACTAGATCCCTCCTGCCATGACTAAAGATACAACATGTTGCAAGTAAGACCCAGTGCAGTCAAATAAGTATCTTTTAAAGAAGAGACAGACTACAGAGCTTTCTTTCTTAAAAAAAAAAAAAAAAAAAGTTACAATGTTAACTTCATGTTATGTGTATTCTACCACAGTTTTATAAATTGGAGAAAAAAAATCAGTTTTTCATTTTAAAAACTCTCCTATGGTTTCTCAGCCCCTGAGAATAAAACCCACCCTCCTTACTACAGCCCACAGGGCCCTGCCTGGTCTGGCACCTTCTGTCCTCTCTGAATCCTTTTCAATCCCTCCTTCATTCTTCACGGATCACCTTGACCTCTTCGTGTGTGTTTCATCCATTTTTGCTGAGATCCCAATGTGTGCCCAGCACTGCACAGAGTGAAGAGAACAGCAGTGAAACCAGACAAGATCCTGCCTTCACAGAGCTGGATGGCAGGGAGGGATGAACAGCAGCAAACAGAATGTATCATGCACTGTGAAAAATAAAAGCAAGGTAAGAGCAAGAGCGGGTGGTCAGGGCAGGCCTCTTGGAGGAGGTGACATTTGGATTGAGGCCCAGAGGAGGAGCTGGGGAAGCAGGTGTTCCAGGCAGAGAGAGCAGCAAGCGCATTGCCCCTTGGTCAGGAAAGAGCTTATTGGGCTCTAGAACAGTCAGGTTAGTGGAGCTGGAGAAAAGTGAGTGCGGCCAAGTGGTAGGGGATGAGGGTAGGCAAGTCAGTGCCTTTTTAGGCCACAGGGAAGAGCCCGAGTATTACTCTTACTGGGAAGCCACAATAAGAGGGTTTTTCTTTAAAAAATTATTTATTATTTTTGGCTGTGCTGGAATATTTCTACCTCATTGCTACCCGGTCTCTGGGTACTCTTCATTGTGGTGTGGAGGCTTCTCATTTTGGTGGCTTCTTGCAAAGCATGGGCTCTAGGGCACGTGGGTTTCAGTAGTTGTGGCTCCCAGGCTCAATATTGTGGCACATGGGCTTAGTTGCTCGGAGGCATGTGGCATCTTTCCGACCCAGGTGTCAAACCCGTGTCTCCTGCATTGGCAGATGAATTCTTTACCACTGAGCCACCAGGGAAGCACACAGTATATAGTGCAGACTCCATAAATTGTAGAGTGAGTGATTACAGGGGTCTCACTGGACTAAACCCTATGCATGGTTAGGAGGACCCATGAGATCATAGACCCCCACCCTCTAGCATCTCACAGGCTCGCTAGAGGGAAAGAGATGTCAGCCCTGGATCCCACAGGAGATCCCTTACCCAGAGGAAAGTCAAGGAAGACTTCTCAGAGGATATGGCAGCTCAGCTGCCAGAGACAGAAGACCAGGGGTTATGCTGCATATGGAGGCTCAGGAGACTTGCAAGACACGAACAGCAATCACTGTTCCAATTTGACGAGAGACTCTCCGAGGCACAAACTGTCTGATACCTCCTGGTGATTCGAATTCCGTCTAACGGCAACGTTTGAGAAACCATTCTCTCTCTGAGAGGGTAGACACGAACCGGCAAGCTCCACGCAACGCGGTGGGTTTCCAGCAGGCGGCAGTAAAAGTAAAAATCATTCATCGGCGGCTGGGAACATACGGAATATAAATAATGGCTCCTCGCGGCTTCCGTATTACGGACTGTACAAGACAAGATGGCCGCACCCTTGATTCCGGGCGCGGCGGGTCATGTGATTACACAACTTCCGGCCCTCCCCAGGTTTTCCCCAGGCCTTGAGTCTCCTACTGAAGTGCGTGCCGGGGCCTAGAGCAGTTCGAGGCCGCCAGAGGGCTGGCCTGGGGCGGCTCTGACTTGAGAGTGCAGCTGCAGGACAATGGAGGGTCCCCAGGAGAGGGAGGCGCCCGCTGCGGCACTGGCCGCCGTGCTGAAGCACAGTTCGGCACTGCCGTTCGAGACCGCGCAGGTCCGGGGCTACGACTTCAACCGTGGCGTGGACTATCGCGCACTGCTAGAGGCTTTCAGCACCACTGGTTTCCAAGCCACCAACTTCGGGCGCGCGGTACAGCAAGTCAACGCCATGGTGAGGCCTGGGTGAGACTTCCTGGGCTGAGGGGGCGTGGCCTCCAGTAGCACCCTGCGGTAGCTGGGGGCGGGACTTCTTTGGGAGGTGTGTTCTTCGTCCAATAGTGGGAGAGAGTATGGAGCCCAGGAGTTTCTGTGCTGGGGAGTGGTTGGGACTGATTCTGGGGCGGGGCGGGGGCGGGGAGCGGGCGTTTTAGGTAACAGGTGAAAGTATTATGGAAGGGGCGGAGCCTGGGCTAAAGAGTGCTTTTGAGCGAGGAATTGGAGGAGGACCCTTACACCCGCCCGGACCTGAGCTTGGGTTTGCTTTTCCCGGTGGGGAGAGGGGTCGGCCCTGAAAAAGTGATGCTCTCGGATTCATGAAGAGAGGCAAAACCTAAGCATGTGACCTGAGACTTGGGCTGTGAACAGGGCAGAGCCTACACAGGGGTGTTCCTTCCCCTGTTCCAGGTAGAAGTGTTTCTCTGTCCCTGAGTGGGCAGAGCCTGGGCGGGGAGTCTGACACCAAAACCCGCCGCGGGTCCTTGGGGTGGAATTTGGGGCCAGAGGTTAACTCAACTCTGCCCTTACCTAGATAGAGAAGAAACTCGAGCCGCTATCCGAGGATGAAGACCAACATGCAGACCTGACCCAGAGCCGACGCCCACTCACCGGCTGCACCATTTTTCTGGGCTACACATCCAACCTCATCAGTTCAGGCATTCGTGAGACTATCCGTTACCTCGTGCAGCACAACATGGTGGGACCTGGTGGGGGTGTGGCCTTGGGCTCTCTGGGTCTTAATGGGCAATAAGGTTACTGGTCATTTAAGTGAGACAGGGAGATATGGGTCAGTTTTGTTTTGCAGCAGAGCTCCCCACAGGGGTCACTGGATCAGAGTTGGGAGTTAGGAGTTTTGCTTGGGGTAACTTCACTGCCTTGTGGCTGCAGGTGGACGTCTTGGTGACCACAGCTGGGGGTGTGGAGGAGGATTTCATCAAGTGCTTGGCGCCCACATACCTGGGCGAGTTCAGCCTCAGGGGGAAGGAGCTACGTGAGAACGGGATCAACAGGTGGGTGGGTGGGGGCTGAGCGGTGCTGGGTAAGGGAGGCAGGCTGAGGGTCCTGGGCCCTGATGCCTATCCACCTTCTGTCCCCAGGATTGGAAACCTGCTGGTGCCCAATGACAATTACTGCAAGTTTGAGGACTGGTTGATGCCCATTTTGGACCAGATGGTGCTGGAGCAGAACACAGAGGTGAGGCTGGAGCAACCTGGGGCTGGGGGAGGGTGCGTTTGCTGATGGCATGGTGGGTGTCAGGGGAGGCGCCGCTGCCTGAAGCCAATGTCTCCTCCTAGGGTGTGAAGTGGACACCTTCCAAGATGATCGCCCGGCTTGGCAAGGAGATAAACAACCCAGAGTCCGTGTATTACTGGGCCCAGAAGGTGAGGGACCGGCGGGGGCAAAGATGCCAGGCTTTGGCATGTGTTGTTTCATTTTCACAGCCACCTGGGTAGTTGGTACTAGTCTCCTCATTCCTGCTCCAACATAAGGAGCCTCAGAAACAGAGAAGTTAGACAGTTTGTCTGAGGTCCCACAGCTATTGACTGTGGATCTGGCATTCTGGCTCTACTCCTAGACTGCTGGGAAGCAGTTGGGCAATACTTAGCAGCTCCCATGGGGACTCTTGGAGGGCCCCATGCTCCTCAGAGGCTCCGGGGTCCAGCAATCAGAAAAACAAGAACTACCATTCTTCATGTGCCAGGCCCAAGTGAAGTTAAGCACCCTGCCCAGAATCAGGCAGAGAGGAAACACCTGCAGTCTGCCCCTACAGGGCTTAGATCTGGCCCCCCTCCTGTCTTGCTCTTTCCTAGAACCATATTCCTGTGTTGAGCCCAGCACTCACAGATGGCTCGCTGGGTGACATGATCTTCTTCCACTCCTATAAGAACCCAGGCCTGGTCCTGGACATTGTTGATGGTAAGATGTTGGGGCCCCAGAGGAGCAAGGGAGGAGGGCTGCCTGGGCCTGCGGTGGCCTGACTCAGCCCTCTCCCCCAGACCTCAGGCTCATCAACACACAGGCTATCTTCGCCAAGCGCACGGGGATGATCATCCTGGGTGGTGGCATGGTCAAGCACCACATCGCCAATGCCAACCTCATGGTGAGCAGGGATGCAGACTGTGTGGCCCCTAGTGGGGGGTGGTACTCATGCCTGCTGTGCAGACAGGCCTGTGTACTAGGCCCATGCCATGTGCTGGGAAACAGTTGTGGACTAGACAGGCCAAGATACCTGCCCTCCTGGAACTGATGTTCTAGTGGGGGAGATGAACAGCAAACCAGTGACAAGGTGACATGTACTGGCTACAAAGAAAAATCAGGGATGACGAGGAGAGGGCAGGAGAAAGGCATGCTATTCAGAAAAGGGAACGCTTCCTGGGAAGTGTGACCTGTGAGCAGAGGTTTTTCAGGGGCTGCTCTCATGAACCATGTGGTTAACTTAGGGAGTGGGCGTGAGATGAGTTTCTGGCAGGACTGGCCAGTGCAAAGGTTCTGAGGTGCCTGATGTAGGCACATCTTGGAGGCCATGAAGGGGAGAGTGAGAGGAGGTGAGGCCAGAGGTGACAGCCACAAAGTGCAAGGCCTTGAGGGCCACTCAGGTGCTCACAGGCACCTTCTGGCTGCTGTGTGGGGAACAAACAGTGGGACTGGGGTGGGAACCATAGAGAGGGAAGAGGTGCGGAAGTCTTCTCTAGAGTTGGTGGCAGATGTGGGTGGGCTCTTGCAACCTAGGTGAGTCTGGAGCAAAGCCGCCCACTGCCCAGCATCCCATGACACCCCCACTTGGCCCAGTTATTGACATGGAGCCCTTCCCTTGCAGTGAAGGCCACCAAGAGCTTCCTTTATCTGGGACACATCCCTGTGCCTTTAGCTAGTGTCCTGCCCTGGAGTCTGTCTGGCTGACCAGCCCATCCTGTCCCTCCCCACAGCGGAATGGCGCTGACTATGCCGTCTACATCAACACTGCCCAGGAGTTTGATGGCTCTGACTCAGGTGCCCGGCCGGATGAAGCTGTCTCATGGGGCAAGATCCGGATGGATGCACAGCCTGTCAAGGTGAGGGTCGGCCAGCCAGCTGGAGCACAGGGTCTCCTAGGCTGCAGCTGTGGATCCTCTGGCTCACCTGGGTTCCCTCCATAGGTCTATGCTGACGCCTCCTTGGTCTTCCCGCTGCTTGTAGCTGAAACCTTTGCCCAGAAGGTAGATGCCTTCACGCCCGAGAAGAATGAGGACTGAACGTTGGATGGTGCAGCCCCAGGGAGGCCTCACCCCCCCTCCTCTATTTATTAGTTTGCAGACCCAGCCCCTCCCCACTCCTTGGTCAGCAGCATGTCTAGAATAAATGATCTCAGTGGTCCTCCTTAGGCTGTGTCTCTGTCCTTGGCAGTGGGTCCCCTGGCTTCAGCCTGGGGCACCTTCAGCCTCGTAGGTCTCCTCCCGCCAGCACTGGATGCTGCCCCCCATGGCAGTCAGCAGGCAGGGCTCCGTGGGGTGGTAGGTCAGCGATTGCACCACACCGGGACCCACAGGCAGGGCCAGCGCCAGGGCACCCTGTGGAGCGAGGGGTGGGCAGTGGTCTTCAGTGTGTCTCCCTCCTCTTGGCCGCCTCTCCCCCGGTTTCCATTATAATGCTTCTAATTGCTTCCCAGACATTGCAAACTTAATCAGTCCCAAATTGAGCCCGTCAGTCAGTTGTCCTTCCAGGTGCTCAGGTCAGACACCTTGGATCTTCCTCTTACATCTCAAGTCCTTTTGTCAGTAAATCCTCTTGGCTCTGCCTTTAGACTGTGCCCAGAGATTGCCACCTGGGCTCCACCAGCCCACCTGACAGCCTTGATGCTCCCTCCTTTTATTACCCTGCAGTCAAGTCTCAACATATCGGGTTCCTCTCTCCACCTGCAAAATGTCCTTTCACGTGCCCTCCCTTGCAGGATGACTGCCAGTCTACTGGACCCTCGAGATGTAGGCAAAACCTTGGTGCCTTCTGAGTTCCCAAAGGGAGAGCTGGCTCCTCAACTCTCCAGGGCCCTCCAGTTCCTTCATCCTCTAAGGGGTTCTGTAGCCAAGCCCCAGCCCTGACCCCATGAAGTCTAGCTGGTCAGTTCCCATTCTGACGTCCCCACCAGGCTGAGACACATCAGGACAGAGCTTACAGGGCTCACGGGGGGAAATCACAGGGATGCTCAGACATGGCTCCGATTTCCTGAACAACTACAGCCCCATCTCACCTGGGGTGAGATGCCACCATCACCCTCCCTCCCCGAGGGTCAGTCCCAGCGGCCCCACCTGACCTGGATCCTGCTGCCGCCACTGCCATCCACAGCACTTCCATTTCCTGACCGATACATGGGCGCCACACCTCCAAGCTTTGGCATGTGCTGTGCTCTTTGCCAGGGCTGCCCTTCTTTCTTCATTCTCTCATTCCTTCTAGCCCCCAGTTCTAACAGAACACCCCCCGCCCCTTTCAGGCCTGAGGGTGACTCAGGTAAGGACAAGGCAGGCACCCCAGCGTGGAGTGGGGGTGGGGAGGCTCACTTCCACCAGGTCCCAGAAGAACACCTTCCCGTCCTCAGAGCAGCTGACCACATGTGTGTCGCGCTCGCTCAGGCAGCAGTCCAGCTTATACTCCTTGTTCTTATGGCCCGTGTACCTGGGGGTGAGTGGAGTCAGAGCGGGGGTTAGGGGCGGGCTTTACTGGGGGTGGGGAAGGGGCCCCACGCTCCTGAGGACTCACTCGCCCAGCAGCTCCCCTGTGTCCTTGTCCAGAAGCCGCAAGGTGGAGTCTAGGCTGGACACCAGGGTGCACTGGCCATCCCGGCTGAAGCAGATGCAGGTGATGGGGCCTGAGGGCAGGGGAGGGCAGGCATGTCAGGCTGGGTCCCCTGGGCTGTCCCCACCTTCCCTGCCTGCCCCCCAGCACCAGCCACACTCACTGCCCACGTAGTCTGAGAAGAGCTGCCCCATCCTCAAGTCATAGCGCCTCACCCGGCCATCTACGGAACTGCAAGACAGGGCGGCTGCAGCTGAAGCACTGCAGGGGCCTGTAGGTCTAGGGTGCCAGCTTTGATGTCCCTGTATCCTCTTCACCTGGCCAGGGGCCCAAGGGCAAGGCTAGCACCTATCCTTCCCAGTACCCTTCACTGCCACGTCATGCTTAGGATCGGCCACGGAAAACACACTGACGTGAACTCAAGAGTGGAATTCTGGGTCTTCCCATGTGGTCCAGTGGCTAAGACTCTGAGTTCTCAATGCAGGGGGCCTGGGTTCAATCCCTGGTCAGAGAACTAGATCCAACATGCTGCAACTAAGACCCGATGCAGCCAAATAAGTAAATTAAAAATAAATATTAAAAAAAAAAAAGTGGAATTCTGAGGCAACGGCTTTAAGACACAGACCCAAGGGCTAATCAAGTCCCATTCCATCTGTTTCTGCTTTCTACTGAGCTCCCTCTCTGGGCCAGACCCTGTGCAGAGACTTGGAACACAGCTGCTACCAAGCCAGGAGCACTTGCTGCCAAAGTGGAACCTCATGGACTGAGGGGCATCAGCTCCCAGGAGATGACATTGGAATTGAGGCTTGAGGCTGAGAAAGGAGCCAACCATGTTCAGTTCAAGGGGGGGATGTGTGGGAACTGGGTGGGCTGACAGGCCAAGCAGTCCAAACACCCCCAGTGGTGGGATCAGCACTCCCTCAGGTTGTGGGAACACTTGGGCAGCCCTGCATGGGAATTTTTTTTTTAATTGTCTCCTGCAGCTAGACTGTCAAATCTATGTAGGCAGGGGTTTTCCTTGTTTTTCTATCTTGTTCACTGCTGTATGCTCACTGACTAAAAATGGGACCTGTAGGAGGTGCTCAGATACACTCCAAGTAGTATAGAACAGTCCAGGTGGAGAAAGGGCAACTGCATGTTGGTCCCAGAGTGGAAGCATGTGTGGTATATTTAACAGAAATTAGCTGCAATACTTTGGCCACCTGATGCCAAGAGCCGACTCATTGGAAAACACACTGATGCTGGGAAAGATTGAGGGCAAAAGAAGGGTGCGACAGAGAGTGAGATGGTTGGATGGCATCACTGACTCAATGGACATGAGTTTGAGCAAACTCCAGAAGATAGTGAAGGACAGGGAAGCCTGGAGTGCTACAGTGCCTGGGGTCAAAAAGAGTTGGACACGACTTAGTGTCTGAACAACAACCACATAAAAGCTGAGAGCACAACAGAGACCAGACCATGCAGGGCCTTATGAGCACAATGAGGAGAGTAGATTTTTTAATCTAAGTACAGAGACAACTGTGAACCTCGGTGGCACCTGGCGAGCGACAAGGTCCTGGTCCCACTCACCCTGCGAGGACCTCATGGTCTGACACCTTCACGCTGGATATACCATCTCTGGCTTCGTCCAGTGTCTGTATTGGCTCAGGTTTCCGAGAGCGACAGTCCCAGCAGCGGATGGTGGAATCGATAGAGCCTGTAAGGCCAGCATGAAGGTGGATCAGGTTTAGAGGGTGGAGGCAGTCTCCTGGGCCCACCTGCCAAGGCCCTGGACTTACCAGACAGGATGACTGTGGCCTCTTCATTAAACTGTACTGTGTTCACCTTCTGCGAAACAGGAACTGCCGCTTAGAGGATGAGGACAAAAGCAGGGTTCCCAGTGCAAGTTAAAGCAAGGGAAAAAGGTTAAGGGTAAGGGAGATCAAAGAGTTGGGGAGAACTGCAAGGATGGGGCTTGATGAAGTGGGGGCCATGGGGAAGGATCCTTGCGCTGTAATTGCGGGGGGGGGGGCGCGGATCCCTGTTACCACCCACATGCTAATTAGATTTGCTTTAATGAGACCCCTTCTTGCTTGCACTCACCCCCGCGTGGCCCCGGAATTTCCGCACGACTTGCCCTGACGCCACATCCCACAGCACCACCGCCTTGTCCCCACCTCCAGAGCAAAGACTGCTGTTATCAAAGGAGCTAGAAGGCAGAGCACAGAATATTTAGCATCTACTTCTGTTCCTGGCCTCAGCGCCCCGATCCCGCCTTGGCCCCCCGGCTCACCCAGCCGCATCCAGCACCTCGTAGCCGTGGCCGCTGTACGTCCGCAGTAACGTCCCCCGCAGCGGGTTCCACAGCTTCAGGGTCTTGTCGCTGCCGCAAGTCAGACAGTAATTGCCATCCACTGGGGAACACCAGGGGGGGTTACTGGGCCGTCGACCTTAGGAGGCGGGAGGAGGACTCGGAAAGTTCAAGGCTCTCACCATTAAATCGCACAGCTCGAACCGCCCCCTGCCCGCAGTCCAACGTCTTCAACCGTTTCTGCGGCAGCTCGGGGCCCCGCGGTTTTGGCTCAGGGAAAGCCATCCCCCGGCTTCCCCTTCTCGCCACCTTACACGCGCCGGCACGGAAGCATTCCTTGCCCTGGGAGGGTGTAACCTTATTATTGTCCTCCATAGTCTACTTCCTACTTCTCACTTCCGGGTTCTACATTTAGGCTCTTTGGAAATAGTGTTGGAAACACTGAAACTTGTCTCCAGCTTCCTAGTTTCTTTTCCCACTTCTGGTCTTCTAGGAGCATTTTTGGCTTCTCCTAATTCTCTGTCCCCTGGCTGGGGGGAGTTCCGGTAACCGTCGATAGGAACGGAAGCGCGAGGGCTGAGAGTGTTACTCTAAAAACTATCCTGTGTTTCCAAGCTGGAAGCTGCCGGAAGCTGCGATTCCCGCAGCGGAAGAGGCGCGACTTCTGACTCGCTATGTCCGCGAACAATATGTCGGACCCACGGAGGCCCAACAAAGTGCTGAGGTGAGGTTCCTAGTTGTCATGGTGTTAAAAAAAGAAAAAAATTCAGCTTTAAATTTAAACGATATAATTGGCTTTACCAAATGATCATAAATTGGATAACATCCCATCTAGCAAGTAGAGGGGAGCGCTAAAGAGCTACAGAAAGGAAAATTATTTAAAGGTAGAACAAGGAAGTCATAAACAGAAAAAAGGATGATTTCAGATTATATTAGTTTCCTTTTGGGAAGAAAAGGGTCTTATTAGGTGGGGGTTACCTCATTTTCCTTTTGAAGGATGGAGAGGGGAGAGAGCCCATGTGACAGACTGCCTCATTGGTGCTGACCAGAAAATTCGTGACTGACCGATTAAGACTGCATTTCTGGAGAAAGTTGAAGCTTCTATTAGGTTAGATATTAAGCCCTGATTTGGTAGCTTGGCCAAGTACAAATTTTTGGATCTGTGGTATTCTTTTTAACAAATCTTCCCTCTCTTCCCTCCTCCCCGCTCCCAATCAGAGTCTGTCTAACTGAGAGACGTGATCAAAACTTAAGGCATGAGCGCACTCTCAGCTGCTACTCTGAGGTTCTCTCAGTTTTGTTGTTCTTTTGCATGCTATTCATAGTTAACCCCTGTGATAGTCACAGGTCCTTGCTGGCTTCAGGTTCACAGTCTCTGAGTTGGTTATTCTCTTGTTATTTTTCTGATGCTCTAGTCATAGGGAGATCTTTTGCTTGATGATTAGTGGCTGTGATTATGCATTTAAAGCTTTTGAGAGAATACAGTGCATTCAGTTTAGTTGCTCAGTCGTGTCCAACTCTTTGTGAGCTCATGGATTGCAACACCAGGCTTCCCTGTCCATCACCAACTCCCAGAGCTTGCTCAAACTCATGTCCATCCAGTTGGTGATGCCATCCAACTATCACATTCTCTGTCGTCCCCTTCTCCTCCTGCCTTCAGTCTTTCTCACCATCAGGGTCTTGTTCAATGAGTCAGTTCTTTGCATCAGGTGGCCAAAGTATTGGAGTTTCAGCTTCAGCATCAGTCCTTCCAATGAATATTCAGGACTGATTTCCTTTAGGATGGACTGGTTGGATCTCCTCGCAGTCCAAGGGGCTCTCAAGAGTCTTCTCCAACACCAGAGTTCAAAAGCATCAGTTCTTTGGCCCTCAGCTTTCTTTATGGTCCAACTCTCACATCCATACATGACTACTGGAAAAACGATAGATTTGACTAGAAGTAAACCATTACTTTGCCAGACCTCTGTTGGCCAAGTAATGTCTCTGCTTTTTAATATGCTGCCTAATTCAGTGCATTAAGGAGATTATTATGATTATAATAAGCAGGGTAATTAGCAATGTTTGGAGTGCACTTTGGAGCCATGCTCTCCAGGATTAAAACCAGGCAAAATCAAATACATGAAAGAGAGTTCCCACTGGAACTTCCCTGGTGGTGGGCTGGTTAGGACTTGGTGCTACCAGTGCAGTGAGCAAGGGTTTAATCCCTGGTTTAGAAAAAAAAAGAAAAAAAAATTCCCCTTGAAGGAGTTACCTTCTTGTGCCAGCTGGCTTGCTCAGTGATCTTATGTAATTGAGTTTCAGCTTCCCCAGAAGGAGTAATCCAGTGTAGCAGGTGGTGTTGACCACAGCATAGACACTCCTTGCTCAGCTAAAAGATAAACAAAGACTGTGTGTGAGTCGCTCAGTCGTGTCTGACTCTTTGCGACCCCATGGTCTGTCCATGGAATTCTCGAGGCAAGAATACTGGAATGGGTTGCCATTCTCTTCTCCAGGGGATCTTCCTGACCCAGGAATTGAACTGGGTCTCCTGCGTTGCAGGCAGATTCTTTACTGTCTGAGCTACCAGGTAAGCCCCTAATTAAGGGCTGTTCTGTTATAAAAGAACAACTTTGGCCAGAGAATCTAAGGATCTTTCTTGGGCTGATGGCCTTGCCAAAGGACATGAATCCTGAGTCATGAAATCCTTATCATTCTTTTTAACTTCATGATGTAAATCCAGGGGACTTGACCAATGAGGTGTCTTAGTTCCCTTGTGGAAAGTTAGGAGCCCAGTTTAGTAACCTAAGAGGCATTGCCCTCTGTGCACTGGCTGTCTAGGCATTCAGAGGCTGAAGGAGAATGATAGCCATTATGGACAAAGACAGACCCTATCAGGGCACAGACCATTTCCATTAGGGGGGTACTGTTAATGGATTCATTCACAGGGATTACTGCAGTTACCCATTCAAGCCAGATGTCAGTCAGGTTTTCAGCACATTTGGGAATAGATTCTCCCAGCCTGAAATATGAAGTGTTGCTCCAAACACCTTGCAAAATAGGTGCAGTTGGTGAGGTCTCTTAGTGAGTGGGGGCAGATCTGATCTAGATTATCATGAGAATGTGGAGAGCAAGTGCAGTGAGATTTACCAGTTAATTGTGTCTAATTGAGTATGTACGGTTATGATGGGAGAAAGGGAAAAACAAGGTATAGGTTGTTCTGGCTGTGAAAGTTGAATTGCATAAGAAACTTTCAGGGGGTTTGGTTGTAGTTTCCTGTGACATTGAGAATAGAAGGAAAAGCTGGTCACAAGGAGGACCAGGAGGTCTCTAGCATCATGGATAGATTGGAATTTTTTTGTTTTTGTTTTTGACTGTGCAATGTGGCATGCGAGATCTTAGTTCCCTGGTCAAGGATCGAACCCACTGTTCCTCGCATTGGTAGTACAGTCTTAACCACTGGACTGCCAGGGAAGTCTCAGATTGGAATTTTTATTTATTTCTTTCTTTTTGGCTGTGCTGGGGGGTCTTTGTTGCTGTGTGGGCTTTTCTCTAGTTGCCGCAAGTCGGGGCTCCTCTTGGTTGCAGTGCAAGGGCTTTTCATTGCAGTGACTTTCCTGTTGTGGAGCACAGGCTCTAGGCATGCGGACTTCAGTAGTTGGGGTTCCTGGGCTCAAGAGCCCAGGCTCATTAATTGTGGTCCATGGGCTTAGCTGCTCTGCGGCATGTGGAGATCTTCCTGGATCAGGGATTGGACCTGTGTGCCCTGCATTGTTAGGCAGATTCTTTACCACTGAGCTACCAGGAAAGCTCCCAGATTGGAATATTTAATGACAAATCCAGCGGTCTGAAAGCTTACTTTCCGCAGCAATGGCCGGGAGATAAGGGTGAGAACATCATCTTTCCAGGTGAAAATCATAGTAAAAAAAGAAAAAGGAAGAAGGGTTTCAGTCTAGTTAACATATGGTCTTGATTCGGTGTCTGGGACAGAAGCAGTGCACCTTGATGCCAGCTATTCTCTTCCTCGTCAGTTTGATTCAGAGGTCTCCAGCGTCTGTTTAGGACTGGATGTCTGGTGGAGCTTTCCTTAGCTGTGGGATGTGTACCCACAGCTCAGTGCCTTCTCGTTTTGCATCTTTGTCAGTGGTCAGGAGCACTTGGTAAGGTCCCTTCCCATGGGGCTTGAGGGCTGTTTTCCTCTGATGATGTTTTCAGAATACCCAGTCAGCAGGCTCCAGTCTGTGACCAATAATCCTTTGAGTTGGGATCTGGGAGGGCTTCTTAAACCTGTTAATGATAGCATAAGACGTGAAAGACTTATAGTAGCTGGTCCTATTAACGTTAGATAGCAAGGGATCAGCAGAAAGTTGTAGAGCAATGGACATTGGTCTACTGGTGACTGTTCCATGTGGAGTGAGTGTGTGTTTTCATAGAGGGTACTGGCAACAGTTGGCATGGCCAGAGGCAATACCTTAGGCCAAGGGAGTTCAGTAGTTTAAGCAGTTTAGAGGTTTTCGAGGATCCCATTAGTTCTCTCTACCTTGCCTGATGATAAGTGAAAAGGAGAGTGATAATTCCAAGGAGTCTGCAAGGTTTTCATTAAAGCTTGTACGATTTGCCCAGTGAAGTGGGTGCCTCAGTCCCTGAAGACTATGGAAGGTAGACCCCAAGTTGGAACCACATCTTCTCACAGTTTCCTTGCCATTGTGAGGGCATTAGCCTTGTGGCAAGGGAAGACTTCGGCCCATTAGGAAAGCATGTGTAGAGTAACAAGAACGTACTGATAACCCATACTGGGTGGTGGTTGGATAAAGTCCAGCAGTAGATGCTCAGAAGGTCCGGGGTGGGGAGGTCTGAGGCCTCTGGGAACACAGATAGTTTTTCCAGGATTGCAGGCCTGACAGGTCAAACATTGGTGGTAAACCGCTTTTGTGATTTTGTCTCCCCACCCATGTCTGTTCATCATTTGAGTCATTTTAAAATGCACTATGATGGGTGAAGGAATGCAAAAACTGAAAAATGAGATTTGTCAGGGAGCTGGGAAGAATCACGTGGCCATCTTGGATTTCCCATAGCCCTGAATGTTTATCTAATTTACAACCATTGTTTGCCCATCTTAATTTCTCTGTTCAGGAGCAGACTGATGTTACAAGGGCATCAAGATGGCCAGGGTCTGGCAATGAGAAGTCATGTTTTGCTGAGGCAGAATGGTCTTCATGTATCTGTGCCATAATATTTATTTATTTTTCCTGCTCTGTAAGCCAGATTTTAGTTCCCCAACCAGGGATTGAACCCAGGTCACCACAGGGAAAGTGCCGAGTCTTAACCACTGGGCCGCCAGGGAATTCTCAATGCCATGATATTTATAGATTCTGTTGCGGCTGTCTTTACATGAAACGTTAACTAGGGCATTTCCTGAACTCTGGTTCAGTCCTTTTAGTGTGAGTCTCAATTTTAATGACAGGTAATTTCTTACCTTCAGAAAGTAAGAGTAGTTTACTTGTTGCCTTTAAAAAAAATTTTTTTTTTAAAATTTATATTTTTGGCTGCCCTGGCTCTTCCTTGCTGCGCGCAGGCTTTCTCTAGTGCGGTGAGCAGAGGCTGCTCTCTGGTTGCTGTGCTCAGGTTCTTACTGTGGTGGCTTCTCTTGTTGCGGAGCACGGGCTCTAGAGCGTGGGCTCAGAGTTGTGGTGCACGGGCTTAGTTGCCCCACAGCATGTGGGATCTTCCAGGACCAGGGGTCCAACCCATGTCCCCTGCATTGGCAGGTGGATTCTTAACCGCTGGATCATGAGGGAAGTCCCTGTTGCCCATTTTTGATGGGGGCCCGGAGGACTTCAGAAAACCCCTTTGTTTCCATAACATCTCCAAATCATGGATGATCCTGAAGGCATACTGATTCTTGGTAAAAATATTAACAAGCCCTCTGGTAAGGGCTTTTTGGGCCACTTTCATTTATGGGAAGTTTCCTTTTCAAGTAATTCATAATGGTTAGTAATAGCATAATCAGTTTGGGAACAAGGTGTCCTTTCTTCATTTCCATTTTAGAGTATGGCCCATCAGCAAACAAGATTATATCAGGATGTTCTTACCTGACAGTTAAGGGGCTCATCTTTGTCAGTAGGGGTAGTGATGTAGCAAGTTAAAGGTGTTGCAACATTTAAGATGTTGCATAAGTGGAGGAAGCAAAAGGATCTCTTAGAAGGTTAATATGCCGGCACAGACACGTTGAGTCAATTCAGAGTTAAGAAGACCGGTTTTTTGTTTGTTTGACTTTTTAATACATTTGGGAGACCAGGAGATGCCCCCTCTGCATATATATATACACACACTTACTTACTTATTTATTTGGCTATTCCAAGTCTTAGTTGCAGCATACAGGATCTTTTAGTTTTGGCATGTGGGATCTAGTTCCTTCAACAAGGATTGAACCCAAGCTGCTTGCAGTGGGCCCACAGAGTCGTACTGGACCACCAGAGAAGTCCCAAGAGTTAAAAAGATTTTGGACAGTGTGAGGAGTCTATAAATGAATGCTGTTACCTCAGATTACATCTGCTGAAGCTTCTACTAACTTTGTAGTTGCAGCTGTAACCCAAGACAGTTGGTATAGGCACTGGCAACTGAATCCAGTTAAATGCTGTGAGAAGAAACAGGCTGTGTTTATTGCTATGCTCTTGTGTGAGCATTCCCAGGGCTTGGTTATTTCTTTCATGCACAAATAAAGTGAAAGGTCTTGAATAATTAGGTAGGTCTAGGGCTGGTGGTTCTTATAGCACTTTTTTTACCCTTCAGAAAAGCCTACTTATGTATATCTTCCTTAGAAAGGGGCTCAGGGACTAGAAGTTTAGTAAGGTCATTGGGTGGGGAAACGAATAGGGAAAAATTAGGAGCCCGTAGTCTACAGTAGCCAATCAAGTCTAGAAATCCACATAGCTGTCACTTAGTTGTAGGCCTAGGAAATTCTTGGATTAGCCTGATCCTTGTTGGGTTCCTTCAGCACTAGGTAATGAACATTATCTACAGATAACTGTTAATTTTCCCTTGGAGAGTTTATGTTCCTTTTGTCAACTGAAATAATAACCAACCTATAATAAGAATTTTATCTAAGCCAAATGGAGGCCTATGGCCCAGGAAACACAGATTCAAAAGCACTTGAATTGTTTTGCCGGACTACAGTATGGCAGAGGCTTATTCAGGCAAAAACTGCAGTTACATAACTTGTTTGTCAAGAATTATAATTGGAACTTCCCTGGTGGTCCAGTGGTTAAGACTGTGCTTCCACTGCAAGGGGCATGGGTTCTATCCCTGGTCAGGAAGTTCTGCATGCCTGCAGATACGGTCAAAAAAAAAAAGGAATATAATTAGAGTCGGCAAGATATATGGGTGCTTGTTAAGCAAGGATTCGTTGGGGTCTGAAGTGACTGTATAGTTACAAGGGGAGATGTTGAGACCACAAGGTTGCAGAATAACTGGTGGTGTGGTTAAATTTGATACAGTTCAGAAAATTCAGGTCCTCACTGATGCATTAACATGGCTACCCGGCTCCATTTGGATGCCTGAAGCACAGTTCTGTCTTGTCCGAACAAAGAACAAACATCAGACACAATGGGTACATTGCTTCAGGGTTTCAAGAGACAGATTAGCACATACACAGCAAGACAGCATGACCTTAGGTCAGGGAAGGGAACCTCATATTCAAAGGAATTGGTACATTGGTATTGTGGGGATAAGGTGAAAGAACATTTATCTCCTCTTCAAAGTGGACATTCTGCACAGTCTGATAACTGCACTTTTTTTTTTTTTGGTCTGTTTAATGGTTAAAGCAGATGTCTGTCTGAGAGGCCACAAGACTGTCTGTTCTAATGAGCATAAAGTTTAAGCCCAGTCATGTCTTAGCTAGGATGACTTCTCCATACCACAGTATGAAAAGTTCTTCCATCACTTTTCAGCAGATAAATGGAATCTTTTATGGATGTGTCTTTGGTTACTGAGCACAGCAAGCAGTCATCCACCTGTTGTGAAAGAGCTCATTTCCTGGGGACTGGTGGGTCCTTACATCTTGACAGAGCACTTGGGAGAAATCAGAAGGGGCCTCAGTGAACCCTTGAGGCATGAGTGTCCAGGCTTACTGCTAATTGTTCCAAGTTAAGGCAGGTGGACATCAGCTGTTGGAATCTATAGGGATACTGCAAAAGGCTGAAAAAGATCCACAACAGTGTTTTGAGCCTGCTGGAATTTATGACAAAATGGTGTTCCAGGTTTGGGACAACTGGGAAGGGGGAAATAACATTGCTAATAACCCTTGAGTCCTGCTTGTTGTTTAGTTGCTCAGTCTGGTCCAACTCCTTGTAACCCCATGGACTGTAGCTTGCTAGACTTCTCTGTCCATGGGGTTTCCCAGGCAAGCATACTGGCTGCTAAGTCACTTCAATCATGTCCGACTCTGTGCAACCCCATAGACGGTGCCCCACCAGGCTCCACTGTCCCTGGGATTCTCCAGGCAAGAACAGTGGAGTGGGTTGCCATTTCCTTCTCCAATGCATGAAAGTGAAAAGTGAAAGTGAAGTTGCTCAGTCATGTCCGACTCTTAGTGACCCCATGGGCTGCAGCCTACCAGGCTCCTCTGTCTATGGGATTTTCCAGGCAAGAGTACTGGAATGGGTTGCCATTGCCTTCTCCAGGGGACCTTCCTGACCTAGGGATTGAACCTGTGTCTCCTGCATTGCAGGTGAATTCTTTACTGCTGAGCTTCCAGAAGCTCCTGAGGGAAGGGATAAATCAGGAGATTGGGACTGACACATACACGCTGGTATATATAAAATAGATAACTAAGAAGGACCTACTATGTAGCTCAGAAAATTCTACTCAGTGCTCTGTAAAGACCTATATGGGAAAAGAATCAAAAGAAGAGTGGCTATATGAACATGTATAACTGATTCACTTTGCTGGACACCTGAAATAACACAGCATTGTAAATCAACTATACTCCCTATAAAAATTAAAAAGCAAAAGAAACTTTCCCCTGGGGCTGGAGTGGGGGGAGGCTCTTAAGTTATGGACAAGTCACCATCCTCAACCATTAGGTTTCCAGACTGGCAGGATCTGCATGTTGTGGTGGCTTCTATAGGGCGTGCCTAATTAGCCCTGGGACATTAGGTCTTCTGTTGTGGGTGTGTGGCTTTGTGTGGCTTTAGGCTTCAGAGGATATTGATGTAATTGAGGGAGAGGTTTAGTTATGTGTCTCTGAATCTTTATAAGCTCTGTATTTTTTATTCTTCCAATGTCAATATTAGAAATAACGCACAGAGGATTTCCCTGGTGGTCCAGGATTTCGATTCCTGGTCCAGGAAGATCCTGAATGCCGCAGGGCAACTAAACCCGTGCACTGTAACTACCGAGCTGGAGCTCTAGAGCCTGCGCTCTGCAACAAGAGAAACCACCGAAACTAGAATAGTCCCAGCTTGCCGCAACTAGAGAAAGCCCATGTGCAGCAATGTAGATTTGGTGCAGCCCAAAAGAAAGAAAGTACCCAGAGATTTTGAGACACCTCAATTAAATTCAGGGACTTTTGTTGGAATTCTTCCTCTCTGTCAAGGACAGATTGTAAGAACATAAAAGATCTGGTTCACGTTGTTCAGGAAATTTTAAGGTGGAGTCCCCATTGGAAACAAAATGTCTTAGCCCTTTTAATTTAGAAAGGAGAGCTCTACCTAAATAGATCGACTGGGGCTACGTCACATAGTGAAAAAAGAATGTTTTTCAGTCAGAAGTCCCAGAGTCATTTGTACTGGTTGAGGTAGAAATTCTCTCTGAACTTTTGTTAGATTCTTCCAGTTAGGAAACCTCTTTTTCATTCTGAGGGAGTTGTCATCTTAAGGGAATGGGGTGAAAACATAGCTCCAGACTGCATGGAGATCAAACCAGTCAATCCTAAAGGAAATCAACCCTGAATATTCATTGGAAGGACTGTTGCTGAAGCTCCATTCCTTTGGCCACCTGATGCAAAGAGCCAACTCATTGGAAAAGACCCTGATGCTGGGAAAGATTGAAGACAAAAGGAGAAAGGGGTGGCAGAGGATGAGATGGTTGGATAGCATCATCGACTCAATGGACATGGATTTGAGTAAACTGGGTGATAGTGAAAGACAGGTGAGCCTGGTATGCTGCAGTCCATGAGATCACGAGGAGTCAGACACGACTTAGTGACTGAACAGCATCATCTCAGGAAAACACGTGAAAGTCTCAGCACATAGCTTGGCTGTGAGGGACCAAAGGAAGGCCTGCAATCTTGAGAATTCCTGCTGAAGAGGGAACAAGCAGTGTGAGGCAGGTGCATTCAGAGAGAAGGTCTGACAGAGTCACAGAACTGAACAACAACAATAAGTATCAACGAGAATTTGATAAGGTTTCCCATTAGATTTAATTTTATTTTCCCCTTGGCTGTTTAAGGGGATTACAGATAACAGCTTACCAGAGAATCCCTCGGAATACTGAGGAGACAGATACGGGGGCACTTGAGTTGAAGAATTTGCATAAGACCTTTGAGGACAATCTTTTTTCCAGTGTCCCAGTTGATTACATTCGAGACATTGGTCCTTGGGCCAGCGTTTTGCTGGTGGAGCCCTAGGAGGCCATTATTTTAGCTCTCTGGTCTTGGAGCTGTTGTAACTGTAAGACCAACAACTTGGAGAATTTTTGCTTGTGGTCTTACTCGAAGGTCGTTTCAAAGTGCTCAGCTGTGGTCATTGGCTCCATCAGCCTGGTGGTCTCTTATCCTCTCTTCTGTATTTAATCAATCCACTAATCTCAGGAGATAATCTGTGAGCAAACAGGACCCCTAGAGCAGGTTAGGTGACTATCACATGGAACCGAAGCACCATAGGAGGAGGGCTTCCAAGCAAGTGTCTTAAAGTCGGTCAGATTCACCTTTCTTTGTTTTGCATCTTTGAATAACAGACCAGTCAGTAGGGGTAGGGAAGATTCTAGCAACGGTTTATAAAAGGTCTGTTGCTTTTTAAAAATTTTATTTATTTATGGTTGTGTTGGGTCTTCGTTGCTTTGTGCAGGCTTTCACTAGTTGCAGCGAGCAGGAGCTGCTCTATGCAGACTTCTCGTTGCAGTGGCTTCCCTTGTTGCGGAGCACAGGCTCTAGGCATATGGGCTTCAGCAGTTGCAGCACGCAGGCTTGGTAGTTGCAGCTCGTAGGCTCTAGAGTTCGGGCTCAGAGGTTGTGGTGCACAGGTTAGTTGCTCCACAGCACATGGAATCTTCCCAGACCAGAGATGGAACCCGTGTTCTTTGCATTGACGGGTGGGTTCTTACCCACTGTGCTATCAGGGAAGTGCAGTTGCTGTTTTGCAAGCTTTGTCTGGTTGAGGACTCTTTTTTTTTTTGGCTATGCCCCATGGAATGCAGGCTCTTAGTTCGCCAACCAGGGATAGAACCCGAGACCCCTGCAGTGGAAGCTTGGAGACTTAAACCACTGGACCGCCAGGGAAGTCCTGAAACCCTCACTTTCAAGGGCAGTCTTGTCTCAGGGAGACCTTCCCCATGACAGCCATAGTAATTCTAGGTTGTTTTATAGATATTTACAGCTTCTGAGATTATAGTTCTTGGTCATAAAAATAAGCAGGTGTGCCAATGGGTAGACTTATTAAAGGACATGGTGGGGTCAGAGATGCTCCCATCTCTCTTGGCTGGCCTTTATCTACACAAAGGAAGACAGACAGACATGAATACTGTAACACTGCAGCCATAACCAGCTACTGTGGCCTGGCCAAGAAAAAGGCCCTGTGCACACACCATCACTGACTGCCTACGTGGAACCTGGGGCTGGAGAAAGGCTTGAACCAGGAGTAGACCCTACATGGGGACTGTGGGCTGATTCCAAACAAATGGGGAACTGCAGACCAAACCGCCAGCACGTCCCAACAAGGAATCTGGGAACAGAACCAAGGGCCTGGGGTTTCCAGCCAAATGAGGAACTGTAGTCAGAACCACCAGCAGCTCCCAACATGGAACTAGTGGTTCCAGACAAATGGGGAACTGGCTGGAAAGCCAATTAGGTCGGGAGCATGACACAAAGAGAGCAGAGTTCAGAACTGAGAGGAACTTACCCATGGCCTCCAGATCCAGCGAGAAAGACTGTGAACTCAGAAGGGGATTCATGGTACCCCTCCTTGTGTTCCTTGTTGTTCCTGAATGTCAGAGGTTCACTTTGGATCCTGTTGCTGCTACCAAATCTCTTGAAAAACAAAATTCACCTGAGTAAATTCTAAAGGTCTAATTGGCTTTATTGAAGGATTCATGAATCTGGCAACATCTCGTCTAACAAGTAGAGGGGAGCGTTAAAGGCCTATAGAAACGGAAAGGTTTTTAAAGGTAGGGCAAGGAAGTCATAAACAGAAAAAAGGATGATTACAATGTCAGAGACTACATTTCTGGAGGAGGCTGACGCTCCATTCAGGCTAGGTAGTAAGCCCCAGTTTAGTGGCATGGCCTAGCATAAATGACTCCATTTTGGACCTGTGGTTTTATTTTTAACAATGGGGATGGGTCTCAGATTGTGGGTTGGAGGCCCAGGGAAGCATCTGCCCACCCTAGGGGCAGAAGTCGAGTGCCCCTGACCCTGAGCCTGCCGCAGGTACAAGCCCCCACCGAGCGAGTGTAACCCAGCCCTGGATGATCCGACACCAGACTACATGAACCTGCTCGGCATGATCTTCAGCATGTGCGGCCTCATGCTCAAGGTGGGCAGGGCTCGGGTGATGCTAAGTGGAGAAAGCCAGAGCTGTCGTGAAGCCAGAGGTCCGGGTCAGGATGGGCACATTGGATGTTGGTCTGAGGCTTTAAGGCAACTTGGTGAGGTCCTTAGGGTGATGGGGGATGTCAAGGGCCAGGCTTCTTAGGCCTGAGGGGACATGGTGGGGTCAGAGATGCAGTTCAGGGAGTAGGACCTGAACTTGGGTACCTGAGGTTAGCTTTGGGAGGCTGAGACTGAGGGACTCCTGGGGATCAAGGCTGGAGCTGCAACAGGTGAAACTGGGATTGGAACTGGTGGGAGAATGGCTCATTGGGGTGCCTCTCACTGACCTAACCCATCTGTCCACCCACCTCTTCCAGCTGAAGTGGTGTGCTTGGGTCGCTGTCTACTGCTCCTTCATCAGCTTTGCCAACTCCCGGAGCTCTGAGGACACGAAGCAGATGATGAGTAGCTTCATGTGAGGCTGGGTCTGGGGAGGGAGGGACTCCAGGGGGAGGGGTGGGAGTTCCCCCACCTCTCCATCCTGGACTGACACCTCTCTCCCATCTCAGGCTGTCTATCTCTGCCGTGGTGATGTCATATCTGCAGAACCCTCAGCCCATGACGCCCCCCTGGTGATGTCAGCCTAGAGGGGTCAAGTCCTGGGCCTCTCTAGCCACCTTGCCCTAGGCCTCACCTGTGGCTGCTCAGCCTCCTGCCGTCAGCTGTGGTGCTGGGCTTCCCTCGGCGAGGCAGTCTCTGGGTCTGCAGCTGGACAGAGGGAACCTGGCCCTAACTCTGGGATCTCAGCTGCTGGAGCAGAGAGAGGAATCCCCTGGCCCTAACCTCCGACCCCCACCTTTTCCTACCCTGCCTGCTCCCAGGGGAGACGCTATCCGTGTTTCTAGGTGTACCCACTCATTTTCTTGTTGAAACCCGTTAATAAAGTTTTGCATTCTGGCTGTTCTCTGCGACCTCTCTCTCCTGTGCATGGGGGCTGTTTGTCCTAATAGAGGGAAGGGCTCCACCTTCCCACTCAGTCAGGCCTGGGGTGGGGCCCCAGTCTGGAGCCTTTTGGTTAGTTCATTTGCTTATTTCGCAAGACTCATGCCTTAAGCCAGCTGCCAGAGACTAAACAGTGATGTCTGCCCTCTGACAACTCAGAAGATAGCTCTGCTGATCTAAGGAATTTGGGCTTTGGTTTTCTCAGATGAGTGAGGGTAATGTCAGCACATCGGATGGACTGGTAGGGACTGGGGAAGGTAGGAAGTTTTCCCCTACCTGTCAGGTTCTCACTGCTCACCAGAGGACACTGGTATCTCTTGAACAAGGCTGGAGGTCTCCCCTCCCCAGCACTGTAAGGGTAATTCCTTTATTTAACGTCTCAATCCATAGGACAAAACAGAGCCCCCATTAACCTCAGCTCTTAGCCAACCTAGGTCCTTTGCAAACCATAGCCCTGAAGGTCGATGGAATACCCTAGAATCCTAGGCAATACTCTACCTCCAAGGCAAACTTAGCATCCGCGGGAAAATCTGAGACTTAGGCGCCGGTGGTGGTGGTGGTGGGGGGCACACTATAGGGCACTCCGGTCACATAGAGGCCACAAGACGCTAAAGGCTCCACTGGCCAAAGCAGCACCCTGAGGGTGTGACGCGCCAGTGCCTTCTTTCGCTCCTAAAGCCCCCAGCTGTACCCAGAGCTACCGCATTGGTCTCGTGATGGACGTGGTCACGCCTCGGGCACGCCCCCGCCTGTGCCCATTGGCCAGGTCGCGTTCTGGAGGCGGAGCATTTACTCGGCCTCAGCCTGGCCGGAGAACCCCGGGAGGTGGAGGCGGTGGCGGCGGCGGCGGCAGCTGCAGAGACATGGTTGGTGACGCGCGGCCTTCAGGGGTTCGTGCTGGCGGCTGCCGGGGCGCGGTAGGATCCCGGACGAGCTCCCGCGCGCTGCGGCCACCGCTCCCGCCTCTCTCCTCCCTCTTTGTGTTGTTCCTAGCAGCGCCCTGCGCTTGGGCGGCGGGATACAAGGTGAGCGCGGCCCGCTAGTGGAAATGTACAAGAGCCATAGTGAAGCCTCCAGTAGAGTCCGGAGGTGTGCGGGTGGGTCTGTTTTGTGGGTGCCCAGTGAATGGTTGCTAATATGACAGTGTGATCTGGTTCATGCTTTGTGTTACTGAGAAGACTGGCTGTGTTAGTCTGAGAATGGGGCTGTCTGTGTCTGTCGCTTGCTTCTGTGGATTGGCTTACCTGGACTTTGCAAGCATTTACATGAGCGGGCTGTAAGTGTGGTGGGGACTGGTTGAGAGTTGGGAGTCAGCTGCCTGAAGTTTTAACCTGACTTCTCCACTTGTGACCTTGGCCAAGTCACTTCACTTCCCTGATCCTCTGTATTCTCATCTGAAAACTGGAGATAATGTTGCCCTCAGGTCCCAGGGTGGCTGCTTGGTATTAACAAATCTTAATAAACATTAGCTACTACTAATGTTTCCCCAGGGCATGAACGAGAGGTGCTCTGAGTTCGGTCAGTTGGGGAGTACATCTATGACACAACTATGTGTGTCCTTCTTAGGGGAGCCGATCCCCACCTAAGTCACTTGCTTCTAGATCAAGACTTACCTTATATCCTCCCAACCCCCCACTGCAGCCTGCCTCTTAACCTTGGGGTTACTGACAGAGTGAATGTGTGTTTGGGGTCCCTGTGCAGACATGCCCGAAGGTGAAGCCAGACATGCTGAATGTACACCTGGTACCTCACACACATGATGATGTAGGCTGGCTCAAGACGGTGGACCAGTACTTCTATGGCAGTGAGTAGAGGAGGGTGGGGAGTGGCCCCTGGGACTCCCATGGTCCTGCAGAGCCCTTCAAATGCCTTTTCAGACCTGGACAGTCAGGGTGGGGGCAACACCCAGCTTGGGCTCCTGTGTCTAAGAATGTTTCCCTTGGCTTGCTGATTCCTGATTGCCTGACCCCTGTGCCCACAGTCTACAATAACATCCAGCCGGCGGGTGTACAGTACATCCTAGACTCCGTCATCTCTTCCTTGCTGGCGAATCCCACCCGCCGCTTCATCTATGTGGAAATCGCCTTCTTCTCGCGTTGGTGGCACCAGCAGACAAATGCAACACAGAAAATCGTGAGGGAACTGGTGCGCCAGGGTGAGCCTCCCTTCAGGAAGTGAAAAGAGGAAGCCAAGCCCAGCTTCTATCTCTATCACCCTGGCTTCTGAGATTTTATCATGCCATTTGCAGCCTCTATGTGGTTGCTGCTGCTGCTAAGTCGCTTCAATCGTGTCCGACTCTGTGCGACCCCATAGACAGCAGCCCACGAGGCTCCCCCATCCCTGGGATTCTCCAGGCAAGAACACTGGAGTGGGTTGCCATTGCCTTCTCCGTATGTGGCTGCACCTGCCTGGAATTTCCCTTTTTTGGAGAACTCCTAAACATCCTGTAAGGCCCCACCTCCAGTGAATCCTCTAGAAAGCCTGTTGTACAAGGGGGCCTTCTGTTCCATAGCTCTCTTACACTGGCCTGAGAGTGACCCTTGACCCTTCTCTCAGGCCTGGTCGTTTAGGCAGGTCTTCTCGTCCCTGGCCTCACCAACCCTGGCGCCACTCCTGGCCCTGACAACTGACTCGGACTTTGCCCCTCCCGGCACAGGACGCCTAGAGTTTGCCAACGGTGGCTGGGTGATGAACGATGAGGCGACCACCCACTACGGAGCCATCATCGACCAGATGACACTCGGGCTGCGCTTCCTGGAGGAGACGTTCGGCAGCGACGGGCGCCCCCGTGTGGCCTGGCACATCGATCCATTCGGCCACTCTCGGGAGCAAGCCTCACTGTTCGCGCAGGTTTTCAGATCTCTTGGGCCCGCCCCTTCATTCTTTCTGACTCCTCCTCTGTCATCCAAGTCCCGCCCTTTTCTGCAATTTCACCCGAACCAGGCCCTACCCCTGGCCCTCTCGCCGCTTAAGACCCTGCCTCTTGGGTGACATGTGAATCCCATTCTTTTTTTGCTCTGGCCTTGGCTCTGCTCTGTCCTAGCCTAGGTTGACCCTCATCACCTATTCCCATACACCCCGACCTCCCTTGTCCAGCTGAGTCTTCCCCCTCCCTTGATTCCATCCAGTTTGCTCTGATCCTGGCTCTTGGCCAAGCTGGGTGGCTGGTTAGGGCCTGCGGTTTTTCAGCCGGCTTCATAACGTGTGCCATGACCATCCCCCTTCCCTTGCTAGGCTGCGGAAGGGGGAAGGCCTCCTAGAGCTGGGGAAGGTGGAGGTGGGTTGTAGCATTGGACTTGCTCCCTCCCAGCGCTTCCGCAGGGCTTCTGACCTTCCCCAAACTTTGAAATGAACTGGAGGGCCTCACTGGTCTTTGACTTGGTTTTTCTCCCTGTGCGTGAGAGGTTGGTGGTTGGTGATGAGAGGACTGGTCCCTTATTCATCCTGCCCGCTCTTGTTCTCCCATCCCGCTCGTCATCCCTCCCCATCTCCAGATGGGTTTTGACGGCTTCTTCTTTGGACGCCTGGATTATCAAGACAAGAAGGTGCGGAAAAAGACGCTGCAGATGGAGCAGGTGTGGCGGGCCAGCACCAGCCTGAAGCCTCCCACTGCCGACCTCTTCACCAGTAAGGTGGTAGAGTGGAAAGAGGGCCGCCCCCATGCTCAGAAGGGCCCTGGGCTTGGTTTATGGTCTGCTATCATTGTCTTGAAATTCCTAGTAGTTTATGAACAGGGGCCCACCATTTGCAGTTTGCACTGGGCCTGGCAAATTCTGAAATCCATCCCCGGTGAGGCCTGGCAGGTCTAGGGGCCATGACCACCCCCTGAACCTAATGTGGTCCGCAGGTGTGCTCCCCAATATGTACAACCCGCCGGAAGGTCTGTGCTGGGACATGCTGTGTGCCGACAAGCCCGTTGTGGAGGACACGCGCAGCCCGGAGTACAACGCAAAGGAGCTGGTCCGTTACTTCCTGAAGTTGGCCACTGACCAGGTAACTGGGTGTCCAGAACCTATGCCTCTAGTGTACACGCATTGGGCCCTTCCATCGGCCCAGACAATCCCTAGCACTTCCTCACTTTCACTGGGGGAAGGTAAAATTCCATTCACCATCACCATACCCTGCTCCTGGATTTGTGTGCATTTCTGATTAGAAAGGTGGAGCCCTTCGCCAGAGCACATCCCCACCATGTTTGCTAGACAGCATGGCACAGGACCTCAGTACCCATGTCTGGGTGGTAGGCCCAAGAGAATTCCTCAACCGCTTGTGGCTCTTTTTCTGTGTGTCCCTCTGCTCCCATGTGACACACTTCCACCCCTACCCCCCATGCCTCTGTGCACTCACATTCTTTTTATTAAAAAAAAATAATTTTATCATTTATTTTTGGCTGTACTGGGTCTTTGTTGCTATGTGGACATTTTTCTAGTTTCGGCAAGTGGGGGCTACTCTCTAGTTGTGATACTTGGGCTTCTCATTACAGTGGCTTCTTTTGTTGTGGAGCATGGGCTCTAAGGCTCTTGGGCTTCAGTAGTTGCAGCTCCCAGGCTCTAGAGCACAGGCTCGAGAGTTGTGGTGCAGGGCTTAGTTGCTCTGAGGCATGTGCCATCTTCCCAGATCAGGGATCAAACCCATGTCTCCTGCATTGGCAGAGTCTTTACCACTGAGCCACCAGGGAAGCCCTGTGCACTCATATTCTTGACCACATATATACCAAGACACAGCTGTCCACAGGGGTGGCCCAAGGACACCCTAGCCTGAGGATACCCCCATCTTGCCTGCAGGGTAAGCTCTACCGCACCAAACACACTGTGATGACCATGGGCTCAGACTTCCAGTACGAGAATGCCAACACGTGGTTCAAAAATCTTGACAAGCTCATCCAGTTGGTCAATGCCCAGGTGAGTGTGCCTGCCCCGTGGGCACCTGTATTTGTATCCCAGGGCCTTGGGTCACATACATTATCTATAGGTGCTATCTTAGTTTTCTATACTTTAATAAGCTACCATAAACTTAGTGGCTTAAAACAACAGCAAGCATATTACCTTACAGTTCTGTAGGTCACAAGTCTGACATGGGTCTCACTGGGCTAAAATCAAGATGTCAGCAGGGCTGTGTTCTTCTGGAAGCTCTAGGGGAAAGTCTCCTTGCCTCATCCAGCTTCTAGAGGCCGTCCACATTCCTTGGTTCGTGGCATCCTCCATCTTCAAAGCCAGAAAGGTAGCAACTGTCTGACCCTGCCTCTGTTATCATATCTCTTTTTTTCTCACTCTCACTTCTTTATCCTCCCTCTTCCGCTTTAAGATAACTTTGTGATTACATTGGGCCCACTAGATAATCCAGGATAATGTTTTAAAGTCAGCTGATTAACAGCCTTAATTCTGTGGTTTTAATTCCCTTTTACCATGTAACCTAACAGTCACAGGTTCTGGGGAGCAGGACATGGACATCTTTGGGTGGCCATTATTCTGCCTACCAAGGAGGTGTTGTCATGGCCCCTGTAAATGGCCTGTGGCAGTGTGGGCAGGCAGTCCCTCTGCCATTAGCACAGAACCTCATCTCCCCTCTCCCATCACTTCCATCCCCAGAATTGTCTACTGGCACCATCTTTAATGTCCTCACTTTTCACCACCCGCTGCACTGCTGTTTCACCAAAAACAGTTCTCAGCTATGTCACCAAAGGCCTTCCAGACGACATTTCCCAGTCGTCCCCAAGCCTCTGGTCTCTGAGGAGCTTTCAACACCGTGACCACTTCCTCCTGCACATACCTATGTTCCTGGGCTACCAGGAGTTCATACTGTCATACTTGGTTTTTCTCCTGCTTTCTCGTTCACACACTACATTTTACTGGAGATGAAGTTCAAAGCCTGGCTTTGCCACTTACTGACTCTGTGACCTTGACGAATGTTTTTCAGCACTCAGTGCCTCAATTTTCTTATCTAGGAAATAGGCACAGTGGTGGGTCCCACCCGATAGGGCTGTTTTCTTTTTTAAAATTTTTATTGCAGTAGAGTTGATTTATAATGTTGTGTTAATTTCAGGTGTACAGCAAAGTGAATCAGTTTTACATATACATATATCCACATTTTAAAATTTTTTTATTTTTGAGGCAAGGAATACAACTTTATTCAGAAATCTGTCTGAGTGAGAAGATGGCAGACTAATGTCTCAAAATAACCTTCTTGTCGAGGGCTGGATGCCAGTTTCTTTTATAGAGTCAGAGAGAGAAACAATAAGGAACTAAAGTCAAAGGCATACTAGAGAGGGAGTGGCAGTATATCCACTCTGTTTTAGATTCTTTTCCCATATAGGTCATTACAGAGTATTGAGTAGAGTTCCCTGTGCTATACAGTAGGTCCTTATTAGTTATCTATTTGACATATAGTAGTTATGATAAGCCTATTGATGAAAGTTTAATGAGCTTGCATAGACCAGTAGAACAGCTCCAGGTAAATAATAAATGTTAGTATTGTTTATTATTATTACTTGGGGCTGAAAAACTTTTGTTTCTTCTTTAAGACACCAGTTGCGATGCCTTTTTCTCCAGGAAGCCTTCACTAGGCCCTAGCTGGAGAGCTTGCTTTTTCCTCTGGGCTCACAGGAGTGCCCACAAATATCTGTGATGTTACATCTAGACTGAATGTAGTCAACTGACCAATCTCTCTCCTCTGCATTTGGCTATGAATTCCATGAGGGCAGGGCTGGCCGCTGGTTAGATTGTGTCCACAATCTTGAGCATATTAAGGAATTGTTTGTTGAGTGAACATTGGGTGTAAATGTGTATATGAGTGTTTGTTCAGCGATGTATTAATAGAAATGTGTTTGCATATAAAGTCATGAAGTCCTATGCATTTCCCTCATTCACTCAAATGTTTATTTTTTAAATTGAAGTGTAGTTGATTTACAGGGCTTCCCAGGTGGCAGGCTAGTGGTAAAGAATCCACCTGCCAATGCAGGAGACGTAAGGGACACAGGTTCTATGTCTGGGTCGGGAAGATCCCTTGGAGGAGAGCATGGCAACCCACTCTAGTATTCTTGCTTAGAGACTCCCATGGACAGAGGAGCCTGGTGGGCTACAGTCCATAGGATCAGAAAGAGTTGGACACGACTGAAGTGACTTAGCAAGCACGTAGCTGATTTACAATATTAATATTGTGTTAGCTTCAAGTATACACCAAAATGATTCAGTTATATCTATATATTGTTTCAGATTATTTTCTACTATAGGTTATTATAAGACACTAAATACAGTAAATCCTTGTTGCTTATCTATTGTATGTATAGTTTGTATCTGGTAATCCCATACTCCTAGTTTATCCCTTCCCCCCTTCCTTTCCTGTTAGGTAAACATAAATTTGTTTTCTATACCTGTGAGGCTGTTTTCTATATAGATTCCCTTGTATTATTTTTTAGATTCCACATATAAGTGATATCATATGGTATCTGTCTTTCTCTGACTTACCTAAGTATAATGTTCTCTAGGTCATTCAAGTGTTTACTGAGCACCTACTGGGTACAAGGCACTGGGGACACAACTTGAGCAGAACAAACATCCTTTAATTCATGGAGGTCACCTTGTTCCTCTACCTCCCTCAGTTGAAAGTGAGCCTTCATTCATTATAACAGTTGTGTCATTTGGCAATAATCTTACAGTGCTGAGAAATTATTATTCCTGCCCTAGAATGTCATATTTCATTTCTTCATGCAAGTTTTAAGTAATAAAATTGGAATTATTGAAAGTTTAGTAAAATCTCAGGTTTATTCTTGCATCCCTCAATTTCTCTCCAGGCCAGGCTGGTAATTAGCTTCGGCCAACGTTCATTTTCACACTTAGCCGTTGCTTTGTACTCAAACTGTGTATTTAAAAAAAGAGAGAAACTTTGAACCAACCGGGTGCATGAATGTGTGTGCCTGTGTTTGTGTGCATGTGCACACCTGTGGGCCCGCCCGGGAAGGGCTCCCGAGGGCTCACATAGGCACACCTCCCCTCAGCAACGGGCCAACGAGATCCGCGTCAATGTTCTCTACTCTACTCCGGCCTGTTACCTCTGGGAGCTGAACAAGGCCAACCTCAGCTGGTATTTGGGGGGACTGGGGAGCCTCGGGGGGTTGGCATGCCCTGTGGGTCGTGGCCCTGCCCCCAATGTCTCTGCCGCTGCAGGTCAGTGAAAAAGGATGACTTCTTCCCCTATGCTGATGGCCCCTACATGTTCTGGACCGGTTACTTTTCCAGCCGGCCTGCCCTCAAACGCTACGAGCGCCTCAGCTACAATTTCCTGCAGGTAGGTGGACTCCAGGCTCCAGAGGCTGGCCCAGGGGTCCTGACAGGACTGGTGCCCCAACATACCACCTGCTCCACAGGTGTGCAACCAGCTGGAGGCGCTGGCGGGTCCGGCAGCCAACGTGGGACCCTATGGCTCCGGGGACAGTGCACCCCTCAGTAGGTGTCTGGCGGGCGAGGGGACAGCGGGGTGGGACTGAAGCTGGACTCCAGACTTCTACTGCCCCTTACTTAAAGCCTTTAAGAACCCAGCCTGCCAGACTTTTCGCGTGTCCTTGGGGTCTGGGCCGAGAATCCTGCGGAGACCTCACTTAGGCTCACCGTCTGGCTACAGATGAGGCGATGGCGGTGCTCCAGCACCACGATGCAGTCAGTGGTACCTCCCGGCAGCACGTGGCTAACGACTATGCCCGCCAACTTTCAGAAGGCTGGAGGCCTTGCGAGGTGCGAGGGTGGGGCCTGGGGGAGGCGGAGACAGGAAGGGACTGGACCTGGACACGGGGGGCGGGGGCGGGGGGGGGGGCGGACTTAGGAAGGGGCGTGGTCGAAAAACAGTGGCCGCCAGAAGGGCTCGTGGGGCGGGGCTTGTGAAAGGAGGGACGGAGAGAGGCAGGGGCGGGGCTGAGAGCGGGATCGCGAGGAGACCGGCAGGTGCGTCCAGAGTGGAACTTTTGCTTTACACACCTCCCCAGGTTCTCATGAGCAATGCGCTGGCTCATCTCAGCGGCTTCAAGAAGGACTTCGCCTTTTGTCACAAGCTCAACATCAGCATTTGTCCACTCACCCAGACAGCAGAGACAGTGAGCCGGCCTGGAGCGGGAGAGGCGGGGCTGGGGGCAGGTCCCGTGGGTGGTGGGTGGAACGAGAACCAGAGAAACCTCTGGGCCCAGTGAAAAGGAGGAGGGGCTGATGGGCTCAGCTGGTTACTGAGCACTCTGGGGCAAGATATTTGAGGGCTCAGTGAAGCTGGGGCAGGACGGGGACCAACGCACCACTTGGAGGCTTGACTCACCCAGGGACGTTGCTGCACACGTGGGTGGGTTTGCAGAAGGCCTGTTGTGACCCGTGTCTGCTCTGACCATCCCACCCCAGTTCCAGGTGATCGTTTATAACCCCCTGGGGCGGAAAGTGGACTGGATGGTGCGGCTGCCTGTCAGCAAACACGTTTACCTCGTGAGGGACCCCGGTGGCAAAACTGTGCCCAGCGATGTGAGCCCATTTCCACAAATATTCCTCCCTGTATAGCACACTTGATGAATACCTACCCCCTTGGAAACCTCCCGCCATGGGCATTTCTCCTTTACCCCCATGGACATTTCCCCTAAGATTATCTCCTCTACGGATGTCTTCTCCCATGGACCCCTCCCTTTCCTGGAGATCTCCTCTTCCATGAATATCATCTGCCCATTACTGTCTCTTCCTCTAAATACTTTTCCCCTCTGCCCCTTTAAATCATACCCGCTTGGGAACGTTCCCGCCCCTCGCCTATGAGTATCTCCCCCTTGTTAATATCTCCCTGTGAAAAAATTTCCTGTTTATGAATATTCTCCTCATCCTGAGGACCTCTCCCTCTTAACCACTTCCTCCCCCCCAGAATCTGTTTTTCCCTCCTTCCCCTGTCTCGAGTCTCTTCCCACACTTAACTCCCTCACTTCTCCCACCTCCTACAGTAGCTCCACCCTCCTGGTAGATTTCCCACCTTCTGAATCTTGGAATCTGTTTCTCTTTTTTTGGCCATGCAGCTGGCAAGATCTTAGTTCCCCCACCAGGGATCAAACTTGTGTCCCCTGCAGTGGATGTGGAGTCTAACCACTGGACTGCTAGGGAATTCCCTCTTTGCAATCTTTAACTCAGCATTTCTGACACTCCCACCCCCTCTGCCCAACACCTAAATTTCTTTTCCCCATCTGGCAGGTGTGACTCCTTGCCCTCCTCAAGTTTGACCCCTTCCTGTTTGTGTGGTGTGGCTTCATGCATGTTATCCCAGCTTCTTGACTTGGTTTCTTCCTCCCTTACCTGAGGTGGTGACCATTCCCAGTTCAGACAGTCAGGAGCTGCTTTTCTCAGCCTTAGTGCCTGCCGTGGGCTTCAGCATCTACTCAGTCTCCCAGATGCCTGACCAAAGACCCCAGAAGTCCCGGTCCCGTGACTTGGTCATCCAGAATGAGGTGAGACCCTATTCAGACCCCCTTCCATTTCTGGGTGATAGTTTTGAGATGTGGCAGTAAGCCACATGGACTGTGGGTCAGTGGGCCTGAAGTTTATGGTCTTGTGTCATCAGTCCTCCACTGTATGTTCTCAGTGTCCTCTCTTGGGGCTCTTATGTCACCCTTGGGTGACACTTGATAGAAATGTCAGAGTTGATGGAGGTATGGGTTTGCAAATTCAGTGAGGTGTGTCAGAGACATGGAGGAGGTAGCTGTGTGGTCATTTGGGGTAAGAGAGATCCAGGCAGGCAGGGAGCACCCTCAGGTGGAAGGGTGTTGGGTGTTCAGAGAACACTCATTGTGATGGAAGCCAGGTATTGGGGATGGGGGCAGGTGACAAGTCAGATCGTGTGGGCCTTAAGGGCCAGCGGAGGGGAGGACTCTTACTATGAAGGAATCACAGGAGAAACGGTTGCATTAAGGCTGTTGTGGGTCCTAGCATTAGCCTTTGTGGGTCCCTCCTTCAATAGAAAAATGCTAAAAATTATATTTCATGATAGTATGGATATGAATATGAATAGTAACCATGCAGACTTTGACCTGATGTATTCATTATTACTTCATTCAAGTTTTCTTCTGATCCTAAAAGAAATGGAGATTTATACATTTCTATGGGCCCTAATAATCTTGGGTCCTGGCCTTGTGGTTCCTCTTTCAGTTGCACAGGCAGCCTGGGTCCCAAGCAGATGGGGAAGGAAAGGCCATGGAAGTGGGGAGAAGTGGTCAGATTGAGGATAAGGTAGAAAATGGAGCTGTTAGAATTTGCTACCAGTGATGCACAATGAGAGAGAGAGAGGAGGGAGGGGTGGGTGGACCTTATTTTCCCCACCAGGAATTGAACACTCTCCCTCTACCATGAAAGCTGTGAGTCTAAATCACCCGTCTGCCAGGGAATTCCCACTTTGCAGTCTTTAATTCAGCATTTCAGACATGTGATCCTTCCTGCCCAACACCAGTGTTTGCTCCTGAGCCCTGGGAAGAGCCATTGGTTGAAGTGATGGTCATTAATGTCTGTCCACCCTTTTCTCCCCAGTACCTCCGGGCTAGGTTTGACCCTAACACAGGGCTCTTGATGGAGTTGGAGAACCTGGAGCAGAATCTCTTGCTGCCTGTTCGCCAAGCCTTCTACTGGTGAGAGAGGACCACCAGGTCGGGGGGTGGGGTGTGTGAACAGAGCTGAGGTCCCTTGTCTGACTCTCACCTGCCCTGGCCCTAGGTACAACGCCAGTACAGGTAACAACCTAAGCTCCCAGGCCTCCGGTGCCTACATCTTCAGACCCAACCAGAGCAAACCACTGTTCGTGAGCCACTGGGCTCAGACCCACCTTGTGAAGGTCAGGGGGCTGAGAGTGGGCACTTGGGGACAGGGTGTGCAGGGTGGGGTGCATGTGGAGGGTAATGTGCCTTGTGAGGGGTGGTGGGGAGAATTTACATCTCCAATAGATAAGAAGGCTAAGACCAGAGGGGAATACTTGAGGATTTTCACACAGGGTTGATAATCACAGCTGGTTGTATGACAGTTATACCATGGAGGCCCATAGAAAGGCATTTCACATCTGTCGTGGGGATCAAGAATGTACTTAGCTTTGAAATTGGTGGTAGGCTGTTCCCATTTGGCCCCTGAATGCACAGAGTCAGGTGTAACTGCCTGAAAATTTCATTAGGGATCTGTGATAGGAAGGGATTTTATCTAGGGTGATTTGAGGGTTCACACTTGGATAGGGTTTGGGTGATTCTCACTTAGAATGGATATCTGAGGGTGCATCTGGTTGGAATCAGGGGCTCATGCTTGCAGGTTTCCTGAGGCCTCTCACTGATGTTTCCTTTTAGGGAGGGAGTGGGGCAGGTCTCACATGAGTGAATACCTGCATACCTAGGTCACTGTGTTAGGATACAGTTTTGCCTGTTGTAACAGAGTTACTCAAATAACCATGCCTAAAACAAGATGGAAGTTTCTTTTCATCTAATAGAAAGTTTAGGCAGGTGGAATGATCCAATAATCATCTAGGTCCCTTCTATCTTATTTTTTATTATTTTGGCTGAGCTGAACATGGCATGTGGGAAATTAGTGGGATATTAGTTCCCCAACCAGAGATTGAACCTGTGCCCCCTGCAGTGGAAGTGCAGAGTCTTAACCTCTGAACTTCCAGCAAAGTCCTCCTTTCTAACTTATTGCTCTGCCTTCTGTACATTTACCTTCCACTTCATGGCCCAAGATGGCTGCTCAAGCTCCAGCCATCACATTTACATTTGAGCCAGTGGAGGAGAGGAAGGGGCAAGGAACTTTGTTCATAACACTTTGATCAGTTTCCAGTAGGCAAACATGGTCACACAGCTACTGCAAGCCTCAGGGAAGACTGAAAAATACAGTCTATTCCAGGAAGCCATGTGCAAAGCTAGAATCCTATTCTAAGGAGGGCAGATAGGGTAATGGTGGGGCTTCCCAGGTGGCACTAGTGGTAAAGAACCCACCTGCCAATGCAGGAAACATAAGAGATGTGGGTTCGATCCCTGGGTTGGGAAGATCCCCTGGAGGAGGGCATGGCTACCCACTCCCAGTATTCTTGCCTAGAGAATCCCATGGACAGAGGAGCCTAGTGGGCTATAGTCCATAGGGTTGCAGAGAGTTTATATACAACTGAAACGACTTAGCACACATGCATGGGCAGCAAGAATGTATGCCACACTCAAAAAAACTTACATGGCAATGACTGAGGTATAAAGTCATTTGATGTTTGATGACTAGGCATCAAACCTAGGCAGGTAGGGAAGGTGGGTTGGGCTCCGAAGCTATTAGTGGGGTTGACCCTGATGTAGGCCTTTGTGATCATCACAGCTGGGGTGGACATTTGCAGGGCTCACCTTTGCTCAGGTGCACGCTTACACCTGCCCCCACTCCCATGTGCCCACAGGCATCCTTGGTGCAGGAAGTACACCAGAACTTCTCAGCCTGGTGTTCCCAGGTGGTTCGCCTGTATCCCAGACAACGGCACCTGGAGCTGGAGTGGACAGTGGGGCCAATACCTGTGGGGTGAGTGGGGCTGGGGGCTGGGGGCAGGGCAAAGTGAGGTTAAAGTGAAGCTCACCACCTTGCCATCCCATTGGGTATAGAGACGGCTGGGGGAAGGAGGTCATCAGTCGCTTTGACACTGCATTGGCGACAGGCGGACTCTTCTACACTGACAGCAATGGCCGGGAGATCCTGGAGAGGAGGTGGAGAGACTGGGGGCACCGAGGGGTGGTCTGTGGTGTGCTGGGGCCCAGGGCAGTGAGGGGGCATCTGCTGATCCTAATGACTGTGGGAGGGAGAGGATGAAGGAGGAGTGGGTGAGTGGGGGGAAGGGAGCCAGACTCCAGGCCTGATCAAATCCCACCCCACCCCAGGCGGAATTATAGACCTACCTGGAAGCTGAACCAGACTGAACCCGTGGCTGGAAATTACTATCCAGTCAACAGCCGCATTTACATCACGGTACCCATCCCCCAACCTGCTCCCCACCTTTTCCTGACACCCCTTTACAGAGACCTGTTCTTGACATCTCCTAACTGTCCTCAGCAGTCTCCACCGTCCCTGTGGGGCCTGCCTGGGAGCCAGGGCCGGCCAGCAGTGCAGCCCCTCACTCACCCTTTACCCCTCAGGATGGGAACATGCAGCTGACTGTGCTGACTGACCGGTCCCAGGGGGGCAGTAGCCTGAGCGATGGCTCTTTGGAACTCATGGTTAGTGGCCTGAGCCCCCATCTAAGTCAGGGTCCTTCCACCAGTTCCTTTCCTGCCCTCTACAGGACTCTGAAGCCAGTTTCTTTTGCTAGGTGCACCCCTCTGTTTGTGGTCCCCGCTAAGCTGAACCCTCCATTCCTCTGTGAGACATTCACCCCGTGCTTTTATCCAATCCCTACCCAAACCTCCGCTCCAGGCCCTGATTTACCCTATGCACGCCCCCATTAGATCCTTACCGCCGTCTGCCCTAGCCCGTTGTTAGGTCGGATCCCCACGTTTACCCCTTCCCCCCAATATTCTTTTTTTCTCCCCTTGAAATCCCCACATACTTTCACCCAGTTTCCGGCCCAGAAATTGGCTACAGGAACCCTCACTCTCTCTTGGCCACTCTCCCCGCAGGTGCACCGAAGGCTGCTGAAGGACGATGCACGCGGAGTTGGGGAGCCGCTGAACAAGGAGGGGTCGGGGCTTTGGGTGCGAGGACGTCACCTCGTGCTGTTGGATAAGAAGGAGACTGCGGCCGCCAGGCACCGGTTACAGGCGGAGATGGAGGTCCTGGCCCCGCAGGTGGTGCTGGCTCAAGGTGGCGGCGCGCGGTATCGCCTCGAGAAAGCCCCACGCACGCAGGTGAGGAGGCGCGGCAGAAAGAGGACCCTAAGAAAGCCTGCGGAGGGAGGGGCGGGGTTGAGGGCGGGTTTTCCTAGGTTTAACTGAGACCCACCTTGCCTGTTCCTACTCGTCCTGGGGAGGACGTAAGCGAATCCCCTTCGCTTAGCTCAGCGTAGTCTCGGGCCAACCCTCTCGCGCACTCAACTTCTCCAACACCGGCTCTCTCCCGGCTTCATCCCAATCCTAACTCTGTCAGGGCATGAGAACCGTTCTGCCGCTAACCTAGCATCGCCGGGTCCCCTCATTGGCTCAGTCTTCCCAGTCCTGGCTGAGCCCCGCCTCCGGAGCACGGCCAAGGCCCGCCCCTCCGCGCTGAATCTCCGCCTCCTGAAGCCTCTCAGCCCCGCCCCTCCCGGCTCAGCCCCGCCCCACTCTTTCCCTCAGTTCTCTGGGCTCCGCCGCGAGCTGCCACCCTCGGTACGTCTGCTCACATTGGCCCGCTGGGGCCCGGAGACGCTGCTGCTGCGTTTAGAGCACCAGTTCGCCGTAGGGGAGGACTCGGGCCGCAACTTGAGCTCCCCGGTGACCCTGGACTTGACGGTGAGGATAGAGATGGGAAGGAGACTGGGGAGAGGAGGGAGGGGAAACCCTGCTTTGTCCCAACTCATCCGGGCCCCTTCACTGCCCGCAGAACTTGTTTTCCGCCTTCACCATCACCAACCTGCGGGAGACCACGCTGGCGGCCAACCAGCTCCTGGCCTACGCCTCCAGGCTCCAGTGGACAACGGACACGGGTAGGAGCCTGCCCGGAGCGGGGTGGTGAGGGGCGGGGGGGTCAGTGTGGGAGGTACGGGAATGTTGACCAGGTCCAGGTATAGAGCTTGGAGGGTCGGAGTCAGTCGGTGTTCAGATTTAGGTTAGGGGTTTAAGGGAGTGATGTGGCTTGACAGTCCTTGCGGGTGGGACTTGTGGGTGTGAGGACAGCGCCCAGACACTGCGGAGAGATTTGAGCATCTGGGGGTGGCATCTAGGCTCTAGGAAACAGTTGAAGGGTCTGGGAGTGAGGGCCTGGGGAAAGACTTAAAGCGCTATGTCTGTGTTCAGGGGAGGGCGCACAGGGGACGTTAAGGCGGAGGAAGTCTGCACCCCTCACTTCTCCCCTCCACCTCCCCAGGCCCCGCACCCCATCCTTCTCCTTCCCGTCCGGTCTCCGCCACCATCACGCTGCAGCCCATGGAAATCCGTACCTTCTTGGCTTCGGTCCAATGGGAAGAGGACGGCTAGACCCACTGGATACAAGATTACCGGCTCCGAGCCTGAGTTCGCTCTCCCGGGGCAGAGCCAGTTCTCCCCCTTGTTGCTCTTGCTACCACCAATGAAAGCCATTAAAATGTCACTACCAAGACTCAAGTCCAGGTGTGACTGGGTGTGGGTTTCCTTTTTTTTTTTTGAGGGCAGTGGAATTTATGACCTAGAAAGGTCAGCAGGGGCTTCCCAGGTGGCACAGTGGTAAGAATCTGTCTGCCAATGCAGGAGACATGGGTTCAATCCTGGGTTGGGAAGATCCCTGGAGTAGGGAGTAGTCTTGTCTGGAAAATTCCATGGACAGAGGATCCCGGCTGGGTACAGTCCATGGGGTCCCAAAGTGTTGGACATGACTGAGTGACTAAACACAAAAACACAAGGTCAGCAAATCCTAGCTGACCCTTGACCCGAGTTCTTTCAGGAAGGCCACTTGCTGGCCTGAATCCCCAGACCATACTCTACACAGTTCATATCCCACCCCACCCACCACTCCCTCCTCCACTCCTGCTTCACTCTTCCATCCCCTAGGGCTGTGACACATCTGTGTTTTTGTTTATTTTTTATTTTTGCTGCTCCTTGTGCCTTGTGGGGTCTTAGTTCCCAGATCAGGGATTGAACCCCAGGGCCATGGCAGTGAAAGCGCCGACTCCTAACCACTGGACTGCCAAGGAGATCCCTGGCACAGCTGTTCTGAGAAGCCACTGAGGACAGACTTGTATTGGCTTGTCCTGGGCCCAGAAAGCCAGACATACCCTGCAGACCTCCCAAACTCTACCTTGGGGCCCTGAAGGTGGGGAATCTCAGCGGTCCTGGGAGGGCGGGATATGAAAGAAGAATCAGAGCCAGGTTCCAAAGCTAGGCCTTGGACAGGTGGGCTGGAGATGTGGGCCTCCCAGGAGACAGGCAGAGAGCCTGGCATGCCCTGGTTCTGGTGTTCTGGAATATTCTGGAATCTGTTTCAGAGGAAGGAGACCTGAGGCTTAGAATTGAAAGGAAGTCAGTACAGTTTTGTGTGGGTCCCTTGAAGGCGGTCTGGAGGCTGGGAAGGCATTGCCATGCCCACCTGCAGCCCACGTAGAGACCAGTGTTGGATGCTTAGGCCCCTGATTGTCAGATGTGCCTCCAGAAGGTATGTCTACAGCCTCCTTGGGTGGGTAACAGGCATGGACCTGGGCCAGCTTGGAGCCCCTGGGCAGATCACAGATGGGATCTGGGTGCCAGATGCACCTCTTGAAAAGTTTTCCAAGTCTCCCTGTAGAGAGAGAAACCAGAGAGGCCCCAGGTGGGCATCCAAGTCTAATTGCCACCCTGCATGCAGTCCAATCACTGGATGTACCTTCTCCAGATGGATGTGCCTTCTCCAGACTTCTTTTTTTTTTTTTTTTTAACTTTGGCTGTGCCAGGTCTTAGTTGCAACTTGCAAGATCTTTATTAAGTATTTTTAAAATTATTTATTTTTGGCTCTGCCGGATCTTCATTGCTTTGTGCGGGCTTTCTCTAGCTGAGGCGTGAGGACTGCTGTTCGTTTCAGTGCAGGGGCTTTTCTGGTGGCGTCTCACGCTGTGGAGCATGGGCTCTAGGGCGCGTGGGCTGCAGTAGTTGCAGCAGCGGGCTCAGCAGTTGCGGCACACGTGTTTAGTTGCCCCGTGGCATGTGATATCTTCCTGAAGTAGGGATCAAACTCGTGTTCTCTGTACTGGCAGGTGGATTCTTAACCACTGTGCCACCAGGGAAGTCTGTGTAGGATCTTTAGTTGTGGCATGTGAACTCCCAGTTGAGCTATGTGGGATCCAGTTCCCTGACCAAGGATCAAAACTGGGCCCCCTGTGTTGGGAGCACAGAGTCCTAGCCATTGGATCACCAGGGAAGTTCATGTTTCCCAGACTTTTGAATTCCCCTGGATTGAATCCAGGGCCATGACAGTGAAAGCGCCAAGTCCTAATCACTGGACCACCAGGGAATAGCCATCCCCAGAATTTTTAAAGTTTCCTTCCGGGAGAGGAAGAGCTGGCCAGCACAGTCTGGGGGCATGTGCCCTAGGGCTGTCTGCTGTCCTGCATCAGGCGCTATCATAAGAAGTGCCCACCAAAACTGCTGCTAAGTATTCCTCTGGAGGCAGGGATCCATCTGGGCCAGGATGTTTGCCCCAGGAATAGCATTTCATGTCTGATTATCCATATGCCTTCTAAAAATGTATCCAAATCCAGGGCGACCTGGATCCAGGGAGACCCATGGAGGTCACCCTGGGTCCTTCCTCAGTCCTGCCTGGAGCCCAATCACTGATGCATTCCTATAAACCTCTCCAAGGTGTCCTTGGTGGTGGGGACAGGCACAGGCTAGCCAGAGAGGCTCAGGATGGATGTCTGGGCCAGGCTGTGGTTCTTCTGCATGGGTCCTGGTATTGGACCCATGGCACCTGGTGGTGCCTCCTGAAAACATATCCATGTCCCCATTCAAAGAGGCAACAACCTGGGCTTCCCTGGTGGGTCAGTGATAAAGAATCTGCCTGCCAATGCAGGAGACATGGGTTTGATCCCTGGTTTAGGAAGATTCCACATGCCGAGGGGCAGTCACAACTACTGAGCCCGCGTGCTGCAACTACTGAAGCCTGAGTGTCTGTGCTCCACAGCAAGAGTAGCCACTGCTTGCCACAACTAGAGAAAAGCCTGCAAGCCAATGAAGACCCAGCATAGCCAAAGAAATGAACAAAAATTAAAAAAAAAAAAAAAAAGTAGAGGCAATGGCCTGCGCTGAACATTCTAGCCCATAGTCATGGGCTCAGGTGCTGTCATTCTTTGGTCTCGGTCATTGAGACCACTTCCTGTAAAGCTTATGTGACCTTTTGTGGAGGCGAGCTCTGGCCTGGGCCAGACAGGGAGGCCCAAGGGCACAGCAACCCAGCTGCTGTCCAGTGTGGGTCCCTGTTGGCAGAAACCTACCCCTGCAACATTTTTAAGTCCTGATCTGGTGTGAACAGGCTCCAGGCTAGTCCAGGAGTTTTGGGTGGGGGCCTTGGCATGCCAGTGGTTGTGTGTGGGACCCGATCTTAAGAGGTGCCCAGCCAAAATGTGTCTAGTCCTCTCTGGTGGTGTAGACCGGACTGGATGACCAGTGTGTTCTGTGGAGTGGGACCATTGTGCCCTGGTCATTGCATCCTTCCATCCTGAGCAAGGGCACGGACCCAGAGAGGCTGGGTGAGGGCACACCAGCCCGTGGTGGTTCTCTGTGGGTGCCAACCTTCAAGATTGCCTTTTGAAAAGATCTCTAAGTCTTCCTCACTAGACTGGGGCCAACCCAGGTGTATAGGAATGCCCATGGCCTGTCTGGGGCCTGGACCAACCAGGGAGGGTGCCCCAGGTCCACCTAAGGACCCACCTGAGGCCTGCTCACTGGAGTGTGTGCATGCTCAGTCGTGTCTGACTCTTTTGTAACCCCGTGGAGTGTAGCCCACCAGGCTCCTCTGTCCATGGGACTTCCCAGGCAAGAATACTGGAGTGGATTGCCATTTCCTTTTCCAGGGGATCTTCCCGACCCAGGGATTGAACCCGGGTCTCCTGCATTGTAGGCAGACGCTTTACCGTCTGAGCCACCAGGGAAGTCCTGAATGAAGGCCATTGGCTTTGGCTTTGAGGGCTCCCACTTTACTTGCAGATACCTGTTTGGCCCAGTTTCTGGAGGCACTCTCCACAGCCCCCTTCCATTTTTCTAAATCTTCTTCTGGAGGAGACAGCTGATCCTAGCCATCCAGGGAGGCCCCAGGAGGACATTCTGGGCCTAGCCAAGGTCACTGATGGGCCATGTTCATCACATGTGTTTCCAACTCCTCCTCTGGAGATAGGCAGGGACCAGGAGGGCTAGGGACCACCGTGGTGGGTGTCCAGGGTTTGGGGGAAGTTCTGTGTGGGGTTGGGTTGCCAGGGGTGCCCCCCTAAATATTTTTAAGCCCTCTTGAAAGTGGGAGACAGAACTGAGGTGGTCTGGGAGACCCTGGAGAAAGCTGAGTCACAGCCCTACGTGGGCCCAGGTCATGGGTGGTTATTCAGTCATTTAGTGACCAACTTTTTGTGATCCCATGGACTGCAGCACACCAGGCTCCCCTGTCCTTCACTATCTCCCCAATAGTTTGCTCAGATTCATGTCCATTGAGTCAGTGATGCTATCTACCATTTCATCCTCTGCTGCCTCCTCCATTTGCCTTCCATCTTTCTCAGCATCAGGGTCTTTTCCAGTGAATTGGTTCTTTGCATCAGGTGCCCAAAGTACTGGAGCTTCGGTGTTCAGATTTTTCACATCCGTATATGACTACAGGAAAAACCATAGCTTTGACTATATGGACCTTTGTTGGCAAAGTGATGTCTCTGCTTTCTATTACGCTGTCTAGGTTTGTCATAGCTTTCCTTCCAAGGGGCAAGCGTCTTTGAATTTCATGGCTGCAGTCACTGTCCGCAGTGATTTTGCAGCCCAGGAAAATAAAATCTGTCACTGCTTTCACTTTTTTCCTTTGTATTTGCCCGTGTGGTGAGAGACCACATGCCATGATCTTAGTTTTTTTAATACGGGGATGCCTCCTCAAAAGTTACTAAACCCCCCTTTGGTGGTGATCAGTCTCGGCCGTCTAGGGAGTTCCATGGATGGTGTCCCAGTCCCACCAGGTCACCCTCGGGCTGCTGAGCTGAAGTACACTGTTCCAGTAAGACCCAGGAGAGGTGGTATCTGGGGTGCAGGTTTGTCCAGGTTGCGCTGGTGGTCGGGCGCCACCTGGTGGCCACTTTTTTTTTAATCGTCCCGGGAGCTTGGCTGAAGTGGGATGACTGCCTCGCCCAAGGGCGAGTTCCATGAGGCCACCCGCGGTTATACGAACCCTCTCTGCCTCCGAACTAGGGCTCCTCTGAGTCTGTCACTGCAGTATAAAGGAGAGGGGCACCTGGGAACTGCATGGGCAGGGTGCCTGGTGCACGGTTGTCCCCATCACCGGCGAGGACCGACTTGAGGCTTTTCAGGTGACCAGGATTTGGGAGCCCTGGGCTTGGCCGCATTCCCACCTGGTGCTGGATTGTTGGGAGCGCCTGCTGAGAATTTTCTAGGTCCTCCTCTTGGCGCCAGGATCACGCCGGGCACTGTTGCTGGATGTGCGTCCAGAAAATTTTCCCTCTTGAAGAGGGAACTGGGAGGCGGAGATAGAGCACCCAGTGACCAACTGGAGTCGACCTCATGGACTGCAGCCAGCCAGGGTCCTCTGTCCATGGGATTTTCCAGGCAAGAATACTGGAGTGGGTTGCCTATTCTTGGACACTCCCCCAAACCCTTGCAAGCCTCCTTCCAGTGGCAGAGACCATTCCAGGTCAACCAGTAAGTAGGGTACAGGGGAGGGTGTCATGGACAGGGTCACCAGGAGATGCTTGATCATCTGAAGTAGCAGTTGAAATCATTTCCAATTCGTCCTGGGGTGAGGGTGTAGCCCTGGCCCCCAGCAGGTCAAGGAGGTGCCAATAACTTTCCCTGGGGACTTCATGTCCATGTAAGCTTTCCAAAAACGTTCTTTTTAAAATAATTAATTTATTTGGCTACACCAGGGTCTTAGTTGTGGGAAGCAGATCTTTCTTAGTTGTGGCATGCAAAATGTTGTTTTTAAAATCAATTTTTATTGCCGTAGCATGCGGAATGTTTCATTGAGCCATGCAAACCCTTAGTTGTGGTATATGGGATCTAGTTCCCTGACCAGGGATTGAACCCAGCCTCCAGCATTGGGAGTGTAGAGTCTTAGCCACTGAACCACCAGGGAAGTGATAGCATATGGTGAACAATGTCAGATTTGTGATCTCTGAAGAAGAAGATTTAGCTTTGGGACTAGGGACCAGGCTTGATCAGTCAAGAGCTTTTGTGTAGCAGAGTTTTATTAAAGTATAAAAAGGGGCAGAGATGGAAACCTTCTGATACAGACATCAGAAGGGGGAAGGAGAGTGCCCCTGCTAGCTAGCTAGTCTTATCAAGGCCTTATGTACTTTTACCAGACCTGTCATGTCCGACTCTTTGCGACCCCATGGACTGTAGCCTATCAGGGTCCTCTGTCCATGGGATTCTCCAGGCAAGAATACTGGAGTGGGTTGCCATTTCCTTCTCCAGGGGATCTTCCCAACCCAGGGATCGAACCCAGGTCTCCCACATTGAGCTGTACTCCCACAATAAACATCTTAAATTAACAAGATTAGAGCTAACAATAGAAAGGTATTACCAGACCCACTCCCACAACAAGATAATCTTATTATCTTAAGATAACAAGATTAGTCAGAAGGGTCTTGCTAAGGAGATACATGTCTTCAGCAAGATACATCTTATATTGACTAAGACAAAACAATGTAGAAAAAAAAAAAAGCTTGTCCTTTTCTCCTCCTTGAGAGCCCTGGACCCCTTTTTCCTCCTTGGGAACCCCAGACTTCTTATCAACCTACCTAAGAATTGACTCTTTCAGAAGTTCCACCAAAGTTTTTAAGTCTCCCTCAGAAGGCTGAATCTTTAGGGGGCTGCAACAGAAGAATGGGGTGGGGAGGGGGTGGGGGGTGGTGGTGCGGGTTTCTGGCAGGCAACTGTTCTCAGTGAGACCCAAACGTCTTGAAAATGTTTTCTGAGGGCAGGAAGGCCCTGGGTCAGCTTCCTACACCAGAACTACAGTCACATGTGTTTCCTGTTGGTTGAATCCGCCTCCTGAAACATTTTCAAAGTCTCTCTGTAGTAACTAGTCCTCGAGCCATAGAGGTCCTCCAGCTGCTGTAGCAGGGTGCCCGGATCTTGTCCACAGCTCAGGTCAGGCCTGGTAGTTAGGGGATATTCCTCCAGACATTTCTAATTTCCCCTCCCCAGGCTGTGATCAGCTCTGACTGGCCCTGGAGGCCGGAGAGACCATCCTTGTCCTGGCTGTGGGCTCATGTAGTTTCAGTTGTCATATTTGTCCCTTAAAATGTTTCCAAGTTCCCCTCAAGAAGGGGTCACCATGGGACTTCTCTGGCAGTCCAGTGGTTAAGAGTCTGCACTTGCCCTCCAGGGAGTGTGAGTTCTTTCCCTGGTGGGGGAACTAAGATCTCAGATGTCCTATGGTGTGGCCAAAAAAAAGAAAAAGAAAAAGAAACCAGCTTGGTATTGTTAGGTAGGTAGAATAGGGAAAAGGAGTCCAAAATGGTGGTGGCTAAAAGACAAGGAAGGTCCGAGGACCAGAGTGAAGACTTCAGGCAGAACAAACAGCACTCCTGGCTAAGCCCAATTTGCATAGGGCAGGCCCAGGTGGAGGAAAAAACATATAAAAGGAGGAGCCAAAGCGCTTTCTCTCGGACTCTCTCTCCCTGCGTGCGTGTGCTCTTTTCTCTCTCTCTCTCTCTCTCTTTCTCTCTCTCTCTCACTCTCCTGCTATCTTCTAAATAAAATGGAGCTGTAACACTGATTTGCCTAAGAGCTGTAACACGGTTTGTCCAAGACCCGAGAGCTGTGAAGTGCCGAGGGCTTTAACGTCCGTTGCTCCAAATCTTTGTTGTGACAAGACAAAGAACCGAGGAACATACACTTGCATGGCAGTATTATTATAACAACACTTTGTAAGTCCACTTTTTATTTCCTACATGATTTATGAGACTAATACATTAAAAATTAGTGTAGGTTTGACAGGAAACAACAAAATTCTATAAAGAAATTATCCTGCAATTAAAAAAATAAATAAAAACAAATAAAAATAAAAGTTAGTGTAGAAGCTAATGTTATTGCAGCTTTGGTTTGTAACACCTTGTGGTATTTTCTATATAATTTAAAAAACTAATAAGTTTTTAAAATTATTAGTTTATATTTTTGAACACAAAGTATATAAAGATGCAATTTGGGGACATAGACAACTGAAAGAATTAGGGATAGAAATATAAGGAACAGTTTTTGCATGTTATTAAACTGGTGTAAATTCAAATTAGCATCATAACATAAAGATTTAAATGTAATCTCCATGGTAACTACTAAAAATAACTATAGAATATACGCAAAAGGCAATGAGAGAGGGACTTAAACATTTCACTACAAACAACAACAAAAAACTAAACACAGAGGAAGACAGTAATGCAGTAAATGTGGGCCAAGACACCTATAAGGTATATAGAAGACAAATGACAACAAAATGACAACAGTAAGTCCCATCTTATTAAAAGCATAAGGGAATTCTGATATATGCTGCACAGTGGATCAACCTTGAGGGTATTATGCTAAGTGAAATAAACCAGTAACAAAAGGACAAATACTGTATGATTTCACTTACATGAGGTACTTAGAAGAGTCAGAATCATACAGATAAAAGGTAGAATGGGCATTGCCAAAGGCGGAGGAAGTGGGAAATGGGCAGTTACTGGTTATAATGGATACAGAATTTCAGTTTTGCAAGATGAACTGTTTTGTACATAGATAGGTGGTGATGGTTTTACAACAATGTAAATGGACTTAAAAGCACTGAAATGTTACTTAACCACAATAAAAAAATTATTTTAAAGAATCAGTTACTGATACACGCTACAGCATGACTGCATCTGAAGATATGATGCTAAGTGACTTGTTGATCACAAAGACCACATTATATAATTCCATTCACATAAAAGTCCAGAATAGGGAAGGCTTTAGAAACAGAAAGTGTATTAGCAATTGCCTAAATAAAATCCCTTATGATTATACAGTGGAAATGAGAAATAGATTTAAGGGACTAGATCTGATAGATAGAGTGCCTGATGAACTATGGACTGAGTGAGATTCATGACATTGTACAGGAGATAGGGATCAAGACCATCCCCAAGAAAAAGAAATGCAAAAAGGCAAAATGGATATCTGGGGAGGCCTTACAAATAGCTGTGAAAAGAAGAGAAGCAAAAAGCAAAGGAGAAAAGGAAAGATATAAGCATCTGAATGCAGAGTTCCAAAGAATAGCAAGAAGAGATAAGAAAGCCTTGTTCAGCGATCAATGCAAAGAAATAGAGGAAAACAACAGAATAGCAAAGACTGGAGATCTCTTCAAGAAAATTAGAGATACCAAGGGAACATTTCATGCAAAGATGGGCTCAATAAAGGACAGAAATGGTATGGACCTAACAGAAGCAGAAGATATTAGGAAGAGGTGGCAAGAATACACAGAAGAACTGTACAAAAAAGATCTTCATGACCAAGATAATCAGGATGGTGTGATCACTCACCTAGAGCCAGACATCCTGGAATGTGAAGTCAAGCGGGTCTTAGAAAGCATCACTACGAACAAAGCTAGTGGAGGTGATGGCATTCCAATTGAGCTATTTCAAATCCTGAAAGATGATGCTGTGAAAGTGCTGCACTCAATATGCCAGCAAATTTGGAAAACTCAGCAGTGGCCACAGGACTGGAAAAGGTCAGTTTTATTCCAATCCAGAAGAAAGGCAATGCCAAAGAATGCTCAAACTACTGCACGATTGCACTCATCTCACGCTAGTAATGCTCAAAATTCTCCAAGCCAGGCTTCAGCAATACGTGAACCATGAACTTCCAGCTGTTCAAGCTGCTTTTAGAAAGGGCAGAGGAACCAGAGATCAAATTGCCAACATCCGCTGGATCATGGAAAAAGCAAGAGAGTTCCAGAAAAACATCTATTTCTGCTTTATTGACTATGCCAAAGCCTTTGACTGTGTGGATCACAATAAACTGCGGAACATTCTGAAAGAGATGGGAATACCAGACCACCTGACCTGCCTCTTGAGAAATCTGTATGCAGATCAGGAAGCAACAGTTAGAACTGGACATGGAACAACAGACTGATTCCAAATAGGAAAAGGAGTATGTCAAGGCTGTATATTGTCACCCTGCTTATTTAACTTCTATGCAGAGTACATCATGAGAAATGCTGGACTGGAAGAAACACAAGCTGGAATCAAGATTGCCGGGAGAAATATCAATAACCTCAGATATGCAGATGACACCACCCTTATGGCAGAAAGTAAAGAGGAACTAAAAAACCTCTTGATGAAAGTGAAAGAGGAGAGTGAAAAAGTTGGTTTAAAGCTCAACATTCAGAAAACTAAGATCATGGCATCCAGTCCCATCACTTCATGGGAAATAGATGGGGAAACAGTGGAAACAGTGTCAGACTTTATTTTGGGGGGCTCCAAAATCACTGCAGATGGTGATTGCAGCCATGAAATTAAAAGACGCTTACTCCTTGGAAGGAAAGTTATGACCAACCTAGATAGCATATTCAAAAGCAGAGACATTACTTTGCCAACAAAGGTCCGTCTAGTCAAGGCTATGGTTTTTCCAGTGGTCATGTATGGATGTGAGAGTTGGACTGTGAAGAAGGCTGAGCACCGAAGCATTGATGCTTTTGAACTGTGGTGTTGGAGAAGACTCTTGAGAGTCCCTTGGACTGCAAGGAGATCCAACCAGTCCATTCTGAAGGAGATCAGCCCTGGGTGTTCTTTGGAAAGAATGATGCTAAAGCTGAAACTCCAGTACTTTGGCCACCTCATGCGAAGAGTTGACTCATTGGAAAAGACTCTGATGCTGGGAGGGATTGGGGGCAGGAGGAGAAGCGGACGACAGAGGATGAGATGGCTGGATGGCATCACCGACTCGATGGACGTGAGTCTGAGTGAACTCCGGGAGTTGGTGATGGACAGGGAGGCCTGGCGTGCTGCGATTCATGGGGTTGCAAAGAGTCGGACACGACTGAGCGACTGAACTGAATTGAACTGAGGGCTGGGACTTAGAGGAGGAAGGTGGGAAGTTAGGAAAGTGATAGCTAAAAAGAAGATTTTCTTAAAGGTGTTGAAACTGTTCTAAAATTGACTGTGGTGATGACTGCATGTATCTGTGAATATACTAAACCACTGAATTGTAAACTTTAAAGGAGTCTATTGTGTAGTGTGTGTGTGTGTATATATATATATATATATACACACACACACACACACACACACACATATATACACACTATCTCAATAAAGTTCTTTTTTAAAAAAATTAACAATATTTATTTGGCTGCTCCAGGTCTTAGTTACGGCATATAGGATCTAGTTCCTTGACCAGGGATAGAACCCAGGCCCCCTGGATTGGAAGCTCAGAATCTTAGCTACTGGACCACCACGGAAGTCCCTCAATAAAGCTCTTTAAACAAACAAATAAGTGCATTAGCTTTGATCCGATCTGTTAAACATATTGCGAGTTTTCAGATACATCCCACATTTACATAACCTTTATATCAGTAAAAATAAGAAATTCAATTGCCTTAGGGATATGATAGATACTTGCATTTCAAAGTTCTCTAGGGAAACACTAAAACACGGAGGTAAACGTCCTTCCAGTGTAAAATGTGAGAGCTTTATTGAACAAATCTCAGTTTGTGGTTGGTCTTAGAAGAGTGCCTATGCTCAGGCTAGGCCTGTGTTCAGACTTTCCACCAGAGCCAATTTCATTCAAGGCCATGGATATCTTTATCTAAAGTAACAAATATGTGGGAGCGGGGAAGGAATGGGTGGAAGCCTCAGTGCTGTCAGCAGTCAAAGATGCAAATGGAGCCAGAATATATTACATTTGGTCATTTAAAAAATATTTTATTTGGCTGTGCCTGGTCTTAGTTGTTGCACAGGTTCTTCAATCTTCCTTGCGGCACGCAGTATCTTTAGCTGCCGCATGCAAAGTCTTCACAAGGGTCACAGTTCCACGTGTGGTCTCAAAGCATTATCCCAAGACCCTGACTCTTGCAGGACATCACGCTGTCCTGTTCTAACCTGACTTGGATTGGGTGTTCCTCCTTCTGAACAAGGGTGTTCCTCCTTCTGAAAATTGACACTGAAATTCCCTGGTGCACACCCGTTTCTTGCTTTCAGAAGAAGCTGCAATGACCGACCAGGCAGTGAGGTTACCTATTTACAAACAGCATTGGCGGGAACATATGGGCCCACTAATGCTTAGGCGCAAAGGGGCGGAGCCTTAAGAAATGTCCAATTAGGGGCGCCTCCGGGGAAGGTGGGTGGGCGGACGCTCCCTTAACGTAAACGTAAACGGCGGCGTGGCCTTCCCTCATGCCATGCTCCGGGTGGATTGGCGTTGCCTTCGACCGCGAGGGCCCCCGGTGGCTCTGTCGCTACGTTTGTCGCGTTGTGACCTACACCAGTCGTGGGACCGGGCGTGGGGGCCCTAGTGACGACTCTAGAGGGACACCGGAAGCCACAAAATGGTGAATACGCGAGACAAGAGCTGGACGTAACTGGCCATTGCTGGACCCGGCCCTTCCCGCTCTCAGTTCGAGTTTGCGGAGCCAAATCGTCTGGGGCGCTGCTCGGACCTCAGTCCTGTCTGATTCACAGCGTGGTTCTTGGGCTGGCAGCTGGTACCCCGAGCGTCTGGCTCAGTCACGGCCCCCGGCATCATTGCCTCTAGGACTGGAGCCTCTCTGTGCCCGCAGCCTGCCTGTCGTTTGCCCCGTATCGTGCGGTGAGCACGGGAAAAGTCAACAAAGGACAGTCTTGACTCAGTCGCCGTGGGTTCGTGCGTGGGAGGCGCTGTGGTCTCTGGGGCGGGTTGGGGGGGGGTGGTGTCCACAGTCCCGTTTTCTCCTGAGTTTTCTAAATGTTTGGGAAGCAGGGCTCAAATTCATGCCCCTACCCCCGCGGCCCCCGGGTCTAGCTCTTCGCAGGGCTGGCAATAGATGCCTGAATGTCCAGAACCCATCCCACTTTTTCAAATGCAAGCGTTCGTCCTCCGGTCGTGATGTTATTATCATCCAATAGTGGTTCTCTGGGTGCACTCAAGTGGACGCAGTACTTTATTTTAATGTTTATTTATTTGGTTGCGTTGGGTCTTAATTGCAGCACGTGGAATTTTCCACCTTTGTTTTGCAAGTGGAATCGTTAGTTGTAGCATGCGAACTCTTATTATTATTATTATTTTTCATGTGAACTCTTAGTTTCGGCTTGTGGGATCTAGTTCCCTGACCGGGGCTGGAACCCCGGTCCCCTGCATTGGGAGCACTGGACCACCAGGGAAGTCCCAGATGCAGGGTTTTAATTATCATTTTTCCCACAGAGCCAAGGACGTATGATTATTTTACAGATTGATTTCTTCTCTGTGGATATTTTTACATGAGAGAAAGCCGAAAACAACCAGCTAGAACTACATCACATGGAATCCTTGTGTCTCTCCGGTTGTCTTTCCTACGGGAAGTCCTTTGGTTGGAAGTTCGTCTTGGTAAACTTTCATGGCTGATCTGTCCTGTCAGCACTGCCCCTCCCTGGCTTTGTCACCTGAAAAGTTGTCCAACAGGACTTTTAGGCTAGTTTTACCATTCATGTGCATTGTGTGTGTCCATTATTTCATAGAGAACTAAAGATGCGATCATGCGGTCAATAGTTTCACGTTGTTTAGATGTCATTATCTTAGTAGGAGTAGGAAATACATAGCACAGAAGGCAAGAAACAGCCACTTTATAACATACAAATGATAATCAAAATCATGAGTAGGAGTAACAATGTCACCAGTAAAGATTAAACCCAGGATCCTCCTGAACCAAACCATTGTCCTAGTAGTTTCCCTAAAATTGGGAAGAGGATCATTCAGAGCAGAAATCGGATTCTTCATGTGTGTTATGACACAGGTTATATTAGAAAACTCATCAGGTATCAAAACATAGTTTGATAGTTGAAGTTCCCCATTGGAAAGCAGTTAGACTATCCGGAGACGAATGATTCTGTAGGACTGTTTTTTTCATCATGGAAACTTCCAAGTTGAGCACACCAATAGCTTGATTACTGTTGCTCAAGGCTTTCTGGGTACATTTTGTTAAAGCCTTTATGTGAGTAAAGGCTTCCCTTGTGGCTCAGCTGGTAAAGAATCTGGCAGCAATGTGGGAGACCACATTGATGGGTTTGATCCCAATGTGGGTTTGATCCCTGGGTTCGGAAGATCCCCTGGAGAAGAGAAAGGCTCTAGTATTCTAGCCTGGAGAATTCCATGGACTGTATAGTCCTTGGGGTCGTAAAGAGTCTGCACGACTCAGCGACTTTGACTTTCAACTTTCACTTATGTGAGTAATAACACCTTCTCCTCCAAGTGAAGGAACAAATATCTCAGGCAGAACCCAATGTGCTCCCAATTAAAGGTAGATTGGCAGGGGTTATTTCCAAGGTGTTTCCATAGTTGACCCTGGGCCTAAGGGAAGTCAACTATACATTTTCCTAGCCAATTTGGGGGAAACCAAGATCTTAAATTTGTTCCACTGACCCATTGGGTCTAATTAGGAGCCACCCAGTGTATTCCTGGCTCTCCCAACCAGGCAGTTCTAGTCACTTTTTTTTGAATTTTTTGGCTGCACTACATGATATGTGGGATCTTACCATGCCCCCTGTGGTGTGGTAAGATCCCGCCTATAGGGCTTCCCTGATAGCTCAGCTCCTAAAGAATCCACCTGCAATGCAGGAAACCGTGGTTTGATTCCTGGGTCAGATCCCCACTGGAGAAGAGATAGGCTACCCACTCCAGTATTCTTGGGCTTCCCTGGTGGCTTAGCTGGTAAAGAATCCGCCTGCCATGTGGGAGACCTGGGTTTGATCCCTGGTTTGGGAAGATCCTCTGGAGAAGGGAATGGCTACCCACTCCAGTATTCTGGCCTGGGGAATTCCACAGACTGTATAGTCCATGGGGTCGCAAAGAGTCGGACACGACTGAGTGACTTTCACTTCACTGTGATGGAAGCACGGAGTCCCAAGTAGTGGACTGCTGTGGCAGTCTTGAATCACTGTTTTTTGTTTTTAAATTTAATTGGCTGTGCTGGGTCTTAGTTTGCAGCATGTGGGCTCTTAGTTGTGGCATATGGGGTCTAGTTCCTGGACCAGGGATCAAACCTTGGACCTCTACATTGGGAGCTCAGAGTCTTAACCACTGGACCACCAGGGAAGTCCAGAATCACTGGTTCTTAAAGTTATAGTATATTGACAATTTTCAGGCGGTATTCACCCTGTTTTACTCATATTGTTGGGTTGATTGTCTTTGGTATACTTGGTTTGTTCCCAGCAAAGAGAGGCCTTCATATTTAGGTGGCCTTATCCTGGGATTTCCAAATAAATCCATCCCCTAACTGGGGAATAACACCACCAAAAAGATGGGTTATATTTTTAGGTTTATCTCTAGCATGTTGTTCTGACTGGGGCTGAGTAACATCTAGTGAAAAGGAATATTTATGGTCAGGTTCAAAACAGGTGTGACTTCCCTGGTGGCTCAGGCTGTAAAGCCTCTGACTACAATGCAGGAGACCTGGGTTCGATCCCTGGGTCGGGAAGATCCTCTGGAGAAGGAAATGGCAACTCACTCCAGTATTCTTGCCTGGAAAATCCCTTGGATGGAGGAGCCTGGTAGGCTGCAGTCCATGGGGTCGCAAAAGAGTTGGACACGACTGAGTGACTTCACTTTGACTTTGAGAACAGGTGTCACTAGTTGGCCACATAAGAGGGCCCTACCGAGTGATACTGATAGCTTACATGATCTCCAAAGAAGATTTAGCTTCGGGACCAGGGAACAGGCTTGATCCTCGACACTTGAGAGCTTTTGTATAGCAGAGTTTTTATTAAAGTATAAAAAGGGCCAGAGAAAGCTTCTGACACAGACATCAGAAGGGGGATGGAGAGTGCCCCCCCCACTAGTCTTATTAATGCCTTATATACTTTTACCAGACTCACTCCCACAGCATGCATCTTAAATTAACAAGATTAGAACTAACAATGGAAAGGTCTCACCAGACCCACTCCCACACATACCTGTTAAGATAACAGGATTAGTCAGAAGGTTCTTGTTAAGGAGAAATACGTCCTCAAGCAAGATACATTGTTATGTTGACTAAGACAAAGCAATGTAGAAAAAGAATGTTTGTCCTTTTCTCTTCCTTGAGAGCCTTGGACCACTTTCTCCTGTTCGGGACCCTGGACTTCTTATCAATCTTCCTAGGAATTGACTCTCTCAATACCAGCTGTAGCTTGCCTGGTACTAGAGGTTCTGGTAAGGTAAAATCACTAAAGACTAGCCAGTCTGAACTCCAGAGAGGTAAAATCCATCAGGGTAATTTAGAAGTGCTGGATGTAAGTAACTGGCCAAAAACCCAGCAGTTGGATTGATTTAGATGCATGCATCTGATTGAATCCAAGGAAAATACATTTGGCTCATAAGCAGAAATGTAAGAAATCAAGGTAACCATTATACAGGCCTTGTCTAGCATCTTGGATCAGCTGTCTACTTCAGGTGTCATCTTCTCATTCTGGTCTGCTAGTGCTGCTGAGTAGAAGCTGGGTGTCAGGAGGGGCCATTTAAATTGTATCCATTCAGGAGAGGTCTTTTTATTTTTTTAAACTAAAGACATTTTATTTGGCTGCATCAGGTCTTAGTTGTGGCTCAAGAGGTCTATCATTGCATCCTGTGGGATCTTTTGTTGCAGCACATAGGCTTCAGTAGTTGCAGCGTGGGCTCAGTTGATCTCAGAACATGGGATCTTAGTTCCCTGACCAGGGTTTGAACCCATATCACCTGAATTGCAAGGCAGATTCTTAGCCACTGGACCACCAGGAAGTCCTGGGAGAAGTCTTTTTAAGGTGATAAATATGAATCCAAGAGCTTACTCCTTTAAGATCTGGAGCACCAGAATTTGTTAGTAATACCTGATATGGCCCTGAATACAGTTAACATTAGGCAGGTTGATAAGGAGTCCAAGGCCCCCTTAAGAAGAAGGAGTAATGTACATTCTTTGTCTTAGTCAGGTAGGCTCCGTGTTAATGACTAAATAACAGCAATGTATCTATCTTTCTTGAGAACATGAACTCTGTTCCTTCTGGCTAATCTTGTACTGATGTTATCTCAAGATGTGTGTTGCAGGACAGGGTCTGGTGAGACCTTTATGACCTTGAGATATTCTTTTGATCTATTACTAGTAACCAATTGAAAACGTATATAATGCTTTGCTTAAGTCAACCATGGTGGGTACTCTTTCTACCCCCTTCTGATGTCTATGTCAGAAGCTTTCTCTGTCCTTTCACTTTAATAAAGTCTCTGCTGCACAAAGCTGTGAGTGACTGAGTGCATTTTTGGTTCTGGAGTGAAATCTTCTCCTTTGGAGGTCATGAACCTGACACTGACCACCATAAGCTATCGCCCCTTTCAGTGTGGCTGTAAAGAGTTCTTTGTTGTTGTTTTAGTCTCTTAAGTCGTGTCTTACTCTTTCGTGACCCCAGGGACTGTAGCCCGCCAGGCTCCTCTGTCCATGGGATTCTCCAGGCAAGAATACTGGAGTGGGTTGTCATTGCCTTCTTCATTGTCAGGCTATCTTCCCAACCCAGGGATCGAACCCATTGTCTCCCACATCAGCAGGCAGATTCTTTACCACTGGGCTGCCAGGGAAGCACAAAGAGTCCTTTATTTTGTGTCTTTTCCAGTAGACAAAATCTCCACGTAGTAGCCTGTAGTCCTTAAGGTCTTTGTCTCCCAGGTGCTTGCTGTGAAAATAGTTACTAGTTTTTCATTTTCTTTTAAGTGTTTTAATGAGCCCTTTTGACAGTAATGTATCACCTTTAAGTAATACTGATTCATACATGCCTTCATCTAAGCACATAGGCTGCCCAGTCATTATTTCAAAAGGAGACAAGTGATGTTTTACCCAAAAGAGTGGACCTAAGTTTGAGAGGAACCAAAGGGAGAGCTTTTGGCCATGAAAGTCTGTGAGTTTTGACAATTGAGTTTTGATGGTATTGTTAATTCTTTCCACCAGTCGTGAAGTTTGGGGAATATAAGTACACTGAACATGCTGTATAATTGGCCAAATATTAGAAATGGATTTAATTATTTGTTAGGTTAAGTGAGTCCTTAAGTCACTATGCAACTCAGAAGGGATCCCCCAAACAGGAAATATTTTTTCCAATAGCAGTTTCTGTGTGTGTGCTCAGTTGCTCAGTTGTGTCCAACTCTTTGTGACCCTGTGGACTGTAGCATGCCAGGCTCCTCTGTCCTTGGGATTGTCAAGGCAAGAATACTGGAGTGGGTTGCCCAGGGATAGAACTCACAGCTCCTGCATTGCAGGTGGATTCTTTACTGCTGCGCCACCAGGGAAGCCCCCGAGAGCAGTTCATCGTCTGTTTAATCTGTTGCTCTTGTTCAGGAAGCGCTTCAATCAGTGTGAAGACACAAATCATTACCAAAATATATTTTTATCCTTCCAATTGCCGTAACTCAAGAGGTCTTTAGGAAGGGGAAGGTGACCTTGTGACACATGGAGTGGTTTTCTGAGATTATACTTAGGGCAACCAGTGCATCGACTATGTGTCCTGCGGGCTACCATAGGGATGGGCTTCCACATACACTGTTTCCCCCATAAAATTATTATTATTTTTTTTTGAGAGGGAAATAAAGTTTATTAGAGTGGGAAATGCTGTAGAACAGCGGGCCAGCTCAAGGGAGAACTGACCTGTTTCCCCCATAAAATTTTTTCAGGAGCCAAATGGGCCGGGGAAGATACATGCTAGAGTAAGGGTAACTGAGCTCCTATAGGCACTACAAGTCTCTTACTTGGTCTAAGCCATACTTGTGAGCAACCTCTGGTTGCTCTGGCAGAGGCTACTCTCTAATTGCAGCGCAGGCTTCTCGTTGTGGTGGCTCCTCTTGCTGTGGAGCACGGGCTCTTGGTGTGTGGGCTCAGGAGTTACGTGCACAGGCACGTAATAATGTCCAGTTGTTTAGGTAATTGTATAGAGTCTAATAAAATTCTGACACTAGCTTCTTATTCTTTATGGGTTGGCCTGAGGAAGTAAGAAGTACCCTTCTCTTTCTGAGGATTCCAAAATCAAGAGTTACTCCTAAAGCAGAGTAGCTGTCAATGTAAATACTTGCTACTTAATCCTTAGCTAGCTGGCAAGCTCTGTATAGAGCAATTAATGCAGCCTGTTGTGCCAACTTTGAGCCTGGTGAATAAGAGCTTTCAATTATGTCCACCGTGGATATTATTGCATATCCAGCTAGGTAATGTCCCAGTACATCCTTTAAGTAAAATCCATCTGTTAAAGAAAATTAAGTTAGCGGTACCAATAGGAATTTCTTGTTAAGTCATCTTGTAATAAGGTAATGAGTTAGCGTAGTACAGTCATGGTCATTATCATCCTGGGTTGCTGGAAGTAAAGTTGCATGGTCAAGATTACTACATCGAGCCACAATAATATTAAGTAAAGAAAGCAACCATACCTCGTGAGAGGAGAGTTGGCTTACAGAATAATGCCAAGTGTGATGAGAATTCAAGAGGCTCAACTGAGTGGAGATAGTCAAAAGAGACACCATCCTAAGTTCTTCACTAGCTTTGCACAACAGAGCGGTGATTGAAATGACTCCTCCCTAAAGAGTGGGAGGCCTTTTACTACTGAAGCTAGCTGCTGACTATAATATCCTGTGGGTTGATGCTAGTCACCGTGGTCAGAGTTAACATCCCTAGAGTGTTTCTCTTATCTTCATGCCCAGAAAAGATAAAAATGGTAACTTATAGTTCAGTTCAGTTCAGTCGTTCAGTCATGTCTGATTCTTTGTGACCCCATGAATCACAGCACGCCAGGCTTCCCTGTCCATCACCAACTCCTGGATTTACTCAAACTCAAGTCCATTAAGTCGGTGATGCTATCCAACCATCTCATCCTCTGTCGTCCCCTTCTCCTCCTGCCCCTAATCCCTCCCAGCATCAGAGTCTTTTCCAATGAGTCAACTCTTCGCATGAGGTGGCCAAAGTATTGGAGTTTCAGCTTCAGCATCAGTCCTTCAAGGATGGCCTTATTCTCGAGCTAATGCAGATTTTACTACATAGCCTTTTCTTCTGTTGTGCATTCAATTAGGTCTGGCCTGTTCAGTTCAGTTCAGTTGCTCAGTCATATCTGACTCTTTGTGACCCCATGAATCACAGCACGCCAGGCCTCCCTGTCCATCACCAACTCCCGGATTTACTCAAACTCAAGTCCATTGAGCCGGTGATGCCATCCAACCATCTCATCCTCTGTCATCCCCTTCTCCTCCCACCTTCAATCTTTCCCAGCATCAGGGTCTTTTCAAATGAGTCAGTTCTTCGCATCAGGTTGCCAAAGTATTGGAGTTCCAGCTTCAACATCAGTCCTTCCAATGAATATTCAGGACTGATTTCCTTTAGGATGGACTGGTTGGATCTCCTTGCAGTCCGAGCTCAAGAGTCTTCTCCAACATCACAGTTCAAAAGAATCAATTCTTTGGCCCTCAGCTTTCTTTATAGTCCAACTCTCACATCCACACATGACTACAGGAAAAACCGTAGCCTTGACTAGATGGACCCTTGTTGGCAAAGTAATGTCTCTGCTTCTTAATATGCTGTCTAGGTTGGTCATAACTTTCCTTCCAAGGAGTAAGCGTCTTTTAATTTCATGGCTGCCATTGCTATCTGCAGTGATTTTGGAGCCCCAAAAAATAAAGTCTGTCACTGTTTCCATTGTTTCCTCATCTATTTGCCATGAAGTTGTGGGACCGGATGCCATGATCTTAATTTTCTGAATGTTGAGCTTTAAGCCAACTTTTTCACTCTCCTCTTTCACTTTCATCAAGAGGCTCTTTAGTTCTTCTTCACTTTCTGCCATAAGGGTGGTGTCATCTGCATATCTGATATTTCTCCAGGTTATTGATATTTCTCTAGGTTATTGATATTTCTCCAGGCAGTCTTGATTCCAGCTTGTGCTTCCCCCAGCCCAGCGTTTCTTATGATGTACTCTGTGTATAAATTAAATAAGCAGGGTGACAATATACAGCCTTGACATACTCCTTTTCCTATTTGGAACCAGTTCCATGTCCAGTTCTAACTGTTGCTTTCTGATCTGCACATAGGTTTCTCAAGAGGCAGGTCAGGTGGTCTGGTATTCCCATCTCTTGAAGAATTTTCCACAGTTTATTGTGATCCACACAGTCAAAGGCTTTGGCATAGTCAATAAAGCAGAAATTGATGTTTTTCTGGAATTCTCTTCCTTTTTTGATGATCCAGCGGATGTTGGCAATTTGATCTCTGGTTCCTCTGCCTTCTCTAAATCCAACTTGCACATTTGGAAGTTCAGGGTTCAGGTATGATTGAAGCCTGGCTTGGAGAATTTTGAGCATTACTTTACTAGCGTGTGAGATGAGTGCAATTGTGCGGTAGTTTGAGCATTCTTTGGCATTGCCTTTCTTTGGGATTGGAGCGAAAGCTGACCTTTTCCAGTCCTGTGGCTACTGCTGAGTTTTCCAAATTTGCTGGCATATTGAGTGCAGCACTTTCACAGCATCATGTTTTAGGATTTGAAATAGCTCAATTGGAATGCCATCACCTCCACTAGCTTTGTTCGTAGTGATGCTTCCTAAGGCCCACTTGACTTTGTGTTCCGGGATGTCTGGCTCTGTGTGAGTGATCATAGCATTGTGATTATCTGGGTCATGAAGATCTTTTTTGTACAGTTCTTCTGTGTATTCTTGCCACCTCTTCTTAATATTTCTGCTTCTGTTAGGTCCATACCTTTTCTGTCCTTTATTGAGCCCATCTTTGCATGAAATGTTCCCTTGGTATCTCTAATTTTCTTGAAGAGATCTCTAGTCTTTCCCACTCTATTGTTTTCCTCTATTTCTTTGCACTGATCACCGAGGAAGGCGTTCTTATTTCTCCTTGCTAGTCTTTGGAACTCTGCATTCAAATGGGTATATCTTTCCTTTTATCCTTTGTTTTCTGCTTCTCTTCTTTTCACAGCTATTTGTAAAGTCTCCTCAGGCAGCCATTTTGCTTTTTTGCATTTCTTTTTCTTGGGGATGGTCTTGATCCCTGTCTCCTGTACAGTGTCACAAACCTCCATCCATAGTTCATCAGGCATTCTGTCTATCAGATCTAATCCCTTGGGTCTATTTCTCACTTCCGTATAATCATAAGGGATTTGATTTAGGTCCTACCTGAATGGTCTAGTGGTTTTCCTACTTTCTTCAATTTAAGTCTGAATTTGGCAATAAGGAGTTCATGATCTGAGCCACAGTCAGCTCCCAGTCTTGTTTTTGTGGACTGTATAGAGCTTCTACATATTTGGCTGCAAAGAATATAATCAGTCTGATTTCAGTATTGACAATCTGGTGATGTCCATGTTTAGAGTCTTCTCTTGTGCTGTTGGAAGAATGTGTTTGCTATGACCAGTGTGTTCTCTTGGCAAAATTCTATTAGCCTTTGCCCTGCTTCATTCTGTATTCCAAGGCCAAATTTGCCTGTTACTCCAGGTGTTTCTTGACTTCTACTTTTGCATCCCAGTTCCCTATAATGAAAAGGACGTCTTTTCAGGGTGTTAGTTCTAGAAGGTCTTGTAGGTTGTCATAGAACTGTTCAACTTCAGCTTCTTCAGCATTACTGGTTGGGGCATAGACTTGAATTACCGTGATCTTGAATGGTTTGCCTTAGAAACGAACAGAGATCATTCTGTCATTTTTGAGATTGCATCCAAGTACTGCATTTTGGACTCTTCTGTTGACTATGATGGCTACTCCATTTATTGTAAGGGATTCTTGCCCACAATAGTAGATATAATGGTCATCTGAGTTTAATTCACCCATTCCAGTCCATCTTAGTTCACTGATTCCTAAAATGTCAGTGTTTACTCTTGCCATCTCCTGTTTGACCCCTTCCAGTTTGCCTTGATTCATGGACCTAACATTCCAGGTTCCTATGCATTATTGCTCTTTACAGCATCAGACTTTACTTCCATCACCAGTCACATCCACACTTGGGTGTTGTTTTTGCTTTGGCTCCCTCTCTTCATTCTTTCTGGAGTTATTTCTCCACTGATCTCCAGTAGCATATTGCACATCTACCGACTTGGGGAGTTAATCTTTCAGTATCCTATCCTTTTGCCTTTTCATACTGTTCATGGGATTCTCAAGGCAAGAATACTGAAGTGGTTTGCCATTTCCTTCTCCAGTGAACCACATTCTGTCAGACCTCTCCACCATGACCCGTCTGTCTTGGGTGGCCCTACACGGCATGGCTTATAGTTTCATTGAGTTAGACAAGGCTGTGGTCCATATGATCAGATCGGTTAGTTTTCTGTGATTGTGGTTTTCAGTCTGTCTGCCCTCTGATGGAGAAGGATAAGAGGCTTATGGAAGCTTCCTGATGGGCGGGGCCATGATCAGTAAATCTTTAATCCAATTTTCTGTTGATGGGTGGAGATGTGTTCCCTCCCTGCTATTCACCTGGGGCCAAACTGGTGGACCGAGAAGGTAATGGCATCCCACTCCAGTACTCTTGCCTGGAAAATCCCATGGATGGAGGAGCCTGCAAGGCTGAAGTCCATGGGGTTGCTGAGGGTCGGACATGACTGAGCGGCTTCACTTTCACTTTTCAGTTTCATGCATTGAAGAAGGAAATGGCAACCCACTCCAGTGTTCTTGCCTGGAGAATCCCAGGGACGGGGGAGCCTGGTGGGCTGCCGTCTATGGGGTCACAGAGTCGGACACGACTGAAGTGACTTAACAGCAGTAGCAACAGCAAACTGGTGGAGGTAGTGAAGATAATGGCGGCTTCCTTCAAAAGATCCCATGCAAGTACCGCTACACTCAGTGCCCCCAACCCTGCAGCAGGCCACCACCGACCCACGCCTCCGCTGGAGATGTGGATGCTCCCGGGCAGGTCTGGGTCAGTCTCTTGTGGGGTCACTGCTCCTTTCTCCTGGGTCCTGGTGCACATAATGTTCTGTTTGTGCCCTCCAAGAGTCTATTTCCCAGTCCTGTGTAAGTTCTGGTAGCTCTGCTGCTGCTGCTGCTGCGTCGCTTCAGTCGTGTCCGACTCTGTGCGACCCCATAGATGGCAGCCCACTAGGCTCCCCCGTCCCTGGGATTCTCCAGGCAAGAACACTGGAGTGGGTTGCCATTTCCTTCTCCAATGCATGAAAGTAAAAAGTGAAAGTGAAGTCGCTCAGTCGTGTCCGACTCTTAGCAACTGCATGGACTACAGCCTACCAGGCTCCCCTGTCCATGGGAGTTTCCAGGCAAGAGTGCTGGAGTGGGTTGCCCTTGCCTTCTCCTCTGGCAGCTCTTTGGTGGGGTTAATGGTGACCTCCTTCAAGAGGCTTATGCCACACCCAGGTCTGCTGCACCCAGAGCCCTGTCCCTGTGGCAGTCCACTGCTGACCCGTACCTCCACAGGAGATGCTCAAACACAGTTCTGTCTCAGTATCTGTGGGGTCCCTGGGTCCTGGTGTGCACAAGGTTTGTTTGAGCCCTCTGAGCATCTCTGGTGGGAATGGGGTATGATTCTAGACGTGAATCGCCCCTCCTACCATCTTGCTGGGACTTCTCCTTTGTCCTTGGACATGGGTCATGTATCTCCTCACCGCTGCCCCAGCACCGTGCAGCCGATAGACTTTAGATGCTGGTTCAAGTCTAACTGGTCTGTAAGACTTTAGTAACACATAGAGCAATTGGGGCATGAGGGACAAATTAGATATCCAATTCCTGAGAGTATGCAGTCAGACCTGGAAATTGTCTCATCTGTTTCTTTTTTTTTTCCCTAAATTGAAAAAAAAAGTTATATTTGGCTGTGCTGAGTCTTCGCTGCTGTGTGCAGGCTTTCTCGAGTTGCAGTTAGTGGGGGCTACTCTCTAGTAGTGGTGCTAGGGCTTCTCATTGCAATGGGTGCTCTTACTGTGGGACCAAGAATCAAACCTGTGTCCCCTACACTGGCAGACAGACTCTGAACCACTGAACAACCAGGGAAGTCCCTCTTAGCTGCTGCTTTGTTCCGGGAAGCAAGAAAGCCAAGATTTCCTTAATTTTTTGAGAGTCAGTTAACAGTTCTTCTTTGGACACCTTATGTCCCTTAGAGGCTAACTCTTGTAACAGATGCACAGTTTCTCTGTTCAGTTCTACACCACAAAAGCAAATCGTCTACATATTCAGTTAAAACAGTCATTAGGAAAGTGTCCACCAGCCCAATCAGCTTGAAGTATTTGAGAAAAATAAGTAGGGCTTTCAGTGTATCCTCGTGGCATCTAGGTGTTCAGATGGTCTCCCCATGCAAAGTCAAAAGGACGTTGGCTTTTCTCTTACGCCAGAATACGAAAGAACACACTGCATAGGTCTCTTACTGCAAAATGACAGGTGTCTGCTGGAATGCCTGAGAGTAAGGTGTGAGGATGAGGAAGCACAGGGTGGTGAGGAATCACAGTGGTATTTATAGCTCTCATGTCCTGTTGCATTTGACTTTTTTGCCAGCAAAATGGGGGTACTGCAAGGACTAGCATGAGGAATTGTAAGTTCATTCTCAAGGAATTTCTGAATAACAAGAATGCCTCTGGTCTAAATAGGTTTTGTCAGGACTTCCCTGGTGGCTAAGCCTGCACTCACAGTGTAAGGGGCCCAGGTTCCATCTCTGGTCAGGGAACTAGATTTCTGTATGCCTAAACGAAGACCCAGTGCAGGCAAGTAAATAAATATTTAGGAAAAAAACGAAATAGTTATTGCCAAATACTGGGTAGAGGCTTGGGATTGTCAATAATTGTTGTTGTTATTTTTCAGTTGCTTTTTATTTATTTTTGGCTCTGCTGAGCAGCATGTGAGATCTTAAATCCTCCACCAGGCATCAAACTCGTGCCTTCTGAAGTGAAAGTGAGGCACCCTAACCACTGGACCGCCAGGGAAACCTCATCAGTAGTTATTCTAATTGAAGTGGCTGACTTGATTTTTCCAAATTCTGAGGAGGACAAGGACCACAATTCCTCAGGCACTGGTAACTGAGTCGTCCATTTCCCCTTATCTGTCTGAGCTTTTGTTTTCCCAGCCATGTTTCTTGGTCATTATGTTCTGGTCTGAATTGAAGTCTTCTAACTCTAAAATCACTTCACCCTTCAGGAAGTATGGGCATTACATGCCTCTAAGAGGGCTCATCCTATCAAATGAATTGGAGTGCATTTCACCAAAAGGAACACGTGTCTTCATGAGATAGTTCTAACTGGAATATTATTGTTTCTGTATGTTTACAAAATATCTATGTTTAAAACTCACATAGGTAAATTAGAAACACCTGTCATTTGAGTTTTCTGTTTACTCTGGGGGAGAGGGCAGTGAATGAGGGTAGGGCTGAGAATGGATAAGGTTGCCCCCATGTCTACAAGGGCCTTAGAATTTAGAAGTTGCCCCTCTGAATGTTATTTCAGTTTCCCCTGAGGTGTTTGTGAGGAGAGGGAATACCTTCTCATAGTCCTGGGAGCACCCCTGTTCCTTATTAAAATCATCATGTCCTGAATCTAATTTAAACCTGTGGCAGCCTTTTTAAATTTTATTTTTGGCCTTGCCACACAGTATGTGGGATCTTAGTTCCCTGACCAAGAATTGAACCCTGAGCCTCCTTCATTGGAAGCTTGGAGTCTTAACCACTGGACTGCCAGGGAAGTTGCACATGGCAGTCTCTTTTAAAATGTCCAGGTTTTTTTGCATTAAAAACAGATGTGGTTCTTTTCTTTTTTTAATATAAATTTATTTATTTTAATTGGGGGCTAATTACTTTACAATATTGTAGTGGTTTTGCCATACATTGACATGGATCCGCCATGAGTGTACATGTGTTGCCCATCCTGAACCCCCCTCCCATCTCCCTCCCCATCCCATCCCTCTGGGTCATCCCGGTGCACCAGCCCTGCGCACCCTGTCTCATGCGTTGAACCTGGACTGGCAATCTGTTTCACATATGGTAATATACATGCTTCAATGCCATTCTCCCAAATCATCCCACCCTTGCCCTCTCCCACAGAGTCCAAAAGACTGTTCTATACATCTGTGTCTCTTTTGCTGTCTCGCATATAGGGTTATCATTACCATCTTTCTAAATTCCATATATATGCATTAGTATACTGTATTGGTGTTTTTCTTTCTGGCTTACTTCACTCTATAATAGGCTCCAGTTTCATCCACCTCATTAGAGCTGATTCAAATGCATTCTTTTTAATGGCTGAGTAATAGTCCATTGTGTATATGTACCACAGCTTTCTTATCCATTCATCTACTGGTGGACATCTAGGTTGCTTCCATGTCCTGGCTATTATAAACAGTGCTGCGATGAACACTGGGGTACACGTGTCTCTTTCAATTCTGGTTTCCTCAGTGTGTATGCCCAGCAGTGGGATTGCTGGATCATAAGGCAGTTCTATTTCCAGTTTCTTAAGGAATCTCCATACTGTTCTCCATAGTGGCTGTACTAGTTGCATTCCCACTAACAGTGTAAGAGGGTTCCCTTTTCTCCACACCCTCTCCAGCACTTATTGCTTGTATAACAAGCAATGGATAACAGCCATTTTGGATAACAGCCATTCTGACTGGTGTGAAATGGTACCTCATTGTGGTTTTGATTTGTATTTCTCTGATAATGAGTGATGTTGAGCATCTTTTCATGTGTTTGTTAGCCATCTGTATGTATTCTTTGGAGAAATGTCTGCTTAGTTCTTTGGCCCATTTTTTGATTGGGTCGTTTATTTTTCTGGAATTGAGCTGCAGGAGTTGCTTGTATATTTTTGAGATCAATTATTTGTCGGTTGCTTTGTTTGCTATTATTTTCTCCCATTCTGAAGGCTGTCTTTTCACCTTGCTTATAGTTTCCTTTATTGTGCAAAAGCTTTTATGTTTAATTAGGTCATATTTGTTTACTTTTGCTTTTATTTCCAATACTCTGGGAGGTGGGTCATAGAGGATCCTGCTGTGATTTATGTCGGAGAGTGTTTTGCCAATGTTCTCCGCTAGGAGTTTTATAGTTTCTGGTCTTACGTTTAGATCTTTAATCCATTTCGAGTTTATTTTTGTGTATGGTGTTAGAAAGTGTTCTAGTTTTATTCTTTTACAAGTGGTTGACCAGTTTTTCCAGCACCACTTGTTAAAGAGATTGTCTTTTCTCCATTGTATATTCTTGCCTCCTTTGTCAAAGATAAGGTGTCCATAGGTGCGTGGATTTATCTCTGGGCTTTCTATTTTGTTCCATTGATCTATATTTCTGTGTTTGTGCCAGTACCATACTGTCTTGATGACTGTGGCTTTTTAGTAGAGCCTGAAGTTAGGCAGGTTGATTCCTCCAGTTCCATTCTTCTTTCTCAAGATCGCTTTGGCTATTCAAGGTGTTTTGTATTTCCATACAAATTGTGAAACTATTTGTTCTAGTTCTGTGAAAAATACCATTGGTAGCTTGATAGGGGTTGCATTGAATCTATAGATTGCTTTGGGTAGTATATTCATTTTCACTATATTGATTCTTCCAATCCATGAACATGGTATATTTCTCCATCTATTTGTGTCCTCTTTGATTTCTTTCACCAGTATTTTATAGTTTTCTATATATAGGTCTTTTGTTTCTTTATGTAGATATATTCCTAAGTATTTTATTCTTTTCATTTCAATGGTGTATGGTATTGTTTCCTTAATTTCTCTTTCTGTTTTCTCATTGTTAGTGTATAGGAATGCAAGGGATTTCTGTGTGTTAATTTTATATCCTGCAACTTTACTATATTCATTGATTAGCTCTAATAATTTTCTAGTGGAGTCTTTAGGGTTTTCTATGTAGAGGATCATGTCATCTGCAAACAGTGAGAGTTTTACTTCTTTTCCAATCTGGATTCCTTTTATTTCTTTTTCTACTCTGATTGCTGTGGCCAAAACTTCCAAAACTATGTTGAATAGTAGTGGTGAGAGTGGGGACTCTTGTCTTGTTCCTGACTTTAGGGGAAATGCTTTCAGTTTTTCACCATTGAGGATAATGTTTGCTGTGGGTTTGTGATACATAGCTTTTATTATGTTGAGATATGTTCTTTCTATTCCTGCTTTCTGGAGGGTTTTTTTTTTTTAAATCATAAATGGATGTTGAATTTTGTCAAAGGCTTTCTCTGCATCAATTGAGATAATCATATTGTTTTTATCTTTTAATTTGTTAATGTGATGTATTACATTGATTGATTTGTGGATATTGAAGAATCTTTGCACCCCTGGGATAGAGCCCACTTGGTCATGATGTATGATCTTTTTAATATGTTGTTGGATTCTGTTTGCTAGAATTTTGTTAAGGATTTTTGCATCTATGTTCATCAGTGATATTGGCCTGTAGTTTTCTTTTTTGTGTGGCATCTTTGTCTGGTTTTGGTATTAGGGTGAGGGTGGCCTCATAGAATGAGTTTGGAAGTTTACCTTCCTCTGCAATTTTCTGGAAGAGTTTGAGTAGGATAGGTGTTAGCTCTTCGCTAAATTTTTTGGTAGAATTCAGCTGTGAAGCCGTCTGGACCTGGGCTTTGTTTGCTGGAAGATTTCTGATTACAGTTTCAATGTCCGTGCTTGTGATGGGTCTGTTAAGATTTTCTATTTCTACCTGGTTCAGTTTTGGAAAGTTGTACTTTTCTAAGAATTTGTCCATTTCTTCCACGTTGTTCATTTTATTGGCATATGGTTGCTGATAGTAGTCTCTCATGATCCTTTGTATTTCTGTGTTGTCTGTTGTGATTTCTCCATTTTCATTTCTAATTTTGTTGATTTGATTCTTCTCCCTTTGTTTCTTGATGAGTCTGGCTAATAGTTTGTGAATTTTATTTATCTTCTCAAAAAACCAGCTTTTAGATTTGTTGATGTTTGCTATGGTCTCCTTTGTTTCTTTTGCATTTATTTCTGCCCTAATTTTTAAGATTTCTTTCCTTCTACTAACCCTGGGGTTCTTCATTTCTTCCTTTTCTAGTTGCTTTAGGTATAGAGTTAGGTTATTTATTTGACTTTTTTCCCCTTGTTTCTTGAGGTGTGCCTGTATTGCTATGTACCTTCCCCTTAGCACTGCTTTTACAGTGTCCCACAGGTTTTGGGTTGTTGTGTTTTCATTTTCATTCATTTCTGTGCATATTTTGATTTCTCTTTTGATTTCTTCTGTGATTTATTGGTTATTCAGCAGCGTGTTGTTCAGCCTCCATATGTTGGAAATTTTAATAGTTTTTCTCCTGTAATTAAGATCTAATCTTACTGCATTGTGGTCAGAAAAGATGCTTGGAATGATTTCAATGTTTTTGAGATGTGATTCTTTTCAAAACGACTGAAATTTGGGCTGGGTGGTTTTCATGGGCCACTGAACTGTTGTTTATAATGTGGAAGCTTTCTTTTTCTCCTTTCTGTAAGGTTTTGGAGAGTTGGCAGCCAGTAGTGACAAACACATTAGAAAGCAGAGTAGGCTAATCAAGCTCATATCTTTTAAACAATCATGCCTATTTTTCATCTAATCCTTCTGTAAAAGGAAACAGTGTTAAAGAAAAAAAAAAAGAGTGCAGTACTGGATCTTTCTGATGGTCCAGAAAACTCTGTGGAGCCATGCTGGAGTGTTGTTTGCAATGTCTTTTCAAATCTTTTGAAATAATCAAAAATAGTCTCTTGACCTTTGTTTGCATTGACAGATTTTGCCTACCTGTTTTCTTTCTTTTTTAAAAAATGCTTAAATATTTACTTGACTGCATCAAGTTGTAGTTGCAAAATGTGGGATTTTTCCTTGTGGTGCACAGACTCTCTAGTTGTGGCATGAGGGCTCAGTAGTTGCAGTGGGTTTAGTTGCTCTTCCCCAGCCAGGGATCAAACTCACGTCCCCTGCACTGCAAGGTGGATTCTTAACCACCGGACCACCAGGGAAGTCCCTAGCTAGCTTTTTCTAATTGAGGGCCCAAATAAACCAATTTAGGTAAGTCACAAGTGCTTCATTTGGGCCATCTCAGGGAGAACTTATCGTTAGTCAGACATGCCATTTATTTAAATACTTGGAAGTGTCAGATCCTTAAGTATTACATATAAACACAGCTAAGGTTCCAATAGGTGATTGTCTGTCAAGAAGCTGTTGGGCCTTTGAGGCATGACTTCCCATTCTTGATCTGGCTGCCTAATTTAGATATGATCTAACCAACTTAAAAAAATATTTATTTCTATCTATCTATTTTGACCATGCCAAGTCTTAGTTGAGGCACATGGGATCTTTGGTGGTAGTTTAGCTGCTAAGTCATGTCTGACTCTTGCAACCCCATGGACTGTAGCCCACCAGGCTCCTCTGTTCATGGGATTTCCCAGGCAAGAATACTGGAGTGGGTGGCCATTTCCTTCTTGAGTTGCATGCAGACTCTTAGTTGTAGTGTGTGGGACCTAGTTCCCAGACCAGGCATGGAACCCAGACTCCCTGCATTGGGAGAGCAGAGGGTTAGCCACTGGATCACCAGGGCAGTGCCTGAACAACTCTGAGGACAGTATGATGAATCAAATGCATTCAGCTTCTTAGTCCCACTCCCCAAGGAGTTACCCTTGACTCGGCTCAACTCTTACATGTCTCGATTTCTCGCTCCAACAGTCTAAAACCACCACAGTGCTTAGAGCACTAGGCGATCAGCCTGTGTAGCACGTGTCTCTGTGCCAGGGTCCAGCCCCGGCTGATCCAGGGTATTCGAAGGAGAGACAGCGTAAGCGAGGATCAGGAAACAACTGCTTAATTAAACGTTAATTAAGGATATAAAGAGTAATAGAATAAGGATAGCTCAGTAGAAAAATTCAGTGGAGAAAAGAGGCTGAGTAGCTTGGTTTACGCGGGAGACCAATAAAACTTCAAGACAAGAAGTTTGCACCACTTACGTAGGCCGCAGGCGTCCTTCCGTTCTCCCGAAGGAGAGGAGACACTGAGGCCTCCCTGGTCGGATCTTAGAAGCCCAGGCATAATTAGCAAGCATGGCGGGTTCCACGCTCCAGATGGAGACTCAGCCAGAATTTGAGAGATAGAGTGACATGGGGAGACCAAGTTTCAGTGAACAAGGCCCACACTTTATTTTCCAAAGTAGTTTTTATACCTTAAGTTATGCATAGAGGATAATGGGGGAAGGGGTGGAGTCATGCAAGGACAGCAGTTCCTGGTTCTAATCAAAGCCAGGCTTTCAAACTTATCATATGCAAAAGTTCAGGTGATTTACATCATCTTCTGGCCAGGAGGCCTGTTAATATTTTAAGAAACTTATATTTCTCTAAAGGTGATTATTCCAAAGTCAGGCACCAGCCTCCAAAAAAGCATTGGACAAAGCTGCATTTTACATTTCTATACACCCATTATATCAATCAATACACTGCCAAGGACACAGTAGGTAAGGAGTATGGAGACTTAGCAGCAAACATTGGCCCAATAAGCGAAAAACCCTTCACCAATATAATTTGTAATCAATCTTTTAACTACTCAAAGGAATCTGTGTTTAGACAGTTTAGAACATCTCCTGCCTCTCACAGTTGGGAGGCTCTGAACAATCACATGTGGCTGGAAAAACCTATTCAGGCAGGCTAGAGGATTTCCAAAGGAGTTTGTAGGTTAAACACTGTCACACCCAGGAATTATTAACTGGAGCTGTAAGCTAACTCTTTTTTCAGAGAGAGATAGTAGGGGACAGCCCCCGTAAAGTCAGAGGTGTAGGTGAAAGCACAAAGCAGAAAGTAGGCAGACTCTGGTTTTGGGGGTAGATGCTCAAGAATTTCCAGGGGAACTCCTGAGGCTCGATCCCGCCTTTGCATATGCCGAGCCTCCTACCTCATGACCTTTGTCATGGGCGGAGTTCCTCACGCTGGCTCCCGGCAGTGATAGAATTCCAGTTGAGCTATTCCAGATCCTGAAAGATGATGCTGTGGAAAGTGCTGCACTCAATATGCAATATGCCGGCTCCCGGCATCTCTGGGTCAGTCCTCCAGACACTTGCACTAGGTTTTCAGATGCCTGAGGACACCTTGTGGCCAGAAAGAGCAAGTTTCTTTTCTTCACGGTTGGATAATTCAGTCTTTCATTTCACTGGCAGTTTCTTGAAACCGTTTTTCAAGTGAAGCCAAACTAATGAGAACTAGCCACCTATGTCTCCTGCCCTGACCACACCACCACCTTGGTCCTTGCTTAGGAAAATACAGCAGGGCTCCTCAAGGCCCCAAGTCTAAAGTAAAAATAGCTCAAATGAAAATTGATGTCTTTGAAATGGGTTCCTCAGCTGTCAAAAGCTTAAAGTCACATGCTTATGTTACAGTAAACAATGTACCTTGTAGTGGGGCACTCACACTGTACACGTCTTAGAGACAGGAGGCATGCACACCACAACATCCCATGCAGGGCCACGTGGGAAAGATACAAGGGTAGTCAGGAGGCAAAAGACTCGGGGTTGGGGGGGCAGCCTTTACTGGGACGCGAGTCACGGCAGAGCGAGCCGTTTAGGATTGGCTAGCTTGAATAATTTTGGTGGGCTTTGGACTACAGGGGTGGCCCCTAGTTGTGTGGCCCTGGCCTTGGGATGATTAAGATGGGAAATATTGCTGGTGAGGGAGGGAGAGGGTGAGTACAGGCCAGATGGAGGAGGTCTGGCTTTGAATTTGTTAGTTTGCACATCAAAGGCATGCTTCTAGCTGGGCTCTTTGCTATCTCTTAAAATGTCCAGCCCTGGAAGGGATGGTTTCTTCCCAGCCAGAAAGGTTTTATAAGATACCAAAATATCATAATACACAGAACATTTAAAAATACTTACAATTAGCCCTTTGATGTTTTGACATATTAAAGAAAGTTTGAGGTGTTGATAGAAAGGTGGAGATTTTTAGAGAGTATGACATAAGTTGCCCTAAACAGCATAGAGTATTTTACAATGTGTAAAGGAGAGATACAAACAGAAGTGTTGCAGGACGGAGGGCCCCTTCCAGGACCTAAGAGTGGCCTCTAATAACACTTGGAAAGGAATCATCCAAGGAGACACATGTGCTGACAAAGTAAGAGACTTCACTGGGAAGGGACGCCTGGGCAGAGAGCAGTAGGGTAAGGGGAACCTAGGAGAACTGCTCTGCCACATGCTCACAGTCTCGGGTTTTATGGTGATGGGATTAGTTTCTGGGTTGTCTCCAGCCAATCATTCTGACTCAGAGTCTTTCCAGGTGGGGCACGTATTGCTCAGCCAAGATGGATGCCAGCAAGGAGGATTCTGGGAGGTGGTAAGACACGTGGCATCTCATTTTGACCTCTCCTGAACTCTTGCGGCTGGTGGTGGCTTGTTAGTTCCATGTTCCTTGCCAGGACCTCCTGTCATAAAATAACTCATGAAAATGGTTACTGTGGTACCTGGCCAGGGTGGGTGGTATCAGTCAGTGTGTTTCGCCTAATAGAAGTGCGAGGAGTCACTGTAGGCTGGCCCTCAACTCAGGTCCCCATCGCATGGTGGGTGATGGTACATGTGTGCCTAGTCATGTCCGACCCTTTGCAACCCTATGGACCATAGCCCGCCAGTCTCCTCGGTCCACGGGGTTCTCCAAGGCAAGAATACTGGAGTGGGTTGCCATTTCCTTCTCCAGGGGATCTTTCTGACCCAGGGATTGAACCTGTATCTCGTGTGTCTCCTTGCATTGGCAAGTGGATTCCTTACCGCTGAACTGCCTGGGAAGCCTCCCTCCCCCATTGTACAGCATTAGCTAAAATTTATCTGAAATGTGGAGGGTCTCTAACATTATCTTGGTGGAGTTGTGAAGTGTTAGGCATATGGGCAGGTCAGGTTATGCTGTTGGAGGTGTTGATGCAAGTAGTCAATAAACAATCTATAATAAGAATAGAAAAGAGTTTTATTCAAGCCAAACTGAGGACTGTAGCCTGGGAAACAACTCTCTGGAGCAGTCCCCTCAGAGCTACTAAGAGGTAGTGGAGGACCAGTACATACTTTTTCTTTTTTTGGCTGGGAAATACATGTAGATAAGCATATGTTTTGGTAAAAGATTACTGCTAATCACAAAGAACAGACATCTCAAGTTAATGCTTTTAGTGATTTTTCATCTATGGGGAGATGCAGGAATCTGGGATCCTTGAAATTCTTTCTTAAATATGCATCTTAACTATCTAGGAGCCCCTTTATCCAAAGCATAGAATGGTTCACCCTGTTTTCCCCATCCCCAGTACCCTTCAGTGGGTGACTGCAGCGGGTTGTGACTTAATCCTCTGTATGACTGGAAGATGAGGGACATGCTTCTGTTATAGCTAAAGCAGATGTACAACGTATGTTTGACAGGCTATAAGACAGAGTGTTTTTAAAATTAGTTTTGGCTGTGCTGGGTCTTCGTTGCTGCACGTGTGCTCTCTCTAGTTGTGGCAAGCAGGGGCTGCTCTGTGGCAGTGGCTTTGCTTGCTGCAGAGCACGGGCTCTAGAGTGTCAGCTCAGTAGTTGAGGTGTATGCACTGAGTTGTCCTGTGGCATGTGGGATCTTCCTGGATCAGGGATTGAACCTGTGTCCCCTGCATTGGCAGAAAGATTCTTAACCACTGGACCACCAGGGAAGTCCAAGACAGAGTATTTTTGTTAGCATAAAGTTCAACTTAAATCATGTATGCCCTAATGACTTCACTATGCCTCATTATGTGAAAATTTCTTCCATCAGGGGGTGTGAAATGATGAGTACATATAACTTATGTTATGTTTAATTATATTGGCATATAATTAAAGGTAAGGGGTGATTATCAGGGTCATGGTTGAAAGCTGGAAGACAGCAGTAGGAAAAAGCCCTGTGGAGTGAGTGGTTCTCTTACCAGGGGCTCCAGGGGTTAACTGGTTAAGAGGCAGGTACCTCCTGGGGAAGCAGCAGTTTCCATTAATTTTCAGAATGGTGCAGATAGTAGTAATTTTTTCCAGACCAACCCACCCATGCCTTTTTAGAAGAGCCCAGTGTTGCATATTTTAAGAAATTTATTGAACACAACAAAAATGTTGGAACACTGAAGGCAGTAGGAGTATGTTGGTGAGTTCTTGCCTTTTGGCTTCAGAAATCTGGTGGCACAGATGAGTAATATGCCTATACAAGTGTCTGCCATGACCGGAGCATAATGAGTAGCTCCTGCAAAAGGTTTGAGGGGGTCCATAAAGTCTATTTGCCATCAGCTCTAGGAACCCCCCACTCCTAGTTTGGGAAGTAAGCCCATCAATTTTATTGCCAGTGGAGTTTTAAAATGTGGAATAAGGTGCATTCCAACACGGGGGGGGGGGGCGGGGAGAGGGGTGTCCCAGCATTCTATCTAGGCCCTTAGGGCAAAGTCCTCTCAATGTTTTTTCTGTTTTATGGATGTCCTCAGTCACTTAGTCGTGTCTCTTTGCGACCCCATGGACTGCAGCACGCCAGGCCTCCTTCCCTGTCCATTACCAACTCCCAGAGTTTACTCAAACTCAAGTCCATTGAGTCAGTGATGCCATCCAACCATTTCATCCTCGGTTGTCCCCTTCTCCTCCCACTTTCAATCTTTCCCAGCATCAGGGTCTTTTCAGATGAGTCAGTTCTTTGCATCAGGTGGCCAAAGTATTGGAGTTTCAGCTTCAGCATCAGTCCTTCCAATGAATATTCAGGACTGATTTCCTTTAGGATGGACTGGTTGGATCTCCTTGCAGTCCAAGGGACTCTCAAGAGTCTTCTCCAACACCACAGTTCAAAAGCATCAATTCTTTGGCACTCAGCTTTCTTCATAGTCCAACTCTCACATCCATACATGACCACTGGAAAAACCATAGGCTTGGCTAGATGGACCTTTGTTGGCAAAGTAATGTCTCTGCTTTTGAATATGCTATCTAGGTTGGTCCTAACTTTCCTTCCAAGGAGTAAGCGTCTTTTAATTTCATGGCTGCAGTCAGCATCTGCAGTGATTTTGGAGCCCAAAAAATAAAAGTCTGTCACTGTTTCTGTTGTTTCCCCATCTGTTTGCCATGAAGTGGTGGGACCGGATGCCATGATCTTAGTTTTCTGAATGTTGAGCTTTAAGCCAACTTTTTCACTCTCCTCTTTCACTTTCATCAAGACTCTTTAGTTCTTCTTTGCTGTTTGCCGTAAGGGTGGTGTCATCTGCATATCTGAGATTATTGATATTTCTCCTGGCAATCTTGATTCCAGCTTGTGCTTCATCCAGCCCAGTGTTTCTCATGATGTGTCCTGCCTATAAGTTAAATAAGCAGGGTGACAATATACAGCCTTGGCATACTCCTTTCCTGATTTGGAACCAGTCTGTTGTTCCATGTTGTTCTAACTGTTGCTTCCTGACTTGCATACAGATTTCTCAGGAGGCAGGTCAGGTGATCTGGTATTCCCATCTCTTTCAGAATTTTCCACAGTTTGTGGTGATCCACACAAAGGCTTTGGCATAGTCAATAAAGCAGAAATAGATGTTTTTCTGGAATTCTTTTTGTGTTTTTGATAGTGCAATGGATGTTGGCAATTTAATCTCTAGTTCCTCTGCCTTTTCTAAATCCAGCTTGAAATCTGGACGTTCACGGTTCATGTACTGTTGAAGCCTGGCTTGAAGGATTTTTAGCATTACTTTACTAGCATGTGAGATGAGTGCAATTGTGCGGTAGTTTGAGCATTCTTTGGCATTGCCTTTCTTTGGGATTGGAATGAAAACTGACCTTTTCCAGTCCTGTGGCCACTGCTGAGTTTTCCAGATTTGCTGGCATATTTGGGCCAAGGTCATATATAGCATCAGGTCTGAGATGTAGGTATAGGTCTCAGAAACTCAAGTCAGCTTATTGTGTACTGAAATAAGCCTCTGAAGCTTTGAGGTTTTATTATGTGCATGGATGTTTGTGACCTGAACTTATGTTTGGGTAATTGTGAGGCAAATGTTATGACTTCTTTATTCCTAAAGGGGTGACCTTGGATAAGTTGTTCTTGGTGGTGGGACCAGACAGCTAGACCATTGGCAGTGGCCTAATGATATGCAATAAAGGGTGCAGATATGCTTGACTTAAAAGACAGATTCTGAGAGCCCTCTCACTTCTCTCCAATTGTGTGTAGGCAGAGGGCAGGTGCAGCCTTAGAGGGTACTTCCTAATTAAGGTGGGGTTGCAAGAAAGGCCTGTTGGGGGCTAAGTCCTTTCTCTCCAGGTCTTTAATTCTTCATTCTGTTAAGTATGACTACTGTCACATGCAATAAAGACTCATGGTTACTATTGCATGCAGTAAAAAAAATTTAACTATGGCAAAAATGAAGATGAGCCATGTCTCTATCTTTATGGGAAACCATTACTGTTAATCCCAGGAATGCAGGACTGTCAATATTGCCCCCCCCCCTTTTTTACATCTGCAACCAAGCAGTTCTTCAAAGAGTGTTTAAGACACAAGATGGTGGGGAAAAAAAAAATGATCTGTGATATCCTCACTTTTGAGGCCCCAGCCCTCCACAGACACACATTCCCAGTGTCCTTATTATCCTATAGCATTGTTTACTTAAAAAAAATTTTTTTTTTTTTGGTTGTGCTGGGTCTTTGTTGCTGCACACAGGCTTTCTCTAGTTGCACCGAGTGGTGACTACTATTCGTCGCGGTGCCACAGGCTCTAGACGTGCCGGTTTCAGGTTAGTTACTCTGAGACATGTGGGATCTTCCCAGACCAGGAATTGAACCCACATCCTCTTCATTGGCAGGCAGATTCTTATCCATTATACCACCATGTAAGTCTGTGTTGTTTACTTTCTTCACAGCCCTAATTTTCATTTATAAACCCAGACTGTGCTGTTTATTAACCGTCTCTTTCCCCCCAGAAATTTGAGTACCAGGATGTTTTATGCCCATGTCTGGAGTGCACAGCACCCTATCTCTGCTAAATTGTGTATGTTTTGAGCCTACAGTGCCTAGTAGAGGAGTGATGCTGAAAAATGAGCATCAAGAGCATGGTTTCTGAGCAAGAAAGTCTTGCTTGGACTAGTAACTGTCTTTATCCCTTGTTAGGTTTGTGTTTTTGACAATTTATCGAAACTCATAAAGCCTCAGTTGATTTGATATTTCGAAAAGGAGATAATATCTAACACAAGTCCAAATCCTGTAAGATGACTTTTTGGACAATCATTTACCGATACAACCTATTATCATTTATGGTTTATGTCTATCCTTATTGTGATTTGTTCTGCCCTTCTGTTTGAATACAAGTGTGAACCTGGTAGTTTTTTTTTTTAATTAAATTTTATTTTCTTATTGGAGTATAGTTGCTTTACAGTGTTGTGTTAGCTGCTGCAGTACAGTGAAATGAATCAGCTATGGGTATACATATATCCCCTCCAACCTGGTAGTTTTTGGCAAGAAGGCACTAACAAAAAAAGATTGAAAATTTTAATTAAGAACAAATGAGAAATCCATTTTGACAAAAATTGTACTATGGAAAAATAAAATCTGCCTAAAGAAAAATATACATGGTAATACTGAGTTTAATGTTTAATGATTAACCTGAAAAAAACACCAAGTTGATGTAAAAATCCACAATTACAATAGGATGTTTCAATATATCCTAATATTTGTTAGTATAGAAGTTTTTTGAAAGAATTAATAAAACACTTCTTAAAAATCTACAGAAGCATTAGACCTAAAAAACAAAGGAACATCGTTTTCAGTCACATACAATTAAACATAACTGAAAATGTACTGAGGAATTATGTTCAACTAACTGAGTAACTGGAAATAGCCACAATTTATCTGATAAGAGGAAGGTGCCGATTCTCACATGGAAGGACTGGGTCACAGATACCGCTGAACAGTGCAGTAGAGGAACACACAGCAGGATCATGTGGTTCCTTTGATCGCGCCATCATAGCTATCGTGGAATCAGGAGCCCTCGGCCACTAGCAGGATCAACAGAACCAAGTGTTTACTACACAGATTAGACCTTATACAAATACAATCTAGAGGAGGGGAGTCAGTGCGTCACAAAACTTTTTCAGCCACAACAGTCTTAAATTTGTTGCCCAGTGGACACATGAGCACTTAAAGGAGAATCCAAACTGTGCTGGATCTTTGTTGTGGAACAGGTCTGAGAAAGTGGAAGTCATGTAGGTGGGGGTAACCAGGATACTTTGGACTGGCTGAGCCAAGAATCAGGAAAATGGGCTGGAACCAGGTATATGTGAAACTACTATGTGGCTCAAAAACTAAGGCCTTCTTCACTTTGCCTTCCAGATGTCATGCAAGGGAGGCTAGTGGTGAATTCTAACATAGAACCCTAAAAAGAACAGGTTCTAGAAAATGTAGGTCACTGTGTATTACTCATGTTGACAGAACACACTCCAAGAGACCATCTCCAATCTACGTTTTATGGTCCTGTCACAGGTCTCTCTTCTTTTCATAAATATAGACTTACTGGTCTGTTAGTGTTATTACAAAAATAAATAAAAGTTTAAATGTTAATAGCATGACATTTCTAGCTACTTTTTAATCTCATAGACTTGAAGCCCTGTGAGAGAAACCGCATCAGTTATGTTCACTGTTCACAGCACAGGCACATAGTAGGTGCTGAATATGAATGGAGGGATGGTAATGCTACTAGTTGACTTCAGAGATATCTTATAGTTATTCTAACTGCATTATGGGTAAAAGAGACCCTAAATGGTGATATCAGAATACTGTAGGAGGATTTTTAATGTGCTCTTGGGGGAAAAAATTTCACTACAGTGCAAAGGTGTTGTAGTTATAAATTTAAATCTAAAGTAACCAAACTCGCAAACAATGTAAAGGTGCTTCATTTAAGTATGCAGGTGATGTCAACATGGGTCTCTTTTCTTAATGTAAAGCCTATTACCCAAATCACAGTCAGATGGAATGACAGAGTTGAGAGAAAATGTATAACTAAGTCAAATAAGATTATACTCTATGATAAACTTTGCATACTTACAACTTTATGCCAACTACTTATTAGCAAGGAAAATGGCTCTTTTGACAAAAGTTTTTCTAGTGAAAGAGGAATATTTACAGTGGGTAAGAAATATCCAGTATCTGCCACAGGGAGCCAATAGGAAAATCCCAACTACCAGTGTCATTATTCCATGACCCCTTTACTTACAGAACAATTTAAAAATTATTTATTTTGGCACATTATATAATGTTGGCACATTACATTATATTCCAATTCACCCATAATGCCAATTTCAAAATGGAAAGACAAAAATTCTATAAGCTAGTTTAAGGAAAAATACTACCCACTAAACTTGCTAAGTACTATTGCTTGAGGAGTTCTTACAGAATTGTTTCAACTCAGTCTTCATTTGCAAAGTTAACAAGTAGAATCCATAACTAATGGCTGAGTTTCAGAATAAGCCACTAATAAAGAGGATATGTTTTTAACTTTTAAAACATTTATTTCATGTGAATTTTCTGGAGTACTATTATATGTTAATTAATCCACATCAGGCTTTCCCATGTTATTTACATTTTATAGCATTTCTCTCCAGTAGTTTTAACATGACTTTGAATGTGTTTGTTAAGCTAGAAAACTCGGCTGTATTTATCAGTTATAATTCATCTAGTGTGCATTCTCATGACATGTTTATGTAAGGATGTGGGCCAATTGAAGGCTTTCCCACAGTGCTTACATTCAAGAAGTTTCTCTCCAGTGTGAATTCTCTCATGACTTCTGTATGAACTGGGTCGACTAAAGGCTTTCCCACAGTCTTTACATTTATATGGTTTCTCACCAGTGTGCACTCTCAAGTGACCTCGAAAGGTTGTGCGGTAAATGAATGCCTTCCCACATTCCTTACATTCATAGGGTTTCTCTCCAGTGTGAGTTCTTTCATGTACTTGAACATAACTGGAACAACTGAAGGCTTTACCACATATTTTACAATCATAGGGTTTCTCTCCTGTGTGAGTTCTTTCATGTATTCGAAATGAACTAGGACAATTAAATGCTTTCCCGCATTCCGTACATTTATAAGGTCCATCTCCAGTGTGCGTCATCATGTGTCTTCGAAAGCTTGTGAGAGAAACGAATGCTTTCCCACATTTCTCACATTTATAGGGTTTCTCCCCAGTGTGAGTTCTTTCATGTATTTGCAAACCTAGAGGAGAACTGAAGGTTTTTCCACACTGCTTACATTCATAGGGTTTCTCTGCAGTGTGAGTCCGCTCATGTCTTCGAAAGGAAGTGGGACAACTGAGGGCTTTACCACACTGCTTACATATATATGGTTTCTCACCGGTGTGAGTTCTCACGTGGACTTGAAAAGTGGTGAGCCAATGGAAGGCTTTTCCACATTCCTTACATTGATAAGGTTTCTCTCCAGTGTGAGTTCTTTCATGTGTTCGAAATGAACTGGAACAACTGAAGGCTCTACCACATTGTTTACATTCATAGGGTTTTTCTCCAGTGTGAGATCTTTCGTGTATTCTGTACGAACTGGGACAATTGAATGCTTTCCCACAGTCCTTACATTTATAAGGTCCAACTCCAGTATGTGTTATCATGTGTCTTTGAAAACTTCCAAGAGAAATAAAAGCTTTTCCACATTCCTTACAATCATAAGGTTTCTCTCCAGTATGAGTTCTCTCGTGTTTTCGAAGAGAACTGGGACAACTGAAGGCTTTACTACACTTTTTACATTCATAGGGTTTTTCTCCAGTATGAGTCCTTTCATGGCTTCGAAAGGAACTGGGACAACTGAGGGCTTTACCACATTGCTTACATTCATAAGGTTTCTCTCCTGTGTGAGTTCTTTCATGTGTTTGAAAGGTTTGATGGTATCGAAAGGCTTTCCCACACTGTTTACACTGATACGGTTTCTCTCCAGTGTGAGTTCGTTCATGTTTTCGAACAGATTGACGATATCTAAAGGATTTCCCACATTCTTTACATTTATAGGATTTTTCTATACCATGATTACTTTCATGTTTTTGGAAAGGCTGGAGATAACTGAAGGCTTTCCCACATACTCTACATTTATAAGGCTTCCTTCCGTATTCCTGATGATACTTGGATGGTTTGGGTGCAGCGTGAGATCTCAGGTGCCTATTAAGGGATGAACGACTCATGAAGACTTTTCCACACACACTGCATTCCCATGGTTTAGTAGAATTTTTCGTGTTCAGATTAACATTTGGAATAAGGCCACTGTTTTCTCCACATTGACTACCTTCTTTACTTTCACAGAGTCTCTGCAATATATGACTTCTGTTAAAAAAGAAATTAGAAACACAGTTAATGATTTTTTAATGATTTTATAATAAATAGTAGCATTACATTTTTACCATTTACAAGGAAAGTGTAGGGTTTTATGCACTATATAGTTTTTAAAAGTGAATATACTGAATGCTCTGTAAGAAAGCTCAACCATTGCTATTATCATAGTTATATTTATATATGCAGTCTCTGAATATGTTTCAAAGTAAACTATTTGGGAAACAACATTCATGACATAAGAAAACATTTTTGGTTAAAATTTTCTGACAAATAAATTTGAAACTGTGCCCTTTTGTTTCCACTTGTTTTTAAATTTTCATGACATGAGATTCCCATGTGGGATACAGCTTCACATTTTAAGTACAACTCACCTCAGATTTCTTTCCTGGTTCTTGTACTGATCTTCAGTGTTATGGTCCTCCCATTTATCCCCTAAAATGCAGACCCCAAAAGATCAGTAAATTATAGGAAAATTATTACTTCACAGGTCTATGATGACCTCAAACTATGATTTATTTACCAAAGAATTCCCTTTCCCCGTTCCAAATCTGAGAACAACATGGATGGGCAGGAAGCACTTGTTCTCTAAGTGAAGGAATGTCATCATCCTTACTTATTAAGGCCAGGTTACTCAAAGTTTCCCGCATCACATCTCTGTAGAGTTTCTTCTGCGAAGGCCCCAGCAGAGCCCACTCCTCCAGGGTGAAGTTCACAGCCACATCCTCAAAGGCCACTGGGTCCTAAAACATCACAAATATGTGTACAGGAAGATGGGTGAGATGGACAGTACTGGGAATCTGTAGTCCATCCATAAGTTTACATGTGCTGCTGTTATGAAACTTACTTATTCTGTGACCTGATAATCAAAATTCTTACTCTCTACCACTTCCTCACAAACTTAACAGCATCATGAAAATTATTTCTAATTTTTACTATGATCACTTAAGTCTTGCTATTCTCTAAAGTCCAGAGCATGCTGGAGCAATATGAACTCCAAATGAAAGAAATATTTCCATTTTAAGACTGTCAGTTCTGCCTGAGAAAAACTCATCTCCTTTAATACCCACCACATCACACAGTACTCCATTAAGCACAGGGTCACATATGCATGGGGTTTTAATGGAAAAAATCAGTGAAGAACTGAAAGTTTTTTTCTTCTACTCCCATCATCAAACATGAGAGGCCAAGAGTCCTATGTAAATCCAGCTTATTGTTAGGCCCAGCTGACCATACTGTCCTGAAGTAATCCAGGCTACTAGAAGCAGTCAGATGCAGGGGACTTCCCTGGTGGTCCAGTGGCTAAGACTTCACACTCCTGATGCAGGGGATGGGTTCAGTCACTGGTCAAGGAACTAGATCCCACATGCCACAACTAAAGATCCCATGTGTTACAACAAAGACCCAGCACAGCCAAATTAAAAAAAAAAAAAGTAATGATCAAATAAAGAATGAAAATAATCTTGTGGGAAAGTATTAACTTTTACTTACTTGACAGAGATTCAATTATTCCTTTTTATTTCAGTCCTATTTCATGGGACTAGGAAGCTATTCTGAAGTTAGTGCTCAGGCATGAGCGAAGGCATGGCAACTTAGACAAAATCTCTATATTCATGTGCCTCAGAGCAGCTTCACACCATCTTTACCACATCTATGTGAATACACTGCAAAGATAAGATGCCAGAAGAGCCTTTTCTGGCAAAATCATAACAGTGTACCCTGGACCCTGAGGAACTGAATAAGAACTGAAATTTGCAAGGGAGTCTACTGAAGACCACAATGGCCTGATGGTGAATGTGCCCTTCATTATAAAATACCAAGGGTTCAGTAGTGCTTTCCTCTAAAAGAACATAAAGCTTCCCTTCTCCAGTTATAGGAGGCAGTGATTCTCAACCAGCCACTCACTCAAGAGGCAGCCTCTCCACTGCTCTCATTTCCATGACCTTCTGTGGTGCACAGGAAAGTAACAGCTGAGCCTCTGGGCAGAGGAATCTCTCAGCCACGTAATTTCCCTAAACACTGGACTCTGTAAAAGGTCATCACTAACTAACCTACTGATACCCACATGGACAGGAGAGAGAAGGTTCCCGCACAGTCATTACAATGGTAGGATTTCTTCATTCAGTTATGGAATAGAACAAGAAATCCCCATTTCTTGTTTTTCTCACAGGAACCGATGGTCTTAAATGGAAACACTTCTTTCATTTGTGTAGCATTTCTCTCAAGGTGCCCTGGACCCTACCATTATAGAACAGTAAGACTTTTAGTGATCACAGAAGGAATGCAGAAATAATTTTCACGTGTTCATGTTGTTGCTAAACCTGTGAGGAAGTAACCACTTCCTGCTTTGGCCGGCTCTAATTACTCTTTCCATAGTGCGTCCACAGTGCTTGTTCCTGCTGCTGCTGCTGCTAAGTCTCTTCAGTCATGTCGCTCTCTGTGTGACCCCACAGATGGCAGCCCATCCCCCATCCCTGGGATTCTCCAGGCAAGAACACTGGAGTGGGTTGCCATTTCTTTCTCCAATGCATGGAAGTGAAAAGTGAAAGTGAAGTCGCTCAGTCGTGTCCGACCCTCAGCGACCCCATGGACTGCAGCCTTGCAGGCTCCTCCATCCATGGGATTTTCCAGGCAAGAGTACTGGAGTGGGGTGCCATTGCCTTCTCCGAGTGCTTGCTCCTAATGGTGTCCTATTACAAAGTGTGCAGAACAGAGTCACACTAGCAGGCCTGGGAGGGCTGATTCTTAGGAATGCCTGCTCACAGTGTTTGCCCTTTGTTGGTTATCTGGGAACCGGGATTTATAAGTGACCCGACCAATCTAGGGCTTCCTTGGTGGCTTAGGCAGTAAAGAATCTGCCTGCAATGCAGGAGACCTGGGTTTGATCCCTGGGTCGGGAAGATCCCTTGGAGAAGGGAATGATGACCCACTCCAGTATTCTTGCCTGGAGAATTCCATGGACAGAGGAGCCTGGCGGGCTACAGTCCATGGGGTCACAAAGAGTCTGACACAACTGAGCTACTAATACTTTCACTTCATTTCCCACCAGCCTAACTGGTAAGAATAGTTTGGTGTATCTCAATTGTTTATAGTACATCATAAACTCTCTTCATTCTCAGTGACTGAATTTTGTTATGCTCAGCAGAGAGTACTTGTATGATCTGCGCACCCCCCCCCCCCCCCCCGCCACCCCATCACTCTTGGGCATTGTTTCTAATGAGCTAGTATTTTACATGTATTGTCACAACCTGCTGCTTGTAGGATTGAGCCCCTCCTATGTGATTACACCAGGAAAGAATATCTAGAAGCTTGCATCTGGCTTTTTTAAGAACACATTTAATTAGGTACTAAAAAAGAATGGATGAGGTATTTAATAATCCTCATGGAAAAATTTTATTTTTGTTGGATAACATTAAAGGAGATAGATGAAAATGTGAAAGATGTTCTTGATGTTCCCACTACAGAAATATATCTAAAACAATCTGTTATCTAACTGGGAAATGCATTGTATCATTCCCTTGTATTGCATGGACAATAGCCAATTCATTATAGATGTAAATGTGAACAATAAAACTGGGACACTTTTAGAAGTCCCAGGTAAATGCTTCATTGATCCAAAAATAGGGAGAACTTCCTCATTTAAGAAAAAGAAAAAACAGCCTTGAAGCAAGAACCTGACCAACGCAAACATATTAAAACGAAGAGTTTAAGACAAAAGATAGAAGACAATACATGTGATGTTAAAAGGTTAGTATGTGAAGATGGACACCATAGTTTTAAAATAATGGGAAAATAACCAAAACCTGTTTTACAGACGATGAGAGACGACACATGAAAAAATGTCCATTTGCTTAGTAATAGGGAATAATGAGGCAATATGTCAAGCAGATTATATTTCACTCTAAGGACAAAAATTAGTTAACTAAATAATCCCAAGTGTTGATGACCACAGATGACAAATATGTAAATTAGGCACGAGTAGAGGAAGCATCAACTGATGCACTCCACTGCCATTTCCTGTAAATCTGAACTTGATCACCATCAGTTGTCCTCCAGTGTCCAGAGAATTTACATGTATTTGTACTTGGAGACTGATACAAGAATATAGAAAATATATTTTCAATGAGATTAAAAATTAAACTAGGGGGAATTCCCTGGTAGTCTAGTGGTTAGGACTCCACACTTTCACTGCCAAGAGCCCTGGGAACTAAGATCCCACAAGCCACTCAGCATGGCCAAAAAGAACACATAAATAAGTAAACTGGAAAAAGCCCAAACCCCATAACCGTTGCAATGGATGAACCTTGACTGCCCACAGTCTCAGACACTAGGTGTGTATCAAACATCTGCTGCTAAAAGCAACCAAAAAACATTCTGAATGTAATTTAATATTTATTGAACGGTCAAAGCAGACAAAACTAAAACAACACTGAATAGTGAAAAGAGCAGATGGTAAAGGTACGACTCAAGAATCAATAGAGATCCTCTATGGGCAGCATGGAGATAAGCTGGGGAGCAGAACATCAAAAGACTCTAAAAACCATCCAAAGGCCCACTTATGAATCTTCACGGTTACAAAGATGTTTATACTCTTATTATTGCTACATAGACCAATAAAGCATTTTGTACATTCTTTTTTGGAAAATATGTGATGATTTAAAAAAAAGGAATTAATGAAGTTTGGAGAAGAACGTAATTTTACTGTGTTTGCCCTGTGATGGGGCAATCTTGAGTTTTAACTCAGATTCTGGCAGCAAAAACTGCTAACATGACAGAGGTCTATTTTGAAAGAATTGGTTACATAGTCTCACCCCTGCATTTACTTTTTAAAAATAAAGGGTGGGGCCTGCCTGGTGGCTCAGTAAAGAGTCTGCCTTCTAGTGCGGGAGACACAGATCCCTGATCTGGGAAGATCCCACATGCCGCGCAGCGACTCAGCCTGTGTGCCACAACTACCGAGCCTATGCTCTAGAGCCCACATACTGCAGCCCCTGAAGCTGACGGCCCTAGAGCCCACACTCCACAAGAGAAGCCACTACAGTGAGAGGTGTGTGCGCGGCCAATGAAGAGTAGTTCCCCTCTCACAACCAGAGAAAGCCTGCAGGCAGCAAGGAAGAGCCAGCGCAGCCAAAAATAGATTATCTGTGTATTTAATAAACATATATAAAAGGTGACATGAATTGGTATAGGAAGATGTGAAGGATTTTTCAATAGAATAATTAAGTAGTGTTACAGTATAAAAACCACATTCCCTCTTCTGTAAGTCTTACAGCCTCCTGCACAAGCATGTGGACCACATCTAAGATTTGGCTCAGATGTCTAGACTGATGACAACATGTACTCAATGTCAACAGTGTATGACGCTTTTCATTTTTATAATCCAAGTGTCTGGGGAGGGGAGGGTGGGCTTCTCAAGCATGGGAAATGCCTTCAGAGAGTAAGATAAGGCGCCTGGCCTGGATTTTTTTTTTTAATTGAGATTAGACAGTAGGCTAGGGTGCGAGTTTGCATACTCCTGGGAAGAAACTACGATGGCCTTACTTGCTTGCAGGCACCAAAGGCAGGAACCTTCAGGTTTTCTTAGCATTTTGTACAGATGTGGGGCACAAAGTGGAACAAAGAGGAATAAAAGTACAAAGCTGTCAGCAGACGAGGATGGACATGTACACACTGCTATATTTAAAATGGAAAACCAACAAGGACCTACTGTATAGCACAGGGAACTCTGCTGGATGTTCTGTGTGTGGCAGCCTGGATGGGAAGGGGAGTCTGGGTGAGAACAGATACATACATGTGTATGGCTGAGTCTCTTTGCTGTTCACCTGAAAGTATCACAACAGTGTTTGTTAATCGGCTATACTCCAATATAAAATAAAAAGTTAAAAAAAAATTGAGGTCAGAGACTTCCAGTTTCTGTTCGGTCATGTACGGAGTTTAGAAGCTAGCATTAGCATCCTCACAAGATAATAACCAACTAACTAAATACCAACAGCTCTTCTTAGACCCAGAACCATCAGAGAATTTAGGTAATGGGGACACTGCTGTCTTCAAAATCAGCGAGACAAATAAACAGCCATTTAAAAATATGCCCAAGATATTCTTGCTCTCCAAATGTCGGAGTAGAGGACAAAAGAGCTCGTGACAGTGATAGGTGTCCCCCGCTCCTTACATCAAATATGTGTGGCGTCTCTTAACATTACTGCTCCAACTCTATGTCATCAAAATATGTGTCCACCCATTCAGGTCAATTCTAACGCTCCCTGGAGTTAGCGTTCGACTTCACAGACTGAACACTCTCTGCCACAAGACTGCCCCCATTTAAGCTGCTGGCCACAAACAAGGTGCCTGGGCTACTGACATTTCTACTCAGCTGCCTGTACACTCACAGATCCCCTTGACACTCCCTCAGGTTCGCTAATTTACTGGAATAATTCTGAGAACTCAGGAGGACACTTGGCTTACTATGGTTGGTTTATGATAAAGGATACAACTTAGGAACAGCCAAATTTGGAAGAGATGCATAGGGAAAAACGTGGAACAGAGGGTGAGGGGGTGGGGTCAAGGAAACAAAAGCAAAAGTTAACTAATGGGGCCTAATCAAACTTACCATTGACAAAGAAACCATTGAGAAAATGAAAAGACAATGTATTGAATTAGAAAGATATCTGTAAATGTTAATGATTGATAAGGGGTTAATATCCAAAATACAGAAACAACTCATACAACTCCCAGAAAAAAAATAACCTGATTAAAAACTAGCAAAAGGGGGACTTCCCATGTGGTCCGGTGGTTGACTGTGCACTTCCAACACAGGGGCACAGGTTCAATCCCTAGTTGGGGAACTAAAATCCTATGTGCTGCATGGTGCAGCCAAAAAAACCCACCTTTTTAAAGATGAGCAAAATAACCCGAGTAGATATTTTTCCAAAGAAGGCACAGAGATGGTAAACTGGCATATGAAAAGATGCTCAACATCACTAATCACTGGAGAAATGCAAATCAAGACAATTAGAGATCCCATCACACCTGTCCGAATGGATACCATTAAGAAGACCAAAAATAACAAATGTTGGTGAGGATGTGGAGAAAAGGGAACCCTTGTACACTCTTGGCAGCAATGTAAATTAGTGCCAACTAATAGGGAAAACAGTGTTGAGGTTTCTCAATAAACTTAAAACTGTTGTTGTTTAGTCACTTAATCATGTCCGACTCTCTGCGACCCATGGACTGTAGCCTGCCAGGCTCCACTGCCATGGCATTTCCCAGGCAAGAATACTGGAATGGGTTGCCATTTTCTTCTCCAGGGGATCTTCCCAACCCAGGGACTGAACCTGCATCTCCGGCATTGGCAGGTGGATTCTTCACCACTGAGCCACCAGGGAAGCCCAAGAACTACCATATGATCCAGCAATTCCATGCCTGGGTATATGTCTGAAGAAAATGAAAGCACTTTAAAAAAGATACACACTCCCCAGTGTTCATAGCAGCATTATTTAAAATAGCCAAGATATGGTGGCAACCTAAATGTCATGCATCAACACACTGATGGATAAAGATGTGGTACATATATACACTGGAATACTTCTTGGCAATAAAAAAGAATGAAATTCTGCTATTTACAACAACATGGATAGATGGAGGGTACTAAGTCAGTCAGACTAAGAAAAACAGATACTGTATGATTTCACTTACAGGTGAAATCTAAAGGAAACAAATGAAAATAACAAAACAGAAACAGCCTCACAGATAGAACAAACCAGCAGTTACCAGTAGGGATGGGAAGTGGGGAGCGGAGATAAGGGTAGGAAGTTAAGAGGTACAAATGTATAAAATAAATAAGCTACAAGGTTAAGGTTAGCGAATGTAAGCTTTTATATATAGAATGGATAAACAACAAGCTCCCACTATAAAGCACAGGCAACTATATTCAATATCCCTATGATAAACCATAATGGAAGAGATACTAAAAAATATGTAAGTGAATCATTTTGTTATACAGTAGTAACTACAACATTATAAATCAGCTATCAGTTCATTTCAGTCGCTCAGTCGTGTCCGACTCTTTGCGACCCCATGAATAGCAGCACGCCAGACCTCCCTGTCCATCACCAACTCCCAGAGTTCACTCAAACTCACGTCCATTGAGTCAGTGATGCTATCCAGCCATCTCATTCTCTGTCGTCCCCTTCTCCTCCTGCCCCCAATCCCTCCCAGCATCAGCATTTTTTCCAATGAGTCAATTCTTTGCATGAGGTGGCCAAAGTGCTGGAGTTCCAGCTTTAGCATCATTCCTTCCAAAGAACACCCAGGACTAATCTCCTTCAGAATGGACTGGTTGGATCTCCTTGTAGTCCAAGGGACTCTCAAGAGTCTTCTCCAACACCACAGTTCAAAAGCATCAATTCTTTGGCGCTCAGCTTTCTTCACAGTCCACCTCTCACATCCATACATGACTACTGGAAAAACCACAGCCTTGACTAGACGGACCTTTGTTGGCAAAGTAATGTCTCTGCTTTTGAATATGCTATCTAGGTTGGTCATAACTCTTCTTCCAAGGAGTAAGCATCTTTTAATTTCATGGCTGCAGTCATCATCTGCAGTGATTTTGGAGCCCCCCCAAAATAAAGTCTGACATTGCTTCCACTGTTTCCCCATCTATTTCCCATGAAGTGATGGGACTGGATGCCATGATCTTAGTTTTCTGAATGTTGAGCTTTAAGCCAACTTTTTCACTCTCCTCTTTCACCTTCATCAAGAGGCTTTTTAGTTCCTCTTCACTTTCTGCCATAAGGGTGGTGTCATCTGCATATCTGAGGTTATTGATATTTCTCCCGGCAATCTTGATTCCAGCTTGTGCTTCTTCCAGCCCAGTGTTTCTCATGATGTACTCTGCATATAAGTTAAATAAGCAGGGTGACACTATACAGCCTTGACGTACTCCTTTTCCTATTTGGAACCATTCTGTTGTTCCATATCCAGTCTAATTGTTGCTTCCTGACCTGCATATAGGTTTCTCAAGAGGCAGGTCAGGTGGTCTGGTATTCCCATCTCTTTCAGAATTTTCCGCAGTTTATTGTGATCCACACAGTCAAAGGCTTTGGCATAGTCAATAAAGCAGAAATAGATGTTTTTCTGCAACTCTCTTGCTTTTTCCATGATCCAGCGGATGTTGGCAATTTGATCTCTTGTTCCTCTGCCTTTTATAAATCCAGCTTGCACATCAGGAAGTTCACAGTTCACGTATTGCTGAAGCCTGGCTTGGAGAATTTTGAGCATTACTTTACTAGCATGTGAGATGAGTGCAATTGTGCGGTAGTTTGAGCATTCTTTGGCATTGCTTTTCTTTGGGATTGGAATGAAAACTGACATTTTCCAGTCCTGTGGCCACTGCTGAGTTTCCCAAATTTGCTGGCATATTGAGTGCAGCACTTTCACAGCATCATCTTTCAGGATTTGAAATAGCTCAACTGGAATTCCATCACCTCCACTAGCTTTGTTCGTAGTGATGCTTTCTAAGGCCCACTTGACTTCACATTCCAGGATGTCTGGCTCTAGGTGAGTGATCACACTATCATGATTATCTGGGTTGTGAAGATCTTTTCTGGACAGTTCTTCTGTGTATTCTTGCCACCTCTTCTTAATATCTTCTGCTTCTGTTAGGTCCATACCATTTCTGTCCTTTATTGAGCCCATCTTTGGATGAAATGTTCCCTTGGTATCTCTAATTTTCTTGAAGAGATCTCTAATCTTTTTCATTCTGTTGTTTTCCTCTAATTCTTTGCATTGATCGCTGAACAAGGCTTTCTTATCTCTTCTTGCTATTCTTTGGAACTCTGCATTCAGATGCTTGTATCTTTCCTTTTCTCCTTTGCTTTTCGCTTCTCTTCTTTTCACAGCTACTTGTAAGGCCTCCCCAGATATCCATTTTGCTTTTTTGCATTTCTTTTCCATGGAGATGGTCTTGATCCCTGTCTCCTGTACAATGTCACAAGCCTCACTCCATAGTTCATCAGGCACTCTATCTATCAGATCTAGTCCCTTAAATCTATTTCTCACTTCCACTGTATAATCATAAGGGATTTGATTTAGGTCATACCTGAATGGTCTAGTGGTTTTCCCTAATTTCTTCAATTTAAGTCTGAATTTGGCAATAAGGAGTTCATGATCTGAGCCACAGTCAGCTCCCGGTCTTGTTTTTGCTGACTGTATAGAGCTTCTCCATCTTTGGCTGCAAAGAATATAATCAATCTGATTTCAGTGTTGAGCATCTGGTGATGTCCATGTGTAGAGTCTTCTCTTGTGTTGTTGGAAGAGGATGTTTGCTATGACCAGTGCATTCTCTTGGCAAAACTCTATTAGGCTTTGCCCTGCTTCATTCTGTATTCCAAGGCCAAATTTGCCCGTTACTCCATACTTCAATTTAAAAAGAATACTGGGGGGGAAAAAAAAACACAGGAGAAAATCTAGGTGACCTTGAGGTTTTTTTGGTGACCCTGAGTTTGGTGATGAGTTTTTTGATTCAACACAACAAAAGCAGGATTGATGAAAGGAAAAAAAAAAAATCAGTAAACTGACATCATTAAAATGACAACTTTCTCTATGAAAGACAGGGTTAAGAGACTGAAAACAAGCTACAGACTGGGAGAAAATCTCTACAAACCACTTAACTGATAAAAGACCAGCATCCAAAATATCTAAACAACTCTTAAAACTCAACAATAAGACAGACCACACAATTAAAAATGGACAAAATATCAGGACACACCTCTCACCAAGACACATGGATGGTAAGCAAGCATAAGAAAAGATGCTCATGTCTTATGTCATTAGGACTTCAAATAAAAGAAGAATAATATCATTTCTAGATACTTGCTACAAAATCCTAAAATTAAAAACAACAACAACTGAGAATAAGCATTAAAGGATAGAGAAGATGCGGAGTGACAGGAACCCTCACTCACTGCTGGTGGGAATGGAAAACAGTACGCCTTCATGGGAAAATGGGCAGTTTCTTACAATACTTAACCGTATAATCCAGCAACCAGGCTCCTTTGTAGTTTACCAAATCAGATGAAAACTTGCTGTCACAGGGGCTTCCCTGGTGGCTGAGGGTAAAGAATCTGCCTGCCAATGCAGGAGACACAGGTTTGATCCCCAGTGTGGGAGGATGCCACATGTCGCAGAGCAACTGGACCCATGCACCACAACTGCTGAGCCTGTGCTTTAGGACCTGGGAACCACATGCAGCCTCTGTGTCCTAAAGCCCAGGCTACACCACAGGAGATGCCACCACCACAAGAAGCCTGCACACAGCAACTACAAGTAGCCTCCGCTCTCCACAACTAGAGCAAAGCTGGTGCAGCGAGGAAGCCCCAGTACAGCAAAAAAAAAAAAAAAAAAAAAACACAAAACAAAACAAACAAACAAAAAACAACCCAAAACATCTTCGTTCATAAAAATACCTGTGTGTGAATTGTTTATAAAAGGTTTACTCATGATTGCCAAGACTTACAGGTAAACAAGAAATTCTCCAACAGGTGAATGGAAAAATAATCACTGGAACATCAATATAATGAAATGTTATTCACTGTTAAAAGGAAACGAGGTATCAAACCAAAAAGACAGAGAGAACCTTAAAATCATATTGTTAAGTGAAAGCAGCCAACATGATAAGGCTACATACTGTATTATTCCAACCAGAGTTCTGCAAAGGGAAAAAACCACGGTACAATGAAAAATCTGTGTCTGCAGGGATTTGGGGGTGGGAGGGAGGAAGGAATAAATGAATAGGGGGAGCACAGGGGACTTTCAGGGCATCAAAGTAGAATACACGACATGGACATGACAGAAACAAGCTCATTTTACGTTGCCAAAGCCCACAGACTGTCTAAACAAGAGTCAACGTTGTCCTAAAATGTGGACTGTAATAAATCAGCATTGGTTCAACGAATTTAGCAAATGTACCACAGTAATACAAGATATAAAAAACAGGGCAAAACTATGATGGCAGAGGGGTTAAGTATGACCTTTCTGTACTTTGTAACCAAACTTTCTATAAACTTAAAACTGCTGTAGAGAAAGGTAACATCTATCAGGGAAAAAAAAGATGATGAAGTAAAAAAGGCATTAATATTCATCTCAGATGACTGAAAAAGGCCATCTTTGTTCAGTTGATTTGAAGTTACTTCAGTCACTATGGCACTCTTATAAAGGCCTGTATCCTGCAAACAGAATTAAAACCCCACTGAATGCCGTGTTCCAACGGATGTGCTCTGATGTGGTTAAGGGTGTCCTGGGGAGGCCTCAGTATATATACAGACAAGTGTTACCTTGATGTATATTGGGGATACCTGTTAGGCAAGAGATTCCCAGAATTCTTTTATCACACATTTTTAGACGATTGCCCAGGGGTCAGTAAACACATGCTCTCCAAGCCAACTGCTGGTCAGGGCTAAGACGACAGGCTGATGTTGGGTGTGTTGTGGACCGTTGAGTCCCCTCCTTTAGCAGGATGTCCAACTAAGGGGTGAAAACCTGGATCATGTATGAATGTGGAGATGTTCTGAAGTCTGTGGACTCCCCTTGCTCGTCACTCAGGGAATCCTAAGGAGCCCACAGGGAGCCTAGGGGCCTGAGAAGGGGTGATGACCTTTAGCATCAGGCAAGGGACCCAGGAGGGGGAAGGCCTCCACCCCTTCTGCAGGTAGGTTATGGTGGGGGTCCCAGGGTCAGCTTTTTCTTGTCTCAGGGGGGTCCCCACAGCTGTGCTGAGCTCTTGGGGTGCTCTTTACAGGGTTTCAAATCCTAATGGGAATCTGGATGGGAGGTCCCATTTTCAGGGTTATCTGTTTTCAGCACAGCTCCGTCAGGAGATGAAAGTGCAGCTCGAATGGCCTACAATGCAAGGCCAGGGCCGGACCTTGGTTAGAAGCCTGTGGCCATCTTCAGGCCTGACGGGAAACTCCAGAGGCAGGAGCGCAGGTCCCTGAAGCCTCTACTGTGACTCAGGGTTCGACGGCACGCAGGGGAATGCCTGTCATCTGGCATTTTCACCAGAGTCCACAGCCTTTTTGTTTTTTTGTGGGAACTATTCCAGGTGGGCCATTTTACAAGTAATAGCTTAAATGGGCTCAAATATATTTCAACATTTCTTATGTTCTGATGTCCTCAGAAGAGATGTCATTAATGTCACATCACTCATGCTCATGGCACAAGGTGGTGCAGGTCAGACCTTGCCTGCAGAGACCATGTACCGTGGCAATGGTGCTGAGGTTCTCTGAGGGTCACCAGGTAAAGGTGAAGGCCAAGTGTGCTGAGAGGCTGCTGAAATGGACACTGAACAGAAAAGACTTAGCCAAACCTGTGAGGGCAGGACATTTAGCAGCTGTGGAGTGGATGAAGTCAGTCATTTCCAAAATGATGGGGGCTGGGAATTGGGGCTTATTTGGTGAAACAACAGTCTCAAGGTTGCCATAATCCAATGTGAGATGTCATTCATTCTTTCCAGGTTTGTGAACAGACCAAATACGCCAATTAAAGTGAAGTGAAGTGAAGTTGCTCAGTCCTGTCTGACTCTTTGTGATCCCATGGACTGTAGCCTACCAGGCTCCTCTGTCCATGGAATTTTCCAAGCAAGAGTACTGGAGTGGGGTGCCATTTCCTTCTCCAATTAAAAGGAGGGGTTAATCACTTCCTCATTAAACAGGTTTGTATAACGGTTTTCCATCCTTCAAAACCCTATTTACATTGGGCCTATTAAGTAATTAGCAATAAAGGTCAGTGGAGTTCCATTTAGCAATATAATTTTCCAGTGCCAGAAACTAAATTAAAATTTAATTTATGATTCACTGGATCAGATCTTCCTTCCTCTCAAGCAGCACTGAAATGGCTTCAGAAAGGAGCCTGGTCTGGATGTTCATTGTAGTTGGAGGTTGGGACTGGGGCAGAAATTCTTGCCCAAAGCCAGGAGCTTGTGTGGCTGGAATCTCCTGTCATCTCTAGAGTGGAGGACCCAGACTTCTCATCAGGTTGGGGCACAAAGGGAAAAAGAAGGTGTTAAAAAGAAACAGTAGACCCCTGAAGGAAAGCTATGACAAACCCAGACAGTGTATTAAAAAGCAGAGACATCACTTTGCCAAAAAAGGTCTGTATAGTCAAAAGCTACGGCTTTTCCAGTAGTATGGATGTGAGAATTGGGCCACAAAGAAGGCTGAGCGCCGAAGAATCTCCCCCAGGAATGTCATCTTAAACCAGTCTGAGCTTATTTTTGCTTTTAATTTGCTGGCCAGCGCCAATGAGGTAATCAGCCATAGAGATTTTTTTTTTTTTTCATAGAGATTTTTATTATCCCTCAAAGCAAGATAATTCACTCTTTCCATATCCCTTTGGCCTTCTACCCATCTAAGCCTTCCATTTGGACACCTCTCCACTCCCTAGATGCGATGCTGTCTGATTCAATCACTTAATAAAACCAATTAAACCTTTAAAATTTATTCAATTGTATTTTTGTTATTTAACAGATCAGTGGGGCTTAAACTGAAACAAAAAGCAAAAAAAATGTCTGACTACTCATGACAAAGACAAAGGTGGGAAAGAAAAATATGCATTTGCAATTGCTTCTTTTTTGATAAAGCACCACCAAATCAAGATGCTCAAGAAATGGACTTCCCTGGTGGTCCAGTGGTTAAAACTCTGCCTTCCAGCGCAAGGGGTGTGGGTTCAATCAGTGGGGGAACTAAGATCCCACATGCCACACAGTGTGGCCAGAAATTAAAACTTGTGAAGAAAAAAAATTTCACTAAAGCCTTAAAATGATCTACACTGGTTATTTGGGAGCAGCTGAAGCAAGACCACTTGAGGGGCCAGGATGCCCTGGCATGAGTCTACTTTTGACAGTCTTATCTTACAGATTTTTGCTAACCTTCCCATGATGATTTAAAATTAACTGAGTAATATGCATATACTATATCTTTATATTTAATAGCCTTTATTTTAATTAACTTACTTTTGCTTTGAACGTTTTAAGTTTAGTTTTTATTTATCTACAGAGGAAACCCTTCTAAGATTTACTCCTTTAAATGCTAACCCTTATAAAAGTTTAAACCATAAAAAATGAAAAGTTTCAAATCTCCTTTTAACAAAAATAACAAGGGGGCATCATAGCTTCTTGTAGCTCACTCTGGGGGCTTTTTCAGAAATAAGTAACATGTAATGCATGAGGAATTTGCATGTAATCCATTAAATATACTAGGATTTTCAGTGATTTTATGTACATTTTGAATAGTTTTCCTCATGAATTCATTTGCTTCAGCAGTACTGTAACACTTAGAATTTCAAAGTTCTCTAAGGACAAGCACATACAAAAAACTGACCTACAAATGTAAAAGCCACCTAAGAACTCAAATATACTCATCTCATATCTTGAGGATCTCTTGCCTAAAAGGAAAGAATATTCTGTTTAGTTCCAGAGTTTTTTGGCTTATTCCCAATGTCTCTCTGTCAACATACCCTGAAAGCTTGAGAATCATAATACTATAAAATAATGTCACAGACTATGAAGGGAAACTAAAGAATTGCAACAGGGCCTTCCCTGGTGATCCAATGGTTAAGGTTCACCTTTCAATGCAGGGGGTAGAGGTTCAATCCCTGGTCTGGGAGCTGAGATCCCACATGCCTTGGGGCCAAAAAACCAAAACATGAAACAAGCAATGTAACAAATTCAATGACGTCTTTAAGAATGGTCCACATCAAAAAATCTTTTAAAAATCCTGCAATATTCAATATATAAATGTATACAAGGAAAGAAATGTAAATATTTGAATCAGTGAGATTAGCAGCCTATTTCCCTATAATTCAGAAGAAACTGAGATTCCCAGGCTTGAGGTCCAGATCTCCGACTGTGGGAATACAATCCCTGGAGTGTGTCAGAGCTGACTCATTAGGAAAGATTGTGATGCTGGGAAAGATTGAAGGCAGGAGAAGGGGATGACAGAGGATGAGATGGTTAGATGGTATCACCGATCTGATGGATGTGAGTTTGAGCAAACTCCGGGAGATGGTGAAGGAGGGAAACCTGGCGTGCTGCAGTCCATGGGGTCGCAAAGAGTCAGACACGACTGAGCGACTGAATGGAGAGCGTGTCAGTGGTGAGGGTCAGCCACATGAACAGCCTCAGAAATGAACTCTGGAGGCTCCAACAAATGCTCCCTCTCCAGGCTTCAATTCTTACAAGTGAGAAAACTCTTCACCAGATTCAATGTAAAATTCTAACTTAAATGAACTCGCCAATTCATAAACTCTTGTCCAAGAAGACACAATTCCTGACCTTCACAGACTTTCTCAACACACTCAAATCACTCTGAGTAATTCGTATGTACAGTTACAGTACAAAGTTCAACCTGGTAATCAACAGTTAGGGTCTCAGGGTGTCACTCTGTATCCCCCACCGTCGAAAGTGCATCCCCACCTTTCCAGGGCTGTATCTTCTCTCACTATAAAGGCTCCTTCCATGGTTGGTGAGAGCAGGTAGGACACGTGCAGGGGAAGGCTTCCCAGATAGAACAGTTGGTCCTCTGAGTACTTCCCTTGGCAGGCTCAAGGGGGCCTTAGCTAAGAGCTAAGAGCCCACAGGTCTGGGCTCCCCACTGTCATTGTCATGAACTCCATTGATATTTTAAATGACACATACCCAGTGTTTGAATAATCCAACAGAACCATTCAATCCAGTATTTATGTATAAAGAAGGGAGGAAAACTGTAAGGCATTTTTTTCTATTTCAAGAACAAAACACAAATATCTATTCCTTTCAGAAAGTAAATGTCAGCCAATTATCATTTCCATGGCAAGAAACTGTAAATAATAATTGAAGAAAAGAAAAAAAAAAGATCTTGAATGTTACTTACAGTCAGTTATGTGACCAAAAAAAAAAAAATGGAATAATGGTATAATGGAGTATTTTTTCTGAAATTCACCTCTTTCTTCCCTTTGGAAATATTTTATATTCTCTTTCAAGATCTATTGATTAAATACATTTACAGTTACTAAAGATGGAAACTTAGGACTTCCTTGGTGGTCCAGTGGCTAGGACCGCGCTCTCACTGCAGGGGGACCAGGGTTCAATCCTTTGTCGTGGAACTAGATTCTACATGCCGCAACTAGGACCCATACAGCTAAAAAAAGGCTTAAAAGTGAATAAGGTCACAAACTCAGGGAGGGACAAGGCTGACCTGGAACTATGATGAAAAGACCGACCACCCAGGAGTCTCCCAAGAGGAACCTCCACCCAAAAGGCTTAAACAAAATAGGATGTCTGTGGCTGGGAAAGCTTGTGGGGCGGAGTAAGGAGGGGACAGCACAAGACTTAAATACAGTGTAGTTCCCGGTGATTAATTTCTGGTTTCTTCTCATGGAAAACATACACAGACAAAAAACTAAACTTTGAAGAGTCATTCATGGCTCTGTGGATTAATAATAAACAATTTAAAATACTGCATAGCTTGAAATGCACCACGGAGGGCAAGTAGTTAATAATGAAGCTATGAACTGAAAAGGGGAAGATGGCGTTTGGGAATATCGGGAAAGATCTGGAAATTTAGGCATTTGTGTCCTGCCCTGGGAAGAGCTGGAGTAGGGAGACAGGGTCGTGGATTTGTGACACTGTTCTTCATACATTTGAAAAGTGAGGGGAAATGAGAGTTCCCCCGCCCCGGGGAGAAAGGAGGGACCCCATAGACCGCTGCTCCCCTTATGCAGGGACCCCAAATACTGAGTTACGATTGTCCCGTTACAACCCTCTCCATGGACACCACACACCCTGGAGCAGACACAGCCGCAGCGGTGAGCAGAGAGGCCGCCCCGGGTCCCAACTGCCCGCTGAGTCCGTGCACTGCGTGCCGCGCTCGGGGTGGGTGGACTCGGGTCCGCGGGTCCGAAGTTGACCACGGGGAGGCCCAGGTCCCACCACGGCCAGTTCCAGCAGGTCCCTCAGCCCCCGTCTTCCAACACCTGGCTCCCCCAGCTCACCATTTTTTGGTTTCTTGGCTTCCCAGTCATCCACTCCACGACTGCCGCGGCAAGCGCAGGTCACACTTACAGAGGATGCCGCGGAACCACCGGAGCCTTTTAAGGACACAGAGAAGGGGGATCTGCTGCGCTGCGGGAGCGAATGGGAACCAGCACGCAGTCCACGCCACCCACGCCCGACACTGGAGCGTCGCCTACAGGCGCTCACACGTACGTACCCGGCGACTCCCTTGATTGGACAGCTCGCAAGGCCCCGCCCTGCCGTGCCTGAGTGACAGCAGGCCGGAGGTCACGTCTTTGCTCGGACCTTGACCTGTCAGGGAGGCCCCTCCATGGTCACTCCATTGAACCAGATGGCCGCGAGGCCCTCACAGAACGGTGACACTTCTTCCCCAAAACGGACACTGAGAAGTGGCCTCACCATGTGTAATAATGAGTCTCGCCCCACTTTTGATCTTTGACCATTTGCTGTGAGAGAGACCCATTCTTCCCTACCTACCCTCCCTCGTTTGGAAGACTGAAAAGCCCCCTTACCCCACCCCATCCTCGGGGGCACTTGGCTCAAGAGGGAGGGTGAACCCCACAATCCTAGACCAGCCATGAAGCTTCAGGGCATGTGTGAAACACAGACCGAGAAACCACAGAAGACCTTTACAATGTAATTTCTTTCATACTTACTCGTTGAAAGGTCAAAGGAGGCAAAACTGAAAGAAAATTGCAGAGTGAAAAATAAAAGATGGTGAAGGTATGGAAGAATAAACAGAGAATCCCAACCGCCATCATGTAAGGGGCAGGTTGGTGATGAATGAGGCATGGGAAGGTTGGGGACTCTGTCACCAACGCCCACAGGTCATTTATGAATTTTCATGAAGATTCCAAGGATGTTTCAATTATCACTAAATCTAGCCAGGAAACATTTTGTATATTCTTTTCTAAATATATATGCTGATTTTTTTTTTTATTGACGGATAATTGCTTTACATGCTGATAAAAATTTTAAGCAGTAATTAAGGTTGGCAACAAAATTTGTATGATAGTTTGTCCTATAAAGTGGCAATCTGAGTTTTCACTCATGGTTTTGGCAACAACAATCAGTAAGAAGCCAAGTGTCAACTAAGAAAGGATGGGTTCCCTGAGTTCATCATCATATGTAGTTTTTATAAACAAAGGGTATTGCTATGGAAAGATCTGGAGGATTTATCAATAGAGCAAATAAGTACAGTTTATTAAAGTATATATTGGAGAAGAAAATGGCACCCCACTCCAGTATTCTTGCCTGGAGAATTCCATGGACAGAGGAGCCTGGTGGGCTATAGCCCATGGGGTTGCAAGAGTCAGATACAACTTAGGGACTAAACAACAATATTGCAGTATATATAAATACCAAGTTACTTTTTCTATAACCTACAGAGAAAGGCAGAACGTGGACCTCCACCCAAGGGTTGGTTGAATAGTGGAGTCTGGCCTGTTTTTTTTTTTTTAGGCTACACTTAGGGGCGTAGGCTATGGTGGCAGATCACATGCAGCCTTTCTTATCACCTTGTACAGATTTGGGGCACAAAGGGAAGAAGGGGTAAGACTTTAAAGTTGTCATCAGTCACATAATAGGAAAAATATATCCTAGTCTCTGACCCTCGTTCCTGGCACAGGGCTCCTAAAACCCTTGTAAATTCCTAAGGGAGGGATTTCCCTGGTGGTCCAGTGGCTAAGACTCCCCACTCCCAATGCAGGGGGCCTGATTTGATCCCTGGTCAGAGAACTAGATCCTGCATACTGCAACTAAGACCCAGTACAGCCAAATAAATAATTTTTTTAAAATTCCTAAGGGATAAGAGCACTAGGACCATCTCTCATTCTATTGAAGTGACTCTGGTTGGGCTCCTGGGTGGCTGCTGGGTGAGGGTCCAGTCACTGGAAAGACCAAGTCATGATCATGAACTTGGAATTTTCAGCCCAACACCCTCATCCTCCAGAAAGGGGAGGGGGCTGAAAATGAAGTTAACAATTAATCATGCCTACATGAGGAAGCCTCCATAAAATCCCAGTGGTAAGGGGGGATTCAGAGGGCTTCCAGGTTGGTGGTCCATGTACAGGGAGGGTGATGCACCCCAGCTCCAAGGGACTCTCTCAGACTTCACCCTATGTATCACTTCACCTGTATCACTTATCATATCCTTTAATAAACTGGTAAATGTATTAATAACTTCAGTGTGTCTCTGAGTTCTATGAGCTGCTCTTGCAAACAGAACCCAAGGAGGGGCCTGTGAGAACTTCTGATTTGTAGCCATGTCAGACGGAAGTTGTGAGTAATCTGGGGACCTACTCCTTGTGATTGGCATCTGAAATTGTGTGTGGGGGCCAGTGCTGACAGTTTTGCGAGACTTAGCTCTTAACCTGTAGAATCTGATGCTGTCCCAGGGCAGATAGTGTTAGGATTGAGTTAAGTTGTAGGACACCCCACTGGTGTCACAGAGAATTACTTATTGTGGGGGTAAAACCTTCACATATTTGATGACTGGAAGTATCAGGACTGAAGAGTTCTGGGTAAAAGTAAAGGAGATGCTTAGGTAGGAAGAACTGGGTTTTCTCCACTCAGGAAGAAGATATCAGCAGTCAAACATTAAAAAATGGAGTTAGAGACCTCTGATCAGCAGATAAGGAGCTTAAAAGGTTATAGTCCCATCCTCAACAAACAGACTTTTTAAAAAAAGCAAAGAAACTTAAAAATCAATGACTCTTCTTAAATATATCAAAGGACTGAGGTCACAGGGTGAAGTATTGTCTCCAAAATTGGAAAGAGACTGAAAAATAGCCATTTTGAAATATGCCTACAATATTCTGCACTTTTTAATAAGTCTTGTCCTCAAAAGAATGTATTTCAACTTAGAGAATGAATTTATAGTTCTTGGGAAAAACAGGGAGAAGGGATAGTTAGGGAGTTTAGGATGGATATATGCACACTTCTATATTTAAAATGGATAACCAACGAGGACCTGCTGTATAGCACGAGGAACTCTGCTCAGTGTTATGTGGCAGCCTGGAACAGAGGGGAGTTTGAGTGATAATGGATACATGTACATGTATGGGTGAGTCCCTTTGCTGTTCACCTAAAACTATCACAACATTGTTAATCAGTTATATCCACCCCCCCCCCCAAAATAATCTATTTCATTAGAGGCTAACCAACTGGGATCCTACCAGTGCCAGAGGGCAGTGCTATGGTGGGAAGCAAAGAGTCAACTGGACTCCCCACTAGTCTTTCTGCTGACCTCTCAGCAAACACACGGTATGTTTTCCAAAACAACTCCAATTCTCCAACACCAACTGGGTGTCCTGCAGTGCAATTCAAGTCTGACACAAACTAACCAGAATTAACATCAGATTCCACAGTTTATGGGTTGAATCCTATGACAGTACCCACCGTCAGATGCCAGCCACAGAGTGGGCAGGGGCTGGGCTAAACACATTTCTGCCTGACCCACCACAAATTTAGAGGTTCCCTGGACAACACCTCATCTTTGTTAATTGTCTAGAGCAGCTATCAGAATGAAGACAAGCACTACTTATTATTACCAGTTTATTTGATTTTTTAAAACTTTTTATTTTGTATTGGGGTTGTTGTTTAGTCACTAAATCGTGTTTGACCCTTTTGTGACCCAATGGACTGCAGCCTGCCAGGCTCCTCTGTCCATGGGATCTGCCAGGCTAGAATACTGGAGTGGGCTTCCATTTCCTTCTCCAGGGGATCTTCCTGACCTAGGGATCAGACCTGTGTCTCCTGCATTGGCAGGCGGGCTCTGAGTGGAGCCACCTGGGAAGCCCCTCTATTGGGGTATTTATATTTGAGAGTGTGTGTGTGCTCCATCATTTCTGAATCTTTCATCAGGAACAGCCACGTGGAAAGGGTGCCCAGGGCAAAGTGGTGGGGGTAGGGGTGGCAGGGAGCTTCCATGTTATCTCCACACATGACAGCTTCCTGGCTCACTGATGGGTTCACCAAGTCAGATCTCTCTGAATCCCGAGCTTTAGGGGTTTCCATAGTTTTCTTATGTCGACCACTGGAGAAGGACTCAATCTTCAGCACCTCCTTCCTCTCTGGAGGCTGGGAACTGGGCTGAAAGTTCTTCCTGGTCACTGGTGGCCAAATCCCTACCCTGAAGCCATCCAGGGGCCTAGAAACAGTTGCCTTATTACAACATAAGATGCTCTTATTACCGATAGAGGTGGTATGGTTAGATAGCCTCACTGACTCAATGCATATGGATTTGAGCAAACTCCCATAGGTAGTGGAGGACTGGAGCCTGGTGTGTTACAGTCCATGGGGTCACAAAGAGTCAGAAACAACTTAGCGACTAAAAACATCATCATCGGTATCTCTCAGAGTCCAAGGGCCTTGGGAAATCTTTGCTAAGAACTGTGGACAAAGATCAAACATTTTTCTTATCACACCAGAGAAGGGCAGAGCCCACGGACACAGGCTCATTAAAATACTGAGACCAGATCATGGGATGATAAAACTTTCCTCTTAGCCACAATGAACCACTACATCAGAAGACATATGTTTAATCACAGTAGGGAACTTGGAAACAATGGTATGTTTCAGAACTTATTTAGAAGTCTCTAAAGGGCTGTGGCACCCCATTCCAGTACTCTTGCTTGGAAAATCCATGCAAGGATTTTCCAAGGATTTAGGCTGCAATCCATGGGGTCGCTAAGAGTCGGACATGACTGAGCAACTTCACTTTCACTTTTCACTTTCACTTTTCACTTTCATGCATTGGAGAAGGACTAGTTTGTCAGTTCTTTCTGTAAATCAAAGAAGCAGGTCAAGAGGGAGGAGATGTATGTATACTTATAGCTGATTCATGTTGCTCAGCAGAAACCAACACAACATTGTAAAGCAATTATCCTCCAATTAAAAATAAAATTTTTAAAAAGTAGAAATGAATAAATAGAATAATAAGTTAACAGATGACCATATATCATCCCTAGATTCCCCTTCAGGAACCTCACAAACAAACTGTGTGGCCAAATTGTGTGATTTACATCTAGAGGAAGAACACAAGTCAATGAGACAGCATGTAGTGGTGAAAAGGGACAACTCTGATCCTCAACTATTGCAAGGAAAAGCCAACTCTGACTCTATGATGGAAATGGTTTCTTTGACTTGCTTTTCCTTGCTGTTGTTACTATAATCATACATAATGGCCTGCTTCAAAGGACCCTGACACTTTGTATGCATGGGTTAGTCACTCAGTCGTGGCTGATGCTTTGTGACCCAATGGACTGTAGCCCACCAGAATCCTCTGTCCATGGGATTCTCCAGGCAAGAATACTGGAGTTGATTGCTATTTCCTCCTCCAGGGGATCTTCCAGACGCAGAGATTGAACCCAGGTCTCCCACACTGTAGGAGGATTCTCTACCAACTGAGCTACCAGGAAGTCCGACCGTTAAACCATAGTGCTTGTGTGTAGCTAACAGGTATATAATCTCACTCTGCCCACCTGTGAATGGCTACAACAAAAAGAAAAAATTAACACACCACTTCCAAAGGCTGGACCTTCCTGGAGATGGTTTGCAAGACTTGTTCAGTCGCTCAGTCGTGTCCGACTCTTTGCAACCCCATGGACTGCAGCACGCCAGGGTTCTCTGTCTTTCACCATCTCTCAGAGCTTGCTCACACTCATGTCTATTGATACGGTGATGCCATCCAACTCATCCTCTGTCATGCCCTTCTCCTTCTGCTCTCAACCCTTCCCAGCATCAGGGTCTTTTCCAATGAGTTAGCTCTTCACATCAGGTGGCCAAAGTATTGGAGATTCTGCTTCAGCATCAGTCCTTCCGATGAACACTCAGGACTGATCTCCTTTAGGATGGACAGGTTGGTTCTCCTTGCAGTCCAAGGGACTCTCAAGAGTCTTCTCCAACACCACAGTTCAAAAGCATCAATTCTGCAGCACTTGGCTTTCTTTATGGTCCAACTCACATCCATACATGACTACTGGAAAAGCCATAGCTTTGACTATACAGACCTTTGTTGGTAAAGTAATGTCTCTGCTTTTTAATATGCTGTCTAGGTTGGTCATAGCTTTTCTTCCAAGAAACAAGTGTCTTTTAATTTCATGGCTGCAGTTACCATCTGCAGTGATTTTGGAGCGCCCCCCCCCCACCCCCGCCCCAAATAAAGTCTGTCACTGTTTCCATTGTGTCCCCATCTATTTGCCATGAAGTGCTGGGACTGAATGCATGATCTCAGTTTTTTGAATGTTGAGTTTTAGGCCAATTTTTTCACCCTCCTCTTTCATTTTCATCAAGAGGCTCTTTAGTTTTTCTTTGCTTTCTGCCATAAGGGTGGTGTTATCTGCATATCTGAGGTTATTGATATTTCTCCCGGCAATCTTGATTCCAGCTTGTGCTTCATGCAGTCCAGTATTTCGCATGATGTACTCTGTATATAAGTTGAATACAGTCTTGACATACTCCTTTCCCAATTTGGAACCAGTCCATTGTTCCATGTCTGGTTCTATCTGTTGTTTTTTGACCTGCATACAGGTTTCTCAGGAGGCAGGTCAGGTGGTCTGGTATTCCCATTTCTTGAAGAATTTTCCACAGTTTCTTGTGATCCACACAGTCAAAGGCTTTGGCATAGTCAATAAAGCAGAAAGAGATGTTTTTTTGGAACTCTCTTGCTTTTTCGATGATCCAGCAGATGTTGGCAATTTGATCTCTGGTTCCTCTGCCTTTTCTAAAACCAGCTTGAACATATGGAAGTTCACAGTTCACATATTGCTGAAGCCTGGCTTGGAGAATTTTGAGCATTACTTTACTAGCATGTGAGATGAGTGCAATTGTGCGGTGATTTGAGCATTCTTTGGCATTACTTTTCTTTGGGATTGGAATGAAAATTGACCTTTTCCAGTCCTGTGGCCACTGCTGAGTTTTCCAAATTTGCTGGCATATTGAGTGCAGCACTTTCACAGCTGCAGGGAACATCAACAAAAGACACTGGCTTCCCTCGTAGCTCAGTCGGTAAAGAATCTGCCTGCAATTCAGGAGACCCCAGTTCGATTCCTGGGTTGGGAAGATCCGTTGGAGAAGGAAATGGCAACCCACTCAAATATTCTTGCCTGGAGAATCCCATGGACAGAGGAGCCTGGCAGGCTACAGTCCATGAGGTCACAAGAAAAGACATAATGTATGCATCATGGAAATCCCATAAGGAGAAGAGAGGGAGAATAGTAGAAAGCTTATTTAAAGAAATAATGATTGGGACTTCCCTGGTGGTCCAGTGGTTAAGAACTCTGAGCTCCCCATGCAAGGGCCCTGGTTCGATTGCTGGTCAGGGAACTAGATCCTGCATGCTGAAGCTAAAGAGCCTACATGCTGTAACTAAAGATCCCACAAACCGCAACTGGGACCTAGCACAGCCAAAAGAAAAAGTATTACAAATTTTTTTAAAAAGATGAAAAGCATATGATCACCTCAACTGATGCAGAAATAGAATTTGACAAAATTTAACATCCTTTCATGATAAAAACTCAACAAATTAGGTACAGAACGAATACACTTCAACATGATAAAAGTTACACACGACAAGCCTACAGGTAACATTGAACTGAATGGTGAAAAGTGACCTCTTCCAAAACTATGGTACCTAGAAAGGGACTGGAGGAGGTGAGGGAGACTTTTACTACAGGAAGGCTGAGCCAGAGGCTCAGGTTTGGCTTCATCGTATTTCAAGAGGGTCTTATTATCAGGGGCTTCCCTGGAGGCTTAGTGGTGAAGAATCTGCCTGCTAATGCAGGGGACACGGGTTTGATCCCTGGTCCTAGAAGATCCCATGTGCCATGGAGCAGCTAAGCCCATGCTCCTCAATACTGAGCCTGCGCTCTAGAGCCTGTGCTCTGCAACAAGAGAAGCCACCACAATGAGAAGCCCATGCACCATAAGAGAGAGTAGCCCCTGCTTGCTGCAACTAGAGAAAAGCCTGCCCAGCAACAAAGACCCAGCACAGCCCAAAATAAATAAACTCCATTAAGAAAAAAAAAAAGAATATGTTGCCTTCCAAACATCAAAACAACCTAGGAGTTGCTGTGGGTGCAGAGAGGGACAATTGTTATTTTTTTCATAGTCAGGGAGGAAGGCGCCCCTTGTTTATTTACCACATAATTTTCAGGAATTTAACCAAGGGGTCAGGGCCTTACTTATGTATGGGCTAATGACCCATGCACTTTTCGTGAGCAACTTTTTTCGGTATCTGCAATGTCCTGAATGTCAAATGAACTTCCTCAGAGGAGAATGTCATCAATGTCATGTCATACCTGTGCTCTTGGAGCCAAGAGGATGCAGCTCGCATCCTGCCTGCAGAGACCGTGTGCAGTGGCAGCGGTGCTGAGGTTCCCAAAGCTAACCAGGTCAAGGTGTATCACGTCCCTTCAGAGGTGAGGGCCAAGTGCAGCAAAGCAGCTGTTGAAATAGGCATCAAACACAACAGATTTATCCGAATCTGTGAGAGCAGGGTATCTGCCACCTGTTGACGGGATGGAGTCGGTAATTTCCACAATGTTGGGGACTGAGTACAGAGGTTCATTTGGTGTGACCACAACCTCAAGTGTTCGGTAATCCACTGTCAGGGGTCATTCAGTCTTTTTAGATTTAAGAACAGGCCAAACTCAGCTGTGAAAAGGAGAAGTACAGGGAGTAATCACCTCTTTGCTAAATAATTTTTGTTGGGACTTCCCTGGCAGCCCAGTGGTTAAGAATCTGCGTTTCCACTTCAGGGGGCACAGGTTCGATCCCTGGGTGAGGAACTAACATCCTGTGTGCTATGTGGTGCGGCCAAAAAAAATTTTTTTTTGTAATGGTCTTCAATCCTTCAAGGCCCTGTTTAATTTTCATTGGCCCATATTATGTAATTTAGGCTTCCTCTATGACTCAGCGGGGAAAGAATCTCCCTGCAATATAGGAGATAAAGGAGACTCAGGTTTGATTCCTGGGCTGGGAAGATCCCCTGCAAAAAGAAATGGCAACCCACTCCAGTATTCTTGCCTGAAAAATCCCGTGGACAGAGGAGCCTTGCAGGCTACAGTCCATGGGGTCACAAAGAGTCGGATACAACTGAGCATGAGCACAATAATGCAATTTACCTAGGGGGGTAGACTGTGGGATCTTATTTTGTCAAGCCAATTTGCAATTAGCAAAAAGTATTTAATTTTAATTTGTGAATCACTGGTCCAGAGCTTTCCTGTTCACTATAGAATACTTGAGGAAAATCGATCCTCTGACCATGGGAGAATTTAGGCAAGAGACGAGTTGGCTAACAATCATTAAAGATATGCCTATTCAGTAATTCCTCTAAGATTATGGGGAGTTCCTTGCTTAAGTTTGTTGTTGTTGAGTTGCTCAGTTGTGTCTCTTTTTCGACCCCATGGACTGTAGCCTGCCTGCTCCTCTGTCCACGGAATTTTCCAGGCAAGAATACTGGAGTGGCTTGCCATTTCCTTCTCCAGGGATCTTCTCACCAGGGACCAAACCCGCAATATCGTGCACTGGCAGGCGGATTCTTTACCACTGAGCCACTAAGGAAAGCCCTGCTTAAGTTTACTGGGATTCTAATATAATTGGAAACCCAGTACTGATTATTTGCATGAAGGTTTGTGAATCAATGCAACACAGCAGATGACCAAATTAATTCAGAAACTCTGCTGTAGGGGCCCAGAAACCAAAAAGTACCCCTTTATCATTTGGGTTGTTTAAAGTCTTTTAGTGTATTTTAGATTTCCAGTTGGGTCCAGTTGTGGACCCTTGTTTCTGTATTGTTCCTTTGTTTCCTCTCTCCTGTCCATCCCTGTGTTGTTTTTTCAGTCACTGAACATATTCCAGGGGAGACAGTGACCTCTCCACTGTGGTATTTATAAGATTTTCCCTCCTGAGGGCCTCACGTATGTGCCAGCAGGAATAGGGGGCTTGCTCATGACAACTGTTGCTGTGTGGTTTAAAGTAAGTTTAACTAACCCGAGGTTTAAAGTCAGTCTGAACTAACCCCTTGGCTGTGCTACAGCATGTTGCCCCCGTAACTCTGAGGGTCAGGAGCTTTGCTGCAGTAGAGGTGGGGGCAGAGAAACTTAAGAGGAACTTAAGGGTGCTAGTGAGCCCTCTGTGTTAGGGGAGTACGGTTTTAGCCTGCCGACTACTGTCTGCTGCCTTTCGCCCTCTCTTCTCTCTCTCTCTCTCTCTCTCAAATTTTTGGCCACACTGGTGCTAGTGGTAAAGAACCCCCCTGCCAATGCAGGAGACGGGGTTCAATCCCTGGATTGGGACGATCCCCTGGAGGAGGGCATGGCAACCCACTCCAGAATTCTTGCCTGGTGAATCCCATGGACAGGGGAGCCTGGTGGGCTACAGTCCACAGTGTCCCAAAGAATCGGACACGACTGAAGCAACTTAGCATGGTACAGCATGTGGGATCTTAGTTCCCCAACCAGGGGGTTGATCCTGCACCCGCTGCAGTGGAAGCTGGGAGTCTTAACCACTGGACCACTTGGGAAGTCCCTCTCTCTTTTCAAATGACTGTTCTTTCAGGAGCAACACTCCTTGAAACCACCTCCTGCACAGCACAAAGTCCCTCTCTCCCACCCCTCACTGGGGTATATCAGGGCCAGCCAACCCTGCCTCTGTCACAGCTTCACTCTAACACACAGATAGATCCTGGCAAAGATATCGACCCAGGACTAATTTGATGAGAGCCCAATTCCATACTTGGTTGTTTAGTCGCTAAGTCGTGTCCGACTCTTTTGCAACTGCCATTTCCTTGCCTGGATTTCCCAGGCAAGCATACTGGACTTGGTTGCCATTTCCTTCTTCAGGGGAGCTTCCCAACCCAGGATCAAACCCGTCTCCTGCATTGGCAGGTGGGTTCTGGCAGCCACCAGGGAAGCCCAATGAGATACTACTGCTCCCCAAAGCCAAGGAATTGAAACTGCCATGCTCATCTGTTGAACATAAGACTGAGGCCTGGTGGGGTCAACAATGGAACTCAGGGCAGCACAGCGGCCAGCACAAGCTCACCAGCACCGAGCAGCCCTCAGCACCAGCAGCCAACAAAACGCAGAGCAGGTGAGCAAGTCAGAGCAAGAGAAGACAGACCTCCAGGGGTGCATCATGCCTGGCCATGCTGCTCACGGTGCCAACTGTCATCATCACCTACAGTGGTCTGGTTCCCACGTTGAGACTGATGCTGGTGTGTCATGCAAACACACACACTCAAGGAGGAAAAAGTCCATGACTGGGACTTCCCTGGTGGTTCAGTGGTTAAGACCCTGTGCTCCCAATGCAGGGGGCACAGCTTCGATCCGTGGTCATGGAACTAAGATCCCGCATACCACACGGTGAGGCCAAAAAATTAAAAAAAAAAGAAACCACATATAAAGAAAGCTGGATTTTCCTGATGGTCCAGTAGTTAAGAATCCTCCTGCCAATGCAGGGGACACGGGTTCCATCCCTGATTTGGGAAGATTCCATATGCCACAGGACCACAGCTACTGAGCCCATGACCCCTAGAGCCTGAGCTCTGCAACGAGAAGCCACCGCAATGAGAAGCCTGTGCACAGCAACTAGAGAGTAGCCCCCACTTGCTACAACTAGAGAAAGCCTGCATGCAGCAATGAAGACCCAGTGTAGCTGAAAATAAATAAAATTTTAAAAGCCTATAACCCACATAATTGAGGTCTTAGGGGGTAGGTAGGGCTGGCCTTTCAAGTAGCGCTGAAATGGCTTCAGCAAGCAAGAAAAGGGGGCCTGGCCTGGGTTTTGATCATGGCTAGGGGGTGTTAGAGAAAAAAACCATTCAATGACAGAAACAGGATAAAGCAGATTTCATCCAGAACTGTTGGGACAGGTATGGAGACTGCTGGGCTGAGATTTCACAGCAGGTGAGAAATAAGACTGTGCTCAGCTCAGAACACAGCATGTCGAAGTGGGAAATCATGGCCAGAGAGCAAGGTTTGGGGTCAGTGGATAGAAACTTACTTGAAGGAAAGACAGGGATTAGTGGGTCTGGATACACTGACCTCACAGGATTCTTACTGAAGTCAGGTCAGGGTGAGCACACATCACCTGAGGGGCGGTGGTGGGGCATAGGAACCCAATTGGACACAGAAAATGATCAGATATGAGGAATTGGGGACCTCTGGGTTAACTGACTTATTAGTGGGCTTTCTGGACTTGCTAAGGAACTACTTATTAGCTAAAACTGGATTTTGCAAGGAACTACATAGATAGGCCCAGGGTAAGGTTCAGTGTCAGAATATTCTTTGGTCAAGCAAAGAATCTTGGGGTGGGGCCAGGACAAGGGTTCTGCACACAGACAGGGGCTTGTGTGGCTGGAGCATGAAGCTAATGCCAGAGGACTACAGACTTTGTCATCAGCTTGTCCGGGGTGGACACAGCAGGAAGAGAGAGGGGTAAGGCGTAAGCTGTCAGCAAACCTCAAAGAAATGTGGAGTCTGCAGAGACACAGAGGACAGACCTGTGTTTGCCAAGAGGGAGAGGCTGTGGGGGAGAGAGGGATTGGGAGTCCGGGATTAGCAGATGCAAACTATTATACATAGCAGTGGTCCCCAACCTTTTTGGCACCAGAGACTGATTTTGTGGGAGACAATTTTTCCATGCAGTGGAGTGGTGGTAAGGGGATGGTTTGGGGATGACGCAAACCCATTACATTTATTGGACACTATTCTATTATTACTACATCAGCTTCACCTCAGATCATCAGGCCCAGAGGTTGGGGACCCCTGATATATAGAATGGTTAAACAATAAAGCTCTACTATATTAACACAGGGAAATATATTCAATATCCTGGGATAAACCATAGTGAAAATGAATATATATATAACTGAGTCACTTCGCTGTACAGTAGAAATTAACAACATTGTAAATCAACTATATTTCAAAAAATTTTTAAAAATATGGAGTCTGACCATTCATTACAAGGACAAACATTGGTATGAAAAATATGCATTCACAATGGCTTGTTTTTATGTAAAGAAACACTAACAGGAAGCTCAAGAAATGATCAGAACTGTGTATCTGCAGTGGCTGGAGTAACAGAGCTGGAGGGGGCCAGGACAGGTGGGCAGTTACTTTGCTTAAGTTAGGCTTTGTATCTTGCAGGTTTATTGAAAACAAGCAGAGAAAAATATATATACCATGTTTTACTATTTCATAACCTGTCTTTAATTTTAACTTTTGTATCAAACCAGTCAATCCTAAAGGAAATCAACCCTGAATATTCATTGGAAGGAGTGTTGCTGAAGCTGAACTTCTAATACTTTGGCCACCTGATGCAAAGAGCTGACTCACTGGAAAAGACTCTGATGCTGGGAAAGACTGAAGGCAAAAGGAAAAGAGGGCAGCAGAAGATGAGATGGTGAGATAGCGTCACTGACTCAATAGACATGAGCAAACTCCGGGAGATGGTGAAGGAGAGGGAAGCCTGGTGTGCTACAGTACATGGGGTCAGAAAAAGTCAGACACAACTTAGGGACTAAACAATACGTAGGAAACCACAGCCGCTCCTTTAAACACTAATGGCTACAAAAGTATAAACCATACAGAATGAAAACTGCCACATCCTTGCTAACTAAAAGGTTAAGGTACATCCCAGTTTGCACTTTCTCTGTATCTCACATCAAGGAGGGGGGAGAAGTATTTTCAGGAATAAATACAACATTATAATGCAACAAGGGTTTGGGTTTAGTTCTTTAAACACAGTAGAATTTTCAAAGATTGATGTAAGCTTTTATTTAAAATTTATTTTTAAGTGAAAGACAATTGCTTTACTATATTGTATTGGTTTCTGCCATACAGCAACATGAATCAACCCTAGGTATATAAATGTCCTCTCCTTCTTTAATGTCTCTCCCTGATGTAAGCTTTGATTAGCTGTCCTCACATCAGTGAAGATAGAATTCCATTGCTTTAGCTTTTTTTCCTTTGGCTACAGTGCATGGCTTGTAGGATCTTAGTTCCCCGAGCAGGGACTGAACTCCCGCCTGGGCAGTGAAAGCTCCTAACCACTGGACCACCAGGGAATCCCCTGCTATAGCCTTTTAAAATTTAATATATTCTAAGTATTAGTCACTCAGTCGAGTCCAACTCTTTGTGACCCCATAGACTGTAGCCCGCCAGGCTCCTCTGTCCATGGAGTTCTCCAGCCAAGAATACTGGAGTGGGTTGCCATTTCCTTCTCTAGGGGATCTTCCCAACCCAGGGATTGAACCCAGGTCTCCTGCATTGCAGGCAGACTCTTTATTGACTGAGCCATCAGGAAATCCTGCAATATACTCTAAAGATGTGCACAAACACTGATGTAAAAGAAAACGCATACCTGAAAATGTAAGCACATTCATCTCACATCTTGAGCTTCTCTTCCCTAAAAGGAACAAAGATTCTATTTAGTTCCACAATTGTCTTGCCTTACTGACATCATCTCTGATTTTTTAAAGCCCCAGAAACTAAAAATGTTATTTCCCACACAGGGAATTAATTACAAAGTGTTAAAGGAAGTTAGAGCCAAAGGACTGCACTGTTTAATGGATAGAAGAATCCAAAGGAAAAAAACCACAAACACTGGAATCAGCACAGATAAGCAGCCTGAGTCCTACAGGACAGACAGAGCCACACTCAGAAAATTTAATTCATGCCAGGATCTCCTGGCAGAGAAGGCAATGGCAACCCATTCCAGTACTCTTGCCTGGAAAATCCCATGGACGGAGGAGCCTGGTAGGCTGCAGTCCATGGGGTTGCTAAGAGTTGGACACGACTGAAGTGACTTAGCAGCAGCAGCAGCAGGCTCTCCTGGGGGGCTTCCCAGGTGGCACTGGTGGTAAAGAACCTGCCTGCCAATGCAAGCGACATTAGAGACTCAGGTTCAATCCCTGGGTCCGGAAGATCCCCTGAAGGAGGGCATGGCAATCCACTCCAGTATTCTTGCCTAGAGCACGGACAGAGGAGCATGGCGGGCTACAGTCCACAGAGTTGCAAAGAGTCAGACACAATTGAAATGACTAAGTAAGCATGCACGCAGGTTCTCCTGATTAAGACAGAACTGCTCGACCAGGTCAGTCCCTGGTGAAGGAGGGTGGGGGCACTGGAGCAGCCACAGGAATGAACCCGGGGAGTGCCACACGCCCTACTCTCCTTAGGGAATAAAGGGACCACTCCCTTTCTCAGGCATCTGTTCCCCCCAGTGAGAAGACTCAGCAGAATTCAATTTAAGGTTCTGACTCAGATGAACTCCCAAATTTGTGACCCCTAACCCAGGACATGGGGCTTCCCAGGTGGCTCAGGTGCCTGCTAGTGCAGGAAGATGTAGGAGACTCGGGTTCCATCCCTGGGTTGGGAAGATCGCCTGGAAGACAAAATGGCAACCCACTCCAGTATTCTTGCCAGGAGAATCCCATGGACAGAGGAGCCTGGTGGGCTACAGTCCATGGGGTTGCAAAGAGTCAGACATGACTGAGTTACTGAGCACGCATGCAGGAACCCAAACCAGGACTCAGAACTCCTGACTATCACAAACTTTCTCAATGTAGACAAATTACACTCTGAGCACAGCTACACTGTGAATGCAAAACTCCAACCTATGACTCGAAACAGCTCTGGGGGGACCATGTTAACAACTTCAAAAGGGAGTCACCACATCCTCTCTTCTCTCCCCACAAACCCCTTGCACCATGTGCACTTGTATCCCCAGCTTTCCAGGGCTCTGTTGTTTCTCTCAGCTTAAGGGCTCCTTCCACTGTGGGTGTGAGCTGTGATTCCAGCAAAATCACACAAACCTGGTGTTTATGTAGAAAGGAGGGAAGAAAATTATATTCTTCTAAGTCAACAAGAAACCCATAAGTATCTACTACTCTCGGAAAATGTGAATTATTATTTCCATGGCAAGAAATTGTTTTATAAACGTGTAATTGGGGAAAGGATAAATTAGGAGTTTGGCATTAAAATATACACACTTCTATATATAAAACAGATAATCATCAAGGGCCTACTGTAGAACATAGGGAACTATACTCAATTTTGATTACCCATAATGGAAAAAGATCTAAAAAATAATATATATACATGCGTATATACATATATGCATGTATATATATGACTGAATCCCTTTGCTGTATTCCTTAAATACATTGTAAATCAACTATATTTCAATAATCTTATTTGTTTAATTTCTCTAGAACATTTTATTTTACCTTATTTTTATTAATTTTTATTGGAGTATAACTGCTTTTCAATATTGGGTTAGTTTCTACTGTACAGCAAGGTGAATCAGTTATACAAATACACATATCCTTTTTTAGATTTCCTTTCCATTTAGGGTACCACAGAGTACTGAGGAGAGTTCCCTATGCCATACAGTAGACTCTTATCAGTTATTTTATACATAGTAGTTTAAAGATGTCAACCCCAATCTCCCAATTCATCCCTCGACTCATTTCAATAAAAAATTGTACTTGAACACCTCAAGCCTAAGCCCTGGAATTGCATTGGAACCCCCTCAAAAAACCCCAAAACTGATACAAAAAAAAAACCCAAAACAAAAACAGACTTCAGAAAATTACTACGCCTGTTCCGGGGAGGAAGAAAAAGAGAAACAAGAATTTTTAATACAACCAATGTAACAGAAGAGCATTTTTTTTTTTCCCCCTGAAGTTCACCTATTCCTTGCCTCTCTGGAAATATTTTATACTATCTTTCAATCTCCACTGGTTACATAAATTTTAATTTTTTTAATAACTGAGGCTTACATAAATGAATAAATCTTTCCAGGGTGACAGACCAGGGGAGGGGTAGTACTGACAGGTAAGAATACCCAGGAACATTTCCAAAGGGGAAAATCCACCGAAAAGATTTCCCATAGGATGTTTGCACCCAGGAGAGATCCTGGGAAGTGAAGCACAAGGATTTCATACAACGTGGTTCCAGGTGGTTATCCTCAGCTTTCCTCTCATGGAAAATATACACAGCAAATATAAATGTTTAAAAGAGAGCCACTCGCAACTCTGCAGAGAAAGAACAGACAATTAAAATATGATGTCTGTTTGAAACACACCACGAAGGACAAATAGTTGATAAAGATGCTGTGAACTGAAGAGAGAGAGTTGGCTTTAGGAATGTGAGAGGGATCTTGGAAATTTAGGGATTTACTGCCAGTCGTAGGAAGAGTTAATCTGGGGAGATAGAGTTCAGGATTTGAAACCCTGCTCTCCAAACTTGGAAAACTCAGGAGAAAACGGGTCCCCCTTGGGTAGAAAGAAGGGACTGGAGAATCCCATACACCAAAACTCCTCCCACGCACAAGCCACGGAGAACAGATCACGATGGTCCCCTGATGACCCTCCCCGGGGTCACCACACATTCTGGAGGAGACGTGGGGCTTTGCGGGCAAAGCTGCCCAGAAAGGCTCCGGGCTTAAAGTTACCGCCTGCAGGGACCGGACGGGAAGCCGGAGGTCCCGGCTGCCGGCCCCACGCCCACTTTGGGAGCCGGAGTGGAGGAGGTTGAGAGGCGCCCCTAGGTGGACTCGAGGCAACAAACCCTGGAGTGGACCGCACGGGGAGGCGGTCCCGCCGATGCCGACTGTCTCTCATCATCCCTGTCCCGCCTCCCTGTACCGAGACATCTGGCCCAGCACACTCACCACTTCACGCCTTCTGGGGTTCTCCGGCGTCATTCCTTAGGCTCACGCGGCCTCCGCAGCTCATAGCGGTAATGAAGCTGCAGCGAACTAACCTGAGCTGCTTCAACGCCGGCGAGACTCCACGCAGAGCGTGCCAGGAGACACCGACCACACTGTTTGCGGGACGTGGCCCCACCCATCTTCCCCTGCTGCGGTCCTGATTGGACAGTTCGCAAGCAACGCCCCCTTTATCCTGAGTAATAATGGGTCCAGAGGCCACGTGGCTGAGCAGAATCAGCTTCTGCAGGTGGGTGGAAACCTACCCCTCTCCAGGGACTTTTGTTTTTAAACCACTCTTGTTACTTGTCCTAGAGGGACAGTGGCAACTTCCTCAGATACTTCAGAACGTGGGGACACAGGTGTGCACAAGGAATTCCAGAGTCAGATCCCAGAAGAGCCGACGTTCTTGTCCAAAGCAAGAGCAGGCCAACTGGAAAAAGAGGGTCTGAGGGTTCCTCCATTGGGAAAATAGTTCGCACAGACTGCGGAGCTACTGATAACTATGACTCGATTTCAAACACACTGAAAAATATCCTCACCATGTGTAATAAACCTTCTGGCTCCATTTTTATCTTTGTTGACAGCATCAAGGCGTACACCCATCCCTTTCCCCCTCTCCATACATGTGGTATTTTAGCTAAAGAATCCCATGGCCTTCCAAGCACTTGTCTGGTGGGAAGTTTGAACCCTGCAGCCCTGGCCTGGGAATTTGGACTCTTGTCCCATCAACCAGATGTTGTGTGATGTGTTCAAAAATACTCTCAAGTATACATGTTATGTGAGAAGGAAATTTTAGTTTCGTAGTATGTGCCTAGAGATTTTGAAATGTAAACGACTATGATATCCCAAAGGCAATTCAGTTACTATTGTCACCAATATAACAAGAAACAATAAAAAGTTTTGGAAATGAACCATACACTTGAAAACTTTTGATATTCTTAACATACAGGTTCAAGACTTCTAATGAATTTATCTGAAAAGTTTTATGAGGTAAAATACACATTTCCTGCAAGACTCCGATGCTGGGAAAGATTGAGAACAAAAGGATAAGAGGGTGACAGAGGATGAGATGGTTGGATGGCATCACTGACTCAAAGGATGTGAGTTTGAGCAAACTCTGGGGCATAGTGAAGGACAGGGAAGCCAGGCATCCTGCAATCCATGGGGTCACAAAGAATCAGACACCACTGAGGGACTAAATAACAATAACCACTAAAGGGATGTTGCCTACAAATATAATATATACATAAGGGCCCATCTTTGGGAACTCTGCCTTCACCTGTGAAGTGAAAGTGAAAGTGAAAGTCGCTCAGTCCCGTCCAACTCCTAGCGACCCCATGGACTGCAGCACCCCAGGCCCCTCCGTCCATGGGATTTTCCAGGCAAGAGTACTGGAGTGGGTTGCCATTGCCTTCACCTGTAAGGAGCATTAAACTAAAATACCTTTGTTTAGCTACAGAAAACATCCTGATCAGAACAAGTTAATCACTAAAGGGATGTTGCCTATAAAGCTTAAATTATACATAATGGCTCATCTCTGGGAACCCTGGGTTGTGTAGTGAGCGTTAAGCTAAAATATCTAGTTTACAGAAAACGTTCTGATCAGGGTCACCTGTGAATGGCTTCAGGAAGGAAGAAATTAACACATCCCCTTCAGAGTCTGATCAGAACCAGGAAATGTTTGACTCCAACCCTTTCAAAAATTCAAAAGCAGGTTGAATTCTAAGTGAGAGAAGATAGTTCTTTGGGACACTAATCTGCCATCTTCTCAGTCATCTGGCTTTCTGAATAAAGTTGCTATTCCTTGCTCCAACAACTTGTCTCTTGATTTCTTGGCCTGTCATGCAGCGAGCAGTATAAGCTTGCATTTGACAACAATGACTTTTCTCTGCTTCTTGGGAGCACTTCCAGCATCACTAGTGGCACTTCCTATGGATCCTGTGGTATTAAGCAAGGTTTACAGTGTTGCACTGAGCACAATGAAAAAGACTCAAGAACCACCAGAGAACACTATACTGCCATACGAAATTTACTGGAGAGACACAAACTGCTCAAGTGATGATTAGCATCACATGATATTTTATGGATACTCGCACCTCTTGAGCTCACCACAAGAACAGGAAGTGGCTACAAAGTTATTACAGTAAGACTTCCCTGGTGGTCCAGTGGTTAAGTGTCTGCCTGCCAATGCAGGAGTCACGTATTCGATCCTTGGTCCCACAACTACTGAAGCCTGTGCTCTAGAGCCTGTGTTCTGCAACAAGAGAAGCTACCACAAAGAGAAACCTGTGCACTGCAACTAGAGAGTAGCCTCTGCTCACCACAACTAGAGAAAGTTGGCAGGCACCAAAGAAGACCCAGCACAGCCAAAAAAAAATTTATTACAAAACTAGAGTATATACTATAGTTATTTTTATGTAGTTATGATTTGATACTACATGCTTATACTTCTCTCAACTGTGAATGGTGCCATGTATGGGCCACATGTATATGAGATTTGATAAGTTTTAACTTTTTATAACAGATATATGTATATTTCATGGAAGCAAATGACAAAATAGACTAGTATCTACTTTTAATACATTCACAACATAGCTAGCTTTTCCTAAATTTTTTCAGTATTCATGGGCTACAAGGTTTATCTGCAAGCTTTTATTCAAATTGTTGTAAATCTCCAAAGTTTTTTCCAGTATATTCTTTGGAAAAAATCTGCATACAAGTCAACATGTGCAGTTCAAACCCATGTTGTTTGAGGGTGAATTATACTTTCTATAAGTCTACTGAGATGATCATGCCATTTTTGCTTTCTACTGTATTAATACATTTTATTCGGAGAAGGCAATGGCACCTCACTCCAGTACTGTTGCCCGGAAAAATCCCATGGATGGAGGAGCCTGGTAGGCTGCAGTCCATGTGGTCGCTAAGAGTTGGACATGACTGAGCGACTTCACTTTCACTTTCCACTTTCATGCATTGGAGAAGGAAATGGCAACCCACTCCAGTGTTCTTGCCTGGAGAATCCCATGGATGGAGAAGCCTGGTAGGCTGCAGTCCATGGGGTCTCACAGAGTCGGACACGACTGAAGCGACTTAGCAGCAGCAGCAGCAGCAGCAGCAGCAGCATCGCGGCAGCATCCCTGAAGGGCTTCTTAGGTGGCTCAGTGGTAGAGAATCTGCCTGCCAATGCAGGAGACACAGGAGACACAGGTTTGATCCCTGGGATGGGAAAGCCCCCTGGAGGAGGACATGGCAACCCACTCCAGTATTCTTGCCTGAAGAATTTCGTGGACAGAGGAGCCTGGTGGGCAGCACCATCCCTGAAGTAAATCCAACTTAATCGTGTTGTGGTTAAAGATGCCAGACTGCATTCTTTAGTATTGTTGATTTTTGGGTGGTATCCATTTTCACATGGAAAATTGCTGTCTTGATTTTTTTGGCAATATCTTTGTCTGGTTTTAGAATCAGAGTAATACTGGTCCTATAGAATGAGTCTGAAGTGTTGTGTTGATTCTACCTGGGGGGAGGGTTTCTGAAAAGTCATTAAAACTTTGAATGTTTTGGAGAAGAAACGCTGGACTGGAAGAAACACAAGCTGGAATCAAGATTGCCGGGAGAAATATCGATAACCTCAGATATGCAGATGACACCATCCTTATAGCAGAAGGTGAAGAGGAACTCAAAAGCCTCTTGATGAAGGTGAAAGTGGAGAGTGAAAAAGTTGGCTTAAAGCTCAACATTCAGAAAACGAAGATCATGGCATCTGGTCCCATCACTTCATGGGAAATAGATGGGGAAACAGTGGAAACAGTGTCAGATTTTATTTTGGGGGGCTCCAAAATCACTACAGATGGTGACTGCAGCCATGAAATTAAAAGACACTTACTCCTTGGAAGGAAACTTATGACCAACCTAGATAGCATATTGAAAAGCAGAGACATTACTTTGCCAACAAAGGTCCGTCTAGTCAAGGCTATGGTTTTTCCTGTGGTCATGTATGGATGTGAGAGTTGGACTGTGAAGAAGGCTGAGCGCCGAAGAATTGATGCCTTTGAACTGTGGTGTTGGAGAAGACTCTTGAGAGTCCCTTGGACTGCAGGGAGATCCAACCAGTCCATTCTGAAGGAGATCAGCCCTGGGATTTCTTTGGAAGGAATGATGCTAAAGCTGAAACTCCAGTACTTTGGCCCCCTCACGCGAAGAGTTGACTCATTGGAAAAGACTCTGATGCTGGGAGGGATTGGGGGCAAGAGGAGAAGGGGACGACAGAGGATGAGATGGCTGGATGGCATCACTGACTCGATAGACACGAGTCTGGGTGAACTCTGGGAGTTGGTGATGGACAGGGAGGCCTGACGTGCTGCGATTCATGGGGTCGCAAAGAGTCAGACACGACTGAGCGACTGATCTGATCTGATCTGATGGTGAAGCCACTTAGGTCTGGGTTTTCCTTTTGAGCAGTTTTTTTGTTAGTAATTCAACCACGTCACTTGTTACAATTAGAAAATCCTTTTTTTTTTTTCTTATTTTCTGTAGAATGTATTATTTTTTAGAGATTTGTCCATTTCATCTAAGTTATCTAATTTGTTGTGATACTGTTGTTCATTGAATTCCTTTATAATGTTTTTGTTTTTTTGGCTGCAATGCAAGGCATCTGAGATCCTTGTTCCCTGACCAGGGATCCAGCCCCTGACCCCTGCAGTGGAAGTACAGAGTCCTAACCACTGGAATTCCCCTAAATTTCTTTATAATCCTTTTTATTGCTATAAGGTTGGTGAAATAGTCTCTGTGTCTGATTTTAGGAATTTGAGTCTTCTCACTGTCTGTCAGTCTAGCTAAAGGTTTGTCAATTTTATTAATTTTTTTTTTTCAAACAACCCACTTTTGATTTTATCGATTTTCTGTATGCTGTTTCTATCCTCTCTTTTCTGGTCTATCTTTTTTATTTCCTTCATTTCCTTGGGAGTGGTGGTGTTGGTTGCCCATCCTTTCAAGTGTGATAATGTACAAGGTAGGATTATTGATTTGAGATCTTTTAGCACTTCTCTATGGATTTCTTTGACACATGGGGCAGTATTCTGTAGTCACCTGAGGTGTAATTATAGTGTTTCACATGTCTTTTATTTTCATGTCGATATTTTGCCTACTTGTGTATATAATATTGAAGTGAGATACTGGAGTCTCCAATTACTATTACTTGTTTTTCCCTTCATTTCTCTTTTGCTTCATTTATTTTGGCAAAGTTTCAATAAATTATGAGAGAACACAGACCTATCAAGACAGAAAGACAAGACACTGTTCTAGTCAAGACACCATACTCTTGATGCTGATGTTTCAACATCCCTCGGCTTCCCTGGTGGCTCAGATGGTAAAGAATCTGCCTGCAATGTGGGAGACCTGGGTTTGATCCCTGGGTTGGGAAGATTCCCTGGAGGAGGGCATGCAACACACTCCGGTATTCTTGCCTGGAGAATCCCCATGGACAGAGGAGCCTGGTAGGCTACAGTCCATGGGGTTGCAAAGAGTCGGACACGACTGAGCGACTAAGCACACACACACACACACATTGCTGTGCACTTTAGAACCAAGGTACCCCATTAGCACAAATAATCAAGGAACTGTAGGACTTGGATACAGCAGCATGAGACAAACAAGTTCTTGCAGCCCTGATGATAATATTTTTGTGGGAAAAGACACATGGTTAGGAAATGGTAAAGCTTTGGCTCATAGATGGAAATGAAGGCTTTGATAGAATGTAAAATAATAATGTGAGATAATAGGGAAACTGGGGTGTATATATATCTTTTCACTGAGGGTAGGCACCTCAGTGAATGGTGATGTCATTATTGATCACTGAATTTCTATGACGTAATACATCTTTAAAACTTCTTCAGGAACTCCTTGGCTGTGTATGTAAATGTTTAGTCACCAAGTTGTGTCCAACTCTTGCAACTCCATGGACTGTAGGCCACCAGGCTCCTCTGTCCAAGGGATTTTTCAGGCAAGAATACTGGAGTGGATTGCATCTCCTTCCCCAGGGGACCTTCTTGACCCAGGGATCGAATCTGCATCTCCTAATTGGCAGGCAGATTCTTTACCACTGAGCCACCTGGGAAGCTGTGTCAGTAAATAGGTTGCATCAATTAGAAATTCTGCATTCTTATAATTAACAGTAAAGATTTCCTGTAAAGAGAAAGATACAGACATGGTTCCTCTTCATTTTCGCAATTGTTAAACATTTTTTATATAAAATGTGTGCTCATGAGTTTGGACATTGTTGGACATTGGCTCTTGGAACTTCCTAGTGATTTGGGCCATGTTGTTTGCGGTGGTTTTATTTTTAACCACCTCATTTGAGGGGATTTTAATTTACCTTTAACTTTTTAAAATTGTTACAGTATTTGGTGCTTTCATTTTGCTGCTTAACACAACAATTAGGAGTTCCTCCTATTTAGGGACATACATTCATCTGCATTGTTCAAACCCATCCTGAGTTTATTCTATGAGTAGAGTGATGACTACTCAAGTCTGTTGTGATTTCCCAGTGGAAACATGATAAAAAAAAATAGTGGATGTTTAGAGGCAATCATACAAGGAATAATTGAGGTGAGCTGTAGGGAGAGGGTATTACTTTGGGTAATATCCTAATTTAGTATAAAAGGAGAAATGAGAACTTTTGTGTCTTTTTATTGCAGGGGTGGTTAGAAGTCTTGTGCATCAGTGATTCATTGGCCTGTTTTACTATTTGAGGTTTCATTTCCATATGCTTAGACTTCCAGCATCTGTTGTGTAAGAGTAGGAAACAAATGTAATAGCTGTGAGTTTTTATGAAGTTTTGTAAATATATATAAAGCTTTTATACTTATTTATAGATAGATAGATAAGAAGAAAGAAAATAACACAAATGCCTTTGTATGCTAGGAGAATATTAAACTCTCCTGAACTTCAAGTGTTCAACTTTTTCCCCCACCACTCTGAGATTCTTTCTAGGAATAACTGAAGGGCTGGGGAAGAAGGACATAGGCCACAACAGGCCTTTTTTGCAACCCTGTTTGAACACCCACTAGGGCTGCACCTCTCCTCGTTTCATCACGTAACTAGGAGTGAAGTGAGAGGGCTCCCAGGTCTGTCTTTGAGTCTAAGTCAGCTTCCTCGAACAGATCTTTGGACATACTGTGGTTCTGAAACCTAAAGGTGTATCTCAAATGGAATTTGCTGGGGACATCCTCATTCAAGTGCATCACCATCAGTTCCCTCCATGGGCATCCACAAACCATTTCCAAGTCATTGTTTCCCAAATCAGGCCTATGAACATCTTTAGAAACCAATGCATATTCCACTCTGAAAAACTGACCTGAGGTAACATCAGGGGCAGAGAGTGACAGAAACATTCAGCAGAACCCATGTCATGGGCATATCCCATTGACCACAGAGACCACAGGCCCTGCATATTTATCAGATCCACTTGCTTGCTTATTTACCCAACACTTTGAAAGGGGACACAAATAGCTCTAGTATTTTCTTTTTTTTTTTTTTAAGTTTTATTTAAATATTTATTTGGCTGCATCAGGTCTTAGTTGCAGCATGTACATATCTCAGAAAATGGATGTCAAACAGTTAGTAGTGGTTTTGAGGATACTTGACTGGAAGGAAAAAATGTAGAAAATGGGCTGGAAGATAGTATACCTGAAGCTCCTATGCATTTGGCTCTCTTTAAATATGGTGACTGTGAAATCTGACTAATACCTTCCTTGTTTCTGCCTTCCAAATCTCTGGCAAGTCACACTATTGGTGGACTCTAACAGGGAACCATAAAGAGGATGAGTTCTGGAAAATCTAATCCCTAACATTACCTACAGAGATGATAGCTCTAGCTTTAGATTTTGTTGCCCCACTATAAGCCTCTCTTCTTTTTTATTTATTTACTTGGCTGCATTGGGTCTTAGTTGGAGCATAGGGGATCTTCATTGCATAATGTAGGATCTTTCATTGAGGCACACAGGCTCAGTTGCTCCGTGGCATGTGGATTCCCTGAGCAGGGATCAAATCCAGGTCCCGTGCATTGCAAGGAAGATTCTTAACCACTGGACCACCAGGGAAGTTCCTAGGCCACTCTTCTTAATTCCAAGTCTATTCACCAAATTATAGTCAGAAGGAAAGATACAAAGCAAGATATAAATATAAATTATTTTCATATAAATATGAAAATAATTGTTCACATAGAAACTATATTCATTTATAAGTGAGGTATACACAAATATTTACTGAACAATTTATTAGTATAGAAAATGTTAAAAGGCTCTTGTACTCTTCACTCCAAAAAAAGAGCTTGGTAAGAAAGATAAATAGATATACTGGACTAGAGATATCCGAGAACTGCCACAGCTGTTAGGAAAATCCAAATACCAAACTGTCATTTCTCAGTGGGCCCTTAACACAGAGCAAATCAAACATTATAAAACAATTTTAACCTAATTGCATTATTATAAATTTACTTTGATTCACCTATGATCCAACTGGCTTCAAAAAGAAAAGATAAAATAAAACTGATTTAAAGAAAAAGCTCTATTAATTTTATGTACCACTGTGGAAACATGACTTACAGAGTCATCTCCCCTCATATTCATTTCTGAGAGTAATTACTAGAAATCCACTGTCCAATAGTGCACTTTAAGAAAGAGAATTGATAAACACAATGTATTTCCAACTTTAATAACAACCTTTTCCTGTTTTCTGAAAGATTACACATAGATTAATTTTCATCAAGCTTTCTCATATTACTTATATTTATTTCTTTTCAATGTGAGTTTTCACATGTAAAGACATGGGCTCATTGAAATCTTTCCAAAACTGTTTAACTCAGGAGTTTTTGTCCAGTGAGTCCTTTCATTATTTTGGACTTGGAATGACTGACAGTTTTCTGACTTTTTTTTTTTTTTTACATTATATAGCATCTCTCCAGTGTGCACTCTCTTCAAATGGTTTGTGACAAATGAAGGCTTTACCATACTCCCTCCACTCTGATCTTTTTCAAGTCATCAAAAATAAATAAAAACCTCTGGTAAAATCTGAAGGCTTTCCCATATCCCTTACAGTCACAGGGTTTCTCTTCAGTATGAATTCATTCATGCATTTCTAAGGAGGTATAATTTTTGCAGGACTTCCCACATTGTTTACAAGGTTTCTCTTCTATGGGAATCCTTTCATGTGTTTGCAAACTTTGAAAATATCTTAAGGTTTTCCCACCTTGTTTACACTGATAGGCTCTCTCTCCAGTGTGGCTTCTTTAACATTTTCAAAGTGAAGTTGGTTGACTAAAGGCTTCTCTGTGTTCCTCATTCATAAAATTTCTTGTCAGTGTGAATTCGTTTGTGCTTTTGGAAGGAAGTGTAATATCTGAAAGCTCTACTGCACTGTGAGCATTCATAGGGTTTCTCTCCAGTGTGCAGTCTCATGTGTACTCTCAAGGTTTGGTGATGGGAGAGGGCTTTCCCACATTCCTTGCATTTGTAGGGTTTCTCTCCAGTGTGAGTTCTTCCATGTGACTGTAAGGAATTGTAATGACTGAAGGCTTTACCACACTGTTTGCATTCGAAGGGTTTCCCTCCAGTATGAATTCGTTTGTGTTTGTGAAAGGAAGGGTAATATCTGAAGGCTTTACCACATTGTTTACATTCATAGGGTTTCTCTCCAGTGTGCAGCCGCATGTGTATTTTTAAGGTTTGCTGATGGGAGAGGGTTTTCCCACATTCCTTGCATTCATAGGGCTTCTCTCCAGTATGAGTTCTTCTGTGTGACTGTAAGGAGTTGTAGTAATTGAAAGCTTTACCACATTGTTCACATTTATAGGGTTTCTCTCCAGTGTGAATCCTTTGATGTATTCGAAAGGAACTAGGAGAAATGAAGGCTCTCTCACATTCCTGACATTTATAAGGTCCATCGCCAGTGTGAGTGATCATGTGTGCTCGAAGGCTTGAGAGACCTCTGAAGGTTCTCCCACACTCCTTACATTCATAAGGCTTTTCCCCAGTATGAATTCTTTCATGTTTCCGAAAAGAACTAGGACAACTGAAGGCTTTACCACACTGCTTACATTCATAGGGTTTCTCACCTGTGTGGGTCCTTTGATGTGTTCTAAAAGTATGATAATATCTAAGGAATTTTCCACATTGCTTACACTGATAGGGTTTCTTTTCACTGTGGGTTGTTTCATGTGTTCGCAATGAAGAGGAACAATTAAAAGCTTTCCCACATTTCTTACATGTATATGAGGCATTTCCAGTGTGTGTTACCATGTGTCTTCGAAACCCTGTGCTCCACATGAAGGCCTCCCCACATTCCTTACATTCATAGGGTTTTTCTCCTGTGTGGATTCTTTCATGTGCTTGAAAGGATGCACGGGAATGGAACGCTTTCCCACATTCCTCACATTTATATTTTTTCTCTCGATTGTGATTTTTCTCATGGGTCTCCAAAAACTGGAGATAGCCAAAGGCTTTACCACATTCCTTACATCTATATGGCTTCTCTCCATATTTCTGATACTCAGGTGGTTTACGTTCAGTGTGATAACTCATATGTCTCTTAAGGGATGAATGACGTGTAAACACTTTTCCACATACACTGCATTCACGTGGTTTCATTCTATTAGTTTTCTTGTTCAGATTGAGGTTTGGAATAATGCTGAAGTTTTCTCCACACTGACTACCCTCTTTATTTTCACAGAGTCTTTCTACTACATGACTTCTGTGGAAAACAAACAAACAAACAAGGAGTACATTATTAATGAGTTCTTTATTAACAATTTTATATTTAGTAGGACATTTGAATTACATTTTTATCACTTATAGCAATAGTGTAGGTTTTATGTCTTGTCTGAATGGTTTCAAGTTTAACATAAAAAATGCTCTTGCAATCATCAAAACAGTGACAATTCACGTAGAGAATTTATTTAAAGTGTTAAACTATTTTGCAAACACTGAACATCTATGTCACACAAGTAATTTTGGTGAAAAATTTCCAAGAATAACTAAATTTGGAGCACTAGTTATTTCCTCTTTTTAAAATTGTATAACATAACAGAATACTCACATGAGCTACTATATTATATTGTGACTTACCTTAATTTTCTCCCCTGATTTTTGTACTGATCTTCAATGTCATGATCTTCCCATTTTTCTCCTAAATTGCAGATCAAGGAAAATGATTCCAAAATATTATTAGTTACAGAAAAATGACTAGATTCTATATCCATTGTTGGCTGTGACCTTGCCTAGTTTTATTTAGCAACATCCTGCATTTCCACATTTAATATCTTGGAACAATATGCAAGAAACACTTGTTGCTACTAATTAACAAAATAAAGGCAAGTTGTCATCCTCACCTATTGAGACCAGGTTCCTCAAGGTTTCCCGCATCACATCTCTATAGAGCTTCTTCTGTGAAGGATCCAGGAAAGCCCATTCTTCCAGGGTGAAGTTGACAGCCACATCCTCAAAGGTCACTGAGTCCTAAAGCATCCCAAATGTGTGTATAGGAGGATGTGTGAGATGAACAGCCCTGGACATCTATACACCATTTATATGAAGACTCATTTTATGTATGAGTCTGTCACCTCTCTGACTTGATTATGAGAAGCTTACTCTCTGTCCACACTTAATTCCTTATAAATTTAACAGCATCATGAAAACATGCAAATTATTTATACAGTTTATTGTGATCTCATCAGATATTATTTCTATCTCATCGCAGGGTCCATGCATGTTGGGAAATGACAGAAATGCTACACACATGAAACAAATATTATCATTTTAAGATCATGGATTCCTTGTGAGGAAAACTCTTCCCTCTCCCTTGCTGCTGCTGCTGCTAAGTTGCTTCAGTCGTGTCCGACTCTGTGAGACCCCATACACAGCAGCCCACCAGGCCCCGCCGTCCCTGGGATTCTCCAGGCAAGAGCACTGGAGTGGGTTGCCATTTCCTCCTCCAATGTATGAAAGTGAAAAGTGAAAGTGAAGTCGCTCAGTCCAGTCCGACTCTTAGTGACCCCATGGACTGCAGCCTATCAGGCTCCTCTGTCCATGGGATTTTCCAGGCAAGAGTACTGGAGTGGGGTGCCATTGCCTTCTCCCTCCCTCTCCCTCACTACCCACTATTTACAGCACTCCATGAGGCAGAGGGTGAAATTTGCATAAGATTTTACTAAGTAAAAACATAGTGAAGAACTAGAAGCTTTTACTTCTATCCCTATCACCAAACATGAGTGTCCAGGACAAGTAGAAATCCAGCTTTTAATAAGATCCAACTGGCTATTTAGTCCTTAAGTTCCAGGTTTTTAGAAATAGTACAGTGATGTAGCTGGTGGAATGAAAATATCCTGACTACCAGGATGTATCACTTTTAACTTGTGTAATATTTACCACAGGTTCAGCTTTCCCTTTCTCTCTCTGATTTTATGGACTTGAAAGTTATTTGGTATTTAGAGCTCAGATACCAGGAAGAACATGTCACAACTTAGACCACAAATTCCCTATACTCATGCACCTTGGGGCTGCTCAGAGGCACACAAAGTGGGATAATATGCCAGAAGCACTCTTTATGGCAGAACCAGAACACTGTGCCCTGTGCTTTGCTGACCTTGAGTAACAGGTTAAGAGCTGAAGACTGCAAGTGTGTTCATTGAAAATCACAATGGATTCATGGTAATTTAATGAAGGATTCAGCAGTGCTTTCCTCCAAACAACCCTAAAATCTCCGTTTTCAAACTTCAGGAAGAAGTGGTTTCAAAACCAGCCATTCTAGAGGCTGTTCTCCCAAGTTCTCTAATTCCCAAACACTCCTATCTGGTCTACAGAAGTATGATGGCTTGACCACTGAACTTAAGAATCCCTTCGTTGATGACAGCACACAGTGCCAATAGCATATGAAAGGGTTTACTTCCCATAATTGAGGTCTCTGGGGAAAGTAAGGCCTGCTTCTCCAGCAGTCAGGAAATGCCTTAAGAGAGAAAGGAGCCTGGGCTTTTATAAAAAATTAGGGGGTGGATTTGGGTTCACACACAAGAACAGGATCTTATGAGGGCTTAACGTCTTGTTACTGCCAAGAGAAAGGAGCACCAAGGCACTCTTATCACTATGTAGAGGTGTGGGTCAAAGAGAAATGAGGGGAAGGGCCCTGCATACATTCCCTTCTCTCTGAGGAATCTGGATTTTTTCTCTGGTGCATGTAAGGCAGAATCTTCCTGACACCAGTATGGATTTTAAACACTGGTGAGTCTGAAAGGACCACAGGTTTTTTTGCAGCTTTCTTCCTAGCATTTGCCAGCCCCGTGCCTGAACTGATTTGAATACTCTTTCTCCCTGTGCCATTTCCCCTCCCACTTCCACTTCCTGCCTTCCACTGCCCTTGTGTGAACGGAGTTTTGTAATTCTACCTGTTGTATTTTGTGGACCTGTTATTTTTGTTTTTCTGTGAAGCACAAATATTAGATATGGGAGGTATATGAGACTCCACTGCTCCTGGTCACTCCCTTTATAGCCAGCCATCACTGTCTTGTTTCTTGTAACTCAAGTTAGATTTTGGTCTCTTGCTCCACTGCAAAAAAACAAAAACAAAAACAAAAAACAAAAAAAACACAAGAGAGGGGGACAGGAGGAAAGACCTCACAGCTAGATCTGCTGGGTTTGAGGAATGATTTTCTTTCTTCCCCATGAAGAGGAAAAAGCTTTTCCACTGGTACCTTTAAAGCTCCCCCAACAATAGGGAGGTACCAATTTTGGACAAGTGCCACTGCAACACGGAATGCTCAGAGAACCTGAACTTTTAAACTCTGGACGTCTAAACTTGACTGTTGGCCACTGCTGGGTCTGTCTGGTGTTTCAAAGGAATACTGGGTGCTGCAAATAGGAACTGAAGGGGTAAACTTATTAAACCCATTAAACCTATGGAAAAAAAGAGAAATGGGTGGGGGGAATGAGGCTTAAAAGTTAAAAGCAGTCAACCATCAAAAATGGGAGTCAGAGAACTCTGGTTTGGGGTCTGGTATTTAAGGAACTCTGGTGGTCCAGTGGTTAGGAATTCGCTTTGCAGTGCAGGGGACGCAGATTGGATCACTGGTCAGTGTCTAAGATCCCACATGTCTTGGAGCAACTAAGCCTGTGTGCCACAACTACTGAGCCCAGGCGCCATAACCAGAGAGTCCAAGCACTGCAACAAAAGATCCTGCATGACACAACAAAGATTCTGTGTGCCATGACTAAGATCTGAGGTAACCTAAATAAATAAATATTTTAAAGCACTTGGATGCCATTCCCAACTTCATAGAAAAAACTTGAAAACATCTGAAATCAATAACTCTTCTTAGATCCATCAGAGCATTGATGTCACAGCAAAACCACTGTTTCCAAAATTGAGAAAGAAAAAATAAAGATACAAGGCCTGGGGACTTCCTTGGTGGTCCAGTGGTTAGGAATCCACTTTGCAATGCAGGGGTTCAAGAGCTGGATCCCTGGTTGGGATCCTATATGCTTCAGGGCAGCTAAGCCATGCATAGCAGCTGGAGGGCCCACTTGCCACAACTACTGAAGCCTGCCCACTATGTAGCTTGAGGGCCACAATTAGCCTGTGTGCCACACCTGGAGAACTTGTGTGCTGAAGCAATGGATCCCAACTAAGACTCAATGGAGCCAAAACCAAACAAATATTTTAAAAAAGTCATTGATGGCAAACCACAAATGCAGGAAGTTCAGAAAACACTCTATAAAGAGTCTGGCTGCCAGTACAGGAGACACCAGTTTGATCCCTGATCTGGGAAGACCCCACATGCCTTGTAGCAACTAAACCCATGCACCACAACTATTAAACCTGTGTACCAGAGCCCAAGAACTGCAACTACTGAGCCTACAAGCCACAACTACTAAAGTCCAGGCACTCTGGAGTCTGTGCTCTGTGACAAGAGAAATCCCTGCTTGCCACAACTAGAGAAAGCCTGCACAGCAACAAAGACCCAGCACAGCCAAAAATAAATAAATAAAAATAAAATTATAAAAAAAGAAAATGCACACCCAAGTATTTCATATTGAAACTGAAGAAAGAATATATTGAAAAGATGTAGAAGAAACACCTTAGTTTACACAGATTTTTAAAAATTTACTTTAAGTATAGTTGATTTACAAAGTTGTGTTAATTTCTGCTGTATAGCAAAGTGAATCAGTTATACACATACATTCCTTTGTATATTCCTTTCCATTCTGGTTGATTGGAAAGTGAAAGTTGCTCAGTCATGTCCAACTCTTTGCAACCTCATGGACTATAGAGTCCATGGAATTCTCTAGGCTAGAATACTAGAGTGGGTAGCCTTTCCCCTCTCCAGGGGATCTTCCCAACCCAGGGACCAAACCCAGGTCTCCCACATTGCAGGCAGATTCTTTACCAGCTGAGCCACAATGGTTGATTACAGGATACTGAATACAGTTCGTTGCATGATAGAGTAGGATCTTGATGTTTGCCCATTCTATATATAATAGCTTGCATCTGCTAATCCCTAACTCCCAATTCATCTGTCTCCACTTTCTCTCCCCCTTGGCCATCACAAGTCTGTTCTCTGTATCCATAAGTCTGTTTCTGTTTCATAGATAAGTTCATTTGTGCCATATTTTAGATTCCACATATAAGTGATATCATATGATATTTGTCTTTTTTCTTTCTGACTTACTTTCAGTTCAGTTCAGTTCAGTCGCTCAGTCATGTCTGACTCTTTGTGATCCCATGAATCGCAGCATGCCAGGCCTCCCTGTCCATCACCAACTCCCAGAGTCCACCCAAACCCTGTCCATCAAGTCGATGATGCCATCCAGCCATCTCATCATCTGTCGTCCCCTTCTCCTCCTGCCCTCAATCTTTCCCAGCATCAGGGTCTTTTCCAATGAGTCAGCTCTTCACATCAGGTGGCTAAAGTATTGGAGTTTCAGCTTCAACATCAGTCCTTCCAATGAACACCCAGGACTGATCTCCTTTAGGATGGACTGGCTGGATTTCCTTGCAGTCCAAGGGACTCTCAAGAGTCTTCTCCAACACCACAGTTCAAAAGCACCAATTCTTCGGTGCTCAGCTTTCTTTATAGTCCAACTCTCACATCCATACATGACCACTGGAAAAACCATAGCCTTGACTAGACAGACCTTTGTTGGCAAAGTAATGTCTCTGTTTTTTAATATGCTATCTAGCTTGGTCATAACTTTTCTTCCAAGGAGTAGGCGTCTTTTAATTTCATTGCTGCAATTGCCTTCTGCAGTGATTTTGGAGCCCAGAAAAATAAAGTCAGCCACTGTTTCCCCATCTATTTCCCATGAAGTGATGGGACCGGATGCCATGATCTTAGTTTTCTGAATGTTGAGCTTTAAGCCAACTTTTTCACTCTCCTCTTTCATCAAGAGACTCTTTAGTTCTTCTTCACTTTCTGCCATAAGGGTGGTGTCATCTGCATATCTGAGGTTATTGATATTTCTCCCGGCAATCTTGATTCCAGCTTGTGTTTCTTCCAGTCCAGCGTTTCTCATGATGTACTCTGCATATAAGTTAAATAAGCAGGGTGACACTATACAGCCTTGACGTACTCCTTTTCCTATTTGGAAGCAGTGTGTTGTTCCATGCCCAGTTCTAACTGTTGCTTCCTGACCTGCATATAGGTTTCTCAAGAGGCAGGTCAGGTGGTCTGGTATTCCCATCTCTTTCAGAATTTTCCACAGTTTATTGTGATCCACACAGTCAAAGGCTTTGGCATAGTCAATAAGGCAGAAAGAGATGTTTTTCTGGAACTCTCTTGCTTTTTCGATGATCCATCTAAACTTACATCGATGACTTACTTTACTCAGTATGATAATCTCTAGATCCATCCATGTTGCTGCAAATGGCATTATTTATTCTTTCTTTATGACTGAATAGTATTGCATTGTGTGTGTATACAATTGTGTATACACAAATGTGTATATATACACAATGTCCATTCATCTGTGTATGGACATTTAAGTTGTTTCCATGTCTTGGCTATTGTGAATAGTATTGCTACGAACATAGGGGTGCATGTATCTTTTCTATTCATAGTTTTGTTTGGTTATATGCTCAAGATTTGGATTGGTTGCTCATATAGCAACTCTATTGCTAGTGTTTTTGAGGAACCTCCATACTGTTTTCCATAGAGGCTGCACCAATTTACATTCCTAGCAACAGCTCAGGAGGGTTCCCAGTTCTCCACATCCTCTCTAGAACTTTTTATTTGTAGTCTCTTAAATGATGGTCATTCTGACTGCACCTAATTAGGTGGTACCTAATTGCAGTTTTGATTTGCACAGAGAAAAAAATATTTTAATTAAATCAGACGTGTTTTCAGAAACCATGCAAGGAAGAAGAGAGTGGACTAAATGCTATACAGGCATACTTCATTTTATTGTGTTTCACTGTAGTTTGTGGAAACCCTACATTGCCGATGATGGTTAACATTTTTTAGCAATCAAGTTTTTAAATTGAGCTATACAAATTGCTTTTTAGATATAATGCTACTGCATACTTAATAAGCTATGATATAGTAGAAACATAACTTTTATATGCACTGGGAAGCCAAATAATAAGTGTGACTTACTTTATTGCAGTGGTCCTGAACAGAACCCCCAATTTGAGGTCTCCATGTATTTCAAGTTTTGAAAGAAAAAAACTCTTCTAGTTTTCAAACCTCAAAGGTAATCCTTTGAAAATATTAATTTAATAAAATGATAAAGTCAGTCAAAACAATGAAGAAAGAAAACAGAAATTACTAACATCAGAAATAAAAGAAAGGAGAAATAAGCATGAGAAAGGATTTGACACCAACCAACATCCATTTATGATAACAAACAATGCTATTTGCTGAGCAAGTTTAACAAATGTACCACAGTCAAATAAGAAAAAAGAATATAGTGCAAACTGTGGATGCAGAGGGGTTATGTATACTTTCTGATACATTTCTCTATGCTTCCTAATCAATTTTCCTATACACTTAAAACTGCCCTAAAAAAACTGAAGTGTACTAGAAAAAAAAAAAAAAGATGAAGACAAACTTGTTATCCCTGATGACTGACCAATGACTGAAACAGGATACTTTTCATCCAACTGATTTGCATTTATTCAATAAGGCAGCATGGTGCTCCATGAGCCTAAGACCAGTAAGAGAGGTGAAACTTCCACTGAATGCCCTGTTGGACAGAACTGCACAGCATATTCTGAGAAGCGCCATGGTTACTATCAACATCTCTAGAACTCTAACGTGGATGAGAAGTGTCCTGGCAAGACCGTGAATAGTGGACCTAGTACACGTACAGAAGAGTGTTACCTTGTGACTTCCCTGGTGGTCCAGTGGTTAAGCATCTGCCGAACAATGTGTGGGACATGAGTTCAATTCCTGGTCACAGAACTAAGATCCCACACACCTACTGAGCCCACACATCGCAAAGAAAGATCCCACCTGATGCAATGAAGATCCCAATGTGCTGCAACTAAGACCCGATATAGCCCAAAAAATATATATATTTTAAAAGTATTACCTTGATTTGTATTTTGGGTTATCTATTGAGTTCAGAGGTTCTTAAAATTCTTTTACTACAAAGGGGGCAACTCTTAGACAACTGTCCAAGAATCTGTTAATACAAGTAGATAAGGCCAGTTTGGGGCCAGTATCAAGACAACTGCCTGATGTTTGGGTACCTGTGTGACCCTGGGGTTTGGATTTTTTTTTTAATCATGGATATCGCAAATAAGGGATGAAGGGCAGCAATTGTCTTCTGAACTTGTCCTGCAGGAATATATACTGTCTTCCTTACAGTCGTGCATCCATACCAGAACTGTGCCTTCAATTAACCCCAGGTAAGACTCCATCTGGGAGAATGGGGACCTTTCCCAACACCGCAGCAACTTTTAAGGAAATGAGTAGAAGAGGCCTCCTTCTGCAGGAGACTCAGGTGAGGACAGATGTGACATTATCATGTCACATGGAGGTGTTAGTAAGCATGCTGACCCGATGGGGTGCTGTTTCCAAGGTCACAGGCATAATGAGCAGTTCAGCAGAGGATCACATGCTCAGTGCTTGCTGCTGCTGCTGCTGCTAAGTCACTTCAGTCTTGTCCAATTCTGTGCGACCCCATAGATGGCAGCCCACCAGGCTCCTCTGTCCCTGGGATTCTCCAGGCAAGAACACCGGAGTGGGTTGCCACTTCCTTCTCCAATGCATGAAAGTGAAAAGTGAAAGTGAAGTCATTCAGTCGTGTCCTACTCTTAGTGACCCCATGGACTGTAGCCTACCAGGCTTCTTTGTCCATGGGATTCTCCAGGCAATAGTACTGGAGTGGGATGCATTTCCTTCTCCTGCTCAGTGCTTATGTTCTCGAAAAACACAAGTCTGTGTGCCTGATGCACAGTGAGGCCAAACAATACTAAAACACTGGCGTTTGGAACAGAGAAAAATTTATTACAGAGCTATGCAAAGAGATGGGTGGCTCAAGAAGCCCAAAGTTACTAAAAGCTTTCAGCAAAGCCCTTTTATAAGAAAGGTGAGGGAGAGGCCTGATTAGTTGTTGCAAACTTCTTGGTGTCATATCCTTTGTTCCTGAAGTTAGGTCACGATCAGGCAACAATCTTCTTGTAAATCTCTACCAAATGAATGTTATTCTTTCTTCTGACAAGAAAGAGCAAGGTCCCAAGGCAAAGCTGTCACCCTCTGGGGTCCTGGTCCTGGCTAAGAGGAGGTAGATCTCAGTTGGCAACTTGGGGCCAGGTTCCTAGACTGCCCAAATGTCATCACTGAGGGAGCCAGGCACCGAACACAATGGCCCTCAGGGGGCCCAAAGAGTGGGGAGACAAGGTCCCACAGACTGTGACCCGGGCAGACTGCCACTGCTACTATTAGGTCACAGAGGCTAGGAGGCGGGAGAGGTTCACTGCTGCCTCAAGGCCTGGGCCAAGAGTAGCTTTAGTGAGTGGCTTTAGTGAGGGCTCTAGAGCCCCACCAGATTCATGGGATTAGATCTGATAGACAGAGTGCCTGAAGAACTACGGATGGAGGTTCGTAACACTGTATAAGAGATGGTGATCAAAACCATTGCCAAAAAAAGAAATGCAAGAAGGCAAAATGGTTGTTGGAGGAGGCCTTGCAAATATCTGAGAAAAAGAGAGAAGCAAAAGGCAAAGGAGAAAAAGAAAGATATATCCATCTGAATGTAGATTTCCAAATCTACAAGAGAGATAAGAAAGCCTTCCTAAGTGAACAATGCAAAGAAACAGAGGAAAACAATAATGGGAAAGACTAGAGATCTCTTCAAGAAAATTAGAGAACAAGGGAACATTTCATGCAAAGATGGGCACAATAAAGGACAGAAACGGTATGGACCTAACAGAAGCAGAAGATATTAGGAAGAGGTGGCAAGAATACACAGAACTATACAAAAAAGATCTTAATGACTCGGATAACCACGATGGTGTGATCACTCACCTAGAGCCAGACATCTTGGAGTGTGAAGCCAAGTGGACTTTAGGAAGCATCACTATGAACAAAGGTAGTGGAATTGATGAAATTCCAGGTGAGCTATTTCAAATGCTAAAATGCGATGCTATGAAAGCGCGGCGCTCAATATGCCAGCAAATTTGGTGAACGCAGCAGTGGCCACAGGACTGGAAAAGGTCAGTTTTCATTCCAACCCTAAAGAAGGGCAATGTCAAAGAATGTTCAAATTACCGCACAATTGTACTCATTTCACATGCTAGCAAAATAATGCTCAAAATTCTCCTAGTTAGGCTTTAACAGTATGTGAAGTAAGAACTTTCAGATGTTCAAGCTGGATTTAGAAAAGGCAGAGTAACCAGCAATCAAACTGCCAATATCCATTGTATTATAGAAAAAGATTTCAGAAAAACATCTGGTTCATTGACTATGCTAAAGCCTTCGTTTGTGTGGATCACAACAATCTGTGGAAGATTCTTAAGGAGATGGGAATACCAGACCACATTACCTGCCTCCTGAGAAACCTGTATGCAGGTCAAGAAGCAACAGTTAGAACCAGACATGGAAAAATGGACTGGTTCAAAACTGGGATAGGAATACGTCAAGGCTGTATATTGTCACCCTGCTTATTTAACTTACATGCAGAGTACACCATGCCAGGGGAGATGAAGCACAAGCTGGAATCAAGATTGCCAGGAGAAATATCAATAACTTCAGATATACAGATGACACCACCTTTATGGTAGGAAGCAAAGAGGAACTAAAGAGGCTCTTGATGAAGGTGAAAGAGAAGAGTGAAAAAGCCGGCTTAAAACTCAACATTAAAAAAACTACGATCACGGGATCCAGTCCCATCACTTCATGGCAAATAGATGGGTAAACAAAACAGTGACAGACTTTATTTTTTGGGGCTCAAAAATCAATGCAGATGGTGACTTCAGCCATGAAATTAAAAGACTCTTGCTCCTTGGAAGAAAAGCTATGACAAATCTAGACAGTGTATTAAAAAGCAGAATCATTACTTTGCCAACAGAGGTCCGTCTAGTCAAAGCTATGGTTTTTCCAGTAGTCATGTACAGATGTGAGAGTTGGATCACAAAGAAGGCTGAGCACCAAAGAATTGATGCTTTTGAACTGTGGTGCTGGAGAAGACCCTTAAGAGTCCCTTGGACTGCAAGCAGATCCAACTAGTCCATCCTAAAGGAAATCAGTCCTGAATATTCACTGGAAGGACTGATGCTGAAGCTGAAACTCCAATACTTTGGCCACCTGATGCGAAGAACCAACTCATTTAGAAAAGACCCTGATGCTGGGAAAGATTGAAGGCAGGAGGAGAAGTGGATGACAGAGGATGAGATGGTTGGATGGCATCACTGACTCAATGGACATGAGTTTGAGGAAGCTCCAGGAGTTGTTGGTGGACTGGTAAGCCTGGCATACTGCAGTCCATGGGGTTGCAAGCAGTTGGACACAACTGAGTGACTGAACAACAATTGGAGCCCCACAGGACACAGCCTCCAGCCTGTTCCCTGGGCCCCACCTCACCTGCTGGCCCAAGGCCCAGTGAGCTGAAGGGCTTCCAGGAGAAGGCTAGGATCTGCCTCTTACCTCACTCTCCATCTGATGACCACCAAACCACAGACCGATGGCTGAATTCCTTCCCTTTAAGTTAGTTGCCGAGTCACATTTGACTCTTTGTGACTCCATGGACTGTAGCCCACCAGGCTCCTCTGTCCATGGAATTCTTCAGGCAAGAGTACTGGGTGAGTGGCCATTCCCTTCTCCAGGAGATCTTCCTCACCAGGGATCCAACCTAGGTCTCCTGCATTGCAGGTAGATTCTTTACCATCTGAGTCACCAGGGAAGCCTGAATTCCTTCCCTGCTGCTGCTAAGTCACTTTAGTCATGTTTGACTCTGTGTGACCCCATAGATGGCAGCCCACCAGGCTCCCTGATCCCTGGGATTCTCCAGGCAAGAACACTGGAGTGGGTTGCCATTTCCTTCTCCAATGCATGAAAGTGAAAAGTGAAAGTGAAGTTGCTCAGTTGTGTCCGACTCCTAGCGACCCCATGGACTGCAGCCTACCAGGCTCCTCCATTCATGGGATTTTCCTGCTCAGTTATTGGTCAGCACTGCAGAGGGCCCTGCCCACAAGTAACAAACTGTCAATAAGGGAATTCTTTCCCTCAGTTCAGTTCAGTTGCTCAGTCGTGTCTGACTCTTTGCGACCCCATGAATCGCAGCACACCAGGCCTCCCTGTCCATCACCAACTCCTGGAGTTCACTCATACTCACGTCCATCGAGTCAGTGATGCCATCCATCCATCTCATTCTCTTTCATCCCCTTTTCCTCCTACCCACAATCCCTCCCAGCATTAGAGTCTTTTCCAATGAGTCAACTCTTCGCATGAGGTGGCCAAAGTACTGGAGTTTCAGCTTTAGCATCATTCCTTCCAAAGAAATCCCAGGGCTGATCTCCTTCAGAATGGACTGGTTGGATCTCCTTGCAGTCCAAGGGATTCTCAAGAGTCTTCTCCAACACCACAGTTCAAAAGCATCAATTCTTCGGCGCTCAGCCTTCTTCACAGTCCAACTCTCACATCCATACATGACCACAGGAAAAACCATAGCCTTGACTAGACGGACCTTTGTTGGCAAAGTAATGTCTCTGCTTTTGAATATGCTATCTAGGTTGGTCATAACTTTCCTTCCAAGGAGTAAGCGTCTTTTAATTTCATGGCTGCAGTCACCATCTGCAGTGATTTTGGAGCCCAAAAAATTTCCTTCCCTAGTGGTCCCTTATTGACAGTTTGTTACTTGTGGGCAGGGCCCTCTGCAGTGCTGACCAATAACTGAGCAGGACTACTAATGGCTGCTCATCCACAATTGGTTGCTTGTAGGCGAGGCCCACTGAAGCACCAACCAAATGCTGAGCAGAACTGTTGCCTGGTAACATGGTGAGCAGTCATGACAAGCACAGCAATGGCTGTGTGCTAAGGGCTGTGCTCACTGCATTCTATTACACTTGTGAGAGTCTTAGTTTTCAAGAGAGCCTAGTACATGGTGATAGTTGCACTTCTAAGGCGGTTCTTTGCACCAGAAGCCTATAGACAGCTTAAGGCCATCATGGGTCACTGTAAGGTGCATAAGAGGAGGCCATTGTATCCTCTATACTGAGGGAGACTCCAAGGGAACTAACAGGAGTGCCTGTTGTATGTATGGTCATTTAAACACAGTCCAGAGCCTTTTGTAGCAGGGGTTCTCTCAAGGTGGGGGCCAATTTCCAAGTAATAGTAAAAATGGGCTCAAGTAAAATTCCTAAATAAGGAATATGTTGTCTCCCCAACACCAAAAGAACCCTAGTAGGCCTTATGGGTGCTGAGAATGACTACAAGTATTTCTTCCCATTGTAAAGGAGGGAGCAGTTGATTACTGAAAAACATACAGAAACTTAACTAAGGGCCTCACATTCCGTGGGTTAATGGCCCATACTTTTTGCGAGATCCTTTTTTCCATATTTGTGTATTCTGAATGAAAATGAAATGAATGTGCTCAGAGGAAGATGTCCTTAGTGTGATGTCATACCTGTGTTCCTGAAGCAAAGTGCATGCAGTTCAAATCTTCCTGCAGAGACTGTGGGATGGCAAGACTGCTGAGATTCTTGGAGGGTAACCAGATAAAGATGTCCCTTCAGAGGGGAAGGCCTCTGCAGCTGAGAGAATGTTGAAATAGATACTCAACATAACAGACTTATCAAGTCTGTGAGAGCAAGATGTTTACTGAGTGGATGAAGTAATTTCCATAATGATACGGACTAGGAATAGGGGCTAATTTGATGTAACCACAGCTTAAGGTTGTTGTAATCCACTACGAGGTATCATTCATTCTTTCCAGGTTTAAGAACAGATCAAATAGGCTATTAAAAGAGAAAATTGGGGGCTATCACTTCTCCCTTAATGTGTTTCTTTATAATGTTTTTCAATATAATTCAATGTCGTGGTCCGTGTGTGGACTGGAAAAGAATTTTCATACATGAGGCAGAATGAGAGGAAAATAAAGTTTATTAGAGTGGGAGGTGCTGTTAGACCAGCAGGCCAGCTCAGGGGAGAACGAACGTTGAACAGGGGTCCTTAGTATACTCTTATACCCAGGGTACAAGGGGTGGGATAGGGGTCTTGCGGGTCATTTGCTGACTGGATGAGGTATGTATTCTGGGTGGGGTAAGAGTAAGGCAAATACTTTCTCCCTGTGAGGTAGGAGGGAAACAGGTTATATTGCTCAGGAGGACCTGAAATCCGTTAATAGTTACAACACGGAGGAGGGAAGGACAATAAGCAACTGGCTTTTCTGTTCCTGCATTCCAAGACCCTCCTTGGTTTTATTTGCTCTTTTGTCTTTGGGTTATCACATTCAAGGCCAGTTAAAAACTTTAAATCAGGCCATATTAATGAATTTAACTGTCGGGTAATGTTTGTGGAATCTTATTTTGTCTTGCCAATTTGGAAGTAGAAGACAATTTAATTTTACTTAATGAATCATGGGTTCAGAGCTTTCCTGCTCATTATGGGATATTTTGGGACAATGAGTGATACAACCATGAGAAATTTAGGCAAGAAGAGAGGTCTGCTGCTGAAGGCAAAGTATACCTATTTGTCCTTTATACTCTATTCAGTCATTCCCCTGAGATGATGAGGTAAACTGCTTGAATATCGTGGGATCCCCATGAATACCTGCAATTTGAAACCTAGTTTAATTACATGAAGTTTCATGAATTAGAGTGCGGTATACAGGAGATGTTAATATTAATTTAAATTCGTATTACAGAGGACCAAAAGTCAGGCAGGCCTCTTCTATCTTTTTACTATGGAAATTCTTCTAGCATATTTTGGATTTACAATTGAATGAAACTGTAGTCCTTTCTTTCAGTACGTTTTTTCTCTGGTTCTCTCCCTCCAGTCTTTCTTTGTTGTGTATTTTAGGTCACTGAATATACTCTGGGGGAGAGAGTGTCCTTTCTACCCTAGCACTGATAATTTTTTTCCTCTAGAGAGCCTCACACCAGTGTCATCAGGGTCACAGGCTTCCTTCATGACAACTGGTTAGGTTATAGAAATTAAGTACCCCAGGCTTAAATTGGTTTAAATTAACCCCTTTTCTGTGCCACAGTGAGGCTATAGGTGTTGCCCACCTAACTCAGAGGGTCAGCATCTTTGTTGCAGGTGCTTCTAGCAGGTGCAGCAACAGCAGAGGTACTGAAGGGTCCTGGTGAGCCCTCTGGTATTAGGAATGGACTCAGCCTGCCACCTACTGGCTGCCTTTACTCTCTCTTCTCTTTCTCTCTGAAATAATCTTTTCAGAGTGATGATCTGAGGGGTTTACCTCATTCACAGGGTATAATCAGCCAAGTAACCCCCGAAGATCCCTCCCCTCCAAGGTCTGGGTGAACCCAGCCTCAGTCATACCTGCAGTAAAACACAGACAGGTTCCATCCAAGCCATGGACTAAGGATCACTAGGAGGGTCCCATCCCCATTCTACTCCCACAGGACACGGCATTAACACACACTGTCATCTTGGTGTCCTCTGTATATAGAACCCAGGTTTGGTGGGGGTCAATAATGCCACACAGGGCAGCACAGGGCACAAGCAACCGGCAGCTCACAGAGCAGGAGCCCCCAGGCTTTCTTATCAGCCTGCCCAGGTAAGACGTACTAGGGGAATGGGAGCGGTGAGGCTTATCTTTCAGTACTAGTCAAACATCAAGTATGTGGAACCTGACTACTCATTACAAGAATCAAACCCAGGTAAGAAAAACATGCATCTGCACTGGATTGTTTCCATATAAAGAAACATCAACAGGATGATCAAGAAGTAATTATAACTGGGTATTTGTGCATGGGTGGAGTAAGAGCACAGGAGTGGAGGAGGACATGTGGGCTAGGAGTCCTAAGCTAGTTTACAATTTTAGAAATATTTTTAACCTTCACATGCATTATTTAAAATCAGGAGAGAAACTGATATACATCTTATCTTCCTATGCTTAACATTATTTTAAATTAAGTTTTGCTTTTTAAAATTAATCCTAATTTTTCTACATAGGAAACCACTCTAAGATTTAATCCTTTAAATGCTAACAGATATAAAACTGCACACCATAAAAGATTTACAAATCCCCTTCTAACTAAAAGGACAAGAACATTATAGTTTGTCCCTCCACTATATTTCATACTAGGGATATTTTCAGGAATGAGCGGCATAATATAAAATATTAGGGGTTTGGAATTAAACCCAGAAATAGACTTAAAAGATGTATATAAGCTTTAAAGTGTTTTCTTTATATCAACAAAAATATAAATTCAATGGCTTTTCCCTCACATTCATTAAAACAAGAATTCATTTGCTTTAGGAATAGCATGGCCTTCTAAATGTTTAGGGACAGGAGGGCATTATGCTAAGTGAAATAAGTCAGACAGAGAAAGATAAATACTTTATGACATCACTTACATGTGGAATCTAAGAAACACAACAAACTAATGAATATTACAAAAAAGAAGCAGACTCACAGATACAGAAAATAAACTAGTGGTTATGGGGTTGATGGGGGCAATGCAAGTGTAGGGAACTGGGAGTCACAAACAATTTGGTTGTAAGACAGGGTACAGGGATATATCGTACATCATGGGGAATATAGGCACTATTTTGTAGTAACTGTGAATGGAGTATAACCTTTAAAAATTGTATAATAAATTTTTTTTAATGGAAAAAACATTTGAGCACTTAAACACACCCATCTCATACTGAGGCTCTCTTTGCCCTAATGGAACAAAATTCTAGTTGGTTCCAGAATTTTCTTGCTTTACTCACATCATATCTCTCAATTAACTTACACATTAAAAGCCCCAAAGCTAATGGAAACTAGAATTAAAGGACTGCAACGTTTAGCTAAGAAATAAACATATATTTGAAATGACTGATTTTGAGAAACCAGTATTTATGTGAAAATTTAACAATTTTTGAAAAGTGCTTGGAAATGGAATTGGCTTATTAAACTTCCTTACGGTAGAATTGTAGAGTTTTTCATGCACTGGAACTCCACCCGGCTTTGGATCAATCCCAGAACAAAGGAGGACCACCTCTCACACACACACACATACAACCTCCCTGATGCAATAAACCTGGAGAACTTGCAGGAGGAAACTCATTTTAAAAGGAGAAATGGTAAAGTTGTTTTTAAACTTTTTATTTTCTATTGGGGTATAAGCTGATTAACAATTTGTGATAGTTTCAGGTGAACAGTGAAGGGACTCAGCCATACATATACATGTATCCATCAGGAGAAAGTATATAGTTTTAAAAACATATTAGGAACTTCCCTGGCAGTCCAGTGGTTAAGACTCCACACTTCCGATGCAGGGGGTATGGGTTTGATCTCTAGTCCAGGAACTAAGATCCCCCATGCCATGTGGTGTGGCCAAAAAAAAAAATTAATTTAAAAAATGACATATTAATTTTATAAAATAATTTATTCTGCTAAAAATCTCCATTAAAAACATTTAATTAAAAATTAATTTATTTATTTTAATTGGAGGCTAATTACTTTACAATATTGTAGTGGTTTTTGCCATGAATCAGCCACGGGTGCACATGTGTTCTCCATCCAGAAACCCCCTCCCACCTCCCTTCCCATCCCATCTCCCACGGTCATCCCAGTGCACCAGCCCTGAGCACCCTGTCTCATGCACTGAACCTGGACCAGCGATCCACTTCACATATGAAATATACACGTTTCAATGCTACCCTCTCAAATCATCCCACCCTTGCCTTCTCCCACAGAGTTCAAAAGACTGTTCTTTATATCTGTGTCTCTTTTGCTGTCTCTCATATAGAGTAAAAAAAACAGTGTTTTAATTTGGTATACACAACACTTTTGGATTAAAAATTGTCACAAAAGTAATTAAAAAAAAAAACAAAGAAAATACTGGGAGCAAAGCAGATAAGTAGCCTTCTTGCTACAGTTCAGAAGAAAAATACACTTTCAGAAAGATGACCAAATTCCCATACTTGGGGTCTAAAATATAGTTCCTAGAGCAGGTTAGTCACTGGAGAAGAAGGGTAGGGACAGTTGAGCCACAAGAATGAATTCTAGGCTCTACATGCTCTCCCGTGTCCCAAAAGCATGGAAGCACAGAATCTACTAGGTTCTAGTCTCACAAGTGAGGAAACTCTATGTCTGATTCAATTTAAGATTCTGATCCAAATTCATAAACCCTTTGTCTGCAATACAGAAGACATGATAATAACAGCCTCTTTCAATGTGCATAAATTACACTGAGTGTACCTACACTGTGAACGCAAAACTGAAGTTCCGAGTTTTGCGTCCACAGTGTCCAACTCTTTTGTGACCCCATGGACTGTAGACTGCCAGGCTCCTCTGTCTATGGGATTCTCCAGACAAGAATACTGGAGTGGGTTGCCATTTCCTTCTCCAGGGGCTCTTCCCAATTCAGGGATTGAACTCACAGAGGAAAGTTTTGGGCCTCCAACCTCAGAAATGAAATCAGTCCCCACCACTGTGTGCAGTTGCATCCTCAGCTTTCCAGGGCTCTGTAGCACCTCTCAGTATAAAGTCTCCTTCCACTGTGGGTTCGAACATGTAAGACACCTGCCGGGGCGGGGAGTGGGAGTTGCTTCCCAACAAAAATAACTGAGTCTGCAGGTCGTTCTCTTTACAGGAGCCTTGGCATGGATCACTGACTATAGGCCTCTGCTCTGCACTGGAGTATCTTTGGAACACGCTTGATGTTTTAATGGACACAGACATAGTGTTTGAACAATCCAGCAACACAATTTAAACCTATCATTTATGTGGAAAGGAGGAAAGAAAATTGTAGGGCATTTTCACTAGTTCAACCAGAAAACCTGAAATAACATTTACTCCTTTCAGGAAAAAAAAAAAAAAGATGTCAGTCAGTGATTATTTCTACAGTGAGAAATAGGTTTGTAAATAATTAATCACACCTGAACACTTGGTCTGGACGTCTAAGCAGATACCACACAACCAGAGAATTTCATTTGAAATCACCTAAAAGTAAAGAATAGTCCTGAGGAACTTACTACACATGCTCCAGGGGAGAAAAAAACAGCAGAACAAAACTTTTCAAATGAAATGTAATCCTGGAATTTTTTTTTCCCTAAAATTCACCTTTTTTGCCTCTTGGGAAATATGTTATACTATCTTTTAAGCTGTATTGATTAAATGCATTTTACTCTGATTGAAAAAATGGCATTTAAATATGTGAATAAATCTTTTAAAGGTGACAATCTTTAAATCTTAAAAGTGGGGGCAACCCTGACAGGACACATGACCCAGAAAGTTTTAAAAGGAACTTCCACACATTAGATGTCTGTGCCCAGGAAAGAGTATGGGAGGAGAGGCACCAAACTGTTGAAAAAAGTAGTTTCAAGTGGTTATTTTTTGCTTTCTTCTGGTGGAAAACATTCACAGACCAAAAAAAAAAAAAAAAAAAAAAAAGGGAAAAAAGAGCCATCTAAGGCTCTGGGAGGAAAATGATAAACAGTTAAAACACTGCGTCTGTTTGAAATGCACCACGGAGGACAAATAGTTGATAATGATGCTGTGAATCTGAGAGGGAATTTGGCCTTGGGGATGTAGGGTGAACTCCGAAAATTTAGGGAACTCATTGTCAGCTCTAGAAAGAGCTAAGCTTGAGCGGACTGGGGCGTAGAAGTCTACTCAAATAACTGGGAAACAAGAGAAAATGGGTGCCCCCTGGGAAAAAGTCAGGGACTGGGGACCCCACACACCAGAGCTCCTCCCACGCACGAACCACGTAGACCGAGTCACGAGGGTCCCTTGACAATCCTCCCCGGGGTCACAACACAGTCTGAGGAGGACGCGGGGCTGCGGGGTCGAAGCCGAAGTCGGGGCGCGCAGTGACTGGACAGGACGCCCGGGGTCCTGGCTGCCGGCCCCGCCCCCCCACGCGACCGGAGGGAGGAGACTGAGGTCCGAGCAACGCCCCTCGGGTCCTCAGGCTCCGGGGTTGACAGCGGGGAGGCCCGACACCACCACAGCTGGTCCGAATCCACTCCCACCAACGCCTCCTCCCCTCTCGCTCCAACTCTGCACCCGGATAACGCACACTCACCATTTCTAGGTTTCCTGGGTCTCCCTGAGTCCCTCCTACGACTCCCACAGCAGATCACAACAAGACAGACTCTGAGGCAGTGCCGCTAGCTTCTCTGAGAGGTGGGAAACCGGATCACTAGCGGATCCTGAGGGAGTGAAAACGGAGCCGAAGCGGTGCGTCGCCCCACCTACCTGCCCAAGCGGCGCTCCTGATTGGACAGTTCTCAAAGCCGCACCTCCTAGTACTTGAGTGACAGCTGGACAGAAGGACTTGTGTCTCTAGGGAACTAGCTTCCTCGGACAACCCCCAAGAGGCGCCCAGACCCACGCTGAGGGCAGTGGGTGGAGCAGAAAACTGACCCAGCCCGACGCGGTTACTTGGAAACAAGTTTTTGCAAGCCTGGAGCGGCCTAGCTCGTATTCGCCCAGCTCTTTGTGCACACGTGAGGGCGGGGAATTTCTCATTGAGTTTCCAAAAAACAGAGCATGAGGTTGACATGGCTCTTCTTTTGCTCTGTGCATCCCCTACCAGTACACCTGGTACACCAGTACACCTACCAGTACACCTGCTCACATGACTGCTCCTCCCTCTATATCTTAGAGCCCAGACACTGAGTTGCCCCAGGCTACTGATTGTTCTACTCTTTCGATCAGAGTATCTCCACTTGCATACTTCATCAAAGGGGTGTTAAGGGGTGTATGCCTCTGCTGGTTTCCTTGACAACTGATGAGCCAATTTGAGGTCAATTTTTCTCTATAGCTGGTTGCTGCTGCTGCTCCTGCTAAGTCTCTTCAGTCGTGTCCGACTCTGTGCGACCCCATAGACGGCAGCCCATCAGGCTCCACCGTTCCTGGGATACTCCAGTCAGGAACACTAGAGCAGGTTGCCATTTCCTTCTCCAATGCGTGAAATTGAAAAGTGAAAGTGAAGTCGCTCAGTCGTGTCCGACTCTTGGCGACCCCATGGACTGCAGCCTACCAGGCTTCCCATCCATGGGATTTTTCCAGGCAAGAGTACTGGAGTGGGGTGCCATTGCCTTCTCTGCTATAGCTGATTATTCCCACCCAATTTTCTGTATAACTTTTCCTGCCTGACATCTGACCCTTTTGCTTCAGATGTGTAAGATAAGCATTGATGCCTCTGTCTCTGAATCCAGACTCTTTCTTCAGTCTTGGCAATTATTGAGCTTTTGAACCTGCAGGGTGCAGTCCAACACCCCAACACAGGGCCACACTGTAACAAAAGGGTCTTATTGTTGCAGAGAGAAGCCAGTTCTGACTCCATGTTGGAACTGTTTCTTTGACGTGCTTTTTGTTGTTTTATTATTACAACCATACAGAATAGCCTGCCTCAGAGGACCCTGCACCTCTACCTGTTAAACTAAAGGATCTTAGTTCTTATGTCTTAGAGACATAATCTGACCCTCCCCACCTATGAATAATTACAACAAAATGAAGAGTTTAACACACCCTTCCAAACGCTGGCCCTTCCTGGAGATGTTTTACTGAAGACTGAAGACCCTTTTTACTCTACTTCCTCATTGCATCTCCCTCTTGTTCTGCCTTTTGACTTCAATTCCTCATTGCTTCTCTCTGTCTGACTCTATAAAAGAACCTGGCATCCAGACCCTGGACAAGATACTTTCAGACATTAGTCTACTATCTTCTTGGTCAGCCAGCTTTCCCAATAAAGTCATATTCCTTGCCTGAACACCTTGTCTCTCAGATTCATTGGCCTGTCATGTGGCAAACAGAGCGAGCTTGGACTCTGTAACATTATGTCCTCTAGGGGTCAAGGTGTTAAGGGTGAATTTAAGGTATTTTCTTGATCACCAAAGCAGAGAGCTTTAAGTAAAGTGAAATTTTATTTAAGCAAGAGGGAGAGCAGGTAGGCATGTGAGGAGCTGCTGTTCTGGGTTTCTTTTGAAGCTGGTTATGAGAGGCATATAAATGAAGGGATGGACTATGTCAGGCGAGTGTATGCTCCTCAGTTCTGTCTCGTCACAACAAAGATTTGGAGTGACGGACATTAAAGCCCTTGGCGCATCATAGCTCTCAGGTCTTGGACAAACCATGTTATAGCTCTTAGACAAATCAGTGTTACAGCTCTATTTTATTTAGAAGATAGCAGGAGAATCCACCCTCGAAGCGTGAGAGCATGCCAACCCAAAGACTCAAAGAGAAGAGAGTGGAGGAGCGTGCCAACGAGTGAGGCGGGGTGGGGGGGGGCGGTGGTGAGAGAGAGAGAGCAAGGTAAAGAGCACAAGCATGCAGTGGGGAGAGAGAGAAAAGGGCTTTGGCGCCTCCTTTTATATGTTTTTTCCTCCCCCTGGGCCTGCCCTATGTAAATTGGGTTAGCCAGGAATGCTGTTTGTTCTACCTGAGGTCCTTACTCCAGTCCTTGGACCTTCCTTTGACCTTCCTTTGTTCTATTTTCATGGGCTTTTCCCTTCCTTGTCTTTTAGCCACCGCCATTTTGGACTCCTGTTTCCTATTCTAACTACCTAACAGACTATTAAGCAGCAGCAGCAACAGACTATTTACTGGGGAAGGAGGAATTTGGGGGTCATCTTCCTTGATTTTCATCCCAGCTCCACAGTCTCGAGGGGAGAAGGGATTTTCATCCTCATTTAGCTTAGATCAGAAGTGTCTGGGTGTTGCAGAAACCAGTACTTGAGATACCAAGCACCACACTCGGACAGTTGGAGAACTCAGGTTTATTATGCCAAAGGGCCCAGAGGAGTTAACACTCTAAGGTTTGAGCCCTGAACAAACAGGTTACAGAGTTCTTATAGACAGACTATAGTGGGCAACACTAGCTGCTAATAGGCTGGTTTAAACTAAGGGGTTTTGTGTGAGTGGGAACAGCAGTCAAGATGGGGAGAGGGATGCATGATTAAGCAGGTTTGCAGGGGCTGGGCAATTGCAAAGAGTAGGACAAGGGTGAGATAAGCTCCAGCTTCTAGTATTCTAAGTCCCCACTTTCTGAGACTACGCGACCTATGTGACCCAGACTTTGCAAGGGGCAAGCTGAGTTACAGAGGCAGAACGAGCAGGTTATGTAAAATTTTAACTTTTCCTCTTCATGGGGGCTTCCCTGGTGGCTCAGTGGTAAAAAAAAATCCACCTGCCAATGTAGGGGACATGGGTTTAATCTGTGGTACTGTTGCAGGCAGGGGAACCCCTTCCAGGGCCCGAGAGTGGGGTCTTGTCTAACACTTGGAAATGAATTGTCCATGAAGACATTCATGCTAACAAAGCAAGAGACTTTATTGGGAAGGGGCACCCAAGTGGAGAGCAGCAGGATAAGGCAACCCAGGAGAACTGCTCTGCCACTGGCTCACAGTCTCAGGTTTTATGGTGATGGAATTAGTTTCCAGGTTGTGTTTGGCTAATCACTCTGACTCAGGGTCCTTACTGGCAGCGCACTCATTGCTTAGCCAAGATGGTTGCCAGCAAGAATAATTCTGGGAGGTGGAAGACATGTGGTGTTTCCTTTTGACCTCTCCCGAACTCTTCTGATAGGTGGTGGCTTCAGTTCAGTTCAGTTCAGTCACTCAGTCGTGTCCGACTCTTTGTGACCCCATGAATCGCAGCACGCCAAGCCTCCCTGTCCATCACCAACTCCTGGAGTTCACGCAGACTCACGTCCATCGAGTCAGTGATGTCATCCAGCCATCTCATCCTCTGTCGTCCCCTTCTCCTCCTGCCCCCAATCCCTCCCAGCATCAGAATATTTTCCAGTGAGTCAACTCTTCACATGAGGTGGCCAAAGTACTGGAGTTTCAGCTTTAGCATCATTCCTTCCAAAGAAATCCCAGGGCTGATCTCCTTCAGAATGGACTGGTTGGATCTCCTTGCAGTCCAAGGGACTCTCAAGAGTCTTCTCCAACACCACAGTTCAAAAGCATCAATTCTTTGGTGCTCAGCTTTCTTCACAGTCCAACTCTCACATTCATACATGACCACTGGAAAAACCATAACCTTGACTAGACGGACCTTTGTTGGCAAAGTAATGTCTCTGCTTTTCAATATGCTATCTAGGTTGGCCATAATTTTTCTTCCAAGGAGTAAGCGTCTTTTAATTTCATGGCTGCAGTCATCATCTGCAGTGATTTTGGAGCCCCCCAAAATAAAGTCTGACACTGTTTCCACTGTTTCCCCATCTATTTGCCATGAAGTGATGGGACCAGATGCCATGATCTTCGTTTTCTGAATGTTGAGTTTTAAGCCAACTTTTTCACTCTCCTCTTTCACCTTCATCAAGAGGCTTTTTAGTTCCTCTTCACTTTCTGCCGTAAGGGTGGCGTCATCTGCATATCTGAGGTTATTGATATTTCTCCCGGCAATCTTGATTCCAGCTTGTGCTTCTTCCAGCCCAGTGTTTCTCATGATGTACTCTGCATATAAGTTAAATAAGCAGGGTGACACTATACAGCCTTGGCATACTCCTTTTCCTATTTGGAATCAGTCTGTTGTTCCATGTCCAGTTCTAACTATTACTTCCTGACCCGCATACAAATTTCTTACTAGATCTGTATTCCTTCCCAGGCCCTTCTGTCATAACATAACTCACGTTATAACATAACTCAGGTTACTACAGTACCTGGCCAGGTTGGGTGGTTTCAGTCAGTGTGCGTCCCCTAAAAGTCCGGGAAGACGCACATGCTATGGGACAACTGAGCCTTAGGGAAACTACTGCAGTGAGAAACCCACGCACTGCAACTAGAGAGTGGCCCCTGGTCACTGCAGCAAGAGAAAGCACAAGCGTGTGCACAGCAATGAAGACTCAGCGTAGCCAAAAATAAGTAAATCTTTTTTAAAAACCTGTTTTATTTGCAGGGCGGGGACAGAATCACTGGACTATGTAAGTCAGATGAGGTTCTTGGCTTTTATTCCTCACCTTTGGTTTGATCAAAAACCTGAAGGGTCAGTGTGTTGTCTCACTGCTCGTTCCGCAATCAGATAAGGTTCAGGCAAATTAATTTTCCTTGAGGAAAGGCCTAAGTTGCAGAGAAGGGACTGCTTTGTGTGTATATCAGAATGTACCCCCCACACACACCATTTCCGGCATGGAGCGGGAGGCCATTGTTCTCATTCTTCACAGTGAGAACCTGCTTGGGCTCCTGGAGGAAAAATTAATAAATTTGGGGAGGCTCCAGAAGACTGGCTCCTCATAGAGCTTTTAAATGTCAAGTTAATCTGTACTGTGTATCCAGCAAGTCTTCTATCATACTTCATGTGTTCCTAGAAGTTGCTGGCTCCCATAGCTTCTGCTTTCAGTAATTTGCTATAGTCAGCTAACTCTTGTTTGGAGGGAATTGGTTTACCATATAACCTCAAATATCTTATGGAGGGAATTCCCTGGTGGTCTAGTGGTTAGGGTCCAATGGTTAGGCTCCACATTTCCACTGCTGGGGCCACAGGTTTTATCCCTATTTGGGGAACTAAGACTCTGTACGTGAACAGCATGGCAAAATAAATAAATAAAAAAATTAGAGCCACTAGGTGGTTATGGATTACATGCACTCACAGCCAAATTTAATACCGTTAGATCTCAGGCATAAGTATGTGGTCAGAAAGTCCAGTAGGTATATTGCCCTTAGCAGTGAAATGAGCCTCTGCAGATTGATGTTAATATGTGAAGAGTAAGAGTGGCATTGATTTGTACTTGTATATTGCAGGCTTCCTCGATGGCTCAGTGGGTAAAGAATCTGCCTGCAATGCAGGAGACACAGGTTTTATCCCTAGGTTGGGAAGATGCCCCGGAGGAGGAAGATGGTAACCCATTCCAGTATTCTTGCCTGAAAAACCTCATAGATAGAGGAGCCTGGTGGGCTACAATCCATGGGGTCACAAAGAGTCGAACATGACTGAGCAACTAATATACTGTAAGGCAAGTTAACTTTATAGAGTTCTTCATGCCTGAGGAGGAAACCTTGAATAAAGAGTTGTTGTTATTGGTAGAATCAGACAGGTATATTGTGGGCAATAGCCAAAGGATCCGTAACAGTGGAATTGATGCTTTTGAACTGTGGTGCTGGAGAAGACTTTTTAGAGTCCCTTGGATTGCAAAGAGATCAAACCAGTCAATTCTAAAAGAAATCAGTCCTGAATATTCATTGGAAGCACTGTTGCTGAAGCTCCAGTACTTTGGCCACCTGATGCGAAGAGCCAACTCATTAGAAAAGACCCTGATGCTGGGAAAGATTGAAGGCAGGAGAAGGGGATGATAGAGGATGAGATGGCTGGATGGCATCACCGACTCAATGGACATGAGTTTGAGCAAATTCTGGGAGATGGTAAAGGACAGGGAAGCCTGGAATTCTGCAGTCCATGGGGTCACAAAGAGTTGGACACGACTGAGCAACTGAACTGACTGACTGATGTGTTTGTTTAGCTGTGCTGAGTATTAGTTGTGGCACATGGGCTCTATCTCTGACTAGGGATTAAACCCGGGTCCCTTGCATTGAGAGCACAGAGTCTTACCACTGGACCACCAGGGAAGTCCTGAGTTTGATTCTTGGCAAGGAAATTCTCTGCTAGCATGATTGATTAGTTTGACTAATCCATCTGATTCCTGGGTCCTCTGTCATCCCAGAAGGCCTGTTTCCTCTAGAGACAAAATGCAGCATCTTTGCAGTGGACCCCATCAGGTGCAGTGGCAGCATACTGTATATAAGGTATGTGAACATTCTGGTCAGCCGTGTGATGCCAAGTGACTCCCAAAATCGCCAATGTGTCTAGGAAAGAAATGACCTACTCCAGAACAGATAGCATCCATCATAGGAGAGGTCAACACACTTCCTCCTCTAGGTGGGATATACCAGAAGCACCGTGTTTGGCTCTATTCTATAAATACCAATATATATTCAAAGAGAAGGCCTCTGGTTAGAAAGCTTGAGAAACCCTGCATTTATGACCCAATGCCAAATGGAAAGCTGACTTTAAGGGATCATCAACTCAGACACTGGGAAGTGGAAGGTCCTCCATTACAAATAAACTGTCAGTTGCCAGCAGTAGCGTCAGTAACTGTGTTCAGTAACAGCTGAGAATAGTTTCTGGCATAAGAATGCTTTGGATAGTAATTCTCTGCTGGCTTGGTGGTAAAGAATCTGCCTGCCTCCAATTCAGGCGATGGGTTTGATCCCTGATCCAGGAAGACCCTATATGCTGCAGAGCAGCTAAGCCCATGCGCCACAATTATTGAGCCTGTGTTCCAGAGCTGGGAAACCATAACTACTGAAGCCCGTGCATCGTAGAGCCCCTGTTCTGAAACAAGAGAAGCCACTGCAATGAGAAGCTGGTGCAACACAATTACAGTAGCCCCCCGCTCACTGCAACTAGAGAAAGCCTGCATGCAGCAGCAACGACCCGGCACAGCCAAAATAATTAAAAAAAAATATAGCCACAAAAACGGAGTTTCCCCAGGGTGGAAAACAACAGGGAAAGAAAGAGCTGCTGTAACTGGGAACACAAGGGGTCCCCCAGAGGGAGCCACAGCTCAACAGCTCTGCCTTAACCATGGCCGCCCCTCCCTCCCTCAGGTGTGCAGGAGTCCCTGTCCCCCACCCGTTTTCCCTGTAGGTAAGTGTCATCAAGAATCAGTAAGTTGCTTCAGGTGTGAGAACACGGCTCATTCAGGACTCCCTCCCTCCCCATTATCCTTCTAGTTTCCACACACTGGACCAGTCTGAGGAGCTCCCTGGGACCGGGCAGTGGAGGAGCAGCTTGGTGCCCTGACCACCCAGTGTCTTGCTCTGGCAATGGAAAGCCACTCTTGTCCTTGTCCCAAGGTTATGAGACCTTGTCCTTTGCTTTGATGTCACATGATTGGAATAGGGTCCTAAAGCCCATGTGATTACTTCCCCAACATCATTTTCTGGTATCTGCAGGATCCTGCTTCTTGCAGGTAGGGGAAGAGGGCTCCAGGGCTGGCCAGGAACATCTCCTGAAGGAAGTGGGAGCTTCTGATTCTAAGGCCCTGGTCTAGGTCTCTCTCCCAAACCCCAACCCTAAGGGTCAGGCCTTGGGCCAAATCTGCCATAGTGGGGGTGGGGGTGGGGTTCTGCTAAATTTTCTGACTAAACAAGCAATAAAAGGTTCTAGGCTAACACTGTTTTGAGGACCCTTTCTGCTCTCCTTTGGGTCTCCTTGTCTCCAGGTGCAGGAAGAACCAGCGCCACCTTCCTTCCTCTCAGGCTTGTCCACGCGTCCTGAGGGAGTCATGACCAGAGCCCAGGATGGCCTGGTGGGAGGGTTTCTGCTGCTTCTGCATGAAGCCTGGCTCCACAGGCCTCATTCTCACCAGAACCCTGCAGTTCCTTGCTAGAAATGCTGCACCCCCCAATCACCCCCTCTTCCCTTTTCTGCAGAGGCAAATAAGTCTAAGCAGGGTTCATCTGTGTGCATCAGAGCCAGTCTGAAGTCATTATGTGCTTTCTGGTCTCCAGTGTCAGTGTGTTAGGAGCAAGAGATGATTGCAAAACTTGCTCCTTAGGGGTATCAGGCCAGACTCAACTTTGGAGGAGGGCAAGATTGAGAAGGAGCCAGTTCACCACAGGATCTGTTTCAGGTTTCCTACCAGCCCTTCCTGTTTGAGGCTAGTTTTTGGGAATCAATAGGCCACTAGGTCTGGTAATGCCAGTTCAATCTAGTGTCTGCCTGCTGGTAACTACAGCCAAACCCCAGGGTGGTTGGCTGGAGGGTCCAAGGTGTCTTGGAGCTGGTGGGTGGGGCTGAGGTCTAAGGGGTCCTGGAGTTAATGCTAGATCACTGGTGGGTACAGCTAGATCACTGGTGGGTACAGCCAGATCCTGGGGTCTTTCACGGCTGTAAGCTGGGGGTCTCAGAGCTGGTGTCAGCCCACTGGTGAACAGGGCTTATTTCTCTCACAGATGGCTACAAGGCCTGTGGGTATTAGTCACTCAGTTGTGTCCGACTTTGTGACCCCATGGACTGTAGCCCACCATGCTCCTCTGTCCATGGAATTCTCCAGGCAAAAACACTGATATGGGTTGCCATTCCTTTCTCCAGGGTTGGCATTCCCTTCTCCAGGGTATTTTCCCAACACAGAAGATCAAACCCAGGTCTTCCACATTGCAGGCTAATTTCTTACTGTCTGAGCCACTGGGGAAGCCCAAAAAGGTCTAGGGTATCCCAAAGCTGATATTGCCCCACTGGTAATCGGGGTTGGGCCCCAACAACTGGCTGTGGTGCTACAGGGGCCCCAGGACAACTGGGGACTCAAAATGTCTTCAGGCAGCTGGTCATATGGTGCGTGAGGCTGTGACCTTGCCTGATTAGCTGCCTGGCCTGAGGCATCCCAATACTGGTGCCAACAGGCTGATGAGTAGCACAGGTCTCTCACACTAATACACTAGAAGGACCAGCACCATTGTCCTTATGGTAGAATGAGCTTTCCAAAATGGCTGTCATCAGTGTCTGTGTCCCAAGGATAAGCATCAGTTGCCTCCTGTTTCTCCAAGAGTCTCCAAGATTAGCAGGTGGGTCAGACTTATGCCCCTTTCAAATTACTGCTTTTTCCCTAAGCATGTGAGATTTTATGTGCATCCCTTAAGAATGAGTCTCCTAATTCTTTCCTATAGCCCCCTTACTCTCCTGTAAGTAAGCCCTGCAGTCTTCAAAGCCAAATGTTTTTGGGGCTCATCTATTCAGTGCAGGACACCTAGGCTTGGGACTAAGATGGGGGCAGGGGTTGGACCCCCTTGCTCCTTGGGACAACTTCTGCAATTATGACTATCCTCCTGTTGTGGGTCATGGGTCTTGACTATAACTTTTATTTACCCTTCATACTGGTCTCACTGTGGGTCCTTCTTCCTCTCTTCACCTGTAGATCTTTTCTGCTAGTGTTCAGGTCTTTCTCATCAATAGTTGTTTGGCAAATAGTTGTAATTTTTCAGCAATCAATGCAAAGAAATAGAGGAAAACAACAGAATGGGAAAGACTAGGGATCTCTTCAAGAAAATCAGAGATACCAAAGGAACATTTCATGCAAAGATGAGCTCGATAAAGGACAGAAATGGTATGGACTTAACAGAAGCAGAATATATTAAGAAGAGGTGGCAAGAATACACAGAACTGTCCAAAAAAGATCTTCACGACCCAGATAATCACGCTGGTGTGATCACTGACCTAGAGCCAGACATCCTGGAATCTGAAGTCAAGTGGGCTTTAGAAAGCATCACTACGAACAAAGCTAGTGGAGGTGATGGAATTCCAGTGGAGCTATTCCAAATCCTGAAAGATGATGCTGTGAAAGTGCTGCACTCAATATGCCAGCAAATTTGGAAAACTCAGCAGTGGCCACAGGACTGGAAAAGGTCAGTTTTCATTCCAATCCCAAAGAAAGGCAATGCCAAAGAATGCTCAAACTACCACACAATTGCACTCATCTCACATGCTAGTAAAGTAATGCTCAAAATTCTCCAAGCCAGGCTTCAGCAATATGTGAACCGTGAACTTCCTGATATTCAAGCTGGTTTTAGAAAAGGCAGAGGAACCAGAGATCAAATTGCCAACATCCGCTGGATCATGGAAAAAGCAAGAGAGTTCCAGAAAAACACCTATTTCTGCTTTATTGACTATGCCAAAGCCTTTGACTGTGTGGATCACAATAAACTGTGGAAAATTCTGAAAGAGATGGGGATACCAGACCATCTGATCTGCCTCTTGAGAAATTTGTATGCAGGTCAGGAAGCAACAGTTAGAACTGGACATAGAACAACAGACTGGTTCCAAATAGGAAAAGGAGTTTGTCAAGGCTGTATATTGTCACCCTGTTTATTTAACTTATATGCAAAGTACATCATGAGAAACGCTGGACTGGAAGAAACACAAACTGGAATCAAGATTGCTGGGAGAAATATCAATAACCTCAGATATGCAGATGACACCACCCTTATGGCAGAAAGTGAAAAGGAACTAAAAAGCCTCTTGATGAAAGTGAAAGTGGAGAGAGAAAAAGTTGGCTTAAAGCTCAACATTCAGAAAATGAAGATCATGGCATCCGGTCCCACCACTTCATGGGAAATAGATGGGGAAACAGTGTCAGACTTTATTTTTCTGGGCTCCAAAATCACTACAGATGGTGACTGCAGCCATGAAATTAAAAGATGCTTACTCCTTGGAAGGAAAATTATGACCAACCTAGATAGCATATTCAAAAGCAGAGACATTACTTTGCCAACAAAGGTTCGTCTAGTCAAGGCTATGGTTTTTCCTGCGGTCATGTATGGATGTGAGAGCTGGACTGTGAAGAAGGCTGAGCGCCCAAGAATCGATACTTTTGAACTGTGGTGTTGGAGAAGACTCTTGAGAGTCCCTTGGACTGCAGGGAGATCCAACCAGTCCATTCTGAAGGAGATCAGCCCTGGGATTTCTTTGGAAGGAATGATGCTGAAGTTGAAACTCCAGTACTTGGCCCCCTCATGCGAAGAGTTGACTCATTGGAAAAGACTCTGATGCTGGGAGGGATTGGGGGCAGAAGGAGAAGGGGACGACAGAGGATGAGATGGCTGGATGGCATCACTGACTCGAAGGACGTGAGTCTGAGTGAACTCTGGGAGTTGGTGATGGACAGGGAGGCCTGGCGTGCTGCGATTCATGGGGTCGCAAAGAGTCGGACAAGACTGAGCAACTGATCTGATCTGACGGGAGAAGGTGAGCTCAGGGTCTTCCTACTCTATCATCTTGGACTCTTCAGTTTTGAGGATATTCTTGACTGGCAGAGCAAAAAATGAGGAAAATAGGCTTGAAGCAAATGCCTGTAAAAGCCCTATGCTTCTTGTCTCTTTCCATACAGGTGGCTCCAAATCTACCTGATACTATTTCACTTCTGCATTTCAAGTTACCTGTCTATTCAGGTTTGGTGAATTCTAACATGGGACCATAAAAGCAACAGAGTCTAGAAACTGTAGTTCACGTTACTCACATTGACAAAGCAGTTAAAAAGAGTCATCTCCAACTCTAGGTTTTATTGTCATCACACAGGTCTCTCAGTATTCCAGAGCCCAAATCCTAGCCAGAAGGAATGACGAATAACAAAGGACAAAAGATGAAAAGAATAATTCACATGAGACTACATGAGGAACTCTGCATACTTACAAATACATGCCCAATTCTTTATTACATTTCTGTTAGGAAGGAAATGGAATAAAGCTCTTAAGCCAATGAAAAATTTGAATATAATGTAAAAGGGATGTTGAGTACATGCCACAAGAAACAAGTACCAAAATGTCATTTTTTTGTGTTCCCTTATTTACACAAAAATTACAAAATTATTTAAAAATGAAACCTACTTGCATATTAGAAATACACTTCAAATCACCCATGGATCAGAGTCTTAACAGTAAAAATTAAAAAAATTAACTGATAAAAGGTTAAATTACTTATTAAACTTAGGAATGACAGCCTAAAGAGTATCTACAGAATTATCTTACCTCAATATTTACTTGCAAAAATAAGTAGAACTCCATACTTCAGAGAATAACTTTAAGAGTATGCCACTGGTAGGGAAAACATATGTTTAAATTTATAACATTTCCTCCATATTGTAACTTTGAGAGCATTCTACATGAATTTGTAGAGGCTTACTGATATTACTTACATTAACATCAGCTTTTTTCCAGTGCAGTTTTCATATAACTATAAAGATATTTGTTTCAAATGAATAGTTTTACTTTTCATTTCAGTTATATGGTATCTATCCAGTGTACATTCTTACATGGTTTCAAGAATGTAAGGCAAATTGTTTCCATATATTGTTTGCATTTAACAGAATTCTCTCTAGAGTGAGTTCTTTCCCAAGAATATGAGAGAAAATTCCCCAATTTCTCACATTTACATGATGTGCGTCATCTTGCATTCTTAAAATGTCATGGGACAAAGGCATTCCAATATTCCTTACGTTCAGTTTGTTATGAGTTCTTTCATGCATTTGAACATAACAGGAATTGCTGAAGGCTTTACCATATTTTTTTTGCATTCAACGGAGTTCTCTACAGTATGAATTCCTCTCTGTATTTAGAAAGAACTGAGACAACAGAAAGTTCTCCTACATTTCTTACATTCATAGGCCTACTTTCCATTATGAATGATCTCATGGTTTTGAACAGAACTGGGACCATTGAAGGCTTTAAGGCTTTCCTATAATTTTTACATTCACGTGGTTTCTTACCACTGTGAGTTCTGACTTCATAATGAACTGAAAAAATTGAGGGCTTTCCTACATTTCTTAGATTATCCATTGTGCTTCACCACATATCTTCAAAATTTGGTGATAGAACTAAAGGCTTTCCCACTTTCTTATATTCATAGGGTTACTCTCCAATATGAGTTCTTTCATGGTTTCGTAAAGAATGAACTCGACTGAAAGCTTTACTACAGTTCTTACATTCATACGGCTTCTCTCCAGTGTGTGTTCTTTCATGGTTTTGTAATGAACTGGGACAACTGAAGGCTTTCTCACATTTCTCACACAAATAAGGTCTGACTCTAGTGTGCTTTATCATGTGCAAATGAAATTTTGAGGGAAAAGTGAAGGCTTTCCCACATTCCTTACATTCATACGGTTTCTCTCCACTATGAGTTCTTTCATACTTTCAAAGGGAACTGAAATAAGTGATGGCTTTACTACATTGTTTACACTGATAGAATTTCTTCCTAGTATAACTCCTTTCATGTTTTTACAGTTAACTGGGATAACTAAAGCATTTACCACACTCCTTACATATATGAGGTTTCTCTCCAGTATGAGTTCTTTCATGTTTTTGAAGGGACCTAGGAGTACTGGAGGCTTTATAATGTTCCTTACATTCAGAGGGTTTTTCTACACTGTGAATCCTTTCATGACTTTGAAAGTAACTGGAACAACCAAAGATTTTCCCACACTCCTTACATTTATAAGGTCTGTCTCCAGTGTGCTTCATTACATGTCTTTGAAATTTGGTGAGAGAACTGAAGGCTTTTCCACATTCCTTATATTCATAAGGTGTCTCTCCACTATGACTTCTTTCATGTTTTTGACAGGAATTTGGACTACTGAAGGCTTTATCACATTTTTTACATCCATAGGGCTCTTCTCCACTGGTCTCCTTTCATGGCTTTGAAAGGATCTGGAAAAACTGAAGGCTTTACTACAGTGCTTACATGTATGTACAGGGTTTCTCTCCACTATGACTTTTTTCATGTCTGTGAATGTAAGTAGGCCAATTGAAAGTTTTCCCACATTGTTTGCATTTATAAGGCTTCTCTCCTGTGTGAGTCCTTACATGTATTTGAAATGAACTGGGAGTAATGAATGCTTTCTCACATTCTTTACATTTATAAGCTCCATCTCCAGAGTGTCTTATCATGTCTGCTCTAAGGCTTGAGAGAGAAATAAAGCCTTTTCCACACTCCTTATATTTGTAAGGTTTCTCTCCAGTATGATTTCTTTCATGTTTTTGAAGAGAACTGGAATAACTGAATGCTTTACTACATGTTTTACATGTATAGAATTTCTCTCCATTGTGATTTCTTTCATGGTTTTGCAATCCTACAGGAGAAATAAAAGCTTTAACACATTACTTACATTCATAGGGTTTCTCTCCTGTGTGAGTCCTTTCATGTATTTGAAAAGTTTGAAGATATCTAAAGGTTTTTCCACATTGTTTACATGGATAGGGTTTCTCTCCCATGTGGGTTTTTTCATGTATTTGTAGTGAAAATCTTAAAAAACTAAAGATTTTCCCATTTCCTTACATTTATAAGGCACATCTCCAGCATGCGTTATCATGTGGCTTCAAAAGCTTGTAAGCCACTTAAAGAGTTTCCCACATTCCTTACATTTATAAGGAGTATCTTCTGTGTGGGTTATCACGTGTCTTTGAAAGGTTGTGAGCCACATAAAGGATCTCCCACATTCTTTACATAGGGCTTTCCTCCTATGTGAATCCTTTCATGGATTTGAAAGGAAGTGTGAAAATGAAATGCTTTCCCACATTTCTTACATTTATAGTTTTCTTGTCTATTGTATTTCATTTGTGTTTTTCAAAACACTGAAGATAGCTGAAGGCTCTACTGCATTCCTTACATTTATATGGCTTCTCTTCATATTTCTGGTACTCATCTAGTTTGTGTCCATTATGACGGCTGATATGCCTATTAAGGAATAGATGATACATAAAGACTTTTCCACATGCACTGCATTCAGATGGTTTCACTCTAGCAGTTTTCTTGTTCACACTGAGTTTTGGAATAAGGCTGTGGTTTCCTGCATGCTGACTACCCTCTTTACTTGCACAGAATCTATCACATGACTCCTATAAAAAATGGGGATCACACTAGTAATGATTTCTTTACTAACAATTTAATATTTATTAGCAGGATACTTTGGAGAAGGCAATGGCACCCCACTCCAGTACTCCTGCCTGGAAAATCCCATGGACGGAGGAACCTGGTAGGCTGCAGTCCATGGGGTCGCTACCAGTCGGATACGACTGAGCGACTTCACTTTCACTTTTCACTTTCATGCATTGGAGAAGGAAATGGCAACCCACTCCAGTGTTCTTGCCTGGAGAATCCCAGGGATGGGAGAGCCTGGTGGGCTGCCATCTATGGGGTCACACAGAGTCGGACACGACTGAAGTGACTTAGCAGCAGCAGCAGCAGCAGCAGGATACTTGAACTACACCATTATGATTTATAGCAAAAGTGTAGGTTATCTCCCTTGTCTGAATGGTTTTCAATTGAAAAAGGAATGCCCTGCAAGATTTCACTCTTGGAATTATCAAAAGTGACATTCACATATAGGGCTTGTTAAATACTGTTTTCAGGAGAACTATTTTCCAAATGCTGGACATCTATGTCCCATATTATAAAGGATCTGGAGAAAATTTTTTCAGAGAATAAATAAATGTGAAGCAGGCATTATGTATTTAGGCCACTTCTTGTAAAATTTTATCACCAACGAGGAGCCACATATGAGGCACTACTTTCTGTTCTGGGTGTGACTTACCTTAGTTTTCTCCCCTGGTTTTTGTACTGATCTTCAATGTCATGATTCTTCCCTTTCCCCGCTAAATTGCAGATGAAGAAAAATGATTCAAAAATATTAGAAATTATATAGAAATCATTAGATTCTACATTCATTGTTGGCTGTGAACAGGTCTAGTTTATTTGCCAACATCCTCCCTTTCACATAGATATCATGGAAGAACATCAGTGAGTAAGAAACATTTGTTCTATAATTGACAAAGTAAAGGAAAGCTGTCATCCTCACCTATTGAGGCCAGGTTTCTGAAGGTTTCTCACATCACATCTCTGTAGAGTTTCTTCTATGAAGCATTCAGTAAAGCCCACTCCTCTGGGCTGAAATTCATAGTCACATCTTCAATAGCCTAAAACTAAGTCCTAAAACATCCCAAATATGTGTATAGCAGGATGTGTGACACTGAGGGGACCAGACATCTATACACCATTTATATGAATAGGTTACATATGATTCTGTCATCTCCAAACATTTATGACTTAATCATCAGGAATTTACTCTGTCTATAGAGAGACAGAATTACTCATCTGTCTATACGTCCTCACAAATTTAGCAGCATAATGAACATGGACATATTTACTCTGATCACATTACATCTTATTTCTCACTAACAACAGGGTCCAGAATATGTGGAGAAGTGAGAGACATGCTATATAAATGAAGCAAATGTTACAATTTTAAGACCATCAATACCTTGTCAGGAAAAACTTCCATATTCTTCACTTTACCCACCATTTATAGTACTTATGAGGCAGAGGGTCAAATCTGCGCAAGGTTTTATGAATAATAACATAGTGCTGAACTGGAAGCTTTTTCTTCTATTCTCAGCACCAAACAAAAGAGTCCAACAAACCTGTAAAACTTTTAATAGGATCCAGCTGGCCAATTTGGCCTTAAAGTATTCTAAGCCTTTAGAAGTAGTCAGATGTTGATGATGGAAAGCAAATATTCTTGTGGGGAAATATGCCTTTCACTTCTACAATATTTACTACAGACTCACTTTCTTCTCTCATCTGATGCACTAGAAAGTCAAGGCTTTCCAGGTGGCTCAGTGGTAAAGAATCTGCCTGCCAATGTAGGAGACACGAGTTTGATCCCTGGTCCAGGAAGATCCCACATGCTGCCCAGAGCAACTGAGCCTGTGCACCGCAACTCCTGAGCCTGTGCTCAAGAGCCTGGGAGCTGCAACTACTGAGACCATGTGCCACAACTACTGAAGCCCGCATGTCCTAGAGTCCATGCTCCACAAGAGAAGCCACCGCAATGAGAAGCCCATGTACTGCAGAGAGAGAATAGCCCCCAGTCACTGCAACTAGAAAAAAGCCCGTGCAGCAATGAAGACCCAGCACAGCCAAAATGAATAAATAAATAAAATCTATCTATAGAAAGTTAATTGGCACTTACAGTTCAGACACTAGGAAGATAGTCGGAAAACCAAACCACAAAAGCCATGTGGCTCATGTACCTCAGGGCTGCTGAGAGGCACACACAGGCACACAGAGTGAGCTAATATGCTGACACAGCTCTTTATGGCAGATTTAGAACACAAGTGCCCAGTGCCTAGTCAACCCTGAGGAACAGATTGAGAGTTGTAAACTGCAAGTGTGTTCATAAAAAAGCATAAGAGTTTGATAGTAAATCTGCCCGAATTATTTATAAAACACGTAAAGGATTCAGAAATACTTTCCTCCTGAAGAATATAAAATCACCATTTTCAAATTGCAGGAGGAAGTTATTTCCTGACCAGCCGCTCTAAAGGCTGCCCTGCCACAAGCTCCCAGAAGGTATACAGAAACAGGATAGCTTGAACCTTGGGTCTAAGAGTCCCTTACATGATGACAGCACATGCTGCCAATAGTGTATAAAAGGTCTTAGTATCTAAATAATTGATATATCTGAGCAGAGTAAGGCATACGACTCCAGCACTTTCATGAAATGGCTTCACAAAGCAAGGGAAAGTATCTGAACTTTTTAAAAACTGAAGTTAGGAGCTGGGTTAGGATGAGGGTTCACATACAAGAACAAGATCTTAGAAGATGGAATCTCTTGCCACTAACAATGGAAGAAAGGCTAAGGCTTTCCAATCACTTTGGATGGATGTGGGTAAAAGCAAAAAGAGGACAGGTAAGGATTTTTAAAGCAGTCGCAATCAATCATCAAAAATTGAAGACAGAGACTTAACAGGTTAGAAGCTAGCATTTAAGGCACTCAGGAGCCATCATTCCTGGCCTCAAAGGAAAAAACTTAGAAGAGCGAATTGAGTTCACAGGCAAAATACTCTCTCCAAAACTGGAAAAGAAGAAATAAAGACAGCATTTAAAAATAAACACCAAATACTCTGTTCTTAAGAAGGCTTATACTGAAAACAATCCATTTCACCAGAGGCTCACAGAAAGCCCAAAACACCAAAACCAAAACCCAAACAAGACAGGACACACAATCTATAAACTGTAGAGTACCGGGGTCCAGCCCCTGTAGGAGCCAGGGATTCCCTCGGGAGGACAGCATAGGCGAAAGAACAGATGAAGAGATACAGAGATAAGGAAAGAATTCTGCAGTTAAGAAAATAGAGGAGAGAAAAGAGGCTGATATGCCTTGGTTTATGCAGAAAGCCAATAAAGCCCCAGCATGGGACTTGCTCTGTTTATGTAGGCCGCAGGCGCCCTCTCGAATAGCGGAAGGTGCCCCACCTTAGGCACCTTCTCGAGTAGGTCTTAGAAGCCCAGGCAGGAAAGTGAACGCAGAGAGCCCCTGTGCTCCAAGGAGATCAGCCTGAAAAGGAAAAGGAAAGAGAAAGAACGACACGGGGAGACCAAGCTTCGGTGAGCAAGGCCCGCACTTTATTTTCCAAAGTAGTGTTTATACCTTAAGTTGTGCATAGAGGATAATGGGGGAAGGGGTGGAGTCATGCAAGGTCAGCAGTCCTTGATCCTTATTGAAGCCAGGCTTTTTTTCTGCAAACTTACCATATGTAAAAATTTTAGGTGATTTACATCATCTTCTGGCCAGGAGGCCTGTTAACATTTCATGACCCTTTCTTCAGAAAACTTATTTTTCTCTAAAGGTGATTATTCTAAAGTCAGGTGCCACCCTCCGAAAGCATTAGATAAAGTTGCATTCCTATAGGGCAAAAGTGTGGTGGGCTATAACAAGAAAAGAATTAACTCAAGGGTCCAAGGTTACAAACATTAAAGCTACTACTTACATTTCTATACACCAACTATATTAATCAATACACTCTCAGGGACACAGTAGGTAAGGGACATGGAAACTTGGCAGCAAGCATTAGCTCAACAAAGAAATCCTCTACTAGTTCTATTCTCTGAGAAGCTCTGCATTGTTAGAATATCTTAAGCTTCTCATGCCTCTTGTGGTTGGGAGGCTGTGAATCTGAACAAACCTGTCAGGCAAGCTAGAAAGTCATCAGAGGGGTTTGAATCGAAACACTCCTATTATGCCCAGGAGACTTATTAACTAGAGTTTTAAGTTGATTTTCTTAGAGAAAGGTGGTCAGGGATAGCCCCCCGTTAATGTCAGAAGAGTTGGTGAAAGTCGTAAAATAGTAAAACAGATTCTGGTTTTGCGGTAGATGCTCAGGCAGGCCCAGAGGGGCACCCCTCGAGTTCTGGCTCACCTTGCCCACCAGAACCCTCCCACATGACCCTGTCATGGGGTGGGGACTCCCGTGCTGGCTCCCGGCAGTAGAGCAATGACAGAAGGTTTAAAATACACAAAATGGGAATATCTAAAAGAAAAGGTACACAGAAAGGAACAGAAAAAAAAAAGTAATAATCATTGAGATTTTCCTAAAATTAATGATTGATGGCATGCTATAGATCCAAAAAGCTTAGAGAGCACTAACCATCAAAAATGCACACTAAGTCTATCATATTCTAACTTGGGAAATATCAAAGAGAAAGAGAATATATTGAAAAAAGCCAGATGGGAAAACCCACCTTACTTTTATAGAAAAAAAAAAAAAAAGATTAGACTTAGATCAGACTTCTTTTCAGAAACCAAGCAGGAAGAGAGTAGAGTGAAATTTTTAAAGTTTTGAAAGGAAAAAAACACTCTCCTACTTTTCAAAACCAAAAGCTGGTCCTTAGAAAATATTAATTATAATAAAATTGTTTGACATCTAGTCAAGGTAACAGAAAAGGCAAAACAGAAATAATATCAGAAATGAAAGGAAGGAGAAATGAACATACAAAGATTTGATACAATTCAACATCCATTTATGATAACAAACTAATAATAGAGGGAACTCTTTGTTCTTGAAAAAAATCGACAAGACACCTGCAGCTAATATCATACTTAGATACAACACCAAAACCAAACAAACCATGAAAGGAAAAACCAGTAAGTGTCCCTTCATTAAAAGGAAAACTGCTGTGGTAGAGAAAGTGTTAAGAGAATGAAAAGTCACAGACTAGGAGAGTGTCTCTGTAATACACATATCTGATAAATGACTAGTAATTTCAAATACACAAAGGATTCTTAAAACTCAACAGTAAAGATAAACAACTCAATTAAAAATGGGAAAAAGATCTGAATAAATGTCACACCAAACAAGATATACAGGTGGGAAATAAGCAATATGAAAACATGCTGAACATGTCTTTGGGGAATTATTAATATAAATAAAACAACAATAATATGCCACTGGTGGCCGGGAGGACCAACCCCACGTCCAAGGAGCCGTGGCTGTGCGGGCGCAGGAGGGCCTAGAGGAGCTATCCCACGTTGAAGGTCAGGAAGGGCGGAGGTGAGGAGATACCCCTCGTCCAAGGTAAGGAGCAATGGCTGCGCTTTGCTGGAGCAGCCGTGAAGAGATACCCCATGCCCAAGGTAAGAGAAACCCAAGTAAGACAGTAAGTGTTGCAAGAGGGCATCAGAAGGCAAACACACTGAAACCATACTCACAGAAAACTAGTCAATCTAATCACACTAGGACCACAGCCTTGTCTATCTCAATGAAACTAAGCCATGCCCGTGGGGCAACCTAAGATGGGCGGTCATGGTGGAGAGATCTGACAGAATGTGGTCCACTGGAGAAGGGAATGGCAAACCACTTCAGTATTCTTGCCTTGAGAACCCCATGAACAGTATGAAAAGGAAAAATGATAGGATACTGAAAGAGAAACTCCCCAGGTCAGTAGGTGCCCAATATGCTACTGGAGATCAGTGGAGAACTAACTCCAGAAAGAATGAAGGGATGGAGCCAAAGCAAAAACAATACCCAGCTGTGGATGTGACTGGTGATAGAAGCAAGGTCCGATGCTGTAAAGAGCAATATTGCATAGGAACCTGGAATGTCAGGTCCATGAATCAAGGCAAATTGGAAGTGGTCAAACAAGAGATGGCAAGACTGAATGTGGACATTCTAGGAATTAGTGAACTGAAATGGACTGGAATGGGTGAATTTAACTCGGATGACCATTATATCTACTACTGTGGGCAGGAATCCCTCAGAAGAAATGGAGTGGCCATCATGGTCAACAAAAGAGTCTGAAATGCAGTACTTGGATGCAATCTCAAAAATGACAGAATGATCTCTGTTCGTTTCCAAGGCAAACCATTTCACAGTAATCCAAGTCTATGCCCCAACCAGTAACGCTGAAGAAGCTGAAGTTGAATGGTTCTATGAAGACCTATAAGACCTTTTAGAACTAACACCCCAAAAAGATGTCCTTTTCATTATAGGGGACTGGAATGCAAAAGTAGGAAGTCAAGAAACACCTGGAGTAACAGGCAAATTTGGCCTTGGAATACGGAATGAAGCAGGGCAAAGACTAATAGAGTTTTGCCAAGAAAATGCACTGGTCATAACAAACACCCTCTTCCAACAACACAAGAGAAGACTCTATACATGGACATCACCAGATGCTCAACACTGAAATCAGATTGATTATATTCTTTGCAGCCAAAGATGGAGAAGCTCTATACAGTCAGCAAAAACAAGACCAGGAGCTGACTGTGGCTCAGACCATGAACTCCTTATTGCCAAATTCAGACTGAAATTGAAGAAAGTAGGGAAAACCACTAGACCATTCAGGTATGACCTAAATCAAATCCCTTATGATTATACAGTGGAAGTGAGAAATAGATTTAAGGGCCTAGATCTGATAGATAGAGTGCCTGATGAACTATGGAATGAGGTTCATGACATTGTACAGGAGACAGGGATCAAGACCATCTCCATGGAAAAGAAATGCAAAAAAGCAAAATGGCTGTCTGCAGAGGCCTTACAAATAGCTGTGAAAAGAAGAGAAGTGAAAAGCAAAGGAGAAAAGGAAAAATATAAACATCTGAATGCAGAGTTCCAAAGAATAGCAGGAAGAGATAAGAAAGCCTTCTTCAGTGATCAATGCAAAGAAATAGAGGAAAACAACAGAATGGGAAAGACTAGGGATCTCTTCAAGAAAATCAGAGATACCAAAGGAACATTTCATGCAAAGATGAGCTCGATAAAGGACAGAAATGGTATGGACCTGACAGAAGCAGAAGATATTAAGAAGAGGTGGCAAGAATACACAGAAGAACTGTACAAAAAAGATCTTCACGACCCAGATAATCACGATGGTGTGATCACTGACCTAGAGCCAGACATCTTGGAATGTGAAGTCAAGTGGGCCTTAGAAAGCATCACTACGAACAAAGCTAGTGGAGGTGATGCAATTCCAGTGGAGCTATTCCAAATCCTGAAAGATGATGCTGTGAAAGTGCTGCACTCAATATGCCAGCAAATTTGGAAAACTCAGCAGTGGCCACAGGACTGGAAAAGGTCAGTTTTCATTCCAGTCCCAAAGAAAGGCAATGCCAAAGAATGCTCAAACTACCACACAATTGCACTCATCTCACATGCTAGTAAAGTAATGCTCAAAATTCTCCAAGCCAGGCTTCAGCAATACATGAACCGTGAACTTCCTGATGTTCAGCTGGTTTTAGAAAAGGCAGAGGAACCAGAGATCAAATTGCCAACACCCGCTGGATGATCAAAAAAGCAAGAGAGTTCCAGAAAAGCATCTATATCTGCTTTATTGACTATGCCAAAGCCTTTGACTGTGTGGATCACGATAAACTGTGGAAAATTCTGATAGAGATGGGAATACCAGACCACCTGATCTGCCTCTTGAGAAATTTGTATGCAGGTCAGGAAGCAACAGTCAGAACTGGACATGGAACAACAGACTGGTTCCAAATAGGAAAAGGAGTTCGTCAAGGCTGTATATTGTCACCCTGCTTATTTAACTTATATGCAGAGTACATCATGAGAAACGCTGGACTGGAAGAAACACAAGCTGGAATCAAGATTGCCTGGGAGAAATATCAATAACCTCAGATATGCAGATGACACCACCCTTATGGCAGAAAGTGAAGAGGAACTCAAAAGCCTCTTGATGAAACTGAAAGAGGAGAGTGAAAAAGTTGGCTTAAAGCTCAACATTCAGAAAACGAAGATCATGGCATCTGGTCCCATCACTTCGTGGGAAATAGATGGGGAAACAGTGGAAACAGTGTCAGACTTTATTTTTCTGGGCTCCAAAATCACTGCAGATGGTGACTGCAGCCATGAAATTAAAAGACGCTTACTCCTTGGAGGGAAAGTTATGACCAACCTAGATAGCATATTGAAAAGCAGAGACATTACTTTGCCAACAAAGGTCTGTCTAGTCAAGGCTATGGTTTTTCTTGTGGTCAGTATGGATGTGAGAGTTGGACTGTGAAGAAGGCTGAGTGCTGAAGAATTGATGCTTTTGAACTGTGGTGTTGGAGAAGACTCTTGAGAGGTCCTTGGACTGCAAGGAGATCCAACCAGTCCATTCTGAAGGAGATCAGCCCTGGGATTTCTTTGGAAGGAATGATGCTAAAGCTGAAACTCCAGTACTTTGGCCACCTCATGCGAAGAGTTGACTCATTGGAAAAGACTCTGATGCTGGGAGGGATTGGGGGCAGGAGGAGAAAGGGATGACAGAGGATGAGATGGCTGGATGGCATCACTGACTCGATGGACGTGAGTCTGAGTGAACTCCGGGAGTTGGTGATGGACAGGGAGGCCTGACGTGCTGCGATTCATGGGGTCGCAAAGAGTCACACACGACTAAGCGATTGATCTGATCTGATCTGACACACTTATTAAATGACTAAATTCAAAACACCAAACATTAGTGAAGATGAGTAGCTGCTGGTAATCCTCATTCCTCGGTGGTGGGAATGAAATTTGGTATGCCTACATTGGAAGATAAAAATTTCCCATGAATCCTTAACATACTCATACATATAGGAAGATCCAGCAATCTCTGCTCTTTGGTAGAGACAGAAATTAGCTGAAACCTTCAGGACACACAAAAGCCTAACACGAATGTTTGTGTGTGCTTTACTCATAACTGATAAGAGTTAGAGTTAAGTATGATGTCCTTCAAGAGTCGAATGGATAAACAATCAGTGTCATTACTACTATAAGAAGATGAAATATTGTTCAGTGAAAAAATGAAATGAGTTATCAAGCCATAAAAACACATGAAGGAACCTCAAAAGTACATTGGTAAGTGAAAGACGCCAATCTGACAAGGCAACATAAGATTCCAAGCAGATGATATTTTGGAAAAGACATTATTATGAGCCATAAAAATATCTTTGGTTCTGAAGGATTTGGGGTTTGGAGGAAGAGATGAATCAAAAGGTGAAGCATAAGGGATTTTGAGGGTAAAGAAATGATGGATACGTGTCATTAAACATTTACCAAAACCTTAGCTCCTATAACCCCAAAAGACATCGATAATGAAAACTGTGGACTTTAATACATTAATACTGGCTTAGTAATTGTTATAATGTAATGCAGCAGTACAAAATTTAAAAAATAGTGCAAATAGAAGGGTTATGTAGGAACTACTAAGGAAAAAAATTACAGAGCCACCATATTCAACAGATAAAGGAATCCAAAGGAAAGAAAAGAAAATATTTGAATCAGCTGAGATAAGCAGACTGCTCCCCTACAGTTGAAAAGGAAAACCCACATTCAGAAAGCTAAATACGTCCTTAAAATCTGGTCTACAAACTTCCCTGGTGGTCTAGTGGTTAAGATTCTGCCTGCCAATGTAGGGGACATGAGTTCAATCCCTGGTCCTGGAAGATTCCACATGCTTCAAGGCAACTGAGCCATGTGCCACAACTACTGAAGCTGCAACTAGAGAACAGCCCCCACGTGCTGCAACTAGAGAAAGCCCAAGTGCAGCCACGAAGACCTGGCAGAGCCAAAATAAATACATCAAGTCATTTAAAACATTGTGGTCCAGATACTCCCAACTGCAATAGAGCCCTAAAAGTGAGTCAGTCTCTGGGGAAGAAGGGTATGGACCCCAAAAAGGCCACCCCTCCTTCCATTCTCACAAGTGAGGAATTTCTCAGCAGGTTTCAACCCCAAAGAACTCCCAAATTCCCAAACCCTTTGTCAAGGAAACGGAACACCAACCTCCACAGACTTCCCTGTGCACATATTACACTGAATGCAGCACCATTATAAATGCAACACTCAGGCAAACCATGATTACAACTTCAGAAAGAGAATCATGAAATCTCCATCTCCCTGTTCAGTCATTAAGTCATGTCCAACTATTTGCAACCCCATGGACTGCAGCATGGCTTCCCTGTCCTTCACTGTCTCCCAGAGTTTGCTCAAACTTATGTCTTTTGAGTCGGTGATGCTATCTAACCATCTCATTCTCTGCCCCTGCCCTTCTCCTTTTACCTTCAATCTTTCCCAGCATCAGGGTCTTTTCCAATGAATCGGTTCCTAGGAGGCATCAATGGGCCTTCACTTCTAACTCTCTTTATAGGCTCACAGTGGGGCTTAGTTTGGCTCGCCCACCACAGGCCATACTCCCCACTGGAGTCACTTAGTACCATTATTATTACATTTTAATTATACAAACACACTGAACAATCCAGCAAATTCAATCAGTGTTTATGTGAAAAGGAAGAAGGAAAACTGAAAGGCACTTGTATAATCAGAAAATCCCCAATATATATTTCTTTCAGCAAAGAAGATGTTAGTTAATTATTATTTCCATGATAAGACTTGTTTTGTAATTAACTCTATTCGAACACTTCTGGTCTGCAAGTCTAAACTCTGGAATTTCTTTGGAAATCACCCCAAAGTAATGAACAGCCCTCTGAAACTTAACTACAGCCAGGTTAAGGGATGAAACCAGGATCTTAAATGAAATGCAATGATGAAATTCTTTTTTTCCCCTGAAATTAACCTTTTCTTGCCTCTTTGTAAATGTTTTATACTGTCTTTCAAGCCTATTGAGTAAATAAAGGGCAAACTAGTATCTCTAAAACTAGGAAAGAGAAAATAAAGATGCTTCTCAAATATGCCACAAATATTCTGTTAAGGTCTGTGCTGGGGTTGGGGGGGGGGGGGGAGTTACACCAGCGTGTAATGCAAAAACAGAAGAAAAATATCCAGAAACCTTAGCATATCCTTTTTAAACACAAGATTTAAAATACATATAATGAAAGTAACTGAAGTAAAAGAAACAAACAGAGGTATAACCAACAATCACTGAGATTTTCCTAAAATGAGCCAGAGACAACAATGGTAGACCCATGAAGCTCAGTGAACACTAAACATGAAAACACCTGAAATGGAGACCAAAGTATATCATATACAAACTAGTGAAAAATCAAAGGCAAAAGAATATATTTTAAGAATCTAGAGGGGAGGGGACGTCCCTGGTGGCCCAATGGCTAAGAATCTGCCTGCCAATGCAGGGGACACAGTTTGATCCCTGGTCCAGAAGATCCCACATGCCTCAGGGCAACTAAGCCCTTGTGCCCTAGAGCCTGTGCTTTGCAATAAGAGAAGCCACCTCAATGAGAAGCCTGAGCACTGCAACTAGAGAGTAGTCCCTGCTCGACTCAACTAGAAAAAGCCAGCACACAGCAACAAAGGCCCAGGGCAGCCAGAAATAAGTAAATTAAAAAAAATTGAAAAAAAAAAAAAGAAAAAAAATTGTATAAGATTCTATATCAAGCACTATTATTTTTAAAAAATAAAGAAGTAAAAACTTTCTGAGACAAAAATTCAGGGTATTTGTCATTAGTCAACCTGCTTTGTAAGCAATGTTCAAAATTCATAAGAAAGAATACAAATGATGAAAGTGGATTAGAAGAGACAATTTTTATATTATCATATATAATAGATGACAATATGTAAAATAGTATTAGCAACATTAACATTGTTAATGGAAACCTTGTGGATGTGAAATATGATGGGGGAATTGAGAATAGTTTGGTATGAGGTACCTGTACAACCACTGAAGAAGTCAAATGTTACTTGACAGAGGATGTGGGTTAGTTCTAAATGGAAAGCCCAAGGTCAACCACTAAAAATGTTTTTAAAAAATGGAATTAAAAAAAGAAAAATATGTAATCGATAGCCTAAAAGAGGATAAAATGAAGAACCAGGTAAAATGGTCAATAAAGCCAGAGAAGGTAGAAAAAGGTGGCGGGGCTGGGGGTGGGGGGGCAGGGTGGGTGGGGAAGCAAATGAAAGAAAGAGCCAGGGCAACAAACAGAAACAGTAGAAGGTGTGGTAGATATTAACCCAACTGTATTAATCAGCACTTCAATCATCAATTGTCTCAAAACAAATGAAAGACAAACACAGTAATATCAGGTGTTAAAAATTGTAACTGTACATTGTATAAAAAGAAAAATTTTAAATAGGAACACACAGGTAGATGAAAGCTAAAGGGATAGAGAAAAATGCACCATGCCAAAACTAATTAAAAGAAAGGTGGCACTAGTGTAAGAATTTCAGACAATGTAGATTTCAGACCAAGGAATCCTCAGAGATAAAAAGCAGCTTTACAAAATGACAATAAGCTCCATTCTCCAAGAAGGCAAATGAATCCTTCATGTGTACACTCAGAACAACAAAAGGGCAAGTAAATAAAGCAAGGTCTGAAAGAATGCAAGGAGAAATACACGAATCCATTATTACAGTCATACATCACCACCCTTTTATCAAAAGCTATAAATTTCATCAGGCAGAAAATCAGGAAGGGCAGAGCTGAACTGAAGAAGCACTATAAAACAATTTGATTTAATTGTAATTTATGGAATGCTTTATGCAACAAGGGCAGAATACACATTCCTAAGTTTCCATGGAACATTCACCAAAACAGAATACATTCTGGGACATAAAACATACCTTAACAAATATGAAAACAGAAAAATCATACAAGCTATGCTCTTAAGACCTCAAAGACATAAATGGCAACCCACTCCAGTACTCTTGCCTGGAGAATCGCATGGACAGAGGAGCCTGTTGGGCTACAGTCCATGGGGTCGCAAAGAGTCAGACACGACTGAGCGAATCCTCCTAAACAATATAACAATAAAAAAGTAATAGATATCAATAGCAGCAAGAGAATTGGTAAACCCCTCAACACGTGGAGATTCAACAACACACTTTGAAATAATATATAAGATTCAAAGAAGTCTCAAGAAAAATTAAATTTATTTTGAAATAAATGAGACCACAATGTTTCAAAGAATGTGGGATGCAGCAAAAACAGTGCCTAGAGGGAAATTTATGCCATGAAACAAATACACTGTGAAAACACCAAGATGTATAAACAATAATATAAAGGCATGTACCTTAAGAAATGATTAAAAAAAAGGAGCACATAAAATGCGAAGTAAGCAGACTAAAAAAACCAAAAATTAGAAAAAAAAATTAACTTGGGCTCTTTGACAAGATTAATAATACTGATAAAGATCTAGTCAAGATAACTAAGGAAAGAAGGAAGACAAAAAGTACAAATATCAGAAAGGAACAGAGGGGAAAATGAAAAGGATTTGATAAAATTCAACATCCATTTATGAATACAAACTACAAGCTGGTTTTAGAAAAGGCAGAGGAACCAGAGATCAAATTGCCAACATCCGCTGGATCATGGAAAAAGCAAGAGAGTTCCAGAAAAACATCTATTTCTGCTTTATTGACTATGCCAAAGCCTTTGACTGTGTGGATCACGATAAACTGTGGAAAATTCTGAAAGAGATGGGATACCGGACCACCTGACCTGCCTCTTGAGAAATCTATATGCAGGTTAGGAAGCAACAGTTAGAACTGGACATGGAACAACAGACTGGTTCCAAATAGGAAAAGGAGTACGTCAAGGCTGTTTATTGTCACCCTGCTTATTTAACTTCTATGCAGAGTACATCATGAGAAACGCTGGACTGGAAGAAGCACAAGCTGGAATCAAGATTGCTGGGAGAAATATCAATAACCTCAGATATGCAGATGACACCACCCTTATGGCAGAAAGTGAAGAGGAACTAAAAAGCCTCTTGATGATAGTGAAAGTGGAGAGTGAAAAACTTGGCTTAAAGCTCAACATTCAGAAAACGAAGATCATGGCATCTGGTTCCATCACTTCGTGGGACATAGATGGGGAAACAGTGGAAACAGTGTCAGACTTTATTTTGGGGGGCTCCAAAATCACTGCAGATGGTGACTGCAGCCATGAAATTAAAAGACGCTTACTCCTTGGAAGGAAAGTTATGACCAACCTAGATAGCATATTCAAAAGCAGAGACATTACTTTGCCAACAAAGGTCCCTCTAGTCAAGGCTATGGTTTTTCCTGTGGTCATATATGGATGTGAGAGTTGGACTATGAAGAAGGCTGAGCGCCGAAGAATTGATGCTTTTGAACTGTGGTGTTGGAGAAGACTCTTGAGAGTCCCTTGGACTACAAGGAGATCCAACCAGTCCATTCTGAAGGAGATCAGCCCTGGGTGTTCTTTGAAAGGAATGATGCTAAAGCTGAAACTCCAGTACTTTGGCCACCTCATGCGAAGAGTTGACTCATTGGAAAAGACTCTGATGCTGGGAGGGATTGGGGGCAGGAGGAGAAGGGGACGACAGAGGATGAGATGGCTGGATGACATCACTGACTCGATGGACGTGAGTCTCAGTGAACTCCGGGAGTTGGTGATGGACAGGGAGGCCTGGTGTGCTGCTATTCATGGGGTCGCAAAGAGTCGGACACGACTGAGTGACTGCACTGAACAGAGGGAACTTTCATTTCTTGAGAATGAACATCTTAATGACTCCTGTAGCCAAATCTGTAACATTTGTTTGTATAACATGATTGATTATCCTTGTGAAACATCTAAAAAAAATCACAACGATGGAGATAGCTACTGGAATTAATAAGAGAGAGACTGAGGGTTAATCAACTGCTTTCCAGTGGTTAGGATTCAGTGCTTTCACTGCCATAGCCCCAGGTTCAATCCTTGGTCAGGGAATTAAGATCCTGTAAGCTGTGTAGTGCAGCTGCAAAAAAAAAAAAAAAAGAAGATGAAGACAGATCTGTACAACTCATCCTGATGATGCCTGATGTTTAGTTAGATGTGGTGACCCCTTGGGTTTGGTTCTCCATGAAGGCTGTTCCCATTAAAGGATGAAGGCCAGCAAGTCTCCACTGAGCTCCACCAGGCACCAGGGTGCACTGTCATCCTTAGTCTAGGCACTTCCCTGAGCTGTGCAATCAGTTCATCCCAAGCAACTACACAGGGAACCAAGGTGTTGGAGGAGGGTGGCTCCTCTAGCACCATCGCATTCTTTAAAGGATCGAAGAAAGAAATGTCTTGTCTCCAAGGGAGGTATAAGCCAGAGGGCCAAGTTTTGGGTTCATCATACCACAAACCAGTGTGAGTAGGGGAGCAGAGTTGCTGGGGTGCTATTTCCAGGACCAGGACTATAATAGGCATCTCAGTGGAGGGCCATACAATCAGTGCTTATGGGAGTCCTCTATTTTTTAGAGAACCCAGAATATGAGTAACCAAGCAAGACCCTATTGGGCCTTCTGGGAACAGACACCCACCGCTACCTGCTCTTGTCTGTAGAAAAACTTTAGCCTCCTGGTCCCTTTGTGTCTTGGAGTAAATTTAATCAGAGATGTGAGCAAATGCAGAAAGAAAGGAAAACAGTTAAGTAAGACAAAGTAATATGGAATAATAAATCATAATGGAAGAAGTTAACTGTAGGGGCTTTCCTGGTGGCTCAGTGGTAAAGAATTCGTCAATGGCACCCCACTCCAGTACTTTTGCCTAGAAAATCCCATGGGCGGAGGAGCCTGGTAGGCTGCGGTCCAAGGGGTCGCTAGAGTCGGACACGACTGAGTGACTTGACTTTCACTTTTCACTTTCATGCATTGGAGAAGGAAATGGCAACCCACTCCAGTGTTCTTGCCTGGAGAATCCCAGGGATGGGGAAGCCTGGTGGGCTGCCGTCTATGGGGTCGCACAGAGTTGGACATGACTGAAGTGACTTAGCAGCAGCAGCCAATGCAGAAGACTCAGGTTCAGTCCCTGATCCTGGAATATCCTACATGACTGAGAGCAACTAAGCCCGTGGGCAACAACTGCTCAGCCTATGCTCTAGAGCTCAGGAATTGCAACTACTGAGCCCGTGTGCTACAACTTCTGACTCCTTCGAGACCTAGAGCCCCTCCTACACAACGAGAAGCCACAGCAATGAGAAACCCACACACCACAACTAGAGAGCAGCCCCCTGCTTGCTACAAGTAGAGAAAATTCTATGCAGGAACTAAGACTGAGAAGAGCCCCCGTCCCCCTTACCCCCCAAAGAGTTAACTCTATACTGGCCACAAACGGGTAGACCCCAGACTGGTTGGAAACAGAAGTTTGATGATGTTAATTCAAGATTACATCACCACCAACCAATCAGAAGAATGTCTATGAACTGATCACATATCCCACAACCCCCTCCCTCACCTTGTCTTTAAAAACCTTTCTCAGAACGTTTCAGAGCATCTGGGCCCATTAAGCACTAGCTACATGGATGCCTGGCTTGGTGCCCTGCAATACACGCTGCACTTCCCTTCACCACATCAGTGTCAGTAGACTGGCTTTACTGCCCACCGGGCAAGTGGACCCAAGTTTGGTTGCATTAACACATAGAGATAATTACAGTTTTGTTGTTCAATTGGTAAGTTGTGTCCAGCTCTGCAGCCCCATGGACTGCAGCATGCCAGGTTTCTCTGTTCTTCTCTATCTCCCAGAAATAGTGCTCAAACTCATCCACTGGGTTGATGATGCCATCCAACCAACTCATTCTCTGCCACCTCCTTCTCTTTTAGCCTTCAATCTTTCCAAGCATCAGGGTCTTTTCCAGTGGGTCAGCTCTTCGTATCTGGCAAAAGTATTGAAGCTGCAGCTTCAGAGTCAGTTCTTCAATGAATATTCAGGGTTGATTTCCTTTAGGATTGACTAGTTTGATCTTCTTGCAATCCAAGGGACTCTCAAGAGTCTTCTACAGCACCACAATTTAAAAGCATCACTTCTTTGGCACTCAGCCTTCTTTATGGTCCAACTTCACATCTGTACCTAACTACTAGAAAAACCATAGCTTTGACTATATGGAGTTTTGTAGGCAAAGTGATATCTCTGCTGTGGCTGTTGGTCCACCATTACCCAGGGGGTAAGGATCTTTGTTGCAATAGATGCAGGGCCAACAACCCAGAATTACTTAGAACTTTTGGTGAGTCTTCTGGAATCTCACCACCTACTGGCTACCTTTTCCTGTCTCTTCTCCTTTCTGTCTGAAACAACTGCTCTCTATGCAGTATTCTTACCTAGGAAATCCCATGGACAAAGCAGCCTGGCAGGCCACAGTCCATTGGGTCACAAAAGAGTCAGACACAACTTAGCTTCTAACCAAAAACAGGGTGTGTGCCTGCTTGCTTCTTCAGTCGCTTCAGTCATGTCTGATTCTTTGAGACCTCATGGACTGCAGCCCACCAGGCTCCTCTGTCCATGGGATTCTCCAGGCAAGATTAATAGAGTGGGTTGCCATGACCTTCTCCAGGGGATCGTCCTGACCCAGGGACTGAATCCGTTGCTCCTGTGTCTGCTGCATTGCAGGCATATTCTTTACTCCCTGAGCCACCACTGAAAGCTCCAAGGTAGTAACTACCTTTTGGGCTCACCTCATTCACAGGGTACACTCATCCTCCTAGCCCCCGGTCTTCCCTCCAGCTCTAATGTCTGGGTAAAACCAACCTCAGTCACACCTTCACCCTAAACACAGATAGGTTCCAGCTCAGACATCAACCCAGGACCGCTGGAAGGAGAGCTCTGTTCTCATACTCCTGTTCCCAACTCAGAAACAGCCAACTCGGATCCTCCGAATAGAGAACCGACGTTTGACACCACCACACATGGCACAGGAAAATCTCCCCAGTAAACAGTAGTTCAAAAAGCTGGAACCTCCAGGCTTTCTTATTAGAGTCAACTCCATAGACTTCCGAGTTGACCGCCAGGAAGCCGGTCCCGCTGATCCGGGCCGAACAGAGCCTTCGGCAAGTCTCCACAACCCCGGGAGCTCACTCACCACTGTGACGTGTTCTGGACCTTTCTGCATCCTTCCTTCGTCTCCAACGACCAGTGCTTGTCAGTGCAACGGACACCGAAGGGCTACCGTGAACACAGAAGGGTAGGGAACACACCACCGGGGAGCCCAGGTAAGGATAAAGGAAGCCTTGGCGCTTGAGGCGCGTCGCCCCGCCCACCTGCCTCAGAGGCCTCCTGGTTGGACAGATCCTAATACCCCGCGCCTTACACCTAAGTGATGAGCTACGGAAGGTGGGATGGGACCTGCAGCCTTCTGGCACTTTTGGTTTGTGACAGAACTATTTCCTGGCCTGGGATCGCCTCTGCTGTCTTCTGGGTTCCTCCTGCAATGGGATTCTTGATTCTGTTTCAAGGTGGAGCAAGTACAGATGAGACAGTGGCTCACACCAGAGCCGACTGGAGAAAGAAAGCCTTATGTCCTCCAGGGGTCAAGGCTTGATGTAAGCCTGTGTGGCAACTCATGGAACTGTGCTTCTTCTTAAAAAAGCAGAGGACGTCCCTGGTGGTCCAGTGGTTAAGAGTCGTCCTGCCAATGCAGGTAACACAAGTTCGATCCCTAGCTCGGGAAGATCCCACAGGCCTCTGGGCCACTGAGCCTGAGGGTCACAACTATTGAGCCCCCTGAGCAACAAAAGAAGCCACTGCAATGAGGAGCCCAGACACCACAACTAGAGAAAGCCCGCATGCAGCAATGAAGACCAAGTAGGGTAAGAAAGAAAAGAAAAGAAAAGAAAAGAAAAGCAGACCCTTAAATATGAACTCATCAGGTAAAATAGTATTGTATAGGAACCTGGAATGTCAGGTCCATGAATCAAGGCAAATTGGAAGTGGTCAAACAAGAGATGGCAAGAGTGAATGTCAACATTCTAGGAATCAGCGAACTGAAATGGACTGGAATGGGTGACTTTAACTCAGATGACCATTATATCTACTACTGAGGGCAGGAATGCCTCAGAAGAAATGGAGTAGCCATCATGGTCAACAAAAGAGTCCGAAATGCAGTACTTGGATGCAATCTCAAAAACGACAGAATGATCTCTGTTTGTTTCCTAGGCAAACCATTCAATATCACAGTAATCCAAGTCTATGCCCCAACCAGTAATGCTGAAGAAGCTGAAGTTGAACGGTTCTATGAAGACCTACAAGACCTTTTAGAACTAACACCCAAAAAAGATGTCCTTTACATTACAGGGGACTGGAATGCAAAAGTAGGAAGTCAAGAAACACCTGGAGTAACAGGCAAATTTGGCCTTGGAATACGGAATGAAGCAGGGCAAAGACTAATAGAGTTTTGCCAAGAAAATGCACTGGTCATAGCAAATACCCTCTTCCAACAACACAAGAGAAGACTCTACCCATGGATATCACCAGATGGTCAACACTGAAATCAGATTGATTATATTCTTTGCAGCCAAAGATGGAGAAGCTCTATACAGTCAGCAAAAACAGGACCAGGAGCTGACTGTGGCTCAGACCATGAACCCCTTATTGCCAAATCCAGACTTTAATTGAAGAAAGTAGGGAAAACCACTAGACCATTCAGTTATGACCTAAATCAAATCCCTTATGATTATACAGTGGAAGTGAGAAATAGATTTAAGGGCCTAGATCTGACAGATAAGAGTGCCTGATGAACTATGGAATGAGGTCCGTGACATTGTACAGGAGACAGGGATCAAGACCATCCCCATGGAAAAGAAATGCAAAAAAGCAAAATGGCTGTCTGAGGAGGCCTTACAAATAGCTGTGAAAAGAAGAGAAGCGAAAAGCAAAGGAGAAAAGGAAACATATGAGCATCTGAATGCAGAGTTCCAAAGAATAGCAAGAAGAGATAAGAAAGCCTTCCTCAGTGATCAATGCAAAGAAATAGAGGAAAACAACAGAATGGGAAAGACTAGAGATCTCTTCAAGAAAATTAGAGATACCAAGGGAACATTTCATGCAAAGATGGGCTCGATAAAGGACAGAAATAGTATGGACCTAGCAGAAGCAGAAGATATTAAGAAGAGGTGGCAAGAATACACAGAAGAACTGTACAAAAAAGATCTTCACGATCCAGATAATCACGATGGTGTGATCACTGACCTAGAGCCAGACATCCTGGAATGTGAAGTCAAGTGGGCCTTAGAAAGCATCACTACGAACAAAGCTAGTGGAGGTGATGGAATTCCAGTTGAGCTATTTCAAATCCTGAAAGATGATGCTGTGAAAGTGCTGCACTCAATATGCCAGCAAATTTGGAAAACTCAGCAGTGGCCACAGGACTGGAAAAGGTCAGTTTTCATTCCAGTCCCAAAGAAAGGCAATGCCAAAGAATGCTCAAACTACCGCACAATTGCACTCATCTCACATGCTAGTAAAGTAATGCTCAAAATTCTCCAAGCCAGGCTTCAGCAATACATGATCCGTGAACTTCCTGATGTTCAAGCTGGTTTTAGAAAAGGCAGAGGAACCAGAGATCAAATTGCCAACATCTGCTGGATCATGGAAAAAGCAAGAGAGTTCCAGAAAAATATCTCTTTCTGCTTTGTTGACTATGCCAAAGCCTTTGACTGTGTGGATCACAATAAACTGTGGAAAATTCTGAAAGAGATGGGAATACCAGACCACCTGACCTGCCTCTTGAGAAATCTGTATGCAGGTCAGGAAGCAACAGTTAGAACTGGACATGGAACAACAGACTGGTTCCAAATAGGAAAAGGAGTACGTCAAGGCTGTATATTATCACCCTGCTTATTTAACTTCTATGCAGAGTACATCATGAGAAACGCTGGACTGGAAGAAACACAAGCTGGAATCAAGATTTCCAGGAGAAATATCAATAACCTTAGATATGCAGATGACACCGCCCTTATGGCAGAAAGTGAAGAGGAACTAAAGAGCCTCTTGATGAAACTGAAAGAGGAGAGTGAAAAAGTTGGCTTAAAGCTCAACATTCAGAAAATGAAGATCATGGCATCTGGTCCCATCACTTCATGGGAAATAGATGGGGAAACAGTGGAAATAGTGTAAGACTTTATTTTGGGGGGCTCCAAAATCACTGCAGATGGTGACTGCAGCCATGAAATTAAAAGACGCTTACTCCTTGGAAGGCAAGTTATGACCAACCTAGATAGCATATTCAAAAGCAGAGACATTACTTTGCCAACAAAGGTCCGTCTAGTCAAGGCTATGGCTTTTCCAGTGGTCATGGATGGATGTGAGAGTTGGACTATGAAGAAGGCTGAGTGCCGAAGAATTGATGCTTTTGAACTGTGGTGTTGGAGAAGACTCTTGAGAGTCGCTTGGACTGCAAGGAGATCCAACCAGTCCATTCTGAAGGAGATCAGCCCTGGGATTTCTTTGGAGGGAATGATGCTGAAGCTGAAACTCCAGTACTTTGGCCCCCTCATGCTAAGAGTTGATTCACTGGAAAAGACTCTGATGCTGGGAGGGATTGGGGGCAGGAGGAGTAGGGGATGACAGAGGATGAGATGGCTGGAGGGCATCACTGACTCGATGGATGTGAGTCTCAGTGAACTCCGGGAGTTGGTGATGGACAGGAAGGCCTGGCGTGCTGCAATTCATGGGGTTGCAAAGAGTTGGACATGACTGAGCGACGGAACTGAACTGAACTGACTGTATAGAACTTGGGAGGAAAGTTATGACCAACCTAGACAGCATATTAAAAAGCAGAGACATTACTTGGCCAACAAAGTTCAGTCTAGTCAAGGCTATGGTTTTTCCAGTAGTCATGTATGGATGTGAGAGTTGGACTAAAGAAAGATGAGCATAGAAGAATTAATGCTTTTGAACTGTGGTGTTGGAGAAGACTCTTGAGAGTCCCTTGGACTGCCAGGAGATCCAACCAGTCCATCCTAAAGATCAGTCCTGGGTGTTCATTGGAAGGACTGATGTTGAAGCTGAAACTCCAATACTTTGGCCATCTGATGAGAAGAGCTGACTCATTGGAAAAGACCCTGATTCTGGGAAAGATTGAGGGCAAGAGGAGAAGGGGATGACAGAGGATGAGATGGTTGGATGGCATCACCGAATCAATGGACATGAGTTTGGGTAAATGCCGGGAGTTGGTGATGAACAGGGAGGACTGGCGTGTTGCAGTCCATGGGGTCTTAAAGAGTCGGACATGACTGAGTGACTGAACTGAACTGTATAGAACAGGGAACTCTACTCAATATTCTGAAGTGACCTTTATGCAAAAAGAATCTAAAACAGAGTGGATATAAATTTATGTATAACTGATTCATATATAAGTTTATATATGAATATTTATTGGAGAAGGAAATGGCAACCCACTCCAGTATTCTTGCCTAGAGGATCCCATGGACAGAGGAGCCTGGTGGGCTGCTGTCCACGGGGTTGCACAGAGTTGGACACGACTGATGTGACTTAGCATGCATGCATGTATTGGAGAAGGAAATAGCAACCCACTCCAGCATTCTTGCCTGGAGAACCCAGGGACAGAGGAGCCTGGTGGGCTGCCGTCTATGGGGTCACACAGTGTCAGACAGGACTGAAGCCACTTAGCAGCAGCAGCAGCATGAATATTCAAACATATTCATGTATAAGTTTATATATACATATCAGAGAAGGCAATGGCACCCCACTCCAGTACTCTTGCCTGGAAAATCCCATGGACGGAGGAGCCTGGTAGGCTGCAGTCCATGGGGTCGCGAAGAGTTGGACATGACTGAGCGACTTCACTTTCACTTTTCACTTTCATGCATTGGAGAAGGAAATGGCAACCCACTCCAGTGTTCTTGCCTGGAGAATCCCAGGGACGGGGGAGCCTGGTGGGCTGCCGTCTATGGGGTTGCACAGAGTCAGACATGACTGAAGCGACTTAGCAGCAGCAGCATAGGCCTTGATTATGTCATAAGAGAGATTAAAAAATATTATCTAGGATACAGAAGAACTGAATTTATGTATTTTATAACCCTGACCCAGTGATTTAAAAAAATGAAATCATAAAAATAACCAGTAGTTCCCTTGCCTTACTAATATGATTGAATGAAGCTTCTTACTAATTAAGTTTAACTGCATGAGAAAATTTTTGCTTTGAAGAAAATGATTCCAGTCATCAATGATAAAATAAACATCTGAAAACATTCAATAAAGAAAAACACCTTGCTTCCTTGCATAGCAATCCAATTCTCTAACAAAAGTGCAACTCCTAGAAGAAGGCCTTTGAGTGCCCTCTTACTGTTACATCTTATAGGGTTTGCAACATTCTTTTCTTAATTTTTATTGAAGTATAGCTGATTAGCAATATTAGGGTAATTTCTGCTGCAAGGCAAAGTGATCCAATTATATATGTTTTTTCAGTTCAGTTCAGTCGCTCAGTCGTGTCTGACTTTTTGTGACCCCATGAACCAAAACACTCCAGGCATCCCTGTCCATCACCAACTCCTGGAGTCCACCCAAACCCAAGTCCATTGAGTCAGTGATGCCATCCAACCATCTCATCCTCTGTCATCCTCTTCTCCTCCTGCCCTCAATCTTTCCCAGAATCAGGGTCTTTTCAAATGAGTCATCTCTTTGCATCAGGTGGCCAAAGATTTGGAGTTTCAGCTTCAGCATCAGTCATTCCAATGAACACCCAGGACTGATCTCCTTTAGGATGGACTGGTTGGATCTCCTTGCAGTCCAAGAGACTCTCAAGAGTCTTCTCCAACACCACAGTTCAAAGACATCAATTCTTTGGCACTCAGCTTTCTTTATAGTCCAACTCTCACATCCATACATGATCACTGGAAAAACCATAGCCTTGACTAGATGGACCTTTGTTGACAAAGTAATGTCTCTGCTTTTTAATATGCTGTCTAGGTTAGTCATAACTTTCTTTCAAAGGAGTAAGGAAATTAAATCTTTTAGTTTCATGCTGCAATCGCCATCTGCAGTGATTTTGGAGCCCAGAAAAAGTCAGCCACTGTTTCCACATCTATTTGCCATGAAGTGATGGGACTGGATGCTATGATCTTAATTTTCTGAATGTTGAGCTTTAAGCCAATTTTTTCACTCTCCTCTTTCACCTTCATCAAGAGGCTTTTTAGTTCTTCTTCATTTTCTGCCATAAGGGTGGTGTCACCTGCACATCTGAGGTCATTGATAATTTTCCCAGCAATCTTGATTTCAGCTTGTGCTTCCTCCAGCCCAGTGTTTCTCATGATGTACTCTGCATATAAATTAAATAAGCAGGGTGACAATATACAGCCTTGACAAACTCCTTTTCCTATTTGGAACCAGTCTGTTGTTCCATGTCCAGTTCTAGCTGTTGCTTCCTGACCTGCATACAGATTTCTCAAGAGGCAGGTCAGGTGGTCTGGTATTTCCATCTTTTCAGATTTTCCACAGTTTAATGTGATCCACACAGTCAAAGGCTTTGGCATAGTCAATAAAGCAGAAATAGGTGTTTTTCTGGAATTCTCTTGCTTTTTCCATGATCCAGTGGATGTTGGTAATTTGATCTCTGGTACCTCTGCCTTTTCTAAAACCAGCTTGAACATCAGGAAGTTCACAGTTCACATACTGCTGAAGCCTGGCTTGGAGAATTTTGAGCATTACTTTACTAGCATGTGAGATGAGTGCAATCGTGTGGTAGTTTGAGCATTCTTTGGCATTGCCTTTCTTTGGGATTGGAATGAAAACTGACCTTTTCCAGTCCTGTGGCCACTGCTGAGTTTTCCAAATTTGCTGACATTGACTGCAGCACTTTCACAGGATCATCTTTTGGGATTTGAAATAGCTCAACTGGAATTCCATCACCTCCACTAGCTTTATTCATAGTGATGCTTCCTAAGGCTCACTTGACTTCACATTCCAGGATGTCTCGCTGTAGGTGAGTGAGTGATCACACCATCGTGATTATCTGGATTGTGAAGATTTTTTTTGTACAGTTCTGTGTATTCTTGCCACCTCTGCTTAATATCTTCTGCTTCTCTTAGGTCCATACAATTTCTGTCCTTCATTGAGCCCATCGTTGCATGAAATGTTCCCTTGGTATCTCTAATTTTCTTGAAGAGAGCTCCAGTCTTTCCCAGTCTGTTGTTTCCCTCTATTTCTTTGCACTGATCACTGAGGAAGGCTTTCTTATTTCTCCTTGCTATTCTTTGAAACTGCGTTCAAATGGGTATATCTTTGCTTTTCTCCTTTGCTTTTCACTTCTCTTCTTTTCACGGCTATTTGTAAGGCCTCCTCAGACAGCCATTTTGCTTTTTTGCATTTCTTTTTCTTGGGGATGGTCTTGATTTCTGTTTCCTGTACAGTGTCACAAACCTCCATTCATAGTTCATCAGGCACTCTATCAGATCTAGTCCCTTAAATCTATTCTCACTTCCACTGTATAGTCATAAGGGATTTGATTTAGGTCATACCTGAATGGTCTAGTGGTTTTCCCCACTTTCTTCACTTAAGTCTGAATTTGGCAATAAGGAGTTCATGATCTGAGCCACAGTCAGCTCCCAGTCTTGTTTTTGTTGCCTGTATAGAGCTTCTCCATCTTTGGCTGAAAAGAATATAATCAATCTGATTTCAGTGTCGACCATTTGGTGATATTGATGTGCAGAGTCTTTTCTTGTGTTGTTGAAGAGGGTATTTGCTATGACCAGTGTGTTCTCTTGGCAGAACTCTATTAGCCTTTGCCCTGCTTCATTCTGTACTCTAAGGCCAAATTTGCCTGTTACTCCGGGTGTTCCTTGACTTCCTACTTTTGCATTCCTGTCCCCTATAATGAAAAGGACATCTTTTTTGGGTGTTAGTTCTAGAAGGTCTTGTAGGTTTTCATAGAACTGTTCAACTTCAGCTTCTTCAGCATTACTGGTCAGGGCATAGACTTGGATTACCATGATATTGAATGGTTTGCCTTGGAAACGAACAGAGATCATTCTGTCATTTTTGAGATTGCATCCAAGTACTGCATTTCAGATTCTTTTGTTGACTATGAGGGCTACTCCATTTCTTCTGAGAGATTCCTGCCCACAGTAGTAGATATAATGGTCATTTGAGTTAAATTCACCCATTCCAGTCCATCTTAGTTTGCTGATTCCTAGAATGTCGATGTTCACTCTTGCCATCTCCTGTTTGATCACTTCCAATTTGCCTTGATTCATGGACCTAACAGTCCAGGTTCCTATGCAATATTGCTCTTTACAGCAATGGACCTTGCTTCTATCACCAGTCACATCCACAACTGGGTGTTGTTTTTCTTTGGCTCCATCCCATCATTCTTTCTGGAGTTAGTTCTCCACTGATCTCCAGTAGCATATTGGGCACCTACTGATCTGGACAGTTAATCTTTCAGTATCCTATCTTTTTGCCATTTCATACTATTCATGGGGTTCTCACGGCAAGAATACTGAAGTGGTTTGCCATTCCCTTCTCCAGTGGACCACATTCTGTCAGACCTCTCCACCATGACCTGTCCATCTTGGGTGGCCCCACTATGCCCACTTTATTTCACGATGTTGACTACAGTTTTCTGTGCTATACATTAGGATCTTGTTTATCTGTATTCACTCTTAATAAAATTTATTTCATCACAATATTTGACTACAGGAGAGTTGTGACCTTAAGGGTCCCTGGCACAAAGTTACTGAAATGTCCCATAATTTAATTTTTACAGTTAAAAATTAGAAATTAATTTTGATTCAAAACTAACTAAATCTAAGAAAATGGCCTCAGAATGAAGTAGCTACGCACAGGATAAAACTAACGGATACTGTGTAATGATTAACTGAAAAAAACTGCAAGGTTTTAAGGAATACTCATAAATAAATTCTTTCAGGAAATGAAAAAGTTTCTTAGCTAACAAACACTTCCAAAAGAGTCGGTAAAATATTTGAAACAACTACAAAAACTGTTTCACAAAAAACCCCACACACTTTTAATCATATAAAATAAAATACAATAAAAAACATATTGGGAGATTATATTTGAGTAACAAAAAATACCCAAAGGCTTCCCGACAGAAGGTGCTTATTCTTACATGGAAACAAAATGCCTTTCCCACATTGTTCACATTTGACAGGATTTCTGTCCAGTGTGAATATTTTAATACACTTGCACATGAGAGAAAGTGAAGGTTTTCCTGAATTTTTCAATCACTGGATGTCTGTAAAGTATGTGTTCTTAAATGTTTATTTATATGTGATTTATATCTATAACTTTTACCACATTGATGACATTGATATGGTTTCTCTCCAATGTGACTTCTCTGATGTATTTTAAGAGAACTGGCATTAATGAATACTTTCTCACATTCTTTACATTTATAAGGACCATCTCCAGTATGTGTTATTATGTGTTTCTTGAAGTAATAGTTAAATATGTAGGATTTCCCACATTCCTTACACTCATAGGGTTTTTCTCCAGTGTGGATTCTTTCATGCTTTTGAAGAGAACTTGCAGAAATCAATACTTTAGAACATGTTTTACATACATATGGCATGTCTCTTGTGTGCTGTCTTTTGTGTTCCGTTAAGGAAGTCAAATAATTGTAGGCTTTATCACATTGGTTACACTCATAGAGTTTCACTCCTCTGTGAATTCTTTCATGAATTTGAATACTTTTAGGACTTTTAAACTCTCTTCCACATTGTTTACATAGATAAGGTTTCTCTCTAGTGTGACGCCTTTCATGCTTTTGAAGATCACTGAAAATAATGAATCCTTTCTCACATTTCTGACATTTAAAAGGTGAATCTCCAGTGTGTGTTACCATGTGTCTTCGAAAAGTTCTTTTCCATAAGAAGGCTTTCCCACATTCTTTACATTCATAAGGTTTCTCCCCGGTGTGAGTTCTTGTGTGTTGCTGCCAACATTTTCGAGATAGAAAACATTTTCCACATTGTAAACATTCATAGGGTTTCTCTCTAATGTGACTCTTTTCATGTATTTCAAGAGAACTGGAATTATTGAATGCTCTTTCACATTCCTTACATTTATAAGGGCCATCTCCAGCGTGTATTATCACGTGTTTTTGGAGCCTTTCATTTAATCTGTAGGCTTTCCCACACTCCTTACACTCATAGGGTTTTTCTTGCGTGTGGATCGCCTTATGCTTTCGAAGAGAGCTGGCAAAAGTCAATGCTTTAGAATATGTTTTAGATACACATGGCATCTCTTCTGTGTGAAGTGTTTTGTGTGCCTTTAAGGAATACAAATAATTGAAGGTTTTACCACATTGGTTACATTCATAGGATTTTTCTCTCCTGTGAATTCTTTCATGTATTTTTATACTTCGAGGAGTTTCCAAGGTTTTTCCACATTGTTTACACTGATAGGGATTCTCTCCATTGTGACTCCTTAAATGATATTGATAATGACTGAAAAAGATGAATGCTTTCTCACATTTCTCACATTTATAAGGTAGATCTCCAGTGTGTGTTACCATGTGTTTTAGAAGACTTATGTTCCACATGAAGGCTTTCCCACATTCTCTACATTCATAGGGTTTTTCCCCCGTGTGAGTTCTTTTGTGCAGTAGGAAAGATTTTTGATATGGAAAAACTTTTCCACATTGTAAACATTCATAGGGTTTCTTTCCAGTGTGACTACTTTCATGTGTTCTGAGAGCACTGGGAGAAACGAATGCCTTCCCACATTCTTTACACTTATATAACTTCTCAGGGTACCCTTGATGCTCTCTTGGTTTGTCTTCAACATGACATTTCATATGTCTAGTAAGGGATGAAACACTCATGAAGGTTTTTCCACATGGACTGCATTTCCATGGTTTTAAATCATGAGTCTTTTTCTCCATTTTGAGAGCTGAAATAAGATTTTCTTCGAAGGAACTAAGGTCCTTATTTTCAGGCAGTTTCCCTCTCATAGGACTTCTGCAAATCATGAGAATAACATTCTTACTTTCTTTATTCTATTACATTTTTGTATTTATTACATCTTACAGGAATAGTGGGGTTTTCTATCTTGTGTGAATTGTTACAAGTTGAATATACTGAATGCTCTTCAACAGATCTCCAACCTTTCTATTAACCTAATATGGAGAAAATAAGCATTTGAAGCACAAGTACTAAGTCTGTGTTCTAGCAGCCCAAGAGCCAAAAGTACTGCAGCTTGAGCTCTGCAACAAGACAAGCCACTACAATGAGAAGTCTCCTTAATGCAACAGAGATAGCCACCACTCTCCATAAGTCAAGAAAAAGCTGGGCACCAAGGCAGACCCAGCAGAGCCAAAAATAAATACATAAATAAATAAAATTATTTTAAAAAACTAACATTCAAATACAGTTTATGAATATAAACTGCACACAAATTACATTGGAAAATGGAACATTTCTTCTACATTTAAGAAAATATTTCTGGGAGACATTTTCAAGAATAATTAAATTTCAAAATGTGGCTATTTCTTTTCTTTGGTTCCTTTAAAATTTTCATAACAGACCTAAATTCACACATGAGACATGCTTTGTATCGTGGATATGGCTCACCTTAATTTTTTCCCAGGGTTTTTCTCCAAATCTTCAATGTCATGATCTTGTTGTTTTGCCGCTGAAATGCAGAAACAGAAAAATGTCCCAAAGTATTAGAAATTAAAGAAAAATTCATTGGATTTCAGGTCCATGATGAACTCTGACCCTGCCCAGTTTCTGTTACTTTCTTTTTTTTCCCCCACCATGTTGTTGTGCAGCTTGTGGGATATTACTTCCTGAACCAGGGATTGAACTCAGGCCAGAGTGGTGAAAGAGTCAAGTCCTAACTTTTGGACTGCAGGAGACTTGCCCTTTTTTCCCTCATAGTTTCTTTACCAATGCATTCTCTTTCCATATTCCAAATCTTTGAACACTAAAGACAGATAACACTTGTTCTCCAGTAGACCAACAAAAGGACTTTTGTCATTCTTACCTACTGATGCCAGATTCCTGATGTTTTCCAACATCACATCTCTGTAGAGTTTCTTCTGTGAGGAATCCAGTAAAACCCACTCATCCTGGGTAAAATTCACAGCCACATCCTCAAAGACCAATGAGTCCTAAAACACCCAAAATATGCACACAGTGAGATACATGAGACTGAAATGCTAGATATCTATGTGTGTGTATGTGCTTAGTCACTCAGTCGTGTCCAACTCTTTGCAACCCCATGGACTGCAATCCACAAGGCTCCTGTGTCCATGGGGATTCTCCAGGCAAGAACACTGGAGTGAGCTGCCATGCCCTTCTACTCCATTTATAACTGCTATGCAGCTTACGTATGATTCTGTTATTCTAGGATTTCATCATGAGAAACCTACACTCCACACTTCCTCAATAATGGAATAGCATCATGAAGAAATGAAATTATTTATACATCATTTCTGTGGTCACAGTATTGCTTATATCACAATCATGGCCAAGCCAGAGAATGGAGGGTAATGACAGAAATCCTTTACAAATGAAACAAATACAATATTAGAAACACTGATTTCCTGTGAAAAAATTCTTTCATCTTTTTCCTTATGATCTACAATTTACAGTACCACATGGGGCAGATGATCAACACTGCATAGTTTTTCAGTGAATAAAAACCCAGTAAAAAACTGGAAAGCCTTTTCTAGTCATATGACCTAACATCAGAGGCCAGGTGACCAGTATAACTTAGACTTTGAACAAAGTCCAGGTGTCCACACTGACCCAACGTCCTCCAGGTTTTTAGAAAAAAATCACCTGCAGCTGCCTGAATATAAATATTCTTCTGAAGAAACACTACCTTTAAGTTGGCTGATAATAATCACAGAATCTGCTTTTCTCTTCTCTCTACATAATAAAACTTGATGCAGATAGCAAGTGACTTCAACCTGAGACCTCAGAGATGAAGAATCACTAACACTATGTTAGACCACAAAATTCACTCTACTCAAGTGCCTCTGGGCACTTCCAGCCAAATTTTAAACACACAGTGCAATTACACACCAGAAACACTCTTTCTCATCACACACTAACAGTATACCCTGGGCCTTACTGCCTTTAAGCACAGGTTAAGAGCTACAGCTACATCAATGTCCATAATACTTTGAGGATGAATTTTCCTGTGATCATAAAATATGAGGGTATCATCATTGGCTTCCTCCAAAAGAACATAAAGCTTCTATCCTGCAATTTCAAGAACAAGTGTTTGGCCAGCAACCACTATAACCACTGCTAGGCATAAATCTAGTCTGTGGTTTGTGAATTTAAATGTTGTGATTCTCCATCTCACAAGAAGAGAATGAAAAAACATGAAATAAAGAACCATCAGAGCACAACCTGAAAAGTCAAGCTGGAGCCCTAATACTGGGAAAAAGAAAAGAAAGGCATTTAAAAAATATTCCTCAAATATTTTGCTCTAAAGGCCTGTACCCCAAAACACCTGTTTCACTAGCGTCTAACACAAAGATTAAAAATACCAAAAACACAGAACAAAATATTCATGAACCTAGCATGAAATTTTTTAATGGAATATTTCAGGTACAGATAATGAAAATCACTAAAGAAAAAGAGAGACAGAAATCACAAGCACTAAGGTTTTCCTAACGTTAATGACAGACAACATCTGTAGATCCAGAAGCTCAGTGAACAAAACATGAAAACAACTAAAACGGAGACCAATGCATGTTATATTCAACATAAAGAAAAAAACAAAAGCAAAGAGAAAATAATGTAAAAAGCCAGAGGCATACTTTTATGTATAGGAAAAGACTAGAATCAGATTGCACTTCCTTCTGGGACAAAACATAAACTAAAGCAAGAACCAAGTTGACTGAAATATTAAATGATTTCATATTTTTAAAAATTGCTAGAATTTTGTTAGCAAGCAAAATTAGGAAAAATTAAGAATACAAAGCCATTTTGAGAAAAAAGTTGATGGAATTAGTCATTAATATAACAAGTTTGAAAGATACCTTTGAAAATTCATTAGAAATGGGTATTTGCTGGTGGTCAGCGGTTGAGAATCCACCTGCCAATGCAGTGGACACGAGTTTGAGCCCTGCTTTAGGAACAGCCCACAGACAAAGTGGCAACTAAGCCAATGGGCCACAAGTAGTGACTCTGATCTAGAGCCCTAGAGCCAGAACTACCGAGCCAGCATACTGCTCCTACTGAAGCTCTTGCCCACAGAATCGATGCTCCACAAGAAAAGGCATCCCAACGAGACAACTGCTCCCCGCAACTAGAGACTGGCTCTCTCTTACTGAAACTAGAGAAAGCCTGTGTGCAGCAAGGAAGAGCCAGGACAGCCATAAATAAATAAATAAATCTTTAAGAAAAAATTCATTGGAAAGAATATAAATTATGCAGGGGGACTAAAAGTGGCATTCTTGTTGTTGTTCAGCTACAAGTTGATAAACATGTAGTCATTATGACTAAAAGAGAAGATAGAAATGACCAATATAAGGAAGACACACAGGGAAAATGAAAATTTAAAAGACTTAGTAAAATCAGGCATCCATTTATCATCACAAACAAGAAATAGAGGCAACTTCTACTTCCTAAGAAAAAACATGTTCCTGAATTCTGTCGGTAAATTCAAATAGTCATTCTGTGGCACATAACTGTGTCTGTGAAACATTTGAAAGATATTCCAACAACAGATAACTCTTGGTTAAGGAGACATATTCAGAGTCTTCCCTGGTAGCCTAGTGTTTAAGAATCTGCCTTGCAAAAAAAAAAAAAAGAATCTGCCTTGCAATGCAAGGGATGCAGGTAAGAATGCTGCTCTAGGAATTAAAGTCCTGCACATCCTGGGGCAACCAAGCCTGAGTGCTTTAGAGCCCCTGCTCAATAACAAGACAGGTTCATGTGCCTGAACTACAGAAAAATACAGAACAAAAGTCAGCAAGCTGCAGCAAAGATCCAGAGCAGTCAACATAAAAATGATGAGAATAATAATAATCTGGAAAATAAAAATTTGAAACTTCAAAAACAACAGGGTAAGACTTATCCTAATATTGGAAGAAAGTCAGTCTCTTCCTAGAGAGCCACATTGAAATTGGACAAAGAAAAGGAAAGGCAATTCAAATGAAAATAAACTTGTTTTAACAAATAGTGCAAGAATTAATAGATATTCACAAACACACAAATAAAATGAATAAAATGAATGTTGACACAGGACTTACATATTTTACCAGAAAAACTCTCAAAACCATTACAGATCTAAATATACAGTACAAAAGTAATAACCTCCTGCAAAATTTCACAGAAAGAAATTGAAATTAAGTCGTCTTGGCTTTGATGATTAATTTTCAAACAACACACACAAAGCCTATGAAAGAAAATAAGTATAATTTCACTTCATTAATAGAAAATGCCTCCTCTGAGAAAGAGAGTGTTAAGAGAATGATAAGCCAAGTCACAGGATAGGAGAAAATATTTGCAAATCACTTATGTGATAAATGGGGCTTCATGGTAGCTCAGCTGGTAAAGAGTCTGCCTGCAATGCAGGAGACCCTGGTTCAATTCCTGGGTCGGGAAGATTCCCTGGAGAAGGGACAGGCTACTCATTTCAGTATTCTTGCCTGGAGAATCTCCATGGACAGAGGAGCCTGGTGGGCTGCAGCCCATAGGGTCACAAAGAGTCAGACACAACTAAGCAACTAAGCACAGCACCACACATGTGATAAATGACAGGCATTCAAAATAGCCCCACAACTATGAAAACTCAACAGTAAGAAGATAAAATAATCCAATTAACAATGGGCAAATGATCTCAACAGTTGACCAGAAAGCATATACAGAAGGGAAATAGGAAATATGAAAACAAGCTGAACATCAAATGTCAATTGGAAACTGCAAATAAAACAATAAACTGTCACTACACAGTCATGACTATCAAGAAAAATACTCAGAATACCAATTAGATGTGAAGATCATTCTCATTCACTGTTGTTGCTGTTCAGTCGCTAGGTGGAGACTGTGAGTCCCATGCTCTGTAACCCCCAAAGACTGTACTATTCCAGGCTCCATAGGGGTGCTCCAGGCAAGAATACTCGAGTGTTTTGCCATTTCCTTCTCCATGGAATCTTCCAGAGCAGGGATCCAACTGGAAGCTCCTGAAATGGCAAGGGGATTTACTGCTGAGGAAAATGGAATTTGATACCCCTATCAAGTAAGACTGGAGAAGGCAATGGCACCCCACTCCAGTACTCTTGCCTGGAAAATCCCATGGATGGAGGAGCCTGGAAGGCTGCAGTCCATGGGGTCGCTGAGGGTCGGACACGACTGAGCGACTTCCCTTTCACTTTTCACTTTCATGCATTGGAGAAGGAAATGGCAACCCACTCCAGTGTTCTTGCCTGGAGAATCCCAGGGACGGGGGAGCCTGGTGGGCTGCCGTCTATGGGGTCGCACAGAGTCGGACACGACTGAAGCGACTTAGCAGTAGCAGCAGTATCAAGGAAGACGGCAGCATATTTTGAAAACAACATATACTAAGTACTTAAGACCCAGCTATACCACTCCTTGTTATTTGTTGAAATGAGTACAACTCTTGTATTCACACAAAATTCATACACAAATAGTTGTATGGGGCCCAAGGAACAGAAGTTAACAGATAAGCAACAAATCCTGCAAGAGTCAAATAATCAGTGGTACATTCATACAATCAAATACTGTTCACTAATGAAAAGGAATGAAGTGTTAATATCAAACTATGAAAACACATGAAGGAAACACGTATTAAAAGTGTATTGCAACCTGAAAGGAGCCAATCTGAAAAAGCTAGAAACTGTATGATTCTGAGTATATGAAGGCCTTCAAGTACTTCCCCTTGCAGGCTACAAGGGGCCTTGCTGATGCTACGTCACTTCAGTCGTGTCCAACTCTGTGCGACCCCATAGACGGCAGCCCACCAGGCTCCTCTGTCCCTGGGAGTCTCCAGGCAAGAACACTGGAGCGGGTTGTCATTTCTTTTTCCAATGCATGCATGGATGCTAAGTCGCTTCAGTTGTGGCCAACTCTGTGCAACTCTATGGACATCAGCCCATCAGGCTCCTCTGTCCACAGGATTCTCTAGGCAAGAATACTGGAGTGGGTTGCCATTTCCTTCTCCTCCAAGGGGCCTTAGCCCAGCCCTTAGGCTGAAGACAATGAACCCAGGCTCTGCTCCCCACTCACTACAGGTGCTCTACACCACCACTAAAATGTTAAACACACAAATCTTGTTTGACCAATTCACCATGTACAAGCCATGTCTACTATTTCACCGAGAAAACCACAAATAACTTCCTTTCATAAAAATTTATGTCAATCATTATTTTCAACACAAGTAATCCTACTTGAATACTTTTTGTCTGCAACTGTAAATCCTGGAATGCCTTGGAAATGGACCAAAACTAGAGTGCCCCCCGCCCCCATGATTTCACCATACTCACTCAGGGAATGAAACAAAGTGAAACAAATGGAATGTAAGAATGTACTATTTCCCAACGACATTCCCATCTTAAGTCTTCGGAAATATTGTATACAGTTCGTGAAGCTCCATTAATTAAATATGTCTTACAGTATATAAAAAATAAATAAATGAGTAGATCTTCTGAAGGGGACTCAAAGGGTAGTTCATCAATAAAAGTTTCAAAAAAGAAAGGAAAACCTTCATGAAAGGATTTCCTATGGAGTATCTGTTCCCAGTTAAAAAAATTGGGCAAAAAATGGCTATCAGACAACGAATTTACTGGCGGTTACTTTCGGCTTTCCGCTAAGGTAAAATACCTACGGATGTCTCCCCCGCACCCCGGAAAAACGCCATCCAAGACTGAGCAAATAGGATAAAAAGTTAAAATATTGCGTTTGTTTGAAATGCACCGCAGAGACGAATAGTTGACCATTTCAATCGGAATTTTGGGAATGAGGGGAACGACCTGGAAGTTTAATGATTACTGCCAATCATAAAAAGGGCTTCCCTGATGTCTCATTGGCAAAAATACCGCCGGCCAACGCAGAAGACGCAGGTTCTCGCAGGTTCCATCACTGGCGGTAAAACATCCCCTGGATAGCAACCCCCTCCAATATTCTTGCCTGGAAAATTCCACGGAGAGAGGAGCCAGGGCGGGCAACAGTAGTCCATGGGGTCCCAAAGCATCGGACACGATTGAGAAACTAAAAAACAACAAAGAGCTACTAACTGGTATTAAGGTCTTTGAGATCCCGCTTCCCAAATCTTTGGAAAAATCAGAGGACTCAGGGTGCCTGCAGAGTAAAAAGGCAGCCTGGGAGCCCTCTGCTGCTGCCGCTGCTAAGTCGCTTCAGTCGTGTCCGACTCTGTGCGATCCCATAGACGGCAGCCCACCAGGCTCCCCTGTCCCTGGGATTCTCCAGGCAAGAACACTGGAGTGGGTAGCCCTCAGACAACATCTAATCCTACGACCTGACCCTGGAGAACCAGTTGCGATTGTCCCCTGTAGACCATGCATGTGGTAACACAATCTTGGGAAGAAGAGGGGCTGCGCGCAAAGAGCCGCAGATAGAGCCTCCAGGGCCGAAGTTCCGGCGCGCAGTGCCGGGACCAAACGCCCAGGTCCCGGCTGCCGGGCCATCCTCCCCCTCGCTGCAAGCCGGCGGGGACTGAGATCCGAGTGGCACCCCAGACCCAGAGTATCCACAGACTCCGGCGGTGACCCCGAGGTGCCGGATCAAACCGTGTAGCGACCAGTCCCACCTAGCTGTCGGTAACCCAGTGGGCGGACTCACCATTTCAAGTTGCTTGGAAGTTACTTTGAGTCCCTCCCAAGAGCTCCAAAGACTTGCGCAGATCGCAGGGCTTCTGAACGTAAGAGGGACCAAAAGGGTGAAACCGCAAAGACACCGGTCTTTCTCCCCAGTGGGAGAAAGGAAGTCCAGGCATTGGCGCAGAATTGCCCCGCCCACCTGCCGCATCGACCTCCTGGGTGGACAGATTCCAGTGTCCCGCCCCTTCCTCCTGAGTGACAACCTGTGGGAGGTGGGATTGGACCTCCCTTGGCCCGTTGCTTGTGCTTGGATAAAGAATTGTTTTGGGGTCTATGATACCCGATTCCGTTTCAAGATGGAGCAAGTACAGATAAGATGGCGGCCCTGGCCAGTCCTGCCTGGAACAAACTGGTCATAGGTCCTCCCGGGGTCAAGGGCTTGGTGTAAAATTGTGTGGCCAGGCATGGAACTGTGCTTCTTAAGAAAGGCAGACACTGAAATGTGAACTCACCGTCTCTAATACAGGGGTCGCCTCCATTTTCATCTTTGGTCCTAAGGAGGGCTGAATCTTCCACCCATCCTTGCCCCAGCGCCACTCATTAGGTCCTGAAGCTCAAGAATCCCTTGGCTGTAGTTGGAGGTCTGAATCACTCAGCCTTACCTGGGTGCCAGCACGAACCTCAGTCAAACCACAGCCTGTCAGGTGTCTTCATTAACTTCTCTGTGTACGTTTTACACAGGATGAAATTTTATTGACTAAGTTATTAATTTGTTAATTTTATTCCAGTGTAGCTGATCTACAGTGGTGTGCGAGCCTCAGTAGAATAGCAGGTGAGTCAGTCACATATTTATATATGTTGTAGTTTGGTCACTAAGTCGTATATGAAACTTTTGTGACCCTGTGGCCTGTAGCTCACTAGGCTCCCCTGTCCATGGGATTTCCCAGGCATAACTTGACTGTGGAGATTGTTGTATGTATCTCCAAATATATTAAAAGCATAAAAATGATTAATTAATGGGTGCCTTCTACTGGCGGGGTGGCCTGTAATACTCTCCAGGTATATTCCAATTGACAGTATCATTTCTTGTTTTTATTCTATTATGGGAAATAGGAATACAGTTACCTTACATATATTTTAACTGTTGACATTACAATATTTTGTTGGTACACAGGTGGTTTCCAAAATTAATCACTCAATCTAAGAAATAATTGGAATAACTTATTCAAGACAGATTTGAGGATTATAATCTGGGAAGAGCATCTCAGATAGCTCAGTGTAGGAGGAGTTGCGGAGGACAGCAGAAGCAATCCAGGCCTGGAAAAACTGTTAAAGAACCAGAAGTGCCTGGCAGGGATACATCCCAGGGCAGCCGCAGAAATGGCTCCACTGAGCAGCCATTCTCCTGCAGCTTGTTACTCAGGCACGAAGGGGTGGGGTACTGAAATTTACATAGCCAGGAGGCCAGGAAGGCAAGTGGAAAGGTCCACTGGCCAGTTTCTAGTTGCCATCCTGCGTGGGTGGGTTTTGCTAACACTTGTGGGTTCCCAGTAGTTCTTGAGTATCTTCTGTGACTTGTGTTTGTCTTCAGAGTCTTTAGGAGGGACTCAGACCTCCTAAAGAGTCTGTTCAGAAGGTCTTGCTACTTTTGATTTCTAACCTGTTGATCTCATTCATTTCATTAAAGACTTTGAGATGCTAGCCCAACCTTTCATCCCAAGAAATAAGTCAATCTTGATCATGCTTTATAATACCTTTTTTCATAATGCTGGTTTGCAGTTGCTAGTATTTGTTGAGATTTTTTTGAATCTATATTCAGAAAAGAAAAATATGTGTGTTTCTTTGGTTATTTTATTTTATTTTTTTGGCAGTTCTCATCTGGGTATAAGAGAAAAACTGGTGTCAAAAATGGAGTGTGGAATATTGTCTGCATTCTATTATTTACAATAGATTGTGAAAATTGTGAAAATCAGTAAATAAATATGGCACCAAGGGAGCACTCACAGAGTCCATTACACACAATGCCTAAATGGTGTCTATAAAGAAATACACTTGTTCTAGCCAAGGAATCGAGAAAGCCCAGCTCCTCCATTAAACAAAAAAAGTTTTGGCTGCACCTCACAGCATAGGGGATTATTAGTTCCCAGACCAGGATTCCAACTATGCCCCCTGCAGTGGAAGTTCAGTGGAGTCTTAAGCACTGAACCAACAGTTAGTGTAACCCCTCTCCCCTCCCCCATACAAACATGCTGTATAAATGGTTGATAGATAATTTGAGAGGTGAAACTGACTTTGGCAAAGAGAAAAGTGCTCTAGAAATTTAAGAATTTATTGCCAGCCCTACATAAAGCCCATCTAGGGTGGAAAAGGTCTTTGAGATTCCAAGTCCCAAACATTTGGAAAAGGAGATTTTACATCCCAAACATTTGGAAAAGGAGATTCCACGTGTCCTACCACCACCCAGAATCTTTCTCACTGACATCCATCTTGACTGACCAATGTGTACGCCACCAGGAAGAACCCTGAGTCAGAGTGACTGGCCAAAGCAACCCGGAAAGTAATCCCATCACCATAAAATCTGGGCCATGTGGCAGAGCAGTTCTCCTGGGTTCCCTTACCCTAATGGTCTCTGTTTGGGCACAATTCATTCCCCAGTGTTAGACAAGAGCTGCCTTTCAGGACGCCCAGGTGCTGCTGATCAGCACCACAGAGCCTCGGAGAACAGACTCTGGCGGTGACCAGGAGACGACGGTTCAAACATGGTCGACCAAACATGGTCGGTTCAGCCAGGCCCAAAGAGTGCCTCTGCTGTGGCTGCAGCCGGATCAGCACACTCACCATGTCCAGGTTGCTTGGTTTGTCCGAATCCCGCCTAAAGGAAGCCAAAGACCAGTGCAGATCACAGGGCCAAACAAGGGACTTGAAAGTTACAGGCAAGTGAACCACAGAGGAAACAAGCGCAACCTTTTCCGCAGTTCAAGAAAGTAAGGAAGTTCAGGTTCAATCTTGGCATCGCCCCGCCCACCTGCCATAGTGGTCTCCTGGTTGGACAGATCCTAATGCTCCGCCCCGCGGGACTGACAGAAGAAGGTGAGCTGGGACTTGTCCCCCGCCACGCCCCCCCCCCACCCCCCCCAAGCATGTTTGCTTTCTAAGAGAACCTTTTCCTGGTCTGGGACTGCCTCCTCTGTCTTCTCCAGGTCCTCCTGCACTGGCATTCCTGATTATGTTTCAAGATGGCACAAGTATAGATAGGAGGATGATTCAGGTCAGTCCTGCCTGGAACTTGAGCCTCTTGGGTCCTCTAGGGGCAAAGGCTTGGTGTCAAACTGTGTGGCCAGGCATGGAACTGTGCTTCTTGTTAAGAAACGCGGAACTCATAGGTGAACTCACCATCTGTAATAAAGGGACTGGCTCCATTTTCATCTTTGGTCTTCGACAGCGCTAGACTTCCACCCACCTCTGCCCTGTTCCCATTCAATGGATACTTAAGGTAAAGAATCCCGGAACTCATGGCCCTGGTAGGAAGTGAATCAGTCAGCTTAAGGGCGTGCGAGGACAAGTCTCAGTCAAGCCACAGGATGTGAGGAACGTACATTAAATGCTCAGGTGTACATTTGACACTGGAAGAAATTTTATTTGTTAATTTATAATTTTTATTGGAATATAACGATCCACAATGCTATGCTAGCTTCAGTTGTCCAGCATAGTGAATCAGTCACGCATATACATATATCAGCTCTTCTTAGATTTTTCTCCCATATAGGCCATTACAGAGTACAGAATAGAGTTCCTTGGGCTACAAAGCAGGACCCCATCAGTCATCTATTCTATAGATAGTAGCATGTGCACTTCCATCCCAGTGTCCCAATTTATCCCTCCTCCCTTATGCCTTGCTAATTACAAGTTTGCTCTGCACATCTCCAACCCTACCTCTGTCCTGCAAACAAGTTGATCCACGTGTCCTGGTCCGTGCATGGGTTGGAAAAGAATTTCCAGACATGAGGCAGAACGACAGAAGAATAAAGTTTCTTAGAGTGGGAGACGCTATTAGAACAGCGGGCCTGTAAGTTTGCTATTAAAATTCATTAAACTATATATATAAAAAAAAATAGAACAGCGGTCCGACTTGATTCAAGGGGGGAGCCAAAGGCTTTTGAAGGCTTTTGGCCAATTTTTATAGGCTCAAGACAGAGAAAATTCCTACTGGAATGGTGGCATTAGGTGATTGGTTAGGATGCTACAGGGTGTATAGTAGGATGAGTATTTTACATTATATGAGGTCAGGGAACTGGCCAGTTTATATCCAGAGGCTTATGGCAACAGTTGCTATTGGGCTTGGTCAGTTCCAGAGATTTTTATCCTGTGACCATGGTATAGGGCTCTGCACCACCTGTAAGGGACATCATGTCTCAAGGAAGAACCTATTCAGACTCTGTGCTAGGTCTGCTTCTTTTCTTTTTCATTGCTTTTGTTATTCGTTTTGCTCAGAGGCTCTGTGATATCCAACTCTTTGAGACCCTGTGGACTTTGGCCCACCAGGCACCTCTGTCTGTGGAATTTTCTAGGCAAGAATACCGAAGTGGGTTGTCGTTTTCTACTCCAGGGGATCTTCCTGACCCAGGGATCCAACTCACCCACATCGCTTGCCTCTCCTGCATTGGTACATGTGAAAGTGAAAGTCGCTCAGTCATGTCTGAATCTGCGACCCCATGGACTATACAGTCCATGGAATTCTCCAGATTAGAATACTGGAGTGCTTAGTCTATCCTTTCTCCAGCGGGTCTTCCCAACCCAGGAATTGAACCGGGGTCTCCTGCATTGCAGGTGGATTCTTTACCAGCTGAGCCACGAGGGAAGCCCCAGCTACCACGGAAGCCCCAGAAAGCGAGCACAGGGAGCCGGGCGCGGGGCGCAGGGGCGACGAGCGGCAGCGGAACCCAAGGAGGCGAGGAAGGGGGAAGGCGATCACCAGGGGGCTCTGGCCGACCTGCCCCGCCCCAGGCGAGGATGGTCTCCCGCCCACGCTCGGTCCACAAGAGACGCAGAGCGCCGCGGCGGCGTGGAAGAACGATAGGGTGCCTCCCGTGGCAGATCGGCCTTCCAGGAGGGGCCGGGAGCGAGGCCTGGGAACTGTGACCAGGGGCCTCCGGAACGACCGAAGCTCCCTCGCATCCTCCCGCCCAAGGGCCTGGCGGCGCGGGCACGGCCGCCGGCCCGGACCGGATCCGTGCTCTGGCGAGCACACACGGGCGGGGCGCGGCGTGGGCACCGGCGCTCCTCCTCATCCACCACGGAAGGACGTCGGCAGACTGCGGCGACGGGCAAAGGAGCGGGACCGCGGCGGGCCAGGGGTGCAAGACGTACCAGGACTCGGCCCGGGGATCAATAGACAGGACGGACGAGGCTGACGGGCGGACGGAGAGGGGCACCGACGGGGTGCGGCCACGTTGGCCGACGTTGCGAAGACGTGGCAGCAGCAAAGAACCGGCCGTGGAGGTGGGGTGGCCTCGCGCCATCGCGAGGGTCCCCAGGGCCGTTCGAAAAGACCCGAAAGCAAGTCGGCCGCCGGGGCATGCCGCGGGATCTCACGGCCGGAGGCCTCCAGCACAGGGGCGGTCCCGCGGCACCCAGGACGCCGAATGGCCTCCCGAGCTCCCGCGGGGCCATCCTGGCGGGGCTCACGCCCGCCACCGGTAAAACCCAGAACCACAGCCGGCCTGGGAGAACGCTCTCCCGCCGCGTACCGCGCCCCACGGCTCTCACGCACTACTCCTCCCTGGAGGCCACCCACTTGAGACGAGGCAGGTTCGGCCTCAGACATGGGAAGCGGCTCGGGCAGCCACCCGTCTAGGACCGGGTGGGGGGTGCGGGGTTGGGGGGCGGAGGGAAGGCCAGCAGCGACGGGGAGGGGCTGCAACCACGCAGGGCGAGGGCCCCGGGACAGGGACCAGAAAGACCCAGATGCGAACGGGCCACCAGGAAAACAAGCGCAGCGTCCCACCGCCACACACACAACGGCGGTCCCCTGACGCCTGGGACGCCGGACTGCCCACCCCTCCCCACCGCCCACCCCGACCCTCACCCCCGCCTCCCACAATCCAGCCCCGCCGCCGCCGGGGAGACCCGCGTGCCACAGCTCTAACGCATGCTGCGGGAAGGTCCTGGTCACCCATCTCATCTGTCTGTCTGTTGCAGAAAGGGGGACCCCTTCCAGAGCCCGAAACTGGGCTCTTGTCTGACACTGGGACATGAATTGTCTGAGGAGACACATGTGCTGACAAAGCAAGAGATTTTATTGGGAAATGTCGCCGGGGGCGGAGAGTAGTAGGGTAAGAAAACCCAGGAGAACTGCTCTGCCGCGTGGTTCGCAGTCTTGTCTTCTCTAGTGATGGGTTAGTTGCCGGGTTGTCTTTAGCCATTCATTCTAACTCAAGTGTCCTTCCTGGTTGTGCTCACCTCCTTCAGCAAAGATGGATGCCAGTGAGGATTCTGGGAGGTGTTCAGACATGTGGTGTCTCTTTTTAACCTTTTGCGAACTCTTCTGGCTGGTGGTGGCTTATTAGATCCATGTTCCTTACCAGGACCTCCGGTCATAAAACAACTGGTGGAAATGGTTACTATGGAGCCTGGCCAGGGTGGGCGGTTTCAGTCAGTGTGCTTTCCCTAACAACTCCCCTCTGGAGACTTTATACTCAAGAAATTTAAACTCAAGAGTTGAGGGTGATGACAGCCTCTCATTGGATGAATATTGAAGCAGTAGATTTATTGTAGGAGATCCGTACATTTTTTCCTATGTGACCTATAATGGATCATTCTTTTGTGATGAAGAATCTCTTGCTGTGGTGTGTAAATAAATTGACAATTCCTGTAACTGATAAGGCGAGGACATGGGTTAGAAGTTCTCTGATTAACAAATTGAAGAATAAAAACCACAACATATCAATAGATGTAGGACTGATTTAGAAAAAGGATGATTTAGAAAAAGATGTAGGACAAGATTTAGAAAAATTTCAGCATCTGGGTTCCCTGCTGGTCCAGTGGTTAAGAGTCCACCTTGCAATATAGGGAACACTGGTTTCATCCATGATCTGGGAAGATCCCACATCCCACAGAACAACTAATAAGCCCATGTGCCAAAAATACTGAGCCTGTGCTTTAGACCCCTTAACAAGAAAACCCACCAAATGAGAAGTCCATGCGTGGCAACTAGAGTAGCCCCCACTTCAGCAACTAAAGAAAGCCAAGTGTAGCAACAAAGACCCAGCATAGCCAAAACAACTAAAAACTATTAAAAACATTTTCAACATTCATCTATGATAAAAAACCCCCAAAAGTGTGCACTGGAAACATCAATGTAATGATAGCCATATATGACAAACCCACAGCTAATATATGCTCAGTCACTAAGTCGTGTCTGACTCTGACCCCATGGGCTGTAGCCCGCCAGGATCCTCTGTCTATGGGATTTCCCAGGCAAGAATATTGAAGTGGGTTGCCATTTTCTTCTCCAGGGGATTTTCTCAACCCAGGGATCAAACTTGAGTCTTCTGCTTTTGCAGGTGATTCTTTACCATTTTGGCACTAGGGTTTCCTTTTACTCCCCTAAAACAAGGCAATTCCAGCCTCATATACACCTTTACCTAAAGACACAGCTTCCAGGCAACGTACATACCAGCTGAGGACCACCTTAACAAAAGGCCTAAGAAAAGAGAAGAAATTACCAAAACTTCCAACTCTATTATTTTTCACAGTGCTGAATCTTAGTTGCTTGTGCATGGGCTTTCTCTAGCTTTGGTGAGCTGCTGCACCACCAGGGAAGTCCCCAAGTTCTGGGGACTTTATAAGACCAGAAGTGTGGCTCCAAAAAAATAAAAATAAAAATAATCCAAAGCCCCCATTCCTTTTACCACTACCAAAACTTCCCCTATTGTTCTGAAGAGGCTTATAAGTATTAAAGAGGAAACAGCCATCCTAGGAAGGATGTTTGAGATGCAAATGTCCTAACTGATCTTCTCCTGAATCCTTATCTCTGCCTTTGTTTTAAAATGAAAGTTGTAAAATGCAAATGAGATAAGAACTTTGGGTGAACGTTTAGAAATAATTATGTTTTGGAGTCTCTCCAGATATTGAACAACTTGAAACTTAAAATTGTGCTAAAATTAGTGATGAAAATTTTGTGGAAAATACACCCAAATAGTTTTGTACACGATCAGCCAGAATTGAGTAAGTTTAAATAGGTTTAACTGAGTAAAATGAATTTTTAAAAGGAAGCCAGCAAAACCTTAATTTGGCTTTTCTCTTTTAAAGACAAGCCTTCTAAGTATGTTGAACTGCCTTTGGTAACATTTTAAATTTCTTTACCTTTTAATTTTGTGTATTTGCCTTTGAAACTGCTTTTAAAAGATTTATTTATTTTTGGCTCTGCTGGGTTTCTGTTGCTGCACTCAAACTTCTAGTTGTGGCAAGCAGGGGCTACTCTTCCTTGCGGTGTGTAGGCTTCTCACTGGTGTGACTTGTTTTGTCGCAGAGCACTGGTTCTAGGTATGCAGGCTTCAGTAGTTGCGGCTCATGGGCTCAGTAGGTGTGGTGCATGGGCTTAGTTCCACTGTGGCAAGTGGGATCTTCCTGGATCAGGGTTGGAACTCGTGTCCCACGTATTGCAAGGCAGATTCTTAACCACTGGACCAGCAGGGAAGCCCTGCCTTTGAAATCTTATTCTTACTTTGGCTAAGTGAATAACTTCTTTTATGGAGACCTGTGATCCTATTGTGTCTTAAAACCCTTTTGAAATCAAATTATAATGAAGTTTCTTTGACCTCTGGCTAACTTTGGGATACTTCAAAGGGCCCTTGAAACAACTCAGACAGAGATACTGAACTAATAGGTTCATTTGGTATGTTAAATTACATGGGAAGTATTATCAGTTCAGTTCAGTTCAGTTCAGTCGCTCAGTCGTGTCTGACTCTTTGTGACCCCATGAATCGCAGCACGCCAGGCCTCCCTGTCCATCACCAACTCTCGGAGTTCACTCAGACTCATGTCCATCGAGTCAGTGATGCCATCCAGCCATCTCATCCTCTGTCGTCCTCTTCTCCTCCTGCCCCCAATCCCTCCCAGCATCAGAGTCTTTTCCAATGAGTCAACTCTTCGCGTGAGGGGGCCAAAGTACTGGAGTTTCAGCTTTAGCATCATTCCTTCCAAAGAAATCCCAGGGCTGATCTCCTTCAGAATGGACTGGTTGGATCTCCTTGCAGTCCAAGGGACTCTCAAGAGTCTTCTCCAACACCACAGTTCAAAAGCATCAATTCTTCGGCGCTCAGCCTTCTTCACAGTCCAACTCTCACATCCATACATGACCACTGGAAAAACCATAGCCTTGACTAGATGGACCTTTGTTGGTAACGTAATGTCTCTGCTTTTCAATATGCTATCTAGGTTGGTCATAATTTTTCTTCCAAGAAGTAAGTGTCTTTTAATTTCATGGCTGCAATCACCATCTGCAGTGATTTTGGAGCCCCCCAAAATAAAGTCTTACACTGTTTCCACTGTTTCCCCATTTATTTCCCATGAAGTGATGGGACCAGATGCCATGATGTTCATTTTCTGAATATTGAGCTTTAAGCCAACTTTTTCACTCTCCTCTTTCACCTTCATCAAGAGGCTTTTTAGTTCCTCTTCACTTTCTGCCATAAGGGTGGTGTCATCTGTATATCTGAGGTTATTGATATTTCTCCCGGCAATCTTGATTCCAGCTTGTGTTTCTTCCAGTCCAGCGTTTCTCATGATGTACTCTGCATAGAAGTTAAATAAGCAGGGTGACAATATACAGCCTTGATGTACTCCTTTTCCTATTTGGAACCAGTCTGTTGTTCCATGTCCAGTTCTAGCTGTTGCTTCCTGACCTGCATATAGGTTTCTCAAGAGGCAGGTCAGGTGGTCTGGTATTCCCATCTCTTTCAGAATTTTCCACAGTTTATTGTGATCCACACAGTCAAAGGCTTTGGCATAGTCAATAAAGCAGAAATAGATGTTTTTCTGGAACTCTCTTGCTTTTTCCATGATCCAGCGGATGTTGGCAATTTGATCTCTGGTTCCTCTGCCTTTTCTAAAACACCTGGAAGTTCACGGTTCGCGTATTGCTGAAGCCTGGCTTGGAGAATTTTGAGCATTACTTTACTAGCGTGTGAGATGAGTGCAAAATATCAGTCATAATTCTAGTTATTATCTGAAAGTATTGTATGTCACAGCAGTAAGAAAGTTACCTTGTCAGTTTTCTTTGTAATCAGATTTAAATGTGCCTTTTTAAGTCTTTTGTCATTATAGATAACTATGGTTTCACTCTGATGACTTTTCAAAAATGTCTCCTTTTCAGGAAGATTTATAAAAAAGACCTTTGGATAAATACAAGTTTCCGATTTCCACACCATACTGTTAAACTAGGTAAGTAATCAAAGAATTCTAATGGTAAACCTGATGGCTTCATAAAGCTGTTAAATGAAGAGGATTAATTATATAGGGCTAAGTGAACTGGGAAATAATTTTATAATTTTTATGACTTCTATCTAAAAAAATTACTGGCTTATATCTGTTACCCAGGGGTAAGGAAAATCTTCCCCTTAACCTAATTATGATTTAGAAATGTAGTAAATTAAACCTTTTTAAGAAGAATTGAAAGATGTACTTATTTATGTCTACCTGGTTGATTGTACCAGTAACATATGCTTGTCTCAAAGATTAAGCTATGCATATCTGGATGTGCACAGCTGGTACAGTGTAACTGTAGATAGCTTATTAAATCATTTGTGGCCCCTTTGGCTGCCTAGTTATTGCAACTGGATTACAACCAGTTATGCTAATCATTGTTTTCATTTAATGTTTATTTTCAAATTGTGCTTTGTGTCTCCTTGTTGCCATATGTCTTTTTCGATGTTACTAGCTACATTACTTATATCTTGGTTAATTTCTAAGATTGTTGTCTCTCTATTTAAAAAAAAACACAAAAACATTTATTTGGCTGCTCTGGGTCTTAGTTGCAGCATGCAGGATCTTTTAGTTGTGGCTTCTGGGATCTATTTTTCCAACCAGGGATTGAACCCAGACCCCTCTGCATTGAGAGCTTGAAGTCTTAGCCACTGGGCTACCTGGGAAGTCCCCATAAGACTTACAGCATTATGTAAGACATAAGTCTCTTAACAGTACCTAGTGCATAGCCAGGTCTCCAACAAAAAACTTACATGGGTAAACGTCTTGAGGAAATACAAAATAATTGCAATAGTATGACTCTAGGTATGGGAAGAGGCAACAAGAGAAAAATGTCTCCTGGATCATAGTTAGGCCCACGATCCAGAGAATCTTTAATTATTGATGGGAATCTAATCCAAAATTTTTAACACCTGGAGTGGCACATCAAACGTTTTCAACCGACCTGGGATGAACCTCCCAGGGTAATGGAATAAAATTTGATTATGAAATGTCTCCCAAATATTGGTCAAATTCCTGACCAAGAGCAGAGGATCTGAGAAATGCTGCCATATCAGTCATCAGTGATTGCAGCCCTTCAACACAAGTTGGTGAGCAATGAGGAAATTCGGGATATGGGACACAGGCCTCTAGATCAAGGAAATTATTTCAGTGAGCCCAAACTGTTGCATCTTCCCATACATAGAAAAGTCCTACATACCTTAATTTGAAATTTAGGTTGTCAATATTTCTAAGTCTACAGGTATAAAGTAGACACTTTCCAAAGAAGAACAAGGAAGACAAATCTCAACATTTGGAATCCTGGCAATGATGGTAGACACTCCCAGAAGATCCAAGTGAGAAGCAGTTAGAATGATCACCACCCTATTTCCCACAAGATTGTGTAATGGACATTGACTGGGGACACTGACAGTCTGGCATCTTCTCAGTCTGCCAGTTTTCCGAATAAAGTCATATTCCTTGCCTCAACACCTTGTCTCTCGCTTAATTGGTCTGTCATGCAGCGAACAGAGTGAGTTTGGACTGGGTCACAGATCCACTCTCTTAGCAAATTTCAGTTGTACAATACAATGTGAAATATCAGATTGAAACAGGAGGGCAGAGGGGAGGGGCACAATCTTTAAAGAATTGCATAGCCATGAATAGAACCAAGTAGGTCCAAGGTGGTAGAAGATTTGGCTTCTAGTGAAATTTGAGCCTCATTTTATGCTTATTATAATATATTAGCATCTGAATGACACACTCACGAGCACCATGACACTTCCAAGACTGACCATAAAAGGTCAAAAAATTGGGTAATGGCCCATGAAAGAAGAATCAAACGCTTCCACTCCCTATGAAATTACCCAGCTGATATAAAGTAACCACTGCATATTTCCGGCCTGTTGCCCAAGCCATATGCTCTGAGATTCTTTAGCTTAAGATACCTAATGAGTATCTAAGGGGATGGTGTAGGGATGGGTGGAAAGCTCAGAACTTTCAAGGACCAAAGATGAAAATGAAGCCAGCCTCTTTATGTTTATGAGTCTGTGGACAATTTCTAAAGTCTTTATTGCATTTGTTACAGTATTACTGGGACCTTAGCTCCCTTGCCAGGGATCAAAGCCAGACCCCCTGCAATGGAAGGCCAAATCTTAACCACTGAATGGCCAGGTAAGTCCCCCCAGACATCCTCTTATCTATAATTGTTGATGTTCAGTCACTCAGTTGTATCCAATTCTTTGTGACCCCATGTACTGTGGAATTCCAGCCTTCCCTGCTCTTCATTATCTCCCAGAGTTTGATCAAACTCATGTCCATTGAATTGGTAATGCCATCCAACCATCTTGTCCTCTGTCGCCCCTTTCTCCTCCTGCCCTCAGTCTTTCCTAGCATCACGGTCTCTTCCAGTGAGTCGGTTCTTTGCATCAGATGGCCAAAGTATTGGAGCTTTAGCTTCAGCATCAGTCCTTCCAATGAATAGTCAGGGTTGATTTCCTTTAGAATAGACTGATCTCTTTGTTATACATGATGGCAGAGTAGAAGGATATGTGCTCATTTTCTCCTGTAAGAACTCCAAAATTGCAACTTGGTGTTGAGCAACCATTGACAGGAGAACATTGGATCCCACCAAAAAAAGATACCCCACCTCCAAGGGCAAAGGAGAAGCCCCAACAAGATGGTTGGAGGAGTGAAATTGCACTTAGAATCAAACCCCATACCCACCAGAGACTCTCAGAAGGCTCAAACAAAACCTTGTGTGCACCAGGACTCAAGAGACCCCACAGAGACTGAGCTGGACCTCCTTTTGAGTGTTTTGAGTGTCTCCTGCGGAGGCATGGGTCACTAGTGGCCTGCCGCAGGGACAAGGGCTCTGGCTGCAGCAGACCTGGGACATGTGGTATGTGCATAAGCCCTCTTGGAAGAGGTCACCATTAGCTCCACTATAAAGCTACCAAGCAGATGACCCACAAACTGCAGAACACTGTTAAGAAAGGTCTAGGACTCACAACAGATTTTTCAATCTGGGGATCCAGCAAGGGGACAGAGAACCGCAGGGAATTTGACTTTGGAGGCCAGTGGGATTTGATTACAGAACTTCCATAGGACTGGGGAAACAGACTCTTGGAGGGCACAAGCAAAACCTTGTGCACACCAGGACCCAGGAGAAAGGTGCAGTGTCCCCACAAGAGACTGAGTCAGACTAGCCTGTGAGTGTCTAGGAGTCTTCAGTGGGTGTGTGAGTTGACAGTGGTCTGCCATAGGGCCAGGGGCACTGAATACAAGTGTGGGCATAAGTCCTTTTGAAGGAGTTTGCCATTACTGCCATTACCCCTACCATAGTATGGCCTCAGGCCAAACAACAGGGAGGGAAGACAGCCCCGCCCATCAACAGGTAATTGGATTAAAGATTTACTGAGCATGAAAAGAAAGTGAAGTGACTCAGTCATGTCCGACTCTTTGCAACCCCATGGACTGTAGCCAACTACGCTCCTCCGTCCATGGGATTCTCCAGGCAAGAGTACTGGAGTGGGTTGCCATTTCCTTCTCCAGAAGATCTGCCTGACCCAGGGATTGAACCCAGGTCTCCTGCATTGTAGGCAGAACGCTTTACAGTCTGAGCCACCAGGAAAGTCCTACTGAGCATGGACCCACCCATCAGAACAAGACCCAGATTCCCCCATTAGTCAGTCTCCCATTAGGATGCTTCCACAAGCCTCTTATCCTTATCCATCAGAGGGCAGACAGAATGAAAACCACAATCACAGAAAACTAACCAAACTGATCACATGGATCACAGTCTTGTCTAACTCAATGAAACTATGAGCCATGCCACGTAGGGCCACCCAAGACCAACGGGTTATAGTGGAGAGTTCTGACAAAACGTGGTCAACAAAAACAGACTCCAAATTGGGAAACAAGTATATCAAGGCTGTTTATTGTCACCCTGCTTACTTAACTTACATGCAGGGTACATCATGAGAAATGCCAGGCTGGATGAAGCACAAACTGGAATCAAAATTGCTGGGAGAATGATCAATAACCTCAGATATGCAGATGACATCACCCTTATGGTAGAAAGCGAAGAGGAACTAAAGAGCCTCTTGTTGAAAGTGAAAGGAGAGTGAAAAAGCTGGCTTAAAACTCAACATTCAGAAAACTAAGATAATGGCATCTGGTCTCATCACTTTGTGGCAAATAGATGGGGAAACAATAGAAACAGTGACAGACTTTATTTTCTTGGGCTCCAAAATCACTGCAGATGGTGATTCCAGCCATGAAATTAATAGACGCTCCTTGGAAGAAAAGCTACGACCAACCTAGACAGCATATTCAAAAGCACAGACATTACTTTGCCAGCAAGGGTCCATCTAGTCAAAGCTATGGTTTTTTCCAGTGGTCATGTATGGATGTGAGAGTTAGACCAAAAAGAAACCTGAGTGCTGAAGAATTGATGCTTTTGGACTGTGGCGTTGGAGAAGACTCTTGAGCGTCCCTTGGACTGCCAGGAGATCAAACCAGTCTATCCTAAAGGAAATCAGTCCTGAATATTCACTGGAAGGACTGTTGCTGAAGCTGAAACTCCAGTACTTTGGCCACCTGATGAGAAGTGACTCATTGGAAAAGACCCTGATGCTGGGAAAGATCGAAGGTAGGAGAAGGGGACGACAGAGGATGAGATGGTTGGATGGTATCAAGGACTTGATGGACATGAATTTGAGCAAGCTCTGGGAGTTGGTGATAAACAGGGAAGCCTGGCATGCTGGTGTCCATGGGGTTGCAAAGAGCCAGACACGACTGAGCAATTGAATTGAACTGAACTGATCTCCTTGATGTCCAAGGGACTCGCAAGAGTCTTCTCCAGCACCACAGCCTGAAAGCATCAATTTTTGTCCATTTATCTGTCTATGAACATGTAGGTTGTTTCCATTTCCTGCTGGTATATATCGTGCTGCTATGAATATTGGGATGCCTAAGCATTTCTAATCCATGCCTAACATTCCAGAAAACTTTCAGCATGAAAGAGCTGTTTTAAAAGTTTACAATTATGTAGTGCTTACTAAAGATCTTTCTTCAAGTGTAACCTTGAATGCTGGAATTCTACTATTTTGGAAATGAATACTAATATGAGCTAATGCTGTAAGTTGTCATTCAACACTAGTGTGTGTGTGCATGTGTGTGCGTGTGTGTGTGTGTCTGTGCACTCAGTTGCTCAGTTGTATCTGACTCTTTGTGACCCCATGGACTGTAGCCTGCCAGGCTCTTCTGTCCATGGGGTATCCCAGGCAAGAATACAGGAGTGGGTTGCCATTTCCTACTCCAGGAGATCTTCCCTACCCAGGAGTTGAACTCATGTCTCTTTCAGCTTCTGCATTGGCAGGTGGATTCTTTACTGCTGCCACCTGGGAAGCCCTTCAACACTAGTACATAAGGTTTCAGTTCAGTTCAGTTGCTCAGTCATGTCTGACTCCTTGCAATCCCATGGACTGCAGCATGCCAGGCTTCACTGTCCATCACCAGCTCCCAGAATTTACTGAAACTCATATCCATTGCATTGGTGATGCCATCCAACCATCTCATCCTCTGTTGTCCCCTTGTCCTGCTTTCAATCTTTCCCAGCATCAGGGTTTTTTCCAGTGAGTCAGTTCTTTGCATTAGGTGGCCAAAGGATTAGAGTTTCAGCTTCAGTGTCAGTTCTTCCAATGAATATTCAGGGTTGATTTCCTTTAGGATTGACTGGTTTCCTTTAGTATAGATCTCCATGCAGTCCAAGGGACTCTCATAAGTTTCAAAGGTAGTGATTTTTTCCTTTAATCAGATAATGAGTTTTTTATTTTCCCATTTGAAGCCTTTTGGATCCAGGGGTGCATTTAACTGTATTTGTAGTATGCAATTAGATTTAAATGTTTATGATGTTCTATTCATTCTCTGTTTATGGGCCATTGAAAAAATGACAGTTTGGTATTTTATTTAAATATTTATTTCTGTTTATTTGGCTGTGGCACTTGGGATCTTTGATCTTTTTTGGGGGGGTGGGGGCAGTATTTTTGTTGCAGAATGCAAACTGTCAGTTGTGCCATGTGGGATCTAATTCCCTGACCAAGGATAGAATCAGGGGCCTCTGCACTGGGAGCACCAAGTCTTAGCCACTGGATCACCAGGACAGTCTTGGCAGTTTGATATTTGATGGGATTTTCCTAGTAGCCTTGTGTGGTAGTTCCTGGATAGTCATAACCCATTATACATATTGTACCCTTTTCGGTGAGAAAGATACATTTTGTTTGTGTTGCGAATGGGAGCCTTTTAAAATTTTCCATTCTATTAAATACTTGGAATACATTTTATGTTTGACAAGGATATCAGTGTATACTGTTATATAAAGTATGATTTGTCTTTCCTTTTGACTGGTGTTTGTTGAAAAGACTATGAGATAATACAAAATATGTGATAATACAAAAAAAATCTAGAGTTGGAGAGGTCCTGTCTGAAAATAGAAAGATTTTCTAGAATCTATCCCTTTTCCGCTTCCATTTTAGCTTTCACAGATAGCTCACCTGTACATGATTTAAAAGCAAAATGCAAAGAAAACATACATTTCTCAGATTTTAGAGCCCTAACACCATACTTGAGACCACTCTATCTTCTGTAACACAATCTGAGTCCTAATTTTTTAAATTTAACAGGAGGATAATTGCTTTGCAATGTTGTGCTGGTTTCTGTCATACACCAACATGAATCAGCCACAGGTATACAAGTCCCTCTTCAACCTCCTTCCCACTCCCTTGTACCCCAGAATCCAATTTTTTTTTTTTTTTTTTTTTTTTTTTTTGCATTACCATGCAGCACGTGGATCTTCCCTGACCAGGGGTAGAACTCATGCCCCTGGTGGCTCGGACAGTAAAGAATCTGCCTGCATTACAGGAGACCCAGGTTCGATTCCTGGGTCAGGATTATCCCCTGGAGTAGAGACTGGCTACCCACTCAAGTATTCTTGCCTGGAGAATTCCATTGACAGAGGAGCCTGGTGGACTACAGTCCATGGGGTCACAAAGAGTCGGACATGAGTGAACGACTTTCACTTTTGTTCTTGCACACTAAACCACCAGGGAAATCTCAGTCTAATCTAATCTAATCCATTTCAAACTTTGATGTTTCCCAGCACTGAGCCTTCCCTCCTCCCTTTCGAGCCCCCACTCATTTGGTACTTAAGGTAAATAATCCCAGAACAGATGGCCCTACTGAGAAGTTTGAACCCTGTAACCCTAGCTGAGTGCAAGGGTTCTGCTCAGTTTAACAACAGGGTGTGAGAAGTTTCATTAAGTTCTCCCATGTACATTTCATATAGGAAGGAAATTTATTTTCAGTCAGTTATTGCTGCAAATCCTACTGAACATTTAAATGTAAATGACTATAGTGTCCATAGGGAGAAGGAAATGGCAACCTACTCCAGTATTCTTGCTTGGAGAATCCTGTGGACAGAGAAGCCTGGAGGGCTGCTGTCCATAGGGTCACACAGAGTCAGACACGACCGAAGCGACTTAGCATGCATGCATAGTGTCCATAAGACAATTGATTTTTTTTTTCTGGTAGAAGAAACACATTAACTCTTCTCCCTTCTCCCATCCCCCCTTTTGAGGTATCATTCACTAAAATCTTTCTCCTTCTGTTAGGACCACAATGTCTTAATTAACTTTTCTTAGAAGACAGTTTTGAAATCAAGTTATGTTAGTCTTGCTACTTTATTTTTTTCTTTAAGAATGATTTGTCCATTCTGCCTTCCTTGTATTTCCTGATAAATTTATGAAAAAGACTGTGTATTACACTTACTGTTGTGACTGTGATAGATATTACATTGTCTCTTAGATCATTACGTATAGTAGTGCCGCATCAGCAACATAAGCACCTATCTGTGAAACTGGCATGTTTTCTTATTGGTTTACATGCTTAATTTTTTGAACATGTTTATAGTTTTCTGAGTATTCAGTTTATATTTCTTTTGTTACATATGTTTCTCTTTGTTTTCTTGCATTTATTCTATTGTAAATACATTTCTTAATTTCATTATCAGAATGTTTATTATAAGTGTATAGAAACAATTATTTTTGTCTTGATCTTGTATCTTACAAACCTGTTGAATTCAAATGATCAGTTCCTTTAGGTTTTCTAGTGGGCCCTAGATTTTCTCTATATAAGATCCTGGATTGAAAGTAGAGATGGTTTTAAAGCTCCCTAACCAATCTGCATACATTTTATTCCTTTTCTTGCTGAGTGGGTTCTTGGCCTAAATCTCCAATAAACTGTCAAATATAAGGAAGAGATATAGTTTATTAGTTATGGCTTGGGAAAACATTCACTCTTTCACCTTTAAACATAGTATTTGGTGTTTTCCATAGCTGTTCAATATGAGGTTAGAAAATTTCAGTCTGCTTTTGGTATGTTGAGTGTTTTAATCATGCAGGACTATTGGATACTGTTAATTATTTCTTTGAGTCTGTTGCCACTTTTTTATTTTTATTTTTCCTGAATGAAGGCCTTAGAGAACTTTTTTTTCATAGGTTTTTTAGTAATTTATTTATTTTTGGCTGTACTGGGTCTTTGTTGCTGTGCGGGCTTTTCTCTAGTTGCATGAGCAGGGGCTACTCTTTGTTACAGCGCATTTCATTGCAGTGGCATCTCTTGTTGCAGAGCACAGGCTCGAGGGCACACAGACTTCAGTAGTTGCAGCACATCCTTACCCACCATGCCTAAAGTGTCTATAAACAAATACACCTGTCCTAGCCAAGGAGTCAAGAAAGCCCACCTCCCCCATTTTATTTTTCACTTTTCCCCCAAACTGTAAACTTTTAATTTTGTATTGGGGTATAGCTGATTCTCCCCCATTTTTTTTTTAAAGGGATCTAGTTCCTTGACCAGGGAATGAACTCAGGCCCCCTGCATTGGGAACATGGAGTCTTAACCCCTGGACAACTAGGGAAGTCCCTCTCCCCAAATTTTTAAAAAACTATTTGCCTGCACCTTGCATGAGGGATCTTAGTTTCCCAATGAGAAATGAAGATCATTCTTTAAAAAAAATTTTTATTGAAATATAGTTGATTTATAATATTGTATTAATTTTGCTGTACAGTGATTCAGTTATGCATTGTATACATACTTTAAAAATATTTTCTCCACTATAATTTATTACAGGATATTTAACAGTTTCCTGTGCTATATGGTAGGACCTTATTTACCTGCAATCATTCTTAATGGAATTGGTTTCATCCCAGTAGTTGACTAGAGATGTGATCTTATGGATCACTGGTAAGACAACACTGATAATACCTATGATTTAACTGTTGCAGATAAGAATGAGTAAGAAAATTTTTTTTTTGACAAAAACTGTGACTAAATTTTTAAGAAATTGGTCTAAGGATAATGTAGCTGACATCCTATTTACAGGATATAACTGACTGATATTGTATAATAATTAAATGAAGAAAATTGCATGGATTTCAGAATATTCATAAACAAAATGGGTACTTCATTCTTTGAGGTAGTGAGAAACAAAATGTGTCACCTAACAAATGCTTCAAAAAATAGTTGGTAAAGTATTCAAAATGAGTACAAAAATGACTGCTTCAGAAAAAATTCAATTTTCGTCATAGAAAATAAAATACAATTAAAAAACACATTGAAGGATTATGTTCAACTACAAGTAATCGGAAACAGCCACAGCCTTCCTGACAGAAGGAAGGTGCTTCTCACAAGGAAACACTGGGTCAAGGATGGCACTGCACAATGCACTGGAGAAGCAAATTGATACGCAGGAGAGAAACAAAGACATAATCCAGAGAAGAGTAGTATCAGAGAATATTCCCAACCATAGAGCACTGAAATATTGTCATAGTAGACACAAGAGGCCTTACAGGAATTCAAACTCTGCTGGATCTTTGATGTGGAAGCTGTGAAGACATCAGGGGAAACTATACTTCTTGATGAATGGAAATCAAACATTGGTTGCTGGTGTTGAGGCTACTCTTGACTGCTGTTGCTGCTAAGTCACTTCAGTCATGTCCGACTCTGTGCGACCCCATAGACGGCAGCCCACCAGGCTCCTCTGTCCCTGGGATTCTCCAGGCAAGAGTACTGGAGTGGGTTGCCATTTCCTTCTCCAACGCATGCATGCATGCTATGTCACTTCAGTCGTGTCCAACTCTATGTGACTCTATGGACAGCAGCCCACCAGGCTCCTCTGGCCACGGGACTCTCTAGGCAAGAGTGCTGGAGGGGGTTACCATTTCCTTCTCCAACTCTTGACTATAAGAACATATAATCTTGATGGAAAATGGTGTCCTTGAAGCTCTTATGTATCTGTCTCTCTCCCAGTGTGGGACCTCCAATATCTGAAGAATGTCTTCTTTGCATCTGGTTTTAAATCACACACAAGTGAGCTACTGGTGAATACTGATATGGAACCACAAAGGGGATGGATTCTGGAAAGTCCAGGTCCTAATATTACTCAGAGGCAATATATCTCCAACTCTAGATTTTTTTTATTATCACAAGTCCCATAGCCTATTCAACAAATACCAGTCAGAGGTAAACACAAAAGGAAATAGGAAAAATCATAATTTACATAACAGTATACTCTCTGACCAGAGAAGGCAATGGCACCCCACTCCAGTACTCTTGCCTGGAAAATCCATGGACAGAGGAGCTTGGTAGGCTGTAGTCCATGGAGTCGCTAAGAGTCGGACCCGACTGAGCGACTTCACTTTCACTTTTTACTTTCATGCATTGGAGAAGGAAATGGCAACCCACTTCAGTGTTCTTGCCTGGAGAATCCCAGGGACGGGGGAGCCTGGTGGGCTGCCATCTATGGGGTCACACAGAGTCGGACACGACTGAAGTGACTTAGCAGCAGCAGCATACTCTTTGACACCTAGTCATACATAAAATTTATTCCAAGTAATTAATAGAATGGAAAATGACAAAAGGCTCCTATATGCACCACCACCAAAAGGGATCTTTCTCAGAAAAAGCATATATGTAATTATAAATATCTAGGAACTGCCACATATACTACTAGGAAAAGCCCTACAAATATCAAACTGCCATGTTTCAATGGCCCATTAACAGAGAATGAATAGAACATTATGAAAATTTAAGCCTCACTGCATACTAGAAATACATTTAAATTCATCCATGACTCCAACAGGGTTCAAATGTGAGAGAAAAAATCACTAACTGATTAAAGGACAAATTACTACCTTTAAACCTTATGTACTATTGCTGAAAGACAGCTTACAGAATTACCTAACAATAATACTTGTTTCTGAAACCAGTAGGAATCTATAATTTAAAGACATACTTGAAGAAAGATCTTAGGAATCACAATATAGTAATAAAATTTTTACCTCCACTGAGCTGTGTCTTAGTTGCAACACTCACAATTTTCATTGCAGCATACAGGGTTTATTTTTTATTTTTGGCATGTAGTGTCTACTTCCCTGACCAGGTATCAAACTCAGTTTCCCTGTGTTGTGGAGTTTAAACTGCTGGACCACCAGGGAAGCTCCTGTAAACTTCTTTAACATTGACTCCAGAGCACATCAACTCAGTAGCTGTAGCACAGGGGCTGGTTGCCCGGGGACATGTGGCATCTTAGTATCCCAAATAAAGACCAAACCCACGACACCCGCCCCCACCATTAGAAGGTGGATTCTTAACCACAGGCTGCTGCTGCTTCTTGATTGGTCAGTCGTGTCTGATTCTGTGCAACCCAATGGGGTGTAGCCCACCAGTCTCCTCTGTACATAGGAATTCTCCAGGCAAGAATACTGGAGTTGGTTGCCTTGCCCTCCTCCAGGGAATCTTCCTAATCCATGGGTCAAACCTGGGTCTCCTGCATTGTAGGCAAATTCTTTCCCTGAGCCACCAGGGAAGCGCTTAACCACTGCACCACCAGGGAAGTCTCAGTCCCAGTCCCAGTCCCTATAAACTTTAAAAACAACTCAGGACTATCTTTGTTAACCAGTGGTTTAAACTCCAAGCTTCCACTGCAGTAGGCATGGGTTTAATCCCTGCTCAGGGAATTAAGATCCCACATGCCACACAGCATGGCCAATAAATAAATAATTATTATTATAAATAAGAACAAAACTTTTCATGTTGAAGGTTTTCTGCAACATTATGCATGGATTGCTTTCCATCAGGTTTCTCATGTTACTTACATTTCCTCTCCATGGGGGTTTTCACATGTGTTAATGGCCAACTGAATTGCTTCCCTGGCTGTTTACAAAGATTTTCTAGTAAATCCTTTTATGTTTTCATACACTACTAAGATCAGAAAAGCACTTTCCACATTTTTCACACTTTATATGATTTCTGTCTGGTGAGTACTCTGTCTGAATGACAGAGAAAAAGAAAATTTTCCATATTCCTGTCATTCATAGGGTTTCTGTCCGGTATGAATTCTTTCATCTACTTGAACGTAAGTGGAAGGTTTTCCCACATATTTTACATTCTTAAGGTTTTTCTCTACTATGGATTCTTTCATGAATTTTCAAAACATTTGGAGTTCTAAAAGTTTTACCATATTGGTGCTATTCATACGGTTTCTCTACAGTGTGAGTAGTTTCATGTATTTTAAGAGAACTGGGATTAATGATGTTCTCACATTCTTTACATTTATAAGGTCCATCTCTAGTGTGTGTTATCTCTAGTGTGTGTTATATCTAGTGTGTGTTATCTCTAGTGTGTGTTGTATCTAGTGTGTGTTATCTCTAGTATGTGTTATTTCATGTATTTTAAGAGAACTGGGATTAATGATGTTCTCTCACATTCTTTACATTTATAAGGTCCATCTCTAGTGTGTGTTATCATGTGTTGCTGAAGGGTTATATTCACTGTAAAGGATTTCTCACGTTTCTTACATTTATAGAGTTTTTCTCCAGTGTGGATTCTTTTATGGTTTTTAAGAGAACAGGCACTACTCAATACTTTATTATTTTTTATATAAAATACATTACTCAATACTTTAGAACATGTTTTACATACATATTGTGTCTCTCCTTTTTGATGACTTTTGTGGACCCGGAAGTCATTGAAATAATTGAAGGCTTTACCACATTGCTTACATTCATAGCATGTATCAGCTCTGTGAATTGTTTCATGTATTTGGACACTTTTAGGACATTTAAAGGTTTTTCCACATTGTTTACATTGATAGGGCTTCTCTCCATTGTGAATGCTTTCATGCATTCAAAGATGACTGGGATAAAAAAAATGCTTTCTCACATTTCTGACATTTATACGGTAAATCTCCAGAGTGTGTTACCATGTTTTCAAAAACCTAAATTCCACAGGAAGGTTTTCCCACATTTTTTACATTCATACGGTTTCTCTCCAGTGTAACTCCTTTCACATATTCAAAGAAAACTGGGATAAAGGAATGCTTTCTCACATTTCTGACATTTATGAGGTAAATCTCCAGTGTGTGTTACCATGTACTTTTGAAGGTATATGTCAAGTGAAGGTTTTCCCACATTCTTTACATTCATAGGGTTTCTCACCTATGTGCATTCTTTTGTGTTGTTGGAAGGATTTTTGATATCAAAAGACTTTTCCACACTGTTCACATTCATAGGGTTTCTCTCTGGTGTGACTCTTTCATGTATTTTAAGAAAACTGCGATCAATGAAAACTCTCTTACATTCTTTACATTTATAAGGTCCATCTCCAGTGTGTGTTATCATGTGTTGCTTACGGGTTTGTTTCAGTGTGAAGGCTTTCCCACATTCCTACACTTGCAGGGTTTTTCTCCAGTGTGAATTCTTTCATGATCTCTAAGAGAACAGGCATTACTGAATACTTTAGAACATGTTTTACATACATACGCTGTCTCTCCTGTGTGATGTCTTTTCTGTCCCTGGAAGGACCTGAAATGTTTGAAAGCTTTACCACACTGTTTACATTCATAGGGTTTCTCTCCTCTGTGAATTCTTTCGGGTATTTCAACGGTTTCAAGACTTTCAAAGCTTTTTCTATTTTGTTTACATTGATAGGGTTTATGTCCCTTATGAGTGCTTTCATGCATCTGAAGATGACTGGAATAAATGAATACTTTCTCACATTTCTGACATTCATAGGTTTTCTCCCCTGCATGTCTCATTTCATGTGTTTTAAGAGAACTAGGATGAATGAATGCTAACCCACATTCTTGACATTTATATACCTTCTCATGGTACTTTTGATGCTCTCCTGGTCTGTTTGCAGCATGATATTTCATGTGTCTAGTAAGAGATGAATAATACATGAAGACTTTCCCACATGCTCTTCATTCCCATGGTTTCAAATCAAGAGTTGTCTTTACATTGGGAATTAGAATAAGTTTGAAGCTTTCTCCACAGGAATTAATATCTTTCTTTTCAGAGACTTTTTTCTATCAAAGGACTTCTGCAAATCAAGAGAAAACATTGTTAATGATTTCTTTATTATTTTCCATTTACTGAATTTATAGGAACAGTGAAATTTTCTATCTTGTGTGAATTGGTTCAAGTTGAATATACTGAATGCTGTACAAAGGAATTTCAACCAACCTTTCAATTAAAAAGTGATATTCAAATATAGGCTTTATGAATATTGATTGCACATGAACTATATTGCAAACAATGAATATTACTATTACTTTTAAGAAAATATTTTTGGTAGATACTTAAAAAAAAACAACGTATATTTGAAAATGGGGCTATTTGTTTTGTTTGCTTCTTTTAAAAATTTCACAGTAGACCACAATTCTTATTTGAGAAATGCTTTTACTTTTGAGCATGGCTCACTTTAATTTACTCCCCTGGTTTCTGGACTGACTTTCAATGTCTTGATGTTCCCATTCTGCTTCTGAAATGCAAACCCAGAATAATGATCCTAAAGTATTAGAAATTACAGAAAAACTATTGAATTTTAGGTCCATGATGAGCTCTGACACAGCCCAATTTCTGTTTCTTTCTTGTTTTTTTTTTTATTTTCCTCCATGCCGTGCCATTTGTTGGCTATTAATTCCCTGACCAGGTACTGAAGCTGAGGAATGGCTCTGAAAGCTCCGAGTCCTAACCACTGAACCACCGGAGAGTGCTCTTCCCCCACCCCCACATTCTTAACCAGTGTCCTTCCTTTCCACATTCTACATCTTTGAACAGTACAGACAGGTAAAAAACACTTGTTCTCTAGCTGACAAATGGAGGGAATTTCTTCGTTCTTACCTACTGAGACAATGTTTCTGAAGTTTTCCAACATCACATCTCTGTAGAGTTTCCTCTGTGAGGAATCTAGTGAAACCTACTCCTCCCAGGTGAAGTTCACAGCCACATCCTCAAAGACCAGTGAGTCCTAAAACACCCAAAATGTGTGCACAATAAGATGTCTGAGACTGACAGCACAGGCAAACACATCACTAGTAGGAATATTATATATGATTCTGTTGGCAATTTGGGACCTAATGTGACCAGGTGGCTCACTGGTAAAGAATTTGCCTGCCAATGCAGGAGACAGGGGTTCAATCCCTGGATCAGGAAAATGCCCTGGAGGAAGAAATGGCAATCTACTCCAGTGTTCTTGCCTGAAAAAAATCCCATGGACAGAGGAGTCTGGTGGGGTATAGTCCATGGGGTTGCAAAGAGCAGATACGACTGAGCACACACATTTTATGACTTGATCATGAGAATCTTACTCTCCACACTTCCTCTCTAAGGTAATAGTATCATGAAGAAACAAAAATTATTTATACATAATTTCTGTGGTCACAGTATCACTTATACCACAATCATGGCAGAGCCCCAAGAACCTAGGGAAATAACAAAAATGTTTTACAAACAAAACAAATACCATTTGAGGAAAATTAAGTTCTTGTGAAAAAAGTTCTTTCATCTTCTTCCTTATGATTCACAATTTGCAGTATACTATAAGGCAGAAAATTGAGATTGCATGAGGTTTCAATGAACGGACGCACAGTGAAGAACTGGAAACTTTCTCCTACTGCTATCATCAAACATCAGAGGCCGGGTGACCTGTAGAAATCAAACTTTTAACAAAAACCCAGAGAGCCCCACAGTCCCAAGGTCCTTCAGTCTTCTAGAAGAAATCACATGCAGTTCCCTGAATATACATATTCTTCTTCAAGAGCACTGCCTTTCAGTTGTGTAATAATTACCACAGATTCTGCTTTTTTTTTCCCTCTGCTGCTGCTGCTGCTAAGTCACTTCAGTTGTGTCTGATTCTGTGCGACCCCATAGACGGCAGCCCACCAGTCTCCGCCATCCCTAGGATTCTCCAGGCAAGAACACTGGAGTGGGTTGCCATTTCCTTCTAGGTATATATAATTAGATGCAGTTAGAAAGTTAACTCAAACTTAGACCTTAGACTGAGGAAGAGGCAATGATATCTTAGACCACAAAACTCCTATACTCGGGTGACTCGGGGCTGCTTTCAGCCAAATTTTAGAAGACACTGTACAATTATGTGCCAGACAAGCTCTTTCTCATCACACCCTAACAATACACCCTGGGCTTTACTGCCCTAAGGGACAGGTTAAGAGCACAGTTTACAAGAAAGTTCACCAGCGTCCATAAAACTCTGATGGTGATTCCTCCCAGATTATGAAATAAGTAAGGGTTTCATCACTGGCTTCCTCCAAAAAAACATAAAGTCTCCATCCTGCAATTTCAGGAGTAAGTCTTCCAAGTAACCACTACGGCTACTGACAGGCAAAAACTTAGTCTGTGATTTATGAATCTAGAACTTGTGATCCTTGATCTCACAAGAACAAAAATACTCAAAATAAACAAATTTCCAAAACCATCAGAGCAGAACTTCAAAGGGCAAACTGGTGTCTTAAAACTGGGAAAGAGAAAAGAGAGATGTTTTAAAAACATGCCTGACTAACAAACACATGAAAAGATTCTCAACATCACTCATTATCAGAGAAATGCAAATAAAAAAAGCACAATGGGGTACTATCTCATGCCAGTCAGAATGGCTGCTATCAAAAAGTCTACAAACAGTATATGCTGGAGAGGGTGCAGAGAAAAAGGATCCCTCTTACACTGTTGGTGGGAATGCAAACTAGTACAGCCACTATGGAGAACAGTGTGGAGATTCCTTAAAAAACTGGAAAAAGAACTGCCATATGACCCAGCAATCCCACTGCTGGGCATACACACTGAGGAAACCAGAATTGAAAGAGACACGTGTACCCCAATGTTCATCGCAGCACTGTTTACAATAGCCAGGACATGGAAGCAACCTAGATGTCCATCAGCAGATGAATGGATAAGAAAGCTGTGGTACATATACACAATGGACTATTACTAAGCTATTAAAAAGAATGCATTTGAATCAGTTCTAATGAGGTGGATGAAACTGGAGCCTATTATACAGAGCAAAGTAAGTCAGAAAGAAAAACACCAATACAGTATATTAATACATATATATGGAATTTAGAAAGATGGTAACAATGACCCTATATGCAAGACAGTAAAAGAGCCACAGATGTAAAGAACAGACCTTTGGACTCTGTAGGAGAAGGCGAGGGTGGGATGAATTGAAAGAATAGCATTGAAACATGTATATTATCATATGTGAAATAGATCGCCAGTCCAGGTTTGATACATGAGACAGGGTGCCCAGGGCTGGTGCACTGGGATGACCCTGAGGGATGGGATGGGGAGGGAGGTAGGAGGGAGGTTCAGGATGGGGAACACATGTACATCCATGGCTGATTCGTGTGAATGTATGGCAAAAACCACCACAATATTGTAAAGTAATTAGCCTCCAATTAAAATAAAAAAAATAAAAACAAGCCTGAAATATGATGTCTTAAGTCCTGTACCAAAAACACTCTGTTTCACCAGAGTCTAACATGACAAAAAGAAATAAAAAAACAGAACAAAATCTGTGAACCCTAGCATGACCTTCTTTAACAGGAAATTTCAAGTATATACAATGAAAATAAATGACAGAAAACAGAGATAGAAATACCAAATAGTCTAAAATACTTAAAGTTTTGAAATTAAAAAGAAACAACTTTCCTAGAACTTTATTATTAATAGCAAGCATGTGTGCTTAATTGCTCAGTTCTATCCGACTCTTTGCAACCCTATGGACTGTAGCCTGCCAGGCTCCTCTGTCCAAGGGGATTCTCCAGGCAAGAATACTGGAGTGGGTTGCCCTGCCCTCCTCAAGGAGATCTTCCCAACCCAGGGATTGAACCCATGTCTCCTGCATTGCAGGCAAATTCTTTACCATCTGAGCCACCAGGGAAGCCCAAGAATACTGGAGTGTGTAGCCTATTCCTTCTCCAGGGATCTGAGGATTCTTTACCAGCTGAGCTACCAAGGAAGCCCTAATAGCAGGCATATAAATTCCTTCCATTTTTGTCTCAGAATGGCCTTATTTTTTCTTAATTTTTAATAGCAAGTGTAATGATCCTTAAAACTTAAGAAAAAATAAGGTCATTCTGCCATCTATGGGGTCGCACAGAGTCGGACACGACTGAAGCGACGTAGCAGCTGAGACAAAAATGAAAGGAATTTGTCACTAGCATACCAACTTTGAAAGACCCGTTAAAAAATTCACCAGTAAGTAGTGACCTACATGAGAAAAGAACCTAAAAAGAAATGTACATGTATAACTTATTCACTTTACTGCATACACTTGACACTAACATAACACTGTAAATCAACTGTACTCCAATTGTTTTTGTTATTTTTGTTGTTCAGTCACCAAGATGTGTCCAGCTCTTTGCAACCCCATGAACTGAAGCACGCCAGACTTCTCTTGACAGTACAGTCTTGACATACTCCTTTCCCAATTTTGAACCAGTCCGTTGCTCCATGTCTGGTTCTAATTGTGGCTTCTTGTCCTGCATACGGGTTTCTCACAAGATAGGTAAGGCGGTCTGGTATTCCTATCTCTGTAAGAATTTTTCAGTTTGTTATGATCTACACAGTCAAATGCTTTCATGCAGTTAATGAAGTAGATTTTTTTTTTTTAATTTCCCATGCTTTTTCTATGATCCAATGCATGTTGTCAGTTTGATCTCTGGCTCAAAAATCCTCCTTGTACATCTGGAAGAGTTCTTGGTTCAGGTACTGTTGAAGCCTAGCTTGAAGGATTTGGAGCAGGACCTTGCTAGCGTATGAAATGAGTGAAACTATACAGTAGCTTGAACATTCTTTGGCATTGCTTTTCTTTAGGATTGGAATGAAAACTGACCTTTTCCCGTCCTGTGGCCCCTGCTGAGTTTTCCAAATTTGCAGGCATACTGAGTGCAGCACTTTAACAGCATCATCTTTTAGGATTTGAAATAGTTCAGCTGGAATTCCATTACCTCCACTAGCTTTGTAGGAATGAAAAGTGGTGTGTCCACTTTAGAAAGCAGTGTGAATATTCCCCAACCAACTAGACTTGCCATATGATCCAGCAATCTTACTCCCGGGCATGTACCCAGAGAGAACTCTAATTTGAAATGATACAGACACCCAGTGTTCATAGTAGCACTGTTTACAAGAGCCAAGACATGGAAACAACCTACACGTCCATCAACAAATGAATGGAAATAGAAGATGTGGTACAGATATACAATAGAATATTACTCAGCCATAAAAATTGAAATAATGCCATTTGCAGCAAAATAGATAGACCTACAACTATTCATACTAAGTGAGGTAAGTTACACTGAGAAAGACAAATACTGTATGGTCACCGGCTTACATGTGGTATCTCAAATATATCACAAATAAACTTATTTTCAAAACAGAAACAGATTCACAGACAAAGATATGAGTAAATGACTGGTATTCAAAATAGCCAAGAACTATTAAAACCCAACAGTAGGAAGACAATCCAATTAACAATGGGCAAAAGATCTCAAAGAACCATTGACCAAAAACAATATACAGAGGGAAACTGGAAATATGAAAACGTGCTGAATATCAAATGTCAATGGGAAATTGCAAAGAAAACAAAGAGTTAACACACTACACAATTATTTAAAGACTACAAAGCAAAACACTCAGAACACCAAATAGAGGTGAAGGTTATCTTCATTCACTGCTGTTGCTGTTGTTGTTCGGTCACTAGGTCCTGTCTGACTCTTTGCAACACCATGGACTGTAGCCCACCAAGCTATAGTCCCCCAGGTTGGTAGGTGTCCATCCAATATGCTATTAGGGAAAAGCAGAGAAATAGGCCCAGAAAGAATGAAGAGGCTGGGCCAGAGCAGAAATGATGCTCAACTGTGGATGTATCTGGTGGTAAATGTTAAGTCCGATGCTGTAAAGAACAATGTTGCATGGGAACCTACATTGTTAGGTAAATTGGACAAGGTCAGGTAGGAGATGGCAAGAGTCAACATCAATGTTTTAGGAATGAGCGAACTAAAATGGATGGGAATGGATACATTTAATTCAGATAACCATTATATGTACTACTGTGGGCAAGAATCTCTTAGAAGAAATGGATTGGCCCTTATAGTCAACAAAAGAGTCTGAAATGCAGTACTTGGGTGCAGACCCAAAAATGGCAGAATAATCTCAGTTCGTTTCCAAGGCAAAATGTTCAACATCAGAGTAATTCAAGTCTGTGCTCTAACTACTAACACTGAAGAAGCTGAAGTTGAGCAGTTCTATAAAGACCTACAAGACTTTCTGGAACTAACACCGAAAAAAGATGTCCTTTCATCAGAGAGGACTGGAATATGAAAGTAGGAAGTCAAGAGATACCTGGAGCAAGTTTGGCCTTGGAGTACAAAGTGAAGCAGGGCAAAGGCTAACAGAGTTTTGCCAAGAGAATGCACTGGTCATAGCAAACACCCTCTTCCAACAACGCAAGAGACAACTCTACACATGACATCACTGGGTGATCAATACTGAAATCAGCTTGATTATATTCTTTGCAGCCAAAGATGGAGAAGCTCTATACAGTCAGCAAAAACAAGACCTGGAGCTTACTGTGGCTCAGATCATGAACTCCTCATTGCCAAATTCAGGCTTAAATTCAAGAAAGTAGAGAAAACCACTAGAGTTTATTCCACCATCTAGTGGAGGTGACCAACAGATTCAAGAGATTAGATCTGGTAGACAGAGTGTCTGAAGAACTATGGACAGAGGTTCGTAACACTGTACAGGAGGTGGTGACCAAAAGTAACCCCAGTAAAGAGAAATGCAAGAAGGCAAAATGGTCATCTGAGGAGGCCTTACAAATAGCTAAGAATAGAAAAGTGAAAGGCAAAGGAGAAAAGGAAAGATGTACCCAATTGAATGCAGAGTTTCAGAGAATAGCAAGGAGAGATAAGAAAGCCTTCTTAAGTGAACAATGCAAAGAAATAGAGGAAAACAATAGAATGGGAAAGACTAGAGGTTTCTTCAATGATATTGGAGATACCAAAGAAACATTTTATGCAAAGATGGGCACAATAAAGGACAGAAATGGCATGGACCTAATAGAAGCTGAAGATATTAAGAAGAGGTAGCAATAATACACAGAACTATACAGAAAAGGTCTTAATGACTGGAATAACCACAATGGTGTGGTCACTCACTTAGAGCCAGACACACTGGAGTATAAAGTCAAGTGGACCTTAGGAAGCATCACTACGAACAAAGCTAGTGGAGGTGATGGAATTCCAGTTGAGTTATTTCAAATCCTAAAAGATGATGCTGTTAAAGTGCTGCAATCAAAAGGTCAGCAAATTTGGAAAACTCAGCAGGGACCACAGGACTGGAAAAGGGTTGGTTTTCATTCCAATCCAAAAGAAAGGCAATGCCAAAGGATGTTGAAACTACCATACGATTGCCCTCATTTCATGTGCTAGCAAGTTTATGTTCAAAATCCTTCAAGCTAGGCTTCAGCAGTAGGTGAACCAAGAACTTTCAGATGTTCAAGCTGGATTTAGAAAAAGCAGAGTAACCAAAGATCAAACTGCCAACATCTGTTGGATCATAGAAAAAGCAAGGGAATTCTAGAAAAACATCTACTTCTGCTTCATTGACTATGCTAGAACCTTTGACTGTGTGGATCACAACAAAATGTGGAAAATTCTTCAAGAGATGGGAATACCAGAGCACCTACCAATCTCCTGAGAAACCTGTATGCAGTTCAAAAAGCAACAGTTAGAACTGGATATGGAACAAGGACTGGTTCGAAATTAGGAAAGGAGTACATCAAGGCTGTATATTGTCACCTGCTCATTTAAATCATATGCAGATCATGCAAAATGTTGGACTGGATGAATTATAAACTGGAATCAAGACTGCTGGGAGAAATATTATATCAACAACCTCAGATATGCAGATGATACCACACTAATGGCAGAAAGTGAAGAGGAACAAAAGAGCTTCTTGATGAGGCTGAAAGAGGAGGGTGAAAAAGCTGGATTAAAATTCAACATTCAAAAAAATAAGATCATGGTGTCTGGTCCCATCCCTTCAGGGCAAATATAAGGGGAAAAAGTGGAAGCAGTAACAGACTTTATTTTCTTGGGCTCCAAAATCACTGCAGATGGTGACTGCAGTCATGAAATTAAAAGATGCTTGCTCCTTGGAAGGCAAGTTATGACAAACCTAGACAGCATACTAAAAAGAAGAGACATCACTTTGCTGACAAAGGTCCATATAGTCAAAGCTGTGGTTTTTCCAGTAGTCATGTTCGGATGTGAGAGCTGGACATAAAGAAGGCTGAGCACCAAAGAATTGATGCTTTCGAATTCTGCTGGAGAAACTCCTGAGAGTCCCTTGGATGGCAAGAAAATCAAACCAGTCAATCCTAAAGGAAATCAACCCTGAATAATCATTGGATGGATTGATGCTAAAGCTGAAGCTCCAGTACTCTGGCCACCTGATGGGAAGATCAGACTCACTGGAAAAGACCCTGATGTTGTGAAACATTGAGGGCAGGAGGAAATGGGGGCAACAGAGGATGAGATGGTTGGATGGCATCACCGACTCAACAGATATGAGTTTGAGACTACTCTGGGAAATAGTAAAGGACAGGGAAGTCTGGCAAGCTGCAATCCAAGGGGTCACAAAGAGTTGAACACGACTTAGCGACTGAATAACAACAACAAATGTATATTAGGACCCAGCAATACCACTCTGTGTTATTTGTCCAAATGAGGGCAACTCTTATAGTCACGCAAAAACTCATACACATACTTGTATGGATTTAATTCACAACTAGCATAAGTTAACAGGTAAGCAACAAACCTGACTCAAACAATCAGTGTTAAGTCCATCCATAAGATCAAATACAGTTCACAGTAAAAAGAAATTAAGTATCAAGCTATGAAAACACGTGACTGAGAGCATAAAAGTGTACTGCTACCTGAAAGAAACCAATCTGACAAAGCTATAAACCATATGATTTCAAGTACATGAGGGCCTTCAAGTACTTCTCCTCCCTTCCCCTAAGCTCCGAGGCAGCCTTAGCCTGAAGACACTGAAGGTGCTCTCGACCATCACTGAAATTTTAAACACACAAACCCTGTCTGACCAATTCAGGAAAATCACTCCAATCCAGTGTTTCTGTGGAAATGAAAGAAGAAAATTATAAGCCACTTCTACTAGTTTTCCCAGAAAACCCCTCATATCTATTCCTTTCAGAAAAAATGTCAATCATTATTTCCAAGGCAGGTTTATTACTACACAATTAATCATACTCTAATACTTCTTGCCTGCAAGTCTAAATCCTGGAGTACCAAAACAAGTGTCCAAAAGAACTCATCATATTTACTCGGGGAATGAAAAGAGGTGAAACAAAAATTCTTCACAGTGCAAAAATGTAATACTTCATATTTTTTTTTCCTATGAAACTCACTTCTCTTACCTCTTGGCAAATATTGTATACGGTGTTTCAAACTCTAGTAATTAAATACATCTTACAGTGTTGAATAAACTTAAATAAGTGAGTAAATCTTTTGAAGGGGACTAACGTAGGGACGGGTAGAGTAGATCGTCAAGAGAAGTTTAAAAAAAACCTCCACAAAAAGATTTCCTATGGAATATCTGTTCCCAGTAAAATATCAAGTGGAGAGACGATTTCATACAACGTACTTCCAAGGGGTTATTCCTGGCTTTCAGGACAGGTAAGGTATCTACGGTTGCCCATCCCCACCCCCCATCCCACCCCCGCAACCTGCGCCCCGGAAAAATGCCATCCAGGACTCCGTGCAAATAGGATAAAAAATTAAAATATTGAGTTTCTTTGAAAAGCACCGCAGAGATGAACAGTTGATAGATAATTTGAATCAGAGAGGCGAAATGAGGAGAGTGAGGGCAATGAGGGGAGAAATCTGGAAATTTAATTATTTATGGCCAGTCCTACAAAGGGCTTCTAGGTGGCTAAGCGGTAAAGAATCCGCTTGGCAATGCAGGCGCTGCGGGTTCGATTCCAATCTCGGAATATCCCCTGGTGAAGGAAATGGCATCCCACTCCAGTATACCTGCCTAGGAAACCCCATGGACAGAGGCGCCTGGCGGGCTGTCCATGGGGTCGCAAAGACTCAGACACGACTGAGTGACGAAATAACTGGAGTGGAAACCCCCAACTAGAATACCAACCCTCATTTAGAATAACAACTTTCTGCCTTCTGCCTCTGTTATCTTGCTTAAACAGCTTTTGCTCACCACCTCCACTTCTGTACTCTTGCTTGCTCATGGCATCGGCGGGAATCTAAGTTGCCTGAGGAGGGGGAATCTGAGTTGCTTGAAAGAGAAAGTCCTGAAGACCCGGAGGTCTGTGCTGTATAAAAGATACCCAGAACAAAGTCCGGGCGCTCAGCCTCTGGAGGCGACTCCGCTGAGCCTGCACCGGTGCTGAATAAACCCTGTTGTTCTGAATCTTCCAGTGCCGCTGGTCTCTTTCTGCCGCCACTGTTTCTATAACACAACGACCCACAAAGAGCTACTAATGGGGGCTAAGGTCTTCGATTTGAGATTCCGTTTCCCCAAATCTTTGGAAGAAGAAGAAACCAGGTGCCCACGGCATAGAAAAGACAGCCTGGGACCCCTCAACCGACACCTAATCTCACTGCTGGACCCTCTGGAACAAGTCTCGATTGTCTACCGAAAACTGGGAACGTGGTCAGGGGACAATCTCGGGGAGAAGAGGGGCTGTGGGCGCAGAGCCGCCGGGAGAGGCTCTGGGGCGGAGGTTCCTGCGCGAAGTGACCAGACCGGACGCCCGGGGTCCCGGCTGCCCGGCCAACGCCCCTGCTGCGAGCCAGCCGGGACTGAGGTCCTAGCAGCGCCGGAGACCCTGGGTTTCCCAGACTCCGGGGATGACCGCAGTGCTGGATCAAAAAGTGGCCGGTTTCCGCTAGTTCCGATCGGTCCCTCTCCGGCGTCCATAACCTGGGTCAGCACATTCACCATTTCGAGTTCCTGCCCAAGAACTCCAACGACCAGTGCAGATCACAGGGCTACTGAACGTGAGAGTAACCAGGCTAAGGAATCCGGAAAGACACTAGACCTGCTCAGTCGGGAAAAAGGAAGTCCAAACCAGGGGGTGTTGCCCCGCCTACATGCCTCAGAGGACTCCTGGTTGGACAAATTCCAATGCCCCGCCCCTCGCGCCTGAGTGACAACCTGTGGTAGGTGGGATGGGTCTTGTCCTTGTTTGGCACTTTCGCTTCTGCTGCTGCTAAGTCGCCTCAGTCGTGTTCGACTCTGCGACGCTGTAGACGGCAGCCCACCAGGCTCCCCCGTCCCTGGGATTCTCCAGGCAAGAACACTGGAGTGGGTTGCCATTTCCTTCTCCAGTGCATGAAAGTGAAAAGTGAAAGTGAAGTCGCTCAGTCGTGTCCGACCCTTAGCGACCCCATGGACTGCAGCCTACCAGGCTCCTCCGCCCATAGGATTTTCCAGGCAAGAGTACTGGAGTGGGGTGCCATCGCCTTCTCTTGGCACTTTTGCAATTGTTTCCTGGCCTGAGATCGACTCTGCAGCTCTGCAGTAGTTTGTTTCTTTACAGCACTGAACTTTACTTCCATCACCAGCCACATCCACGACTGGGCATTGTTTTCGCTTGTTATTTCTCTACTCTTCTCCAGTAGCATACTGGGCACCTACCAACCTGGGGAGTTCATCTTTCAGTGTTGTATCTTTTTGCCTTTTCATACTGTTCATGGGGTTCTCAAGGCAAAAATACTTAAGTGGTTTGCCATTCCCTTCTCCAGTGGACCACGTTTTGCTTATTTAAGTCATATGCAGAGCATATCATGCGAAATACCAGGCTGGATGAAGCACGAGCTGGAATCAAGATAGCCAGCAGACATATCAATAACCTCAGATATGTAGATGACACCACCCTTATGGCAGAAAGTGAAGAAGAACTAAAGAGACTCTTGATGAAAGTGAAAGAGGAGAGTGAAAAAGCTGGCTTAAAACTTAACCTTCATAAAACTAAGATAATGGCATCCAGTCCCATCACTTCATGGCAAATAGATGGGGAAACAATGGAAAAAGTGACAGACTTTATTTTTTGGGGCGCTTAAAACCACTGCAGATGGTGACTGCAGCCATGAAATTAAAACGTGCTTGCTCCTTGGAAGAAAAGCTATACCAACCTAGACAGAATACTAAAAAGCAGAGACATTACTTTGCCAACAAAGTTCCAATCAAAGCTATGGTTTTTCCAGTAATCATGTATGGATGTGAAAGTTGGGCTATAAAGAAAGCTGAGCACCAAATAATTGATGCTTTTGAACTGTGGTGTTGGAGAAGACTCTTGAGGGTCCCTTGGACAGCAAGATCCAACCAGTGCATCCTAAAGGAAATCAGTCCTGAATATTCATTGTAAGGACTGATGCTGAAGCTGAAACTCCAATACTTTGGCCACCTGATGCGAAGAACTGACTCATTAGAAAGACCCTGCTACTGGGAAAAATTGAAGGCAGAAGGGGACAATAGAGGATGAGATGGTTGGATGGCATCACCAACTCGATGGACAATGAGTTTGATGAGCAAGCTCTGGGAGTTGGTGATGGACAGGGAAGTCGGGCATGCTGCAGTCCATGCAGTTGCAAAGAATTGGACAAGATTGAACGACTGAATTGAGTTTGTTTCTTCTAAGGAATTTATGCATTTCCTCTAACTTATCTTTTTAAATATAATTTATTTATTTATATCTGGCTGTGCTGGGTCCTTGTTGCTGCACAGGCTTTTTTCTAGTTGTGGGCAGCAGGGGCAACTCTCTAGTTGTGGTGTGCAGGCTCTCCTTGCGGTGGCTTCTCTCATTGCTGAGCAGGGGCTCTAGGGTACTTGGTCTTGGTAGTTGTGGCCCATGGGCTCAGTTGCTCCAAGGCATGTGGGATTTTTCCCGACCAGGGATTGAACCCGTGTCTCCTGTACTGGCAGGTGACTTCTTTACCACTGAGCCACCAGGGAAGTCCTGTAATCACTTTTTTTTTTAACCCTATAATTCTACTTTTTAAAAACATTTAATTGAAGGATAATTGCTTTACAGAATTTTGTTGTTTTCTGTCAAACCTCAACATGAATCAGCCATAGGTATACATATATCCCTACCCTCTTGAACCTGCCTCTCATCTTCCTCCCCATCCCACCCCTCCAGGCTGATATAGACCTCCTGTCTGAGTTTCCTGAGACATAAAGCAATTCCCACTGTCTATCTATTTTACATATGGTAACCGCACAACTGCACTCATCTCACACACTAGTAAAGTAATGCTCAAAATTCTCCAAGCCAGGCTTCAGCAATACACGAACTGTGAACTTCCAGATGTTCAAGCTGGTTTTAGAAAAGGCAGAGGAACCAGAGATCAAATTGCCAACATCCACTGGATCATCGAAAAAGCAAGAGAGTTGCAGAAAAAAACATCTATTTCTGCTTTGTTGACTATGCCAAAGCCTTTGACTGTGTGGATCACAATAAACTATGGAAAATTCTGAAAGAGATGGGAATACCAGACCACCTGACCTGCCTCTTGAGAAACCTATATGAAGGTCAGGAAGCAACAGCTAGAACTGGACATGGAACAACAGACTGGTTCCAAACAGGAAAAGGAGTATGTCAAGGCTGTATAATGTCACCCTGCTTATTTAACTTCTATGCAGAGTACATCATGAGAAATGCTGGGCTGGGAGAAGCACAAGCTGGAATCAAGACTGCAGAGAGAAATATCAATAACCTCAGATATGCAGATGACACCACCCTTAGGGCAGAAAGTGAAGAGGAACTAAAAAGCCTCTTGATGAAAGTGAAAGAGGAGAGTGAAAAAGTTGGCTTAAAGCTCAACATTCAGAAAACGAAGATCATGGCATCTGGTCCCATCACTTCATGGGAAATAGATGGGGAAACAGTGGAAACAGTGGCTGACTTTATTTTGGGGGGTTCCAAAATCACTGCAGATGGTGATTGCAGCCATGAAATTAAAAGACCCTTACTCCTTAGAAGGAAAGTTATGACCAACTTAGATAGCATATTCAAAAGCAGAGACATTGCTTTGCCAACAAAGGTCCATCTAGTCAAGGCTATGGTTTTTCCAGTGGTCATGTATGGATGTGAGAGTTGGACTGTGAAGAAAGCTGAGCACCAAAGAATTGATGCTTTTGAACTGTGGTGTTGGAGAAGACTCTTGAGAGTCCCTTGGACTGCAAGGAGATCCAAGCAGTCCATTCTAAAGGAGATCAGTCCTGGGTGTTCATTGGAAGGACTGATGCTGAAGCTGAAACTCCAATACTTTGGCCACCTCATGCAAAGAGTTGACTCATTGGAAAAGACTCTGATGCTGGGAGGGATTGGGGGCAGGAGAAGGGGATGAGAGGCTGAGATGGCTGGATGGCATCACCGACTCAATGGACATGAGTTTGAGTGAACTCTGGGAGCTGGTAATGGACAGGGAGGCCTGGCGTGCTGCGATTCATGGGGTTGCAGAGAGTCAGACATGACTGAGTGACTGAACTGAACTGAATATAAGTTTCCATGTTACTCTTAGTAGAATTTATTATTAATAGAATTTACTTCATCCTAGAATCTGACTAGAGCTATGATCTTAGAGGTCACTATCAAGATGGCACTGAAACAATCTTTTTAACTTCTGTAGATAAGAAGAAATGAGGGACTTTCTTGGTGGTCCAGTGGTTGGGAATCTGCCTGCCAATGCAGAGGACACAGGTTCTGTCCCTGGTTGGGTAGGATTCCACATGCCACAGGGCAACTGGGCCCATGTGTCACAAATACGGAAGCCCACGCACCCTAGAGCCTGTGCTCCACAAGAGAAACCACCACAATGAGATGTGCGCACACCACAACTAGAGAGTAGCCCCAGCTCGCTGCAACTAGAGAAAGCCCAGGAGCGACAACAAAGGCCCAGCACAGCCCCCCCAAAAAGAGTAAGAAATTAGTTTCATGAGGAAAACTGTAACTAAAAGCAAGAAAATGCCCCAAAGATAAGGCAGCTGACCTTGTACTCACTCACAGGATAAAACTGACAAGACTGTATCAATGATTAAATGAGGAATAACACATGGTTTTTCTGAATGGGTACTTTATTCTCTGAGGACATGAAAAACAAACTTGTTGGCTAATGAACAGTTCAGAATATCGGTAAAATATTTGAAACGACAAAACCTGTTTCACAAAAAATTCAAACAGAAAATACAATAAAAAACACATTGAAGGTTTATGTTCAGCTACAAGTAACAGGAAACACCCACAGCCTTCCTGACAGAAGGAAGGTGATTCTTCTCACAGGGAAACAATGGATCAAGAATGGCACCGCACAATGCACTAAAGAAGCAAACTGATGTGTAGGACAGAAACAAAAATACAATCCAGAGAAGGGTGGAATCAGAGGACATTCCCAACCAGAAAACTCTGAAATACTTTCCTTGTGGACACAGGAAGCCTAACAGAAAAAATTCAAACTCTGCTGGATCTTTCATGTGGAAGCTATGAAGACATTGGGGGAAACTATACATCTGTAAAAATGGAAATCAAACACTGGTTGCTGGTGTTGATGATACTCTTCACTAAAAGTTCACGGAGTTTGGAAAATAAGCTGGAAGATGCTGCCCTTGAACCTCCTGTGTAACTGTCTGTCTCCCAGGGTGGGGGCTCTAATATCTGAACAATGTCTTTTTTACTTTTGCTTTTAAATCACACACAGGTGAGCTACTGGTGAATGTTAACAAGGAACCACAAAGAGGATGGATTTTAGAAAGTCTAGGTTCTAATATTCGGAGAAGGCAATGGCACCCCACTCCAGTACTCTTACCTGGAAAATCCCATGGACGGAGGAGCCTGGTGGGCTGCAGTCCATGGGGTTGCTAAGAGTCGGATATGACTGAGCGACTTCACTTTCACTTTTCACTTTCATGCATTGGAGAAGGAAATGGCAACCCACTCCAGTGTTCTTGCCTGGAGAATCCCAGGGACGGGGGAGCCTGGTGGGCTGCCGTCTATGCGGTCACACAGAGTCGGACACGACTGAAGTGACTTAGCATAGCATAGCATAGGTTCTAATATTACTCACAGGCAAGGTATCTCTAACTTGACATTTTTAGGATTAAAACAAGTCTCATAGTCTATTCAGGCTTCCCGGGTGGTGCAGTGGTACAGTCCACCTGCCAATGTAGGAGATGCGTGAGACATGGGTTCAGTCTCTGGTTCGGAAAGATCCCCTGGAATAGGAAATAGCAATCCACTCCAGTATTCTTGCCTGGAAAAAGTCCATGGACAGAGGAACCTGGTGGGCTGCAATCCAAAGGGTCACAAAGAGTCAGATATGACTGAGCATCCACACACCCACGCACACAAGCAGTCTGTTCAATTATTAGTTAGAAATAGAAAAAACAAATAGGAAAAATCATAATTTACCTAGTAGTATTACCTCTCACTCTTCACTTTCATGCATTGGAGAAGGAAATGGCAACCCACTCCAGTGTTCTTGCCTGGAGAATTCCAGGGACGGGGGAGCCTGGTGGGCTGCCGTCTATGGGGTCACACAGAGTCAAAACGAGTGAAGTGACTTAGCGACAATACTCTTTGACATCCTAGCCATACATAATATTAATTCCAAGTGATTAATAGAATGGAAATGGAAAAAGGCTCCTATACTCACCACCACCAATTGGAGTGGGTTGCCATGTCCTCCTCCAGGGGATCATCCCAACCCAGGGATCGAACCCAGGTCTCCTGCATTGCAGGTGGATTCTTTACTGTCTGAGCCACCAGGGAAGCCCAAGAATACTGGAGTGGATAGCCTATCCCTTCTCCAGGGGATCTTCCTGACCCAGGAATTGAACAGGGGTCTCCTGCATTGCAGGCAGATTCTTTACAAGTTGAGCTACCAGGGAAGCCCATAAAAAGGGGTACAATATATATAATAGGTTATATATCTAGGAACTGCCACACTGATACTGAGCCGGACCCTGTGGGGCTCCTGGGGACAAGGCCTTTCTGTGTCCATCTCTTTGATTACAGGAAACAGCCTTCACTCAGCTTCCATGAGCTTCCCTGAGTTCCAGTGGGCTGAGGCAAGCAGCTGTTAATCAGGGAAGGGAGGGGGTGCAAGACCAGGGATAAAGAGTCAAGAGCAGCCTTGGGGCAAGGTCCTGATTCCCCATCAATGAACACACACAACAGTATCTCTGAGCTATTTTGCAGAAACTGAAACTCCCTCAGGTGGGAAAAGTTAATGATTAAGGAGGGCATGCTGCCCACAAACAGGTAGACCCCAGACCAGTTGGACCTCAGGTTGATGATGCTGATTCCAACTTGCCTCACCACCCACCCGTCAGAAGAATGTCCATGAAGTGAACCTCTTTGAACAATTACTATAAAACTTTCTCAGTCTCTTCCCCAAGTGGGAACACATGGTTTTGAGGGCATTAGCCCGCTGTGGCCCCCTTTGCCTAGCAAAGAAACAAAGTTATCCTTTTCTATTACACCCAAAGAGGAAAAAAAAATCACTATCTGAGTAAAGGAAAAATTACTACCTTTAAACCTTATGTACTGTGGTTGAAAGATAACTTACAGAAATAACTGACATTAATATTCCTTTCTGAAATGAGTAGAAATCCACCATTTAAGGTTAAACTTGAAGAAAGATCTTTAGTAAACACAACACATTTATAAATTTTAAAAACAATTCCTTTGGGACTTCCCCAGCAGTCCAGTGGTTAAGACAACGTGCCTCCACGGCAGGGGCATAGCTTCCAACACTGGTTGGGGAACTAAGATCCTACATGTCCCAAGATGAGGTCAAAAGAAAATACTAATAAATAAAAATAAAACAACTCTTTCATGCTGAAGGTTTTCTGGTACATTAAGCATAGATTACTTTATCAATTTATCTCATGTTATTTACATTTACACATCTTCTCCATGGGAGTTTTTCCATATAATGATATCAGCCAATTTAAGGATTTCTGAGGCTGTTTACAAACAAGGTTTTACCTAGTGAATCCTTTTATGGATCCAGAAACTAAGATTGGGAAAAGCCTTTTCCACATTCTTCACATTTTATGATTTCCATCCAGTGTGTAGTCTCGTGGGTTTTTGAATGACTGAGACACAAATGGGATTTCTGACATTTCCATCAAATTGATAGGTTTCTGTCCAGTGTGAATTCTTTCATGCACATCAACATAAGGGGAACAGAAGGTTTCCCTTTTATTTCCCATTCCCAAACATTCAAAGTGTCCCCTCTGTCAACTATGGGTCCTTCGATGTATTTTTAAAAATGATGGATACCGGTACCATTTACCACACTGGTCACATTGATATGGTTTCTCTCCAGTGTGACTCCTTTCATGTACTTTAAAAGAACTGGGATGAATGAATACTCTCTCACATTCTTTACATTTATAAGGTCCATCCCCAGTATGTGTTATCATGTGTTTCTGAAGGGTTACATTCAATAAGAAGGCTTTGCCACATTCCTTACACTTATATGGTTTTTCTCCAGTGTGGATTCTTTCATGATTTCGAAGCGACCAGGCAGTATTCAATACTTTGGAGCATGTTTTACATACAAACGGTGTCTCTCCTGTGTGATGTCTTTTGTGTGCCTGGAAGGACCTCAAACGTTTGAAAGCTTTACCACACTGCTTACATTCATAAGGTTTTTCTCCCCTGTGAATCCTTTCATGTATTTCAATAGTTTCAGGACTTTCAAAGGTTTTTCCACATTCTGTACATTTATAGGGCTTATGTCCTTTATGAGTGCTTTCATGCATTCGTAGGTGACTTGGATAAATGAATGCTTTCTCACATTTCTGACACTTGTAAGGTAAATCTCCAGTGTGTGTTCCCATGTGTTTTCGAAAAGTTGTGTGCCACGCAAAGGCTTTGCCACATTCCTTACATTCATAGGGTTTCTCCCCCGTGTGACTCCTCTCATGGGTTTTCAGAGCACTAGGAAAAATGAATGCTATTCCACATTCTTTACATTTATATACCTTCTCACGGTACTTTCGGCGATCTCCTGATCTGTTTTCAATGTGACATTTCATGTGTCTAGTAAGGGATGAATGATACATGAAGACTTTCCCACATGCTCTGCATTCCCATGGTTTTATATCACGAGTTCTCTTCACATTGGGAGTTGGAATAAGGTTGAAGCTTTCTTCAGAGGAATTAATGTCTTTCTTTTCAGAGTGTCTCTCTGCCTTGGGATTTCTGTAAATCATGAGAATACTATTAATGATTTTTTTCCTTAATTACATTATATTTATTGTCTTTATTATGATTTATAGGAATAGTGAGGTTTTCTATCTTGTGTGACTTGGTAGAAGTCAAATAAACTGAATGCTGTTAACAGGACTTTCCCTTTTTTATTAAAAAGTAATATTCAAATATAGGCTTTATGAATACTGACTGCACACAAACTATATTTCAAACACAGAACATTTATATCACATTAAAGAAAATTTGAGGCAGACATTCTCTAAAAACAACTAAATTTGAAGATGGAGCTATTTATTTTGTTTGCTTCCTTTTAGGTTTTCATAAGATTCTCACATGAGACATGCTTTGTACTATACATATGGCTCACCGTAATTTTCTCTCCTGGTTTTTGTCCTGATCGTCAATGTCCTGATCTTCCTGTTTTGCTTCTGAAATGCAGACCCAGAAAAAAGATCCCAAAGTATTAGACATTATAGAACGTTATGTCCATAATGAACTCTGACACCGCCCAGTTTCTTTTTTTTCTTTTCACCTTCCTGTACATCTTGTGGGATCTTAGTTTCTTGACCAGGGATTGAACCAGGGCCATGGCAGTGAAAGTGCTGATACTTAACCTCTGGACTCCCAGGGAATTCCTTTTTTTCCCCCTGCTTTCTTTACCAGTGTCCTCTCTTTCCATATTCCATATCTCTGAACAGTACAGACGGATAAGAAACACTTGCTGTCTAATTGACAAAGCGAAGGAATTCTTCATTCTTACCTACTGAGACTACATTCCTGAAGTTTTCCCGCATCACATCTCTGTAGAGTTTCCTCTGTGAGGAATCCAGTAAAACCCACTCATCCAGGGTAAAGTTTACAGCCACATCCTCAAAGGCCAACGAGTCCTAAAACACCCAAAATATGTAACAGTAAGATGCATGAGACAGCACTAGATACCCACACTCCATTTACAGGAGGGTGATGTACTATTTTATTGTTTATAAAGAGTCATTCTATGACTTGATCATGAAAAACTTACTTTCCACATTTCCTCAATAATTTCAAGAAATGAAACCATTTACACATCATTTCTGTGGTCACAGCGTCACTCCTATCACGATCATAGCAGAGCCAGAGAATGTAGGGAAACATTAGAAATCCTATGCAGATGGAATAAATACCATTTTAGGAATCATTTAGTTCTTGTGAAAAAATTCTTTCATATTCTTCCTTATGGTCTACAATTTACAGTACCCCATGGGGCAGAGGATCCAGACTGCATGAGGTTTCAATGAATAAAAAGGCAGCGAAAAACTGGATGGTGTTTTCTAGTCCTATCACCTAACATCAGTGCCCAGGTGGCCTGCAGAACTCAAAACTTTTAACAAAGCCCAGCTGGCCATACTGTCCCAAGGTCCTCCAAGTATTTAGAAGAAATCACATGCAGTTGCCTGAATGTAAGTACTCTTCTGTAAGTACACTGCCTTTAAGTTGTGTAATAACTATCACAGAGTCTGTTTTTCCTTTTTTTCTATAAAAAAAACTTGATGTAGGTAGGAAGCGATTTCAAACTTAGACCTCAGTTATGGGGAAGAAGCAATAATACATTAGGGACATTCCTGGTTCCTAAATTATATATTTTTAAAAAAGTGATATTCCAGTACACGGTTTATGAATACTGGTGGTTCAGTATTTAGGAATCTGCCTGCCAATGCAGGAGTGCTATTCGCTCAGTCGTGTCTGACTCTTTGCGATCCCTTGGACTGTAGCCCACCACAATCCTCTGTCCATGGAATTCTCCAGGCAAGAATACTGGGGTGGGTTGCCACTTCTGTCTCCGGGGTCCTTCCTGACACAGGGATTGAACCCTCATCTCCTGCATTGCAGGCAGACTCTTTAGTGTCTGAGCCACCAGGGAAGCTCCCAAAACAGGAGACAAAAATTCAATCCTTGGTCAGAGAAGATCTCACATGCCCCGGGGCAACTAAGCCTGTGGGCGACAACTACTGAGCCTGTATTCTAGAGCCCCGTGCTCTCTGTAACAAGAGAACTAACCACCACAAGAAGCCATAGAGAAAATCTGTGCACGGAGCGAAAATCCAGTAAGTTAAAAAAATAAAAAATCTAGACCACAAAATTCCTATACTCAGGTGCCTCAGGGCGGCTTCCAGCCAAATTTTAGAACATATAGGGCAATTATGTGCTGGAAAATCTCTTTTTCATCACACTCTTAACAGTACACCCTGAGCCTTACTGCCCTTAAGTCATAGGTTAAGAGCTACAGTTTACAAGAGAGTTCACCAATGTCCATAATATCCTGATGGTGAATTTTCTCATAATTATAAAAGATGTAAGACTTTCATCATTGGCTTCCTTCAAAAGGACATGAAGTCTCCATCCTGCAATTTCAGGAACAAGTGTTTCCCAGGTTGCCACTACAGCCACTGCCAGATGACAATGTAGTCTGGGATTTGTGAATTTGGAAGTCATGATTCTCCATGTCACAAGAGGAGAATAAGAAACTTGAAATGAACAAGTCCCCCCAGAGTCATGAGAACACTGATTCAAAGGGCAAACTGGTGTCCTGAAAATGGAAAAGAGAAAAGAAACGACTTTTTAAAAATGCCCCAAATATTCTGTTCTTAGAGCCTGTTACCAAAAAACTGTTTCACCAGAGTCTCACATAAAGACACACACAAAAAATATATATAGAACACAATATCCATGACCCTCACGTGACCTTCTAACAGAAGACTTAGATACATAGGATGAAAATAACTGAAGGAGAAGAGATACAAGAATAAGTAACAACCGGTAAGATTTTGCTAATACTAATGATGAATTTCAGTTGAACAAGAAAAATGAAAACACCTAAAATGGAGATGAAAGTGTATTATAATCAAATAGAGAGAAAAAAAAAAGGCAAAGAGACTATACTGTCAGAAGGTAGAAATACACTTTTGATATAGAGAAACAAAGCCTAGAATCAACTTGGAGTTCTTTTCAGGAAAACAAAAAATACAAGCAAGAACCAAATGGACTGAAGTATTTAAAGACCAACACACACAGAGAGAGTAGAAGGAACTTGACAAAATGATAAAAAGGTCCATTCTCCAAAAAAGTGTCTTTCACATGTACATACATAGCAACAAAGCGGCAAACTATATAAGGCAAGACATGAAAAATGCAAGGAGGACTCCTGGGCAATTACCTGGAGAAAAAACATGATTAGAAAAGATACATGTGCCCCAGTGTTCACTGCAGCACTGTTTAATAGCCAAGACATGGAAGCAACCTAAATGTTCATTGACAGAGGAATAGATAAAGAAGATGTGGTACATATATACAATGGAATATTACTCCACCATTAAAAATAAAGCCGTCTGCAGCAACATGGATGGACCTAGAGAGTGTCATCTTGCCTGGAGAATCCCAGGGACGGGGGAGCCTGGTGGGCTGCCGTCTATGGGGTCGCACAGAGTCGGACACTACTGAAGCGACTTAGCAGCAGCAGCAGCAGCAGAGAGTGTCATACTGAGTGAAGTCGGACAGAGGAGAAATATCTTATCATATCCCTTACATGTGTAATCTAAAAAGAAATGATACAAATGAACTTACTTATAGAACAGAAACAGACTCTCAGAATGAGTTTATGGTTGAGGGTGAGGGGAGGAGACAGAGAGTCAGGGATGGACATATACACACTGTTATGTTTAAAATGGATAACCAACAAAGACCTACTGTATAGCACATAAAACTTTGCTCAATGTTATGTAGCAGCCTGGATGGGAGGGGAGTTTAGAAGAGAATAGGTACATGTATATGTATGACTCAGTCCCTTCCCTGTTCACCTGAAACTATCACAACATTGTTAATTGGCTATATCCCAGCACAAAACAAAAAACTAAAAAAAAAAAATTGAACTGAACAGCACCATGAAACAATTCAGTTTAATTGTAATCTAAGAAATGATCAATGCGACGAAAGCAAAATTGACATTCTTTTCAAACACACATGGAACATTCAACAAGACAGAAAACTTTCTGAAACATAAAATTAACTTAAGGGGCTTCCCTGATGGTCTAGTGGTTGAGAAACCACCTGCTAATGAAGAGGACGCAGGTCTGATCCCTGGTACAGGAAGATCCCACATGATGACGGGGCAACCAAGCCTGTGCGCCACCACAACTACGAAAACTCGCCCACACCCACAGCCTGAGCTCCACAAGAGAAGACACCGCAATAAGAAGCCTGCACGCCGCAACTAGAGAGTAGCCCCTGCTCACCACAAGTAGAGAAAGCCCGTGCTGCAAGGAAGACCCAGCACAGCAATGGCACCCCACTCCAGTACTCTTGCCTGGAAAATCCCAGGGATGGAGGAGCCTGGTGGGCTGCAGTCCATGGGGTCGCTAAGAGTCAGACACGACTGAGTGACTTCACTTTCACTTTTCACTTTCATGCATTGGAGAAGGAAATGGCAACCCACTCCAGTGTTCTTGCCTGGAGAATCCCAGGGACCGGGGAGCCTGGCGTGCTCCTGTCAATGGGGTCGCACAGAGTCGGACATGACTGAAGTGACTTAGCAGCAGTAGCAGCAAACTGTGGGATGATGCAAAAGCAGTATCTACAGAGAAAATTATGCCATCATCAAATACACTCAGAAAAAACAAAGATCTGTAAACAATAATGCAAGCATTTATCTTAGGAAACAACAAAGAGAAGAGCATAAAACCACAAAGAAAGTGGAATAAATTATAAAAATCAGAAAGGAAATTAATATAATTGAAGGAGAAAAAAATTTAAGCCAGATCTTTGATGAGATTAATAACACCGATAAACATCTAGTCAATAGACTACAAGGGTAGATAGAAATTATTAGTATCAGAAAGGAACAGAGAGGGAAATGAAAATTTAAAAGGATTTTGTAAAATCCAGCACCCACTTATAACCACAAATAAGTAACAGAGGGAATATCTATTCCTGGTGAAAGAAGATATTCATGAATCCTGTAGGTAAAAGCAAATATTTATTCTCTAGGGCATAATTAGGCTTCCCAGGTGGCTCACATGGTAAAAAAATCAGCCAGCCAATGCAGGAGATGTGGGTTCAATCCCGGGTTTGGGAAGATTCCCCTGAAAAAGGAAATAGCTACCCACTCCAATATTCTTGCCTGGGGAATCCCATGGACAAAGGAGCCTGGGGGGCTACAGTCCATGGGGTCCCAAACAGCTGGACACGACTGAGTGACTAACACTCACTTTCTACACTTCACTTATCTCTGTGAAACATCTGAAAGTTTCTCCAACAATAGATAACTGGAGTTGCCGAGACTGAAAGAAAATCAATTGTTCTCCTATAGATCCACAGTGAACTTGGACAAGGAAGGAAAGGCAATTCAAACAAAATCTTTTAAACAAACATGGCTGGAAATAATGGATATTCACAAACACACACACACAAACAAAACAAATGTAGACACAGGATTTATACATCTCACCCAAAAACCCTGAAAACGTATCACAGATCTAAATGTAAAATGCATAAGTGGGACTTCCCTGGTGGTCCAGTGGCTAAGACTTCATGTTCCCAAATGCAGGGGGTTCAAATTCAATTCCTGGTCAGGGAACAAGATTCCACGTGTCAAAACTAAGACCTGGCACAGCTAAATAATACGTAAATAAATGAGAAAATGTTTTTTAAGATTCAAAAGTAACAAACTTCTGGAACATATCATAGGATGACATCTAGGTCACCTTAGGTTTGGTGATGAATTTTCAAATATAACAACAAACACAAGGTCTGTAAAAGAAAAAAGAGTAAAATTTCACACCATTAAAATAAAAAAAAAGTCTCTTCTATGGAGGTGATATATGTGTACATATAGCTGATTCATGTTGTTGTACAGCAGAATTGTAACATTGTAAAGCAATTATAAAAGTGAAAGTGTAGTCACTCAAATGAGTCCGACTCTTTGTGACCCCATGGACTGTAGCCCACCAGGCTCCTCTGTCCATGGAATTCTCTAGGCAAGAATACTGGAGTGTACTGACATTTCCTACTCCAAGGGATCTTCCCAACCCAGGGATTGAACCTGGGTCCCCTGCATTGGCAGGTGGGTTCTTTACCACTGAGCCACCAGGGATGCCCTAACATGGGGGGAATGGAATTTGGTACCCTTACCATGGAAGACAGGAGCTTTCTTTCAAAACAAAATATACTCAATATGTAAATTAAGGCCCACAATCACACTGTTATTTGTCCAAATAAGGTTGACTCATATTCACACAGAACCTGCACATAAATACCTGTAGAGCTTTATTCACAACTGTCCTGAGTTGAAAGGTAAGCAAGATATCTTGCAAGAGTCAAATAATCAGCAGTATATCCACATGATGAAATTGTTGTTCAGCTGCTCAGTCGTGTCAGACTCTTGGTGACCCCATGGACTGCAGCACACCAGGCTTCCCTGTCCTTCACCATTTCCTCCTCAGTCATCCCCTTCTCCTCCCGCCTTCAATCTTTGGCAGGTGGATTCTTTACTACTGAGCCACCAGGGAAGAAATCAAGCTATGAAAACACACCAGGAAAGCTCAAAAGTATATTGTTAACTGAAAGAAGTCAATCTGACAAAGCTATAAACGGTATGATTCCAAATATATGAGTACCTTCAAGTACTTCCCCTTGAAGGCTCCAAGGGGGCCTTAGCCTGAAAACACTGACCTCAGGCTCTGCTCTCCATTTAAAGGGCTCTCTACCACCACAGAAATTTTAAATATACAAACCCTGTCTGACTAATTCAGGAAAATCACTCAAATCCAATGTTTATGTGGAAATGAGAGAAGAAAACTACAAGTCACTTTTACTACTCCACCCAGAAAACCCCAAGTATCTATTCCTTTCAGAAAATATATATCAATTAATATTTCCAGGGCAAGTTTATTTTCTACATAATTAATCATACTTGAATACTTATAGTCTGCAAGTCTAAATCCTATAATGCCATTTGAAATCAACCAACAGCACAGTCCAAAATAAATCACCAGACTCATTCAGGGAATAAAAAATAGTCAAACAAAAATTGTTCACAAGTGGAATGTAATAGTAGAATTTATTCCCCCCTGAAATTAACCTCTCTTAGCTCTTACCAGGTTCTATTAATTAAATACATTTTACACTATTGAAAAAAAAAAAAAGAAACTCAAATTAAGGACTAAATCTTTTGAACGGGAGTTAACATAGTGACTGACAGGGTAGATCCAGAAAAATTTTCAAAAAATCCTCTAGGTGGGCTCCCCGGTGGCTCAGAGGTAAAGACAGGAGACATGGGTTCCATTCCTATTCTGGGACGATCCCACATGCGGAGGAGCTACTAAGACAGTGCTCTAGAGACCGGAGCCAACTACCTGGCTCACCTGCCCTGAGACACCTGCTCCGAGGCGGCAGGGGTGACCACTGCAATGAGAAGCTCAAGCAATGCAGCCAAGAAAGGCCCCCGCTTTCCGCTACTGGAGAAGGGCCCGCGCAGAGATAAAGGCCCAGCACAGCCAAAAATGAATAGATGAATTAAAAAAAGAAAAAATCCTCCACGAAAGGACTTCTTCTAGGATATATGTTCTCAATAAAAAAAAAAAAGAAATCGGGAACGGAAAGGATTTCATACAACCTACTTTCCAGTGGTTATTTTCGCGGCTTGCCACTCAGGTAAAATATCTACAGACCGCCCCCGCCCCGCCCCGCCCCGCCCCGCCCTGCCCCGCCCCTTGCAAACATGCCATCCACAACTCCGCAAACAGGATGAACAGTTAGAACATTGCTTGTGTTTAAATGCAACGCAGAGACAAACAGCTGATAAGTAATTTGAATCGAAGAAGCGAAATCGACTTTGAGAATGAAGGGAGCGATCTGGAAATTTAATGATTCATTGCCAGTCCTACAAAGCTGCTCTAGAGGGCTAAGGTGTTCAATTTTAAGAGTCCACTTCCCAAATACTCGGAAAACTCAAAGGAAACCCAGCGCTCCCCCTCTCCTTCCTGCAGAAGAGATGGTCTGGAACCCCTCAGACAACAGCTAATCCCACGACAGAACCCTGGACATGTCCCGATTGTCCCCTGAAGACTGTGCACGTGGTCAGCGCACAATCTAGGGGAGAAGAGGGTCTGCAGGCGCAGAGCCAGCGGGCAGAGGCTTCGGGGCGGAAGTTTCTTCCGGAAGTGACAAGATTGGACGCCCGGGGACCCGGCTGCCGGCCAGCAACCCCGCTGAGAACCCGAGGGGACTGAGATCCGAGCGGAGCCCCAGACAACGCGTATCTGCACACTCCAGGGGTGAACACGAGGGGCCAGGTCAAAATGGCGGGTTTCCGCCGATTCCCACTAGTCCTACCGCGGCGTCCGATGCCCTGGTTAGCACACTCACCATTTCCAGGTCTCCTGGGACTGTCTGAGTCCCTCCCAGAGACAACCACCAGAGCGACAGAAGATGCAGGAGAATGACCAGGGGAGTGAACCAGACAGAACACGAAACCTGCGCAATGCGAAAAAGAAAGGAAGTCCACGTAGCGGGACATCGCCCCGCCCATCTGCCTCAGCGTCCTCCTGGTTGGACAGATCCCAAAGCCCCGCCCCTTGTGCCTAAGTGACAACTTGCGGGAGGTGAGGTGAGGCCAGACCCCCGTGCCTGTCACTTTTGCTGCGTTGTTGTTATTGTTGTTGTGCTTAGTCACTCAGTCGTGTCCGACTGTTTGCGACCCCATGATAGAAGACTTTTTCCTGGATAAGATTGCTTTTAGTGTCTTCTGCAGCTCCTCCTGCACTGGGATTCCTGATTCAGTTTGAAGAAGGAGCAAGTACAGATAAGAGGATGGCCCAGGCCAGACCTGCCAGGAACAAGGTTTTTGAGTCCACCAGGGGTCAAGGGCTTGGTCTAAGGTTGTGTGGCTAGGCATGGAATGTGCTTCCTTTTAAGAAAAGCAGACACTTAAATGTGAACTCTCCTCTGCAGGAAAGGGGTCTGGTGCATTTTCATCTTTGGTCCTTGACTGCTCTGAGCCTTCTACCCATCCCTGCACCACCCCCACTCATTAGGTACTTAAGCTGAAGAATCCTAGAGCACTTGGATCTCTGTTAGGAGGTCCGAATCACTCAACCTTTGCTGGTGCCAATGTTGCAGGAGAAGCCAATTTTGACTCCATGTTAAAACTGTTTCTTTGACTTGCTTTTGTTATTATAGTCATACATAACGACAAGCCCTTGACCCCTGGAGGACTCAAAAACCTTGTTCCTGACAGGTCTGGCCTGAGCCATCTTCTTATCTGTATTTGCTCTTTCTTCAAATTGATACATAAGCTTCCCTGATGGCTCAGTTGGTGAAGAGTCTGCCTGCAATGTCAGAGACCCAGGTTCGATCCTTGGGTGGGGAGGACCCGCTGGAGAAGGAAATGGCAATCTACTCCAGTATTCTTGCCTGGAGAATTCCATGGACAGAGGAGCCTGGTTGGCTGCAGTCCACTGGGTCACAAAGAGTCGGACACTGAGTGACTAACACTTTCACTTTAAATGGCCTGCCTCAGACAACCCTGCCAAAGGACATTTGTTCAGATCACAGGGAGATAATCTGACTCTGTTGCCTGTGAAAAGAAGAGATTGACGCATTGCTTCCAAAGGCTAGCCATTCCCTGAGATGTTTTGCAAGACTGATGGCCCTTTTTGCTTTACTTCCTCATTGCCTCTCCCTCTCTATTCTGGCCTTTTGTTGTTTTTTAAAATTTTAATTGGAGGATAATTGCTTTACAATATTGTGCTGGTTTCTGCCATACATCAACATGAATCAGCCACAGGTATACATATGTGCCCTCCCTCTTGAACCTTCCTCCCATCTCTCACCCCCATCTCACCCCTCTAGGTTGTCACAGAACACTGGATTGAGCTCCCTGTATCACACAGCAAATTCCCACTGGCTATCTATTTTACATATTGTTGTTGTTCAGTTACTAAGTTGTGTCCCACTCTTTGCAAACCCACTGGTTGCCGCACAGCCAGGCTTCCCTGTCCTTCACTATCTCCAGCAGAGTTTGCTCAGACTCATGTTCATTGAGTCAGTGATGCATTCCAACCATCTCATCCTTTGTCAACCCCTTCCCCTCTTGCCCTCACTCTTTCCCAGCATCAGGGTCTTTTCCAATGAGTCTGCGCTTTGCATCGTGACCAAAGTATTGGAGCTTCAGCTTCAGCATCAGTCCTTCCAATGAATATTCAGGGTTGATTTCCTTTAGGATTGACTGGTTTGATCTCTTTGCTGTCCAAAGGACTCTCAAGAGTCTTCAGCCGGCCGGGTTGTGGGCTGTCTTGGGGTGAGAGGATCGTGGGCTGGTGGCCCGGCCTGGGCGCATCCCGGCGGTGGCAGCGGCGGTGCCTGGATGGCCGAGCGCCTGAGCCTTCCTCGCCGGCCGGAGCCTGCCCTTGACCCGCCTCTCCCCTTGTCCCTTCCTTCCCCCGCCCTGTCCCCTTCTCCGCCCCCCGGCAACGGAGGGCGGGGCATCCGTGTTCCCGTCCCGCCTCCTGGGTTTCTTCCTCTCCCCCGGACCCGCAGGTGACATTTCGCACGGGTGCGTGGAGGACGCGCTTGTGACTGGGGAGGGGGCGGCGGCGGGAGGAGGCGCTGGAAGGGGAGAGGGGGCACCCACTTCCTCCTGCTCGCCGGCTCCCTGGCCTGGGACCGCTTCTTGGTGTACTCGCACCCGCCCCCCCGCGCGGCCACCCTCCCTCTCCTCTCCCCAGCACCCCCGCCCGACTCCGCCGGCGCCCGCCCTCGCCCGGCACCGCCGGTCCGCTCGGCCCTCCGGGCCCACTCTCTAGCCGGCACCCCCGCCTCTCCCCCTACCCCGGGGCCAGGCTGGTTTCGGAAACTCCCTTACAGCAGCAGGCTGAAGCTAGGAGAAAGCAGTCAGTACTCTCACGGGGTTTTAAAACCCCCAAGGGCAAAGGAAGAGCTGCACTCCGAAGTCCAGATAGCCCCCAAACTCCAAAATCTCCCTTAGAAAAAACACGGTATGATACATCCCTTGGTCTGCTTACCAAGAAGTTCATTCAACTACTGAGCCAATCACCTGATGGGGGTCTCAGATCTGAACTAGGCAGGAGAGGTGCTGAAGGTGCAAGGGAAGGATTTATGACATCACCAAAGTCCTGGAAGGCATCCACCTCATTAAGAAGTCTGAAAACAAAGTGCAGTGGATGGGCTGCAGTCTATCTGAGGACAGGGGCATACTGGTCCAGTGTCAAGGCCTGTCAAAAGTGACCGAGCTCAGTCAGGAAGAGAAGAAATTAGATGAACTGATCCAAAGCTGCACCCTGGACCTCAAACTGTTAACGGAGGATTCAGAGAATCAAAGGTTAGCTTATGTTACATATCAGGATATTCGAAAAATTAGTGGCCTTAAAGACCAAACTGTTAATAGTTGTGAAAGCCCCTCCAGAAACATGACTTGAAGTGCCTGACCCAATAAAGAACCTATAAATACATTTGGCAAGTACCCAAGGACCCATTGAGGTTTATTTGTGTCCAGAAGAGACTGAAACACACAGTCCAATGAAAGCAAACAACCAGGACCACAAAGGGAATATCCCTAAGCCCACTTCCAAAGACTTGGCTTCAACCAACTCAGGACATAGTGATTGCTTGATTTCTATGACAAACCTTTCTCCTCTGGCCTCCCCCGCCAACCTTTTACAGCAGACTGAGGACCAAATTCCTTCCAATATAGAAGGACCATTTGTGAACTTACTGCCTCCCTTGCTCCAAGAGGACTATCTCCTAAGCCTCAAGGAGGAAGAAAACATCAACGATCTCTTTGATGCTTACGATTTGAAAAGCGTCTGCTGGTGGAAGACTTTATGTGTAGTTGATTATCCTTTGAGTGAACTCCTTTTATAAACCAATACCTTTTTATTATGAAACCAGAACATGTGTCATGCCGTGTTGTCCCTTCCTCCTTTCTTCCTCCAAGATAGTATCTTGAAGTAAACTACAGATTTCAGAACGAAGCTGACATTTTAATGAATTAAAAAACAAACAAACAACTGCCTATGAATGCACAGTTACAGGCTCCCTTTGGAAAGCCCTGCCTTGCCCCAGGTTCCAAAATCTCCTGGATGAGTCAAGAAGTGAGAAAATGTGCAATCAGGTGTCTCTCACCCGTCCTCTGCCTTCCCCTCCTGGATTGGCTTGCTGTGTCTGAGGGATGATGGGCTGTAGAATGGGGTCTGGCCACCTGGCCCATTCAAAAGCAGCAATTTTCCTTAATAGCATTTCAAGTCGTGCCTTCCTCGCAGAATGCGTGTCTTTGGGGTCTGCTAATTTGGGATGGAAACTGCAGGCACTGTAAACTTGAAGTCATGCAAAAGTATGAAATGGATTTCTTCAGCTCTTCTTAGGAATATTTAAATTACTCTCATACTCAGTTTAAGCCATGGACTGTGCGTACCACTCCGACGCCAAGAGATCTTCCACATCCTTTCAGATGAAGAAACTGTTCTCAAATATTCGTCCAGATACAGAGTTCTGCCCCTCTAAGCTGTTATGGAGTTTCCTGTCTCCATAAACCCCTCCCAGTCTCTTGCCCCTCTCGGGGGAGTTTGTTATTTCCTCGGGTCTGTCTTGTCGCAACAAAAATTTGAAGCAACAGAAGGACCAGTGTTACAGCTCCATGTTACAACTCAGTTTTGTTTAGAAAGTAAAGGAAAATACATCCTCCAGTTGTGAGGCATGCCAACCCAAAAGACCCAAAGAGAAGAGAGGCCCCCTGGCCCAATTTTGGCTCCCCTTTTCATGTTTTTTTCTCCTCCCCCTGAGCCTGCCCTACGTAAATTGGTCTAGCATGGAGGGCTGTTTGTTTTACCTGAGGTTCTCTCTCCCATCTTCCAACCTTCCTCTGTTCTATTTTAGTGGGCCTTTCCCTTCCTTGTCTTTTAGCCACCTCCATTCTGGACTTCTTTTTCCTATTTTGACTACCTAACACCCCCAATGTATTTGTAAGTTTGAAGTTTGTAGCAAGTGCCTACTTAGGAGTTCTTTGTGGATTGTTTTAATTTTTTTTTCTTTTTCTTTTTTTTAGCTGCCATTTAAGCATTCCTGTGGCACCCATCAACCATTTCAATATAATTGTTTACTTGGCAGAGGCTTCTCCTAATTCAAATTGTTTTAAGCAGAGGTAGAGAACCTCTACTGATCAGAGCATTTGTGATTTAAGGCTTAACAGCCTTGGGGAGAATCTTCACCCCATCTCACTTTCTTCCCCAGGAGGGGGTGCTCGGAGCGAGTGGAGCTCGCTGACAGGTGGGCAGCCCATTGGAGAGAACCAGGTCAGATGACGTCACAGCCCCAAGGAGCAGCAGGTGTGGATGGATCCCTTTGTCCCTTGGGCTTCCCAGCCCCCCTGTGACTGGAGAAAGGGCTCTTATACTGCATTCAGGGAGACCACTTCTCAGGATGGGGTCGGATGGAGAGGTCTTTGGGGAGAAGGACATCCCCTGTCGTAAGTAGCATGCTATCAGTGACACTTAGCTTCAGCCCTTGAGAGGAGGGAGCTCCCACTGTGTTGGGGGCTACAGGAGTCCTGGCCAGAACTCCCTGTTTCCCCTTCCACTGTGAAGGAGCAGGTTGGACCAAGAAAAGCTGGGGCTGTAGAAAAAAATGTAGGGCAGGATGCCAGGGCATCTCCCACTTAACTCTTCAGGAATGGCATCCCAAGTTGGAGGCTTCCTGACAGTGGCAAAATCGTACCAGTTGAGTCCAAGAATGGCTTTCCCATTGGCCAGGGGGGAGATGGCCATCTCCTGTTGGGAATGTGGCAGAGCACCTCACATCCATTCCTTGGATGCTAACGACTGTGGGAATGAGGGAGTCATATAAAAAATAAATAAATAAACCTCATCACAAAGAACAGTTGAGTTGAATCACTGTTGTGCCTGACATAGTGGGAGGCACATGGCAGGCACTCAGTTCAACAGGATGGGGGAAAAAATATACTGGGTTGGCCAAAATGTTCATTTGGGCTTTTCCATACCGTCTTACGGAATATCCCTTACTTATATCCCTTAGAAAAGTACAAAACAAACCCATGAAAGCCCAAGCTGATGACAGGCACTCCCCTCAGTGCCATCAGATCCTGAGTCACAGTAGAGGCTTCAGGGACCTCCGCTCCTGCCTCTGGATTTTCCCGTCAGGCCCTGTACTGTATGCCACTCGAGCTGCCATTATGCCTCCTGACAAAGCTGTGCTGAAAACAGATAGCCCTGAATATAGGACCCCCTCATTCAGATTCCCATTATGAATTGGAGCCTGTAAGTAGCACTCCAAGAGCTCAGCACAGCTGTGGAGAACCCCCTGAGACAAGATACAGCTGATTCTGGGACCCCCACCATAACCTACTTGCAGGAGGAGGGGGCCTCCCCTCTCCTAGGTCCCTAGCCAGGTGCCAGGTGATGAAGGAGGTCACCCCTTCCCAGACCCCTAGGCTCCCTGTGGGCTCCTTAGGATTCCCTGAGTGAAGAGCAAGGAGAGTTCATAGACTTCAGAATGATTATCTCCACATTCATACGTGATCCAGCTCTTCACGCCTTAGTTGGGATATTCTGCTGAAGGAGGGGACTCAAGGGTTCACAACAAACCCAACGTCAGCCTGTCGTCTTAGCCCTGACCAGCAGTTGGCTTGGACAGCATGTGTGTATAAACCCATGGGCAATCAATCGTCTAAGAGTTGATGATAAAAGAATTCTGGGAATTTCTTCCCTACCAGATACCCACGATGTACATCAAGGTAACACTTGTCTGTATATATACTGAGGCCTCGCCAGGACACTCGTATCCACATCAGAGCCCCAGGTACTGCTGATAGTAACCAAGGCACTCATTTCACTTCTCAGGACATCTGGTGGAACATGGCATTCAGTAGAGTTTTAACCTCTCTTCCAAGTCTCAGGGTTCAGGCCTCATAAGAGCACCATAATGGCTCATTGAAATAAATTTAAATCAGTTGAATGAAAGATAACCTTTTCCAGTTATCAGTCATCATCTGAGATGAATATTAATGCATCTGTCTTTATCTTTTTTTTTTTTCCTAATAGACTTATTTATGGCAGTTTTAAGTTTACAGAAAACTTGATGAGAAATTAAACAGAATTCCCACATAACCCCTGTGCCTCTGGATAGTTTGCCCTATTTTTAGTAATTTGTATGACTGTGGTATGTTTGTTACATTCAATGAGCTAATATTGATGCATTAAAATCTACATGTAAAATTGCTTTGATTCTGTGTGTTATGGGGTTGGCCAAAAAGTTCCTTTGGGTTTTTCCATAAGATGTTATCAAAAATCCAGATGAACTTTTGACCCACCCAATAAATGGTCTGGACTTTGATGTTAGGAAATAACATATCTTTCATTTCTGTATCTTGTACTTTCGCTCCTCTAAAAATCCCTTGTGCTCCACCTCTTATTTTCTCCCTCCCACCCCAAATCATTGGCAACCAAAGACCTTTCACTTTCTCATAGTGTTGTCATTTCCAGAAAGATATAATCACTTAGCAACCTTATTTTAAGGTTTCTCCATGTCTTTTTAGCTTGATACCTCATATCCTTTTATCACTGAACAATATTTCATTGAGTGGATGTTCTCATGATTATTTTCTCTATTGTTTATTGGAGGATATCTTGGTTACTTGTAAGGCTTGGCAATCATGAATAAAACTCTTATAAAAGTTCATAATTAGGTCTTTTATGAACCTAAGTTTCAGCTCATTTGGGGGAATAGAAAGGGACATGCTGGAGTGGGTGGAAAGAATGGGTTTAGTTTTAAGGAACTGCCTGTTTTCCAAACTAGGCATCAGTTCAGTTCAGTCACTCAGTCGTGTCCAACTCTTTGCAACCCCATGGACTGCAGCATGCCAGGCCTCCCTGTCCATCCCAACTCCCAGAGTTTACTCAAACTCATGTCCATTGAGTTGGTGATGCCATCCAACCTTCTCATCCTCTGTCATCCCCTTCTCCTCCCACCTTCAATCTTTCCTAATCAGGGTCTTTTCAAATGAGTCAGCTCTTCGAATCAGGTGGCCAAAGTATTGAAGTTTCAGCTTCAACATCAGCCTCTCCAACGAACACCCAGGACTGATCTCCTTTAGGATGGACTGATTGGATCTCCTTGCAGTCCAAGAGACTCTCAAGAGTCTTCTCCAACACCACAGTTCAAAAGCATCAATTCTTTGGTGCTCAGCTTTATTCACAGTCCAACTCTCACATCCATACATGACCACTGGAAAAACCATAGCCTTGACTAGACGGACATTTGTTGGCAAAGTAATGTCTCTGCTTTTGAATATGCTGTCTAGGTTGGTCATAACTTTTCTTCCAAGGAATAAGCATCTTTTAATTTCATGGCTGAAACTAGGCATATCATTTTACATTTCCACCAATAGTGAGTGAGGGTTCCTGTTACTGCACATTTTCTCTACTGTTCGGGGTTTGTTCTTGATGATTTGATTTGAGCCATAATAGTAAGTATCTAGTCATATCTCCGGAGAAAGCAATGGCACCCCACTCCAGTACTCTTGCCTGGAAAATCCCATGGATGGAGGAGCCTGGTAGGCTGCAGTCCATGGGGTCGCTAAGAGTCGGACACGACTGAGCGACTTCACTTTCACTTTTCACTTCCATGCATTGGAGAAGGAAATGGCAACCCACTCCAGTGTTCTTGCCTGGAGAATCCCAGGGACGGGGGAGCTTGGTGAGCTGCCGTCTATGGGGTCACACAGAGTCGGACACGACTGAAGCGATTTAGCAGCAGCAGCAGCAGTCATATCTCATTCTTCTTTTATTTGCAGAGACATTACTCGGAATGTCTGAAAGAAAAGGTGTGGCCTTGGGAGTTTTGACACAACCCCGAGGGCCTCGCCAGCAACCTATTGCTTATCTAAGCAGAGAATTAGATGTAATTTCATGCAAGTTGCCCCACTGCCTAAGAGTAATTGGGGCAGCGGCTTTATTAACACCTGAAGCTTTAAAAATAATTAATGGATGAAACCTTACTGTACTGACTTCTCATGATGTGACTGGAATCTTAAATTCTAAGGTTAATATTTGGATGACAGACAGTAGGCATCTTAAATATCAGTCACTGTTGTTAAAAGGACCACTAACTAAGCTTAAAGTTTGTGGAAATTTAAATCCTGCCACTTTCCTTTCTGAGAAGGAAAATGAAACACCTGATCACGATTGTTCCCAATTCCCAACTTTAAACTATGCAGCTCAGAAAGATCTAATGGACACCCCATTAGACAATCCTGACATGGAAATATTTACAGATGGCAGTTCTTTGTTTGGGATGGAGAGCGTAAAGCAGGTTACATCGTGGTGACTGCTGAACAGGTTTTAGAAGCAAAACCTCTCCCCCAGGGAACCAGTGCTCAGTTAGCGGAGCTTGTGGCTCTGACCCGAGCTCTAGAGTTAAGCAAAGGGCAGCGGGTAAATATCTACACAGATTCTAAGTGTGCTTATTTGACTTTACATGCTCATGCTGCAATATGGAAAGAAAGACAGTTTAAAACAGCAACAGGAGAACCTATTAAGCATTTCAGAGAGATTGAGAGACTTTTAACAGCTATATATTGTCCTAAAGAAGTAGCTGTTATGCATTGCAAAGGACACAACAGAGATGGGAGTAAAGTAGCTGAAGGTAATCAGCTGGCTGACTGTCAAGCCAGAAAAGCAGCACTTTACGAAACCCCTTCACTGCAGATGCTTTTGATCTGGACAGGTCCTGTGGAACAGGAAAAACCACAATATACTGAGGAAGAATTAGAAAGGTATGAGAAAAGAGGAGCTAAGATTACTGATAAAGGATGGTTACAGTCCGAGGATGGATGATTAATAATTCCTGAAAATGCTCAATGGAAAATTCTTAAGGGTTTACACCAGAGTTTTCATTTGGGTGCAGAGAGTACTTACCAGATGGCTTCTCGTTTGTTTGAAGGTAAAAATGTAATGAAAACTTTAAAGAACATTATCAAAAGGTGTGAGGTTTGTCAGAAAAATAACCCAAAGACTGAAAAGCTAGCAAAGTCTGGATTACAACGAAGTGGGAAGTATCCTGGAGAGGACTGGGAAATTGATTTTAATCATATGCCAAAAGCTAATGGATATTCTTGCTTACAAGTTTGGGTGGACACTCTTACTGGATGGATTGAGGCTTTTCCCTGTAGTAGTGAACAGGCTAAGGGGGTTATAAAGATTTTAATCCATGAAATTATCCCCAGGTTTGGGCTGCCATGGAGCCTTCAGAGTGACAATGGCTCCGCCTTTAAAGCTGCTGTAACTCAGGGGGTGTCTAAGGCTCTAGGAATAGAATATCACTTACACTGTTCCTGGAGACCCCAATCCTCAGGGAAGGTTGAAAAAGCTAATGACATTATCAAAAGACATCTGCTCAAATTAACCCAAGAGACGCAGGACAACTGGATTATAGTCCTACCCATAGCTTTGATGAGGGCTCGAACTGCCCCCCAAAAGGAGGGACTGTCCCCCTTTGAATGTATTTATGGAAGGCTTTTCTTATGCACAGACATTGTTATAGACCCTGAAGGCTTGGAATTAACTAGTTATGTAATTTAGCTCTCAGCTTTTCAACAGACGTTAACAGAACTCTGGGAGACGACTCCTGACCCAGCCTCTGAGTCAAGCAAGCCCCTATTTGAGCCAGGAACCAAGGTCCTCATAAATACATTGGGGTCTGGGGGCCCATCCCTTGAGCCCCTCTGGGAAGGCCCTTACTAGGTTATTCTTTCTTCTCCCACAGCTGTCAAAGTGCCAGGAATTGATTCGTGGGTACATCACACTCGAGTTAAGAGGTGGCACCCTGACCAGAACTAAGTGACTTCGTTTTATGTCTTTACTTTCTATGCTCTGACTTTATACTTTCAGATGGGCCTGATAATCTGTGTGAGCCTACTTCTGCTGACTCCAAAAATCCTGAGTCTGCCATTTGATCCTCAAGACAATGCCTTCCTGTCCTGGGCTCACTCCTATGCTGCATTCCACAGTCAGTCTAACTGCTGGGTCTGTGGAGCGCTCCCCTCATCATCAGTGGAAGGCTTCCTGTGGTGGACATCTCCACTTCAAGAAAAAGACTTTCTCCAAGTCTGCGAATACCTTCAACGACAATCGCATGTGATGCCTCTTCTTAAACTGATGACATCTAACAATCCTAAGATGGACTGATCTAACTATGGACATGACTTTTAATTTTGATTTTAACTTGTTTTAATGACTATTTTGCCTTGCACCTGTAACTGTGTAATTGGATTTGTTTCTAGTTGCATAAAGGCTTTTAAGTTACAAATGGTTGTCCAAGCTCCTATGAGTGCCAGAGCCTCTTCCAAATATTACTTGGGGCCCCTGGGTCAGAGACCCTCAATATGAGGGTTAGGAGAATATGTTGCCTCGCCCATTTAGGGACAATGCCCCTTATCAGCTTGGAAGCAGTTATGGAAAGAAAACGACACCCCTTTCCCCTAGCAACATAATTCTCCCAAAAGAAAAGGGGGGAATGAGAGAGTAATTTCCTAGGCAGGTTGATAAGAAGTCTAGGGGTCCCCAAGGAGAGAGGGGTCTGGAATTCTCAAGGAGGAAGAAAGGACAAACTTTTTTTCCCTCTACATTCCTTAGGATTATATAATAATAATGCATCCTGCTTGAAGACAGTCTCTGGAAAAAACCTTCTGGCTAATCCTGTTATCTTAAGGTGTAAATTATGGGAGTAGGTCTAGTGAGGTCTTTACAACCTCTAGACATTCTTTTGATTCACTGTAATGACTAATTAGAGAGTATATAACTCCATGGCTAACATTAGCAAGGGGGTACTGTTTCTGCCCCCTTCTGATGCCTATGTCAGAAGCTTTCTCTATCTCCTTTATACTTTAATAAAACTTTATTACACAAAAGCTCTGAGTGATCAAGCCTCGTCTCTGGCCCTGGATTGAATTCTTCTCCTCCGGAGGCCAAGAATCCCAGCGTCTTTGCGTGGTTCAACAACAACTTTTCACAGTAGTAAAGAATCCACCTGCCAATGCAGGAGATTCGGGTTCGATCCCTGGCTGGAAATACCCCCTGGAGGAGGAAACCCACTGCAATATTCTTGCCTGGGAAATCCTATGGACAGAGCCTGGCAGGCTATACACGTCATGCAGAGTGTCAGACACAACTGAGCAACGGAGTACGCATCATAAAACATATTGCTCTCCTGGGAAAAGATCAAAATTCAAACTTCAAAGTATGATTTCTACTTAATTCATATTGCTTTCATACCATTGTAAAGTTGAAAAATTATAAGTTAAAGCATCATAAGTTGGGGGCAGTTGATAGATAGCCTTTTTTTGTTTGTTTGTTTCCCCCTTGTTGTTTTTGTTAGAAAGGAATTTGTAAAATTTTTTATGGTCTGTGGTTTTATATCTGTTAAATATTTAAAGGATTAAATCTTGAAGTGATTTCCTATGTAGAAAAGTTTAATTTCAAAAAGCAAAAACTAGGGACTTCCTTAGTAATCCAGGGGCTAAGACTTTGAGTTTCCAATGTAGGGGGCCTGGGTTCGAGCCCAGGTCAGGGAACTAGATCACACATGCATAACTAAGACACAGTGCAGCCAAATAAATAAATATTAAAAAAATTAAAATAAAAAGCAAAAGCTAATTAAAAATAATGATTAATCATAAGAAAATACAGCATATGTAAATTTCTTTTCTTATTTTCACTAAGTAATGCATGGGAAGGTTGAATCAAAAAACAATTTTTTAAAAAATTCCCAATATAGGAAACTTGTGGTGTTGGAGAAGACTCTTGATGATCCCTTGGGCTGCAAGGAGATTCAACCAGTCCATCCTAGAGGAAATCAGTCCTGAATATTCATTGGAAGGACTGATACTGAAACTGAAACTCCAGTACTTTGGCTACCTGATGCGAAGAACTGACTCATTTGAAAAGAGCCTGATGCTGGGAAAGATTGAAGGCGGGAGGAGAAGAGGATGACAGAGGATGATATGGTTGGATGGCATCACCGACTCAATGCACATAAGTAAACTCCAGGAGTTGGTGATGGACAGGGAGGCCTGGTGTGCTGCAGTCCATGGGGATGCAAAGAGTCAGACACGACTCAGTGACTGAACTGAAGATAGGAAACTAACCTACATATCCTGCTCTATTTTGCTCTTATTTCAGCCACCCTAGAGTAGGAAATGGCAACCCACTCCCAGTATTCTTGCCTGGAGAATTCCATGGACAGAGGATCCTGGTGGGCTACAGTCCACGGGGTCGCAAAGAGTTGGAGACAACTGAGTGAATAACCCTTTGAAATAAGCAGTTTGATTACTTCCCGATTTCATTTTGTTAGTGTTTCCTTGTATAAAAACAAACCAATGCAAATGCTTACTGGGTTTGTTCTCATAATGAGCTGTCAGGGGTTCACATATTTGATGTTTGCCTAGTATTCTTGCCTGGAAAATCAAATGGATGGAGGAGCCTGGTAGGCTACAGTCCATGGGGTTGCAAAGAGTCGGACACGACTGAGTGACTTCACTTTCTTTCTTTCTAGTACTAAAAGTTAAGCCTCACCCCTCCCTTTTATCCTAGTGCTTCTTACCCGGACAGGCTGATAAGAAAGCCTGGAGGCTCTTGCTTTGTGAGCTGCTGTTTGCTGGGGAGCTTTTCCTATGCCCTGTGCTGGCTGCCCCTGTATAGCATGGTTGACCCCACCAAGCCTGAGTTCTACATACAGAGGACACCGAGTTGGAAGTTTTGGTAATTCCTTATCTTTTTTGAGTAGGAGTATGGGAATTAGGTCTTTGTTAAAATAGTGCTCAGTCGATGTGTTGGCTGGAACCTGCCTGTGTCTTTAAGTAAAAATGTAATTGAGGCTGGGATTGCCTGCTCTTAGGAGAGGAAAAGCCTGATTACACCCTGTGAAGGAGGTGAGCCCTTCAGATGGTCACTGCTTAAAGAACAGTTATTTCAGAGAAAAAGCATTTGGAAAAGGTGGCCACTAGGTGGCAGGCTGAGGCCACGCCTAATAGCAGAGGGCTCAGTCAGTCAAGTCAGGCACAGTCACTGTCCTGTCTGATTCTTTGTGACCTTATGGACTGTAGCCCGCTAGGCTCCTCTGTCCATGAGATTCTCCAGACAAGAATACTGGAGTGGGTTGCCATTTCCTCCTCCAGGGAATCTTCCTGAGCCAGGAATCGTACCTGCATCTCCCATGTCTCCTGCTTTGCAGGCAGATTCTTTACCTGTGAGCCACTGGGAAAGCCCTTCACTAGGACCTTTAGGTATCTCTGCTGCTGCCCCGGCCTCTACTGCAACAAAGCTCCTGACCCTCTGAGTTAGGGGGACAAAACACATATCCGGCAAAGGGATTAGTTCAAACCAGTTTAGGCCTGGGGTGCTTAAACTCTATAAAATAACCAGTCATCATGGAGGAGGTTTCTGATCCCAATGACACTAGTTTGCACCTCTAACGTTTATGAATGCCAGGGGAGAGAGGACACACTCTTTTCTAAGTATATCTTGGGACTTAACACATTATTGGGGCTTCCCTGGTACCTCAGCTGGTAAAGAATCTGCCTGCAATGCGGGAGACCTGGGTTTGATCCCTGGGTTGGGAAGATCCCCTGGAGGAGGGCATGGGAACCCACTCTAGTATTCTTGCTTGGAGAATCCCCATGGACAGGGGAGCCCAGCAGGCTGTAGTCCATTGGGTCGCAAAGTGTCAGACACGACTGAGCAACTAAGTACAGCACACACACAGCACAACACATTATTGACCAGGGTATTCTTGCAGAAACTAACACGTGTGGCATTAATACTTCTCGAGTCAATAGTGTGTTAAATTTTAATCTAGGGAAGAACAGGAGAGAAGGAACAAAAGGAAAAAGATACTGGAAAAGGTCCACAATTTTCCAGTTGGAAATACAAAACGCACTAAAAGAAGTTACAGGAGTTTCCCTGGTGGCACAGTGGTTAAGACTGCGCTCCCAATATGTGTGTGTGTGTGTGTGTGTGTGTGTGTATGTGTGTATTGGGGAGGGTAGGCTGGGTTAGACCCCTGGTCAGAGAACTAGATCCTGCATGCCACAACTAAGACCCTGCATAGCCAAACAGATTTCTTTTTTTAAAAATAAGAATTTACATAGCTTTTAGAAAGGACAGTCCTTACCTTTTGGATCTCAGAATGTAGGTTTTTTTGTTTGTTTGTTTGTTTCCTTTGTTTGGTTTTATTATGTTTTTTAGCTGCAGCCTGCAGGATCTTAGTTCCCCAACCAGGGATCAAACCCATACCCCTGCACTGGGATCGCAGTCTTAACCACTGGACCACCAGGCAAGTCCCTAACAACTTAGGTTTGGAATCGGTGTTACTGTCTCCTATAATGAAAGAATTTACAAACCTTCCTACAGTTACTCACTGCAAAGTCTTGTATTTGTTCTACTTAAATTTATACTGCATGATCTTAGAGGAATTGCTGAATATAATATAGAGGACATATTGGTATACTTTAGAACTCTGCCTGTCCTTATGATCACAGTGCCCATTGTTGTAAAATATCCAGTAGTGAGCAGGAAAGCTCTGAACCAGTAAATCATACAAATTAAGTTCTTGCTACTTCCAAATTGCCTTCACAAAATGAAATTCCATGGTCCTTATGCCTTAGTTAAATTAGTGGTATGGTCCAGTACAAGTTAAAAAGGGCCTTTGAGGATTGAAAACTGTTGTGAGAAACCTTTAATTTCGGGATTATATAAATTTGCAATTATCCCCAGTGCTTCTACTTTGAACAGCCTCATTTGACCTGTTCTTAAGCCTAGAAAGAGTTACAGACACCTCACAGCGGAATGCCACGGTCTTGAGGCTGCTGTCCTACCAAGTAAACCCCTTATTCCCAGTCTCCAACGTTGTGGAAATGACTGACTCCATCCACTCAGCAGCTGCTCAACATTCTGCTTTCACAGGTTTGGCTAAGTCTGTTCTGTTCAGTGTCTATTTCAGCAGCCCTCATCTGCATTTGGCCTTCTCCTCTGAAGGGACATGGATAACTTTACCTGGTTACCCTGGGGGAACCTCAGCACCGTTGCCACTGCACGCAGCCTCAGCGGGCAGGGTCTGTGCTGCATCCACTTTGTGCCATGAGCAGAGGGGTGCCGTGCCATTAGTGACATCTCTTCTGAGGAAGTTCATTTGACATTTAGGACGTACGATATTGAAAAAGGAGGGTTTTTAAAAAGTGGATGGGCATTGCTTTGAACATATGAGGCCTTTCCTCAAGGAACTTCACTCATATTGATATTTTTTATTTTCTTATAACCAGCAGTGCCAGATAATCAGACAGGTTTCTGACCATAGGTAATATTTATAGGCTCCTTCCTCCAGAAAACAAACAAACAAATAGACAAACATATGAGGCCTGCTGCTGCTGCTAAGTCGCTTCAGATCAGATCAGATCAGATCAGTCGCTCAGTCATGTCTGACTCTTTGCGCTTCAGTCGTGTCCAACTCTGTGTGACCCCATAGACGGCAGCCCACCAGGCTCCCCCATCCCTGGGATTCTCCAGGCAAGAATACTGGAGTGGGTTGCCATTTCCTTCTCCAATGCATGAAAGTGAAAAGTGAAAGTGAAGTTGCTCAGTCGTGTCTGACCCTCAGCAACCCCATGGACTGCAGCCTACCAGGCTCCTCCATCCATGGGATTTTCCAGGCAAGAGTACTGGAGTGGGGTGCCATTGGACATCCTTTAATGGATGCATTAAAAAAAATAAATAAACAGAAGGCCTTCCCCTTCCTGATACCATGAAGAAATAGCAGTAGTCCCTCTCAGCACACGAAACACTGTCTAGATTTCTTCAGTGTTTTGGAGGCAACAAATCCCTTGTTTACAAGTTTATTGGAGTGCATATGCTGTTACTTGCAAATTGGGCCACCTTGAACCGAAATCCCCTACTACAGAAGGCTCTAGACTGTTTTATTTGCCTTACAAAAGGCACACCACAGGGTCTTCAGTGCCTACCTCATATACCTCCTGGTTACCCATGATGCCTTACATTATAATTTCTGTCTCTCTTTTTTAAATTTTATGTATTTATTTTTGGCTGCACTGGGTCTTCATTGCTGCATATGTGGTTGTGGCAAATGGGGGTTACTCTCTAGTTGCAGTGGTCAGGCTTCTCACTGCAGTGCCTTCTCTTGTTGTGGAGCACAGGCTCTAGGGTGCGTAGGCTTCAGAAATTGTGGTGCAGGGGCTTAGTTACTCTGTGGCATGTGGAATCTTCCCAGACCAGGGAGCAAACCTGTGTCCCTTGCATTGGCAGGCAGATTCTTAACCTACTGGACCACCTGAGAAGTCCTCTCTCTTATCTTAGTAATGATCACAAGATATTTATCAGTTTCATTAATCATGCCAGAGAACCGGAGAACCAACTCTCTAATTGCAGTGCACAGGCTTCTCACAGTGGTGGCTTCTCTCGTTGCGGAGCATGGGATCTAGGTGCATGGGCTTCGGTAGTTGTGGCTCACGGGCTTAGTTACTCCATAGTATGTGGAGATTCCTGTTTTGGAGGAGTAAACCTTTTCATAGTCTATTGGGAGCATGTGATATCATCAGCTGAGGAATTCCTGTGCTTGGGGATTTAGTCACTCAGTCGTGTCCAACTCTTTGTGACCCGGTGGACTGTAGCCTGCCAGGTTCCTCTGTCCATGGGATTTCCAGGCAAGAACACTGGAGTGGGTTGCCATTTCCTTCTCCAGGGGATTTTCCTGACCCAGGGTTTGAATCCAAGTCTCCTATGTCTCCTGCATTGCAGGTGGATTCTTTACCACTGAGCCATCAGGGAAGCCCAGGGATTGAGCTGTCATGCTTCTTTACTCCCTAGGGGAGTTTGGATGTAACTGTATGTAGGAGGGTAGCCTCTAGAGTGGCTACTCAGGAAACAACTTCCTCCTGAATGGAAAATGATTTTTTGTTCTTTTGGAGGAAAGTACTGCTGACACCTTTATATGATGTATCACAGACAAATCCACCATCTGACCATTATGGACTAGAAGAAGCTCCCTTGCAATCTTCAGCTTCTTAACTTAAAAAAAATTTGACTGCATCGGGCCTCAGATGCAGCATGAGAGGCCCTCGTTGAGTCATGTGGTACACTTCGTTGCCGTGAATGGGCTCTCTTGTGGTGTTTGGGCTCCAGAGCACACAGGCTCAGTAGTCACGGTGTGAGCCCAGTTGCTTTGCAGCATGTGGGATCCTAGTTCCCTGACCAGGGATTGAACCTGCATCCCTTGCATTGGAAGACAGACTCAACCACTGGACCACCAGGGGAGTCTCATTAACTTTTGAAAAAGTGTCAGCAGGCCCCAGGAGAGATTGTTGTGGTTCTGTAGGAAAACACTTTTTTGGTATGTTGTTATCTCTGTGTGTGTACCAAAAATTGGCTGCAAACATTCTTGATGTACACAAACATAGGGAGTTTATAATCTTACGTTTTTATGCCTTCTTCCTCATGTCTGAGCTTGAAGTTACAAATAACTTTCTAACCTGTCAACTTGAACAGAGAGAAAAAGAAAGAACTGGGTTTGTGATAAATATTACACAAAGTAGAAGCTGTGCTTTTCTGCAAGAATATTTTCATTTTAAGTTGGCAGCATCTGATTACTTCTAAGGGCTTGGAATACTTTAGGACAAAATGGCCAGCTGGATCTTGTTAAAAGTTGGATGCCACAGGCCTCCTGAACTCTCATATTTGGAGATGGGAATAGAACGCTATGTTTTTATTTATTTGTTGATAATATTTATTTCATTTGTATAGCATTTCTGCCATTTCTCAACATACTGTGGACCCTGCCACTAGATAGCAATAGATTTGTAATGCGGGGCTTCCCTGGTGGCTCAGCGGTAAAGAATCCAGCTGCCAAAGCAGGAGACACAAGTTTGATCTCTGATGCGGGACGATCCCACATGCCTCGGAGCAGCTAAGCCCTTGTGCCACCGCTGCTGAGCCCATGTGCAGCAACTGCTGAAGCCCATGGCCCTAGAACTGGTGCTCCACAAGAGAAGCCACTGCGGTGAGAAGCCCGAGCATTGTAGCTAGAGAGCAGCCCCCACTTGCCACAGCTAGAGAAAAGCCCACACAGCAACGAAGACTTAGTGTAGGCAAAAATAAATAAAACAGACTTGTAATGCGATCACAGTAAAACTATGTAAGTAGTTTTCACATGTTTATGATGCTGTTAAACTTATGAAGAAGCAAGCGTGGACAGAGAGTTTCTGATGAACAAGTCAAAAAATAAATGGGAAATAACAGAGTCATAAGTAACCCTCCTATAAGTGGAGTATGGATGTACAGGGCTGTCAGTCTCACTCATCCTACTGTACACATATTTGGGATGTTTTAGGACTCAGTGGTCTTTAAGGATGTGACTGTGAACTTCACCCTGGAAGAGTGGGCTTTACTGGATTTTTCACAGAAGAAACTCTACAGAGATGTGATGGGGGAAACCTTTAGGAACCTGGCCTCAGTAGGTAAGGATGACAACTGACCTTCACCTTGTCAAAGGACAAGTTTTTCTGCCCATCAGTATTTTTCTAAGAGGTGGAACGTGTAAAGGGAGGACATTGGTAAATAAACAAATTAGGTATTGTCACAGTTCATTGTAGAACTAGAGTATACTGATTTTTCTATAACTTCTAATACTTTGGAATAATTTTTATGTGTATTTTAGGAACAACATGGGAAGATCATGACATTGAAGATCGGTACAGAAATCAGGGGAGAAAACTAAGGTGAGTGGCATTCACAGTAGAAAGCAGTATTTCACATGAGAATTATGTTATTGTACCAGATTTTAAAAACAAACAAGGTAACCCATGCTTCAAATGTATTGCTCCGAAAAATTTTCACCAAATTACTTTCTTATATATGATATAATGTTCAGTGTTTGCAAAATAGTTCACTTGGAAACAGTATTAATAAGCCCTATATATAAATATCACCATTTTGGTGAGTCCTCTTGTAGAGTACTCGGTATATTCAATTTTGAACAATTCACACGTGATAGAAAAAAAACCTATGCTTTTGCTATAAATTGTAAAAGTGTAGCTGAAGCATTTTTAATAAATATGAAATCATTAACAAAGAGATAATTATTACTTCCTTCTTGTTTTTTTTTGCAGAAGTCAGAAGGCAGAGAGAATCTGTGAAGGTAAAGAGGATATAGTCCCTGTGGAGAAAATGTCAACCCTATTCCAAATCGCAATCCGAACAAGAAAACTCATATCAGAGTAAGACCACGGGGACACAAAGTATGTGGAAAAGACCTCATGCATCATTCCTCCCATAACAGGTCCACCAGAAGTCACATTGGACACAAGCCATATGAGTATCAGGAAAATGGAGAGAATAAATGCAATGTATGTGGGAAAGCCTTTAGTTACCTGCAGTGTTTTGAAAAACATAAAATAAGTTACAGTGGAGAAAAAAACCTATAAATGTAACAAATGTAGGAAAGTCTATGGCTCAGAACTTTGCAAAGACACATGGTAACACATAGTAGGGGTGCCTCTTATAAGTGTAAAGGCTGTGGGAAAACTTATAGTTCTTCAGCTTCACTTCAGATACATGAAAGAACCCACACTGGGGAGAAATCTTATGAATGTAAACATTGTGGAAAAGCCTATAGATATTATCAACCTTTCCGAACACAAAAGAGGACTCACACAGGAGAAAAATCCTATGAATGTAGAAAATGCAGTAAAGCATTCAGTTGTCTCAGTTCACTCTGAATACATGAAAAGACTCATACCAGAAAGAAACCTTATGACTGTGAACAATGTGGTAGAACCTTCAGATATTACCCCTCCTTCAAAACACTAAAGAGTTCACACAGGAGAGAAATCCTATGAATGTAAGTCATGTGGTAAGACTCAGTTCTAACATAGGTTTCCAAATACATAAAAGAAATCACAATGGAGAAAAGCCCTACCAATGCAAAACATGTGGTAATGCCTTCAGTTGTCCCAGTTCTTTTCGGAAACATCAAAGAATTCGTACTGGGGAAAAACCTTATGAATGTAAGGAATGTGGAAAAGCCTTTAGAGCTCTTGCAAGCCTTCATGTGCACTTGATCACTCATACTGGAGTTGGACCTTATAAGTGTAAGCCGTGTGGGAAAGCGTTAATGAGAGGGTAACAGGCAGGAAGGCCAGGGGTCTCCAAAGGGAGGAAATAGCCTGCAAGTGTCAGACATTTTTATCTCTCTTAAGGGGCAGGAGGAAACAAACTAGCGATATTTTTTTCCTTTTCTATACACATTTAAAAGGAGGTTTCTCTTAAAATACTGTGTTGCCATAATGACACCTGGTTTCACCTGAAGTTAACTATTCTCAAACCTTGAGATAACCAATGCATTTTTTATGGAAATGTTTGTCTTAAGCTATGCTAATGTACTATGCATTTACCCCAAACTCTTGCCTTCAAGTCGATCCTGCCTAATGGGTCAGAACCTACTTGACAAACCAGTATGTTATACTCAGATATTGTTTCCCTAATCTATGTAAATGAAACTATTTGTATGGTAATCTGTCCTTCTACAAGATTCAAGTTAATCATTTTATGGCCCAGGATGAACCATTTGGTGCCAAGATTATCCCCAAATGCATCTTATGGGTGAGGGGCCTGGTGCCATTCTGAGTTTTAAGACATTCCTTTCTTTCATTAACAGACTGCTGCTGCTGTTGCTGCTGCTAAGTCGCTTCAGTCATGTTCGACTCTGTGCGACCCCATAGACAGCAGCCCACCAGGCTCCCCCATCCCTGGGATTCTCCAGGCAAGAACACTGGAGTGGGTTGCCATTTCCTTCTCCAGTGTATGAAAGTGAAAAGTGAAAGTGAAGTCACTCAGTTGTGTCTGACTCTTAGCAACCCCGTGGACTGCAGCCTACCAGGCTCCTCCGTCCATGGGATTTTCCAGGCAAGAGTACTGGAGTGGGGTGCATTGCCTTCTCCGAACAGACTGCTAGTGACTATATAACATCCAGCTGAAGACTAACAGGGGGGTACTCCCCTTCTGATGCCTATGTCAGAAGCTTTCTCTATCTCCTTTATACTTTAATAAAACTTTATTACACAAAGCTCTGAATGATCAAGCCTCGTCTCTGGCCCCAGATTAAATTCTTCTCTGGGGGCCAAAAATCCTGGTGTCTTTTTTTGTTCAACAACAACCTTTCATCTATTTCCCCCAGTTAATTTCAAATACACCAAAGGAGTCACACTGGAGAGAGACCTATGAATGTAAACAGTGTGGCAAAACCTTGGTATTACCCCTCCTTTCAAAAACATGAAAACCCACACTGGAGAGAAACCCTATGAATATAGGGAGTGTGGAGGAGCTTTTAGCTGTTCAACCTCACTTTGAATACATGAAAGAACACACACTGGAGAGAAACTCTATGAATGTAACCAGTGTGGAAAAACCTGCAGAGGTTATACTTCCTTAGAAACACACAGAAGAATTCATATTCTACGAATGTAAACAGTGGAAAAGCCCTCAGATGTAGTCAAAGTTTTCAAAGACATGAGAGCAATCACACTGGAGAAAAACCCGATGAATATAAAAAATGTCATAAAGTGTTCAGGTGTCCCAGTTATCTTTGAACACGTGAAAGAACTCACACTAGAGAAAAACCTTATGGATGTAAACAATGAGGTAAAGCCTACAGAGGATACAGTTCCTTACAAAACCATGAAAGGACTCACACAGGAGAGAAACCCTATGCATGTACAGAATGTGGAAAAACTTTCAGGTGGTATCAGAGTTTTTGAAGACATGAGAGAACTCACACTGGAGAGAAACCCTATGAATGCAAAGAATGCGGGAAAACCTTCAATCATCCCACTTCCTTCTGAAGGCATGAAAGAACTCACCTCATGGGGTAAAACCTTTTGACTGTAAAGAGTGTGGGAAAGACTTCAGTCGGTCTTAATAGTTAAATGTTAAAACTCCCACCAGAAATAATTACAAATGTGAGTAACATGAGAACTCATAGCTTGATGAAAATTAATCTGGGTATAATGTTCCAGAGTGCCAAAGAATTGATGCTTTTGAACTGTGATGTTGGAGAAGACTCTCGGGAGTCCTTTGGACTGCAAGGAGATCCAACCAGTCCATCCTAAAGGAGATCAGTCCTGGGTGTTCACTGGAAGGACTGATGTTGAAACTGAAACTCCAATACTTTGGCCACCTGATGTGAAGAGCTGACTCATTGGAAAAGACCCTGATGCTGGGAAAGATTGAGGGCAGGAGGAGAAGGGGACGACAGGGGAAGAGATGGTTGGATGGCATCACTGACTCAATGGACATGGATTTGGGTGAACTCCAGGAGTTGGTAATGGACAGGGAGGCCTGGCGTGCTGCGGTTCATGGGGTCGCAGAGTCGGACACTACTGAGCAACTGAACTGAACTGAATGTTCCAGAAAACTTTCAACCACAAAAGACTTGTTTTTAACAGCTTGTAAATATATTGGGTTTATCAAGCCTCTTTCTTAAACTACATCACTGGAGTGTGAGTTTCTACTAGTTAGTTTTACACATGAGTATTGGGGTGAGATAATTCTGCAAGTCATCTTTCAACAGTAGTTGTTCAGTTCCTCATTCATGTCCAATTCTTTGCGACTATAGCCCACTAGGCTCTTCTGTCCTTGGAATTTCCTAGGCAAGAATACTGGAGTGTGTTGCTCCAGGGGATCTCTTCCCAACCCAGCAATCAAACCTGTGTCTCCTGCATTGGCAGGTGCATTCTTTACCACTGGGCCTCCCGGGAAGCCAGCCAACAGTAGTACATGAGATTAAAAGGTAGTGCTTTTCCTTTGAATCAGTTAATATTTTCTCTCTCCATTTGAAAGTCTACTGGATCCATGGGTGAATTGAGATGCATATCTGATGTGTGTGTAGTCAGGTTTCATTTTTTATAATTTTACTCTGTATTAAGAAGCAATTGGAAAATGTGGTCACTTGTTGGGATTTTTCTACAGGATATCTGGATTCTGGACAATTCCTGGATGTCTTTATAGTCTGTTTTCTGTGTGTTATCTTTAACAACAAAGCTCCTTTTTTGAGACGTTCATGTGAATAATTTTTTTATATTTGGACCTTTGCTTGTTGTCCTTCCTCTGACTGGTATTTGGTGAATAGATTTTGAGAAGAGAGACCTGTGATGGGACAGATATCTGATTCTCCGTGTAATGTTAGAAACAAAATTTTCTAGCATCCATCCTATATTTATGGTTCTATGTTAGAATTCACTGATAGCCTTACTTGCCTGGGATTTGGAAAGCAGAAGCAAACAAAGCATTAGTCAGAGTTTGGAGGCACCATAGGTGGAGAGAGACGCCCATATACAGGTTTCCCTTGTGGCTCAGCCGATAAAGAGTCCACCCGCAATGTGGGAGACCTGGGTTCAATCCCTGGGTTGGGAAGATCCCCTAGAGAAGGGAACAGCTACCCACTCCAGTATTCTGGCCTGGAGAATTCCATGGACTTTATAGTCCATGGGGTCACAAAGAGTCGGACACAACTGAGTGACTTGCACTTAAGGATACTATCTTTAGCCCATCATTTTGGATTCTTTGACCTTCCAATCAAGAGTACCTCAAAACCACCACCAGTGTTTGGTTTCCATTTTTGTAGAGCTGTAGGTTTCCATGATGTCTTCCCGAGATCCACATCAAAGATCCATCGGAGTTGGGATTTTTCTGTCAGGCCTCTTGTGTCCACCAACAAGCTACACTGGATTTTACTGTTTTGGAGTATTGTCTGATTCCCCTTTTCTCTAGATTATATCCATTTAAAGTCTAACGTGTTTAACAAACACCTTATGCCGTTAATGGTGCTAGTGAGTGTGTTTTCCTGACTCCCCATGACATCTACAGTGGCGCAGTAAAAAAACAAGGGAGTTTGTTTCTTTCCTGCATTGTACTGGCTGCCTTCACCTGATCTTTTATTTATTTCTGAAAATAAACTCCTTCCTTGTGTTGGTGTGTCCTGTTCTTGTAGTTGACTATATATAATCTCTCAATATGTTTTAAATTACGTTTGTATGTAAGAAGTATGTGAGTTTTTTTGCCACAGGAATGCTTTGGTAGTTGTTTCATAGAAACATTTTATTAACTGTTCTCTAAACCATCACATGCTAACAAACACTGTGTTTTTAATTTCTTGAGAGGATATATGAAAATGACCCATTATAATTATCAATTTTCAGGTAAACTTTGTAATTTTCTTCCTTTGTTCATTATATTTTATGAGTCAAGATTATGTATGTATGAATCCAGGTGTTTTTTTCTGCCAGGAAATTTTTCTTTTTATTTTCAGTTTTAATTTTGGTCATGTAGCTAATTTCTTAATTGTTCTTAATACCCAGAGGTTAAATCATGTGGGGTTTTTTTGTTTGTTTTTTGGCTGTGCTATATAGCATGCAGGATCTTAGTTCCTGGACCAGGGATTGAACCTGGGCCTTCTGCACTGAGAGCATGTAGTCCTAGTCACTGGACCACCATGCAAGTCTGGGATTTACAGTTTCTAAGAGTGAGATATTAAACAGTAACAGAGCATCTACAGTATTAGCATCATGCCTGGGATGCTTTGAGCTGCGTGTTGGGGAGTCTCTGCTTTAACCGTTCAGTTAGATTCAGTGCAGAAAAAAATGAAAAAAGGGACTGTCTTTATTTTTTCTCTCAGATCTTTCCCCTGAGTTTTATTCATCTTTAAATTCGAAGTAGACTCTATCTCTCTAGAGTTTGCTGCCACTCTGGGATTCAGTCTTCCCAGATACCAAGTCCCAGGGCTGACTGCAGAATCATGGCTGACCCACTCATTCCTCTTAGTCTATTTCTTACCTTGGAGGACCTGTGATGAAGGAGAGGAGTCAGTGAACATCCTGGGGAATCTGAACATCAGAGAATCAAGTAGTTCACATGGAACTTGAGACTGCCAGGGCTTCGGGGAAGGGGGTGCAGAACATGGAGGAATAGAGATGGGGTGATGGCTGCCCAGGAGTCAAGGAGAGAGGTGTTCAGGGGGTGACTAGGAAGGTAAACCTCACTTAAGTGGGATGTCAATTTTGTTCTTTAGCCACGTCTGTGCCTATTTCACCAATCCTGGTGTCCCTGAGGGTGTGAACCCATCAGACAGAAGTTGCAGTTGTCTTCAGCGCAATGAAGGGGAGACCTTTTCTCTCAGTCCACTGTGAACCAGGTGGGGGCCAAGCCAAGAAAGGCCTGGAGGTTGTGTCCGACCAACGTGGTTTACTTCTGTTCCAGCCAACCTCCTCTGGAACCTGTCTGGGAAAAGGGGACCTCCGCAGGTCTCACTGCAGCTTCCTCAGGTCCGGGTGTGGCAGGTAATAGCCCATGCTATTGGGCTGTAGCTGCTGAACCTCAGAGTCTGCCTCCTTCTTCCGCTGGTGAACTCTGACCTGCGAGGGTGAACAGAGGGCTCAGAATGGACCAGTCGTCTAGCCAACTGTGGGAGGCTACAGGTGAAGGACATGGCCGCAACCACAGACACCTGCTATTGCTGTGTGTCTCTCTCCTCGTTTTCTCTTAATTTTCTCTCAGCCTCTCCTTTTCCCCTCTTTCACCTCTTTTTCTTCATTCTTCCCTTGAACTCTCCATTTTTTTCCTACCATTTTCTCTCTGATAGCCCCTTCATTTTTTTATCTTTTAAAAAAATTTGGTTTTTTGTTTCTTTTTTCTGATATCCCCTTCATATCTTGTCTCCTTCCCCTAACCCCAGCTTAACTGATATACAGTAAACTGCACATATTTTTAAAAAATGTTTAAAGTTTATTAGAATTAGACATCTTTCAAAGAATGAGAGTATGTAGTGGGTTTTTTTTTTTGCTATTTACTTGAAATGTGATCAGTAGTGTGCATGGTGGGTTCATTAGCTTTCAGCATCTGCTTGTAAACTTGGAATCAAATAACAGAAGGAATATATATTCCAAGTTATATATATACATTTTAAATTATTGGATCATGTTGGTCTAGCTGCTAAGTCGTGTCCAACTCTTGCGACCCCATGGACTGTAGCCTGCCAGACTGCTCAGTCCGTGGTATTCTCCAGGCAAGAATACTGGGGTGGGTTGCCATTTCCTTCTCCAGGGGATCTTCCTGACCCAGGGATCGAACCTCAGTCTCCTGCATTGCAGGCAGATTCTTTACTGACTGAGCTACAAGGGAAGCCCCTATTGGACCATAATTGTTAACAAATACTGGTTGTCTATATATTAGTTATTTTATCAATCAGTTTTAGTAATATTAATACTGTCTTTAAAAATTTCCTGTACCTTTTTTCATACTCTGATCATTTAGTAATATGTGACAGTACTTTGAAAAATTATTTATTTATGGCTGTGCTTTGTTACTGTGCATGGGATTTCTCTAGTTGCGGTGAGTGGGAGTTAGGGCTGCTCTCTAATTGCAGTGCATGGGCTTCTCATTGCGGTGGCTTCTCGTTGAAGCTCTTGAGCTCTAGAGCGCAGACTGAGTAGTTGTGGTACATGGGCTTAGTTGCTCTGCGGCATGTGGGATCTTCCCTGACCAGGGGTTGGACCCATGTCCCCTGCATTGGCAGGCGGATTCTTAACCACTGGACCACCAGGAAAAGTCCCGCAGCATTACTTTTTTAATCAACTCACTTTACTAAAGAAAATAAAAATGCTGAATATTTTAGCTTTTGAACAAAATCATGTAAGCTTTTACATTATTATGAAAAATTGTATTATCCAATATTGTCTATTATTGTAAAGACTATATAGACTCCAGCTTCTAGTAATACATCATTGAGTAATTTGGACTAAATTTCTTATAAAGATAGGTAGAAAACTTAGATAGAATGAAAAAATGCCTATTTGAAACCTTTGGAGAACAAATAATGTTACTAGACTGGGATATAGAAGATAATGGAGGCCCTGAGAAGGATCCTATTTGTAGGTAAACTGCATACATTTAAAGTGAATGATTTGATAAGTTTGGATTATAAACTTATTGAACCATCCCCTGTAATCAAAATAAGGAATGCTCATTATTCCCCCATTTTCCCTCATGTTCTTTTGTAATTCTTCCTCCCCTGCTGTTTACAAACACATTCTTATTCCCAGACAACCACTGATCTGATTTCTATCCTCAGAGATTAATTAGTATTCTCCAGAGTTTGTTTATAAATGGAATCCTACAATAAGTATTCTTTTTCATCTAACTTCTTTCATTCAGCATATTCAAATTCAAATTATTTTGAGATTTATCATTGTATACGTTAATAATCCAGTATTATTGCTAAATAGTATAGAATTGTGTGAATATACCACACTTTGTTTACCCATTCACCTACTGATGGACTTTTTGGGTTGTTTTTTAGTTTTTGGCTAGCACCCCACTCCAGTACTCTTGCCTGGAAAATCCCATGGATGGAGGAGCCTGGTAGGCTGCAGTCCATGGGGCCGCTAAGAGTCGGACACAACTGAGCGACTTCACTTTCACTTTTCACTTTCATGCACTGGAGAAGGAAATGGCAACCCACTCCAGTGTTCTTGCCTGGAGAATCCCGGGATGGGGCAGCCTGGTGGGCTGCCATCTATGGGGTCACACAGAGTCGGACACGACTGAGGTGGCTTAGCAGCAGCAGCAGTGCAAATATTATTATGAACATTTGTGTACAAGTTTTTGTATAGATATGCATTTTAATTTCTCTTAGACAAATTCCTAGGAGGGAATGGTTGCACAGATATATGCAACTTTGAAAATTTATTTTTAATTGAAGTATAGTTGATTTACAATGTTGTGTTTGTTTCTGCTGTAGCAAAGTGACTTAGTTATACACATATATATACTTTAAAAATATTCTTTTTTATATTATGGTTTATCCCAGGATCCTGGATATAGTTCCTTGTGTTAAACAGTAGGATTTTGTTGTTTATCCATTCTATATGTAATACTGTGTGACTACTAACCCCAATGTGACATTTACTTATTTTTATTGTAATTGCTCTACAGTGCTATGTTACTTTCAGGCATGAGCAAAGTGAATCAACTACATGTATACATATATCCACTCTTTTTTAGATTTCTTTCCCATTTAGTGGAGAAGGGAATGGCAACCCACTCCAGTATTCTTGCCTGGAGAATTCCATGGACAGAGGAGCTTGGCGGGGCTACAGTCCATGGGGTCACAAAGAGTGGGACACGACTGAAGCAACTAACACTTTCACGTTCCCATTTAGGTCACCACAGAGCACCCAATGTAACTTTTAAAGATGCAGCCAAGCTATTTTCCACCAGCACTATAGGAGAGTTCCAGTTGCTTCATATCTTCACCGACAACTTGTTAATGTCATTTTGATTTTAACCCTTCTCATGCACAATGGTATCTCATTATAACTTTCATTTGCATTTCCCCAATGACAAATGTTGTTAAGAAAAGGAAAAGGTAAACCCCTCACAGACTAAGAGAAAATATCTGCAAAACACATCCCTGCAGAGGACATATCCTTATAATATATAAAAAGCTCTTACAACCTGATAGTAAGAGAACAACACCTCCTTGCTTACCAGGAAAAAGCTGATCAGGCCCATGATGAGCACCAGGAGTCCTGCCAGGCAGATGAGGATGATGGCCCAGAAGGGGAGGTCTGGGGAGACAAGTCCTGGTGTGAGACACCATCTATCATTCCTCCAGGGCCCCTGCTTCCTCCTGCTGCCTACCGACCCTGACTGTGCCTCAGAAATCCCAGTCTTGGGTTGACCAACTTTCATCATCATCCAATACCCTGGGTATGTGACTCTTTGCAATGAGGCAGAGAACCAGAATATTCCCTCTCCACCCTGGGCTAGAGCATCTTTGAGGCTTACCAGAATTCTCAGTCACAACATCATTTCTGTTGGGAGAATACCCTGAAAGTGAATGAAATGGAGAATACATGTGAGTGTGTTTTGCTTTTTTAAATAAAACCTTTCAAATATACAGACAAATAGAACCACGTCATAAACATCCATCATCTAGAAGTAACAATATTTATTTCACCCAGTTAAAACAACATTATTTGTTGTTTAGTCACTAAGTCGTGTCTGACTCTTTGTGACACCATGGACTATAGCCTGCCAGGCTCCTATGGACAGAGAAGCCTGGTGGACTACAGTCTGTGGGATTTTCTAGGCAAGAATACTGGAGTGGGTTGCCATTTCCTTCTCCAGGGGATCTTCCCCACCCAGGGATTGAACCTAAGTCTCTTCCATTGGCAGACAGATTCTTTACCACTAAGCTACCAAACAATATCATACCTAGCGTATAACTATTTGGCTTCCCAGGTGACGCTAGTGTAAAGAACCTGCCTGCCAATGCAGGAGATGGAGAGGGGTATGACAACCCACTCCAGTATTCTTGGCTGGAGAATCCCACTGACAGAGGAGCCTGGTGGGCTATAATCCACAGAGTCACAGAGTCGGACATGACTGACATGACTTAATAAGCACGCACGTATGTATAACTTATTAACACTTGCCACACTTGTTTCATCCCATAATTTCATTGAAATATTAAAGTCATGTAGACATAATGTTTCACCCCATTTTAGTTTGCATCACTGGAAAATGAGGATACTTTACTACATAATAACAAAGCCACAATCACACTACAAGAGTGTGATATTTCAAATCATACCTCTGGGAATGGATGGATGACTGGTGATGGACTGAACTATCTTATGCTAGTGGAGGGGAGAATGGGTCATAGGAGTTGACAAGATCATGGGCTCTCTCTAAATTTATAAATTCCTGCTCAAAAGCCCTCTGCCTATGAACACATTCATTCCCTTTTCCCTTTACTGAGTTTTTTTTCATACTTATTTTCCAGGATTCACCTAGACTGTAATTTCTTCCAGGAAGCCTTCTGATTACCACTCCTAAGTGTGGATTGGTTCACATCAAATAATTCATTGTTTTCAACTGCCTATTCTTATTATTTTCAACTGTAACATAAACTATATGAGAAATGATTGGCACAGACTGGGGGAGGGTTGTAGGCCCCCCTTGCTGTACAACCTCTCCCTAGCCAAAATCTTTTTTATTTTTAATTTTATTTATTTCTGATTTTAATTGAAGTATTCTTTTTAACTGGAGTAAAATTGCTTTACAATGTTGTATCAGTTTCTGCTTCACAATGAAATGAATCAACCATAAATATATGTATATGGCCCCCTCCCTCTTGGACCTTCCTTCCCATCTCTCCACCCCAGGCAAACTCTTAAAATGTGCTATGTGATAGAAGCAGCGACAAGTGCCATTTTAATTTAAAATTAATTTTAATGAAGTAAAGTTTAAAAAAATCTGGTACTCTGTACTATTAAAATTCAGTAACCATAAAAGCCAGGCACAATAAGTGAAAGTGAAAGTCGCTCAGTTGTGTCTGACTCTGTGACTCCATGGCCTATACAGTCCATGGAATTCTCCAGGGCAGAATACGGGAGTGGGTAGCCTTTTCCTTCTCCAAGGGATCTTCCCAACCCAGGGATTGAGCCCAGGTCTCCTGAATTGTGGGTGGATTCTTTACCAGCTGAGCCACCAGGGAAGTTCAAGAATACTGGAGTAGGTAGTCTACCCTACCCCTTCTCCAGCAGATCTTCCCGACCCGGGAATCAAACCAGGGCCTTGCAGATTCTTTACCAACTGAGCTATCAGGGAAGTCCTCAGTCACAATAATCATACTTCAAATATACTCAGGAGTCGTATGTGATATATGCTCTGGGCAGCACAGATATAGGACATTTCCATCATTAAGAAACTTCTACTGCGTTATGCTGTCTAGGAGAGATGGCAAGTGTCTCCTGCGTCCCACTGGGTATCGTTTCTTCTCCCTCAGTGATGGGTAAAGTCTGGAAGACTGTGCCACCTCTGCCAGCCTGGGAAAGTTCAATGCTGACTCATCCTCAGGTCTCCAGACTCCCAGGAAAGCCCCCATGTGAGGAAGTTGGAAGCCCTCACTCCTGCCCCAGTGATCAGGGAGTCTTACCATCCACAAGGAGACTGTTCCTGTCCAGGGTGAAATTCTGCAGCTGAGTACCATTCTTGGTCAGACGCAGGAATTCCTCATAGATGACAACTTGGTACGGACTCCGAGCCAAAAATGCGAAGTTACACTGAGCGTTTACCCCAGTGTGGTTGCTTGGAGGGACAGACCTGGAAGGACACAGTATATGGAGTTCTACCCCGATTCTAGGTTCTCTGCTGGCCCTGTCTAGGACAACTTTCTGCAATGATGTAAATAAACATTTGTGTCTGCAGTATCCAGTGCAGTCATTATCTGCCCCTTGTTACCGAGCACTTAAAATATGGCTACTGTGGGACTTCCCTGGTGGTCCAGTGGCTAAGACTCTGTGCTCCCAATGCAGGGGGCCTGAGTTCAATCCCGGGTCAGGGAATCAGATCCTATATGCCACAACTCAGAGTCTGCATGCCACAACTAAAACAGATTCCGCATGCTGCAATTAAGACACGGCAGTGGCTCAGACGGTAAAGAATCTGCCTGCAATGTGGGAGACCCAGGTTCAGCCCCTGGGTCAGGAAGATCCCCTGGAGAAGGGAATGGCAACCCACTCCAGTATTCTTGCCCAGAGAATTCCATGGACAGTCAAATAATAAATATTTAAAAAAAAAAAAAAAGGGTGAATCTGCACATTATGAAAGCAAACCAGAAAGAAAGAAATCAAATTTGCCTCAAAAAGAAACATGACTAGTGTTAAGTGAGAAACTAAATGTCTCATTTTATTTAATTGGATTAATTTATAAATAAATAAGCACAACAAGAACATTTTGAAATGCTGGAGTAAGGATTTCCAAAAATCTGTAAAAACAATGAGAACACTGGTAAACATGGCCAAAATCAACTTTTTCAGAAGTCTAGAAATTTACCAAAGGCTGGCAACAAGCCAAGCAGCATTCAGGTAAGAAAAAAATGTTTGTATCTTGATAAATGGAGTCAATGTTATGGCATTATAGCTTGCACAGTTCTCATTCCACTCTCACAAGGGACTCAGGAACTGTGAAAACCGGAAGGTTAGAACCAGTTGACTCATTAGCATGGATCTTCCTCATTCTTCCCTCACCCCCATCCCCTAGCAAACAATTTCCTTTCTCCCTCTGGGGATTTACTCTTCCGGACAATAGGCATTCCATTTATATGAAGTGTATGTAAATAGAATCACACACTGTGAGGTCTTTTGTGACTGATCTCTTTCTTTAGAATAGTGTTCTTAAGAGGGAGGTGAATATAGGTATAATTATGACTGATTTGCATTGTTATACGGCAGAAAACTGAAAGCATTAGTCACTCAGTCGTGTCCAACTCTGCAACACCTTGGACTGTAGCCCGCCAGGCTCCTCTGCCCATGGGATTTCCCAGGCAAGAATACTGGAGTGGGTTGTCATTTCCTCCTCCAGAGATCGAATGGGTGTCTCCTACAGCTCCTGCATTGCTAGGCAGATTCTTGACCACTGAGCCACCAGGGAAGCCCCAGTGTTTAGGTATCAGCTCTATATTCCTAGGGCTCTCTTCCATAACAGATAGGAACTGAAAGACTGCAGCAGTGAGGACACTTCTAAAGGACAGTGCGAGTCTCCAAAGTGATCGGGTCCTGAGCTGGAACTCACCTGAATGCTGAGACTTCACAGTCAGAAAAATGAGTCTTGATGCTGCTGTTTCGGAAGAGCTGGTTGAGCTGAAAGATAGGGCAAAATTTCCTAGGTCAGAATCCATGACTCTGGCACTGGAGAATGCCAATTAGTCAATGAGTACACTGCCCCATTTATTTATTTTTCTGTTGGTCAAATGGTAAAGAATCTCCGCTCCCACTGCAGAGGGCATGGGTTCAATCCCTGGTCAGGGAACAGAGATCCTGCATGAGGCACAGTGCAACCAAGAAAACAAAAAATAAAAGAAAAACCAGCCCAGGTATGTACACCAAAGCATGTTCTGTTCCAGGATATTACTTGGGCTAGTAACTGAACTCTTCTATGGCTGTCTCTTCATTTGTCAAATGCGAATAAGAACCTATCTTTATGAACTATTAAAAAAAGAAGTCACCTTCTGGATAACCAACAAGGATCTACTGCACAGCACAGAGAACTACACATAATATTTTATAATAACCTACAATTGAAGATAATCTGAAGAAGGATATATAAATAAATATATATATATATGAATTGCTATGCTGTATATCTGGAACTAACCCAATATTGTAAATCAACTATACTTCAATTAAAAAAAATGTCCAGGGGACTTCCCCTGGTGGTCCAGTGGTTAAGAACTGCCTTCCAATGCAGGGGATACAGTTTGATCCCTGGATGGGGAACTAAGATCCCATATGCTGCAGGGCAACAAAGCCCACAGGCTGCAAGCGCTGAGCCCATGCACTCTGGAGCCCATGTACCACAACTACAGACGTCTGTGTGCTACAACGAAGACCCAGCACCACCAAAATAAAATAATAAAGAATAAATAAAATTTAGAAACGTCTAGACGCTAAACTGAAAAAAAAAAAGGTAAATGTGCACGCTAAAATAAAAGGTCACCCTCTGAGTCCTCAGTGTCCATAGGTCAGTCTCTGCAGAGGAACAGAGTGGGCACAGAAGCCCATTCTTACCGCATCCTCAATATTTCTCTTGTTTCTCTGGTATTTGGGAGTGTCTGGCTGCTTCATGTCTTGAGAATAGAATAGGTTGGTGACAGTGAAATGTAGCTGGACTTTCCGGAAACTGGGAGTGATTGTTGGTTGGTCTGTGGGTAGGTGAATTGATGGCTCTGCTTCTAGAATAAAAGGAAAGTGAAAGTTCCCATCAGGGGAAGTTTTCAACAAAGAAGTCATTAGAGTCAGTCTACTTATTCCTGTGGACTGAGCTGGGTTTTTAAAAGTGAGTTACAGGAACTTCTCTGGTCCCCCAGTGGTTAAAGATCTGCCTTGCAATGCAGGGGACGGGGATTTGACCCCTGGTCTGGGAACTAAGATCTCACATACCGTGGGCAACTGAGCCCACCTGATGCAAAAGAGAAGCCAGTATGCTGCAACTAGAGAAAGCCTGAGTGTGCAGTGAAGACGACCCAGGGCAGCTCTGCCCCCACTGCCAAAAAGAGTAGGCTACAATAAAAAAGAATGAAATAATACTATTTGCAGCAACATGGATGGCATAGAGATGATCATACTAAGTGAAGTAAGTCAAAAAAAGAAAGACAAATGCCATATGATATTACTTATATGTGGAATCTAAAATATGATATAACTCAACATATCTATTAAACAAAACCAGACTCACAGACATAGAAAACAGACTAGTAACTGCCAAGGGGGGAAGGAGATAGAGGAGGGAGGGAATGGGAGTTTGGGATTAGCAGAGGCAAGGTATTATATATAAAATGAATAAACCGCAGGTCCTACTGTATAACAGGGAACTATTAATATATTCAATTGTCTGTGACAGACTCTAATGGAAAAGAATATGAAAAAGGAAAATACATATGTGTGCATGTTCTTGTTGCTTAATCACTATGTCATGTCCGATTCGTTTGCGACACCATGGACTGCAGCCTTTCCAGGCTCCTCTGTCCATGGGATATCCCAGGCAGGATACTGGAGTGGGTTTTCATTTTCTTCTCCAGGGTCTTCGTAACCTGGGGATCAAACCCATGTCTCCTGCATTGGCAGGCAGATTCTTTATCACTGAGCCACCTGGAAAGCCCATATATAACTGGATCGTTTTACTGTATTGAAGAGGGTAACACAGCATTGTAAATCAACTGCACTTCAGGGAAATTTAAAAAAAAATTGGCTACTGAAGACCATCTGTCCACCTTGAATCCATTCATCTGTCTGCCTGTCCAGCTGTCCACTAAGCATTGTGAGAGTTCACAAGGTTGGGGGGAAGAGGAGATTTCTCTGGAGCAGTTGGCAGGTGCTGATCATTCCAGTGGGCATCCATCATCTTTGCTGATCTAGGTCCCTATTATGTCTTTCTCCCCCTCCCCAGTCATTGACCTGGTAGAGGACAATCACCAGAGGACGAGCTTTCTAAGTAGAACTCTGAGTGTGCCATGTTCCTCCCCAAACCATTCCAGGGCCCAGGAAAGTCTCTGCCCACATCTTTAGCCACAGTTCTCACCCATCTTATGTCAAGGTGTATGCTCCAGCCACACCAAACTCCTTATAGCCTCCTTCAATGACATGCTCTATCTTCTAGGTTACAGACACATGTGGCTCAACTCCCTATCTCTTCCCTTCAGCGAAGTCCTATTCTCCTTCAGATCTGTTTCTTCATCACTTCCTCTAGAAAACTCTCCGAGAGAGAGCAGTGTAATCCTTCCTTGGATCCCACAGACTTTCAAAATTCCTCTGTCATAGCAGCAATCACAAGGTATCATCAGTGCCTATTTTCACGGCATATACATTTAATGAATAAATGAATGAATCAACCAATGTATGACTCATAACTGCAGCCTAACTTGGAAACCCAGGATCTTTCCCATTTTGGGTTAGAAAAACTGACATGTAAAATAATCATTCTGTTGGTTGCAATTGCTGGATTTTCTCTTCCTGTCTCCTGTTGGATGACATTGCCATGAATCATCAGCATGGGCTTCCAGAAAGCCTCTCCTTTTTCCTCTGTAGCCTCTATCCATGTCGCTCATACCCAGAAGCCCTATCCTTCTTCATAAAACCATCTTTTGGACTTCCCTCATGGTCCAGTGGGTAAGATTCTGCCTGCCAATGCAGGGACCCCTTGGTCTGGGAAGATCCCACATGTTGTGGGGCAACTAAGCCCACGCACACATCACAACTACTGAGCCCATGCTCTGGAGCCTGACAGCTACAATTACTGAAGTCCAGGTGCCTAGAGCATGTGCTTCATAACAAGAGAAGCCCCCACAATGAAAAGCCTGCACATTGCCACTAGAGAGTAGGCCCGCTCACTGCAACTAGAGAAAACCCACTCAGCAATGAAGACCCAGCACAGCCAAAAATAAATAAAAATTTTAAAAAGACTAAGAATATACAGTAGTCATGTACAGATGGAAGAACTGGACCATAAAGAATGCTGAGCACCAAAGAATTGATGCTTTCGAACTGTGGTGCTGGAGAAGACTCTTGAGAGTCCTCTGGACAGCAAGGAAATCAAACCAGTCAACCCTACAGGAAATCAACCCTGAATATTCATTGGAAGAACTGATGCTGAAGCTGAAGCTCCAATACTTTGGCCACCTGATGCGAAGAGCCGACTCATTGGAAGAGATCCTGATGGTGGGAAAGATTGAGGGCAAGAGGAGAAGGGGGCAACAGAGGATGAGATGGTTGGATGGCATCACTGACTCAATGGACATGAGTTTGAGCAAACTCTGGGAGATGGTGAAGGATAGGGAAGACTGGGGTCATAAACAATCAGTTGGACATGATTTAGCGACTGAACAACAACAAAAGAATTTTTAAAAACACCTTTTCCAGCCACGACATATCCCCCACTCTATGTCCCACCTGTCACGTGTACATCTGTCAGCTGGTAGGTGGCACTCAGCCAGTGGGATGAGGCGTTCAGGGTCTTGTCTAGAAATACTTGCTTCACCATGCTGGAGTCCACTATGGAGGAGAACTGGGCCTTGATGGTGACCAATATGGGATCCAACCTGGGAACAGAGACCATGGGATCTCAGCCAGCACCCAACACCAGCAGTGTGTCCTGAGTTCCTGCTTTGTAGACTAAAAGACCTAAGGGTAAGCACCGCAGTATCTGACTGCCTTCTTGCTCCAGGCAAGGGAAGAGACCCTGACCAAAGAGGGAAACGCTTCTAGGAGTTAGGAAGAGAAGCAATAACAGTAACAATAATGAATGTCTATTGTGGACCTCTAAGAAGTGACTTCCACAGTCCTTCCCTGTCACTCTGGTAGAAGCTATAATTACAATCTGTTGTTTAGTCCTGTCCAACTCTTTGTGACCCCATGAACTGCAGCCCAGTAGGCTCCTCTGTGGGATATTCCAAGCAAGAATACTGGAGTGGGTTGCCATGTCCTTCTCCAGGGGCTCTTCCTGACCCAGAGATTGAACCCAAGTCTCCTGCATTGGCAGGTGGATTCTTTACCACTGAGCCCCCAGGGAAGCCTATTTTTATCATTATCCCCATGTTAAAGACAAAGGAACTGAAATTACTAACTTTCAAAGTCAGCAGCATGTCCCATGATCCTCCCTCTCTCTAGTATAGATATCCTAGGCCTCTTCTCATCCTTCAGAGATGTGGGTTCAAACCCAACTTCTGTGCCTCAGTTTTCCCATGAGAACATGGGGGATGCACATATTGCATCTCTCATGCGAGAATGTTAAGAAAATGAAATGAGATGATCATGCATGAAAGTACTCAACAGGAAGCCTGGCCATGGTAAATATTATTAGATTACTATTAGCTGAAAGTTGAAGGAGGTGGGTGCAGGGAGATGGTGGGTCCATAAGGGTAAGCCTTTTCCTGTACCCCAAAGACCTATGGAAGGAGATGGAAGGAGATGGTAAGCTGTCAGGGATGTGGAGAAGAATGGGCACCATGTCAATGACTTCCAGTCCAAGGATGTGCCAGCCAGTGCTCAGAGCCTTGAGCTGCCATCTCAGCCAATGCTTCCAGCCTCCTCAACTTACGTCAAGTTGGTGACCAGGCAGGAGAGGAATACGTCTTGTAGCTGGCTGCTTCTGTAGAGTTTGGTGACCTAGAATAAAGGGGAGGGAGGCTGGATGAGATGGAGGTCTCTTGGGGCTGGAGGGGGCCACTGGAGCCAGAGAGGAACAAACACAGGTCTTGAAGCAAGGGAGACCTGAGTTCTGATCCTGGTTCTGCCCTTAACTCCATTGTGTGCCCTTACACACAATGTTCCCTTTTCTGAGCCTCAATTTTCCCATCTGAAAAGTGGGGAGGCAGCTAGGGTACCAACTCTGGAATCTGAAATAACCTAGAACATGTAGGTAAAGGGAAGAGTTGAAACAATCACTTAATAGATGCAGGGCAGGACTTCTCTGGTGGCAAAGTGGATAAGAATTCACCTGCCAATGCAAGGGATACGGATTTGATCCCCAGTTAGGGAAGATTCCACATGCTGCAGAGCAGCTAAGACTACGCCACAACTACTGAACCCATGCTCTGGAGCCCAGGAGCCACAACTACCGAAGCCTGTACACCAAGAGCCTGTGCTCCACAACAAGAGAAGCCACCGGAATGAAAAGCCCGTGCACCATGACAAGGAGTAACCCCCGCCTGCCGCAACTAGAGAAAGCCCGAGTGCAGCAATGAAGACCTAGCACAACGAAAAATAAAATATAATAATAATAAAAATGGAAGGGGAAAAGCTTAGAAAAATAGATGCATGTCAGACTGAGGAATGAGAGGGGCACTCAGGGTAAGGAGAGATGGGAGGGGCGAGAAAGACCCCCACCTTGTCACTGATGTCCCACAGCAGGGCGATGTACTCTGATGATGTGGGGTCTGGGTTGCTGAGATTCCAGTTGATGATGTGGAAATTTAGCTGGTATTCCCTCTGGATAGATAAACTCTGGGGTGCATAGCCTGGAGCCACAGAGAGGAAGAAAAGACAGACAAAGACTCAGGTTTTAGCATAGAGACATGTTGGCCCAGGGGACACCCTACCTACCATCATAATCAAAATCAGGTCCATGTGTTGGAGACTGTAGAGGTTCTTGAATGGAAAGTCACCCGATAGAGGAGGAAGCTTTTCTGCTTGAGCTTATGCAGTTCCTGCTTCCTGGAATGCTCTTCCACCCTCCTCTTTTCCAGGAAAACTCCTATTCCTACTTCAGGAGCCCATTGAGATGGAGCTCAATAAGAGCAGGCACTCATCTGTCTTGTTCTTGTCATGTCCAGTGCCTAGTATAGTTTCAGGCACATAATATCCTCCTCCAGGAAGCACTCCTTGACTTGCCCTGCCTCTGCACTCCCATGGCACCCTGTTAATAATAGTGTCTCTGCCTTTTCTGTGTCCCCAAGTAGTATTTTTTTAAAGTTTATTTTATTGAAGTACAGTTGATTTAAAATACTGTGTTAACTTCTACTGTGCATGCGTGCGTGCTCAGTTGCCTCAGTTGTGTCTGACTTTTTGCGGCCCTGTGAACTGTAGCCCACCAGGCTCCTCTGGCCATGGGATTCTCCAGGCAAGAATACTGGGTTGCCATGCCCTCCTCCAGAGGATCTTCCTGACCCAGGCATTAAACCCAGGTCTCCCTCATTGCAGGCAGATTCTTTACTGCTGAGCCACCAGGGAAGCCCAGTTTCTACTGTACAGCACAGTAATTCAGTTATATATATATCTTTCACATTCTTTTCCATTATGGTTTGTCCCAGGATATTGAATATAGTTCCCTGTGGTATAAATTAGGACCTTGTCATTTACCCATTCTATATATGATAGTTTGCATCTGCGAACCAAACTCCCACTGGATCTCTCCCCCATTCCCCTCCCCTTAGCAACCATAAGTCTGTTCTCTGAGTCGGTTTCTGTTTCATACATAGTTTCATTTGTGTCCTATTTTAGATTTCACATATAAGTTATATCATATGGTATTTGCCTTTGTCTTTCTGACTTACCTTACTTGTGTCCCTAAGTAATCTTTAATTTCCTTGATTGACTTTTTCAGGATTAGAACTTGTGTATTCTATCTCCATGCCCAGAATATGGCTTGGTACAGAATGGTCACGCATATGAGTTTGTTGAATGAATGAATGTGAATTGCAATGGATCCCCAAATATTAGGACTGAGATACTCAACTTGCATTTGTTCACTCATTCATTGGGTATTACAAGGTACCAACATATTAAGAACAGGACCCAGTGCCATGTTAAACAAACACTAATTCTGTAGAGTTTGAACCATTAAATAATTGCTGTGAAGTGTGGTAAGTGTTGGGCTTCCCAGGTGGTGCTAGTCAAAGAACCCGCCTGCCAATGCATAAGAGCCCTGGGTTCAATCCCTGAGATGGGAAGATCCCCTGGAGGAGGGCATGGCAACCCACTCCAGTATTCTTGCCAGGAGAATCCCATGGACAGAAGAGCCTGGCGGGCTGCAGTCTATGGGGTCACAAGGAGTCAGACATGACTGAAGCAACTGAGCACGCATGCATGTGATAAGTGTTGGTCTGGTGCTCAGCTAGGAACAATGGGACCATGTCCAGCAGGGTTTCTCATCCTCAGAACCACTGAAATTTGAGGCTATATAATTCTTGGTGGTGAGGGTCTTCTGTGCATTGAAGGATATTGGTTACATTCTTGGTCTTTATCCACTAGATGCCAGGAGCACGCTCCCCTACTGTGGTAATCAAAAATGTCTCCAGACACTGCTGAGTATCTCTCATTGGGGCAGAAATCACCCCCAGGTACGAACCACTGCCATGGAAGAACCTTGCATTGAACTTCAGTCCCAAGAGATCCCATGGGTTAGACATTTTGGTTTTGAATGAAAATTCATTGACATTCATTTGGTTAAAGAATTTCATGCTATTTTCCTGAATTGACAAGGAAGACCAATCCCATGGAGGTTTGGAAGGTGCTCCCCAGATAGAACTTGGGCTGACTTGTTCAAGAGGAAATAAAATAGAACAGGGACAAGTAGTGATCGCTGTTAATCCAAGTTCAGCATAAACACTCACCATTGATGAAGAGGCTGTCCTTGACCAAAGTGTAGAAGAAGCCCAGCTGGGTAACACCATGGGTCAGTTGGCTCAGCTCCCAGTAAAGCTGCTCTATGTCCAGCCTGTGGCCCATGGGGTCAGGGTGGTAGGTGCAGATGACATACACGCTGGTGGCCGCACTATCCTTCTCAGGTCTAGGGAGAGGGAGGTGGGAACTCAAGAGAGAAGTCTTGAAATCTCTGGGTGTGGGGCCCAGAAGAGGGAGAAGCAAATGAGAGGTCAGTGGGAAGACTGAGAGAGGGGTGGACACCAAAAGTGGTCTTTACTGGCAAATACTCAGGAAAAGGAATTACTTGAGGGAGATCAGTCTGCAACTTGAGTAGAAGGGGCCCAGGCTGCTCTTCTGGAACAAGGATCCAAGCTGGGGAGATAGGAGAAAGATGATGAGCAGAAAGGACAGGCACTGGGGCAGAGGATACATGGGAGTGATCCCACCAGTGGTTGCTAGGACCAGCATCTCACCAGGCGATGCAGGATCATCTTGGTGGAGTTGAACATGGTGGAGCCATTGCTCATGTCTGATGAGTATGGAAGGTTGGTGATGGTGAAGTTAAGTGTGAGGGTCTTCAGGTTGTATCCCATAGCTGCAATAAGAGAGGGGGATAGATGGTTATCACTGAGAGCTGACCTGGAACCACTTCAGAGTTCCATATTCATTGTAATTGGTTGTCTTCCAGTAGCACTACCACCCACTGAGTCAAAACCAGTGTTATCTGTTCAGCTCCTCCTCCCTCATCTCCAGTTAATACCAGTTGTACTTGCAGAACAGTTCCTGCAAACATCCCCTCTCTCCATCCCTGTCGCAGCTCAGGTCTTATCTTCTCTGACCTGAACTGACACCCCAGCAGCCTCACTGGATACCCTTACTAAAGGATGTTGTCTACACTGAACACTAGAAGAAATGTTCTTAAATAAAAACCTGACTATTGTCACCACTGTTCTAGGACCACTTGTGGCTCCCTATGGCCTTCAGCACTAAGTTCAACTTTTTTGACCTGGCACTCAAAGTCCTTCTTAATCTGGTTCTTACCAACCTTTTAGCTTAATGTGTCCATTTACTTCATCTACACCAGGGCTTCCCTGGTGGCTCAGACAGTAAAGAATCTGCCTGAAATGCAGGAAACCCAGGTTCAGTCCTTGAGTCTGGAATAACCCCTGGAGAAGGGATAGCTACCCACTCCAGTATTCTTGCCTGGAGAATTCCATGGACAGAGGAGCCTGGTGGGCTACAGTCCATGGGGTCACAAAGAGTCAGACATGACTGAGCAACTAAGGGATCCATCTACTCCAGCTTAAGCTTTAAACTTTATGCAAACCAAATTCCTCTCAGTTCTCCCCATACGCTATGCTGTTTTTGACCACTGACATTTTTGCTCATGGAATCCCACCAGCCAGGAAAACTTCTCATTCCCTATTTGCCTGGATGGCTCTTACTTTTACTTAAAGACTTGGGTCATATGAAAGTTTCTCCAGAAAGCCTTTCCCTTCTAAATGGTGCCAGGGGCCTTTCCCCAAGACATACATTATAATAGTCTGTTAGTCACAAGAGTGGGGGCTCCATGAGGGCCAGCATCAGACTGAATTGTTGGTATAATCTTTGAGATAAAAGCATGATTGCCCTAAAGCCAGAACTGCACACCCTGGCCTCCCAGCTCCTATGTTACAATTGGCCGGTGGATATGTGGGGCTGGAGAGCTTCTCTTGGGAAGGAAAAGGGGCCTCCGATACCTGTGGTGGATTCTGGTTGCACAGGTGATGGTGAAGTAGGAAGGAACATGGTAGCTGGTGCGGGAGCTGTGGAAAGGGGAGGTATTAGGGAGGAACAGAGCCCACCCCCAGACTTGGAGAAGCCCCCCAGGCTCACCTGGGCTGTATAAGTGGTTGTCCAAGCACAACCATTCATAGGTTTACCATGAATGAGTGAGAGCAAAGGAATCATTGGGTAAGTAGAGGGATGAACAAACCTGTGAATGAAATGAACCCAAGAGAGTGGGTAAACAAGAGAGAGACTGAACAAAGAGGACAGACAGATGGAAGGGCAGAAATATGGACAGATGGATGGGATACCTGGATGGATCAGAAGAAGAATGGACAAAAGGAGGATCAAAGAGAAGGAAGGAAGGATAAACGCAAGGAAGAAAAGTTGAGAGACAGATGGAAGTGCAGAAGGAAAGAAGGAAAAACAGGGGTATAGGCAGAAGGATGTTTGGATGGATGAATGGATAGATGGATGGATGGATGGAAGGAAGAAAGGGAGGGAAGGGGGAAGGGAGGAAGAGGTCTGAGAGCAGGTATAACTGGGAGGATGGAAGAAAGGATTGGTGAAAAGATAGGTAAAGTGATCACTACAAGCGTGAATGGACCGATATGGCCAAACCACTGAGTAGCAACTAGAGCTTGCACCTTGACACTATGACCCCTTCTGCCTCTCCTGTAAAAGATTTTGTTATTAGGAGGCAGAGACTACAAGGTCATTATATGACTTCAACCTTTATTACTGTAGGGAATGCTCGTTCAATTTCTTCCTCCAACCCAGAAGGGTGTGGAAAATTCAGAAAGCCAATACCATGGCTGTGGGTCCCAAAAAGAGACCAAGGACTCATCATCCTTTCTCCCACTGACACTTTGTCCGCACTCAGGAGATGCAACCTGAGTTTGAGGCAAGCGCCCTTTGTCAGTGAGAAGAAAAGTTAGGCTCAAGACCACTGGAGGCTGAAATGGACAGTGGATGAAAAGATACCTACTTGTAGGAGGCTCATCTGGACCACGTTCATTATAACCTGGAAGCAAAAAAGCCACACGTTAAGGGGAGGTGGAGGAACAAGCCCAGGTATCCCTGCCTTTGTCCACATGGGGTTCCTTACTGGATGCCATTCCTTCTGTACCAGCTGAGTATCTATGCATCTTCTAGGATCAGACTGAAATGTCATCTCCACGATTAAGGCTTTCCTGACCTTTGGATTAGAAATTAATTGTGGGACTTCCCTGGTGGTCCAATGATTAAGACTCCATGCTTCCATGCAGTACTGGTTTGATTCCTGGTTGGGGAACCAAGATTCCACATATTGCACAGTATGGCCAAAAAGAAAAGAATAAAATGAGCATCATAAAGGACCAGGATGTCTCCCTGCCTACCTGATGGGGCAATGGTGAAAAGAAAGTGTGAGTTGTCAAACTCTATTCCCAGGCCGGGGACAGACAAGGGAACCAGAGTATAATTTCAGCCAACTTCATCACAGCTGTGCACTGACCATCAGGGACCCCTTAAGGGTCACCCTTTCAAATGCTGTTTCTTTCTGGATTTGAGGCTCATTCCCAGTGTGTCTGAAGCTTGGACCTCCTAGATGTTCAGAGTTCCTGCCTTCCTTCCTGGCTAGAGGCCCCATCCAAGAGAGAGGCCCATCTTGGTCAAAAGTGAGGAGTGGGACACAGGAAACTCTACTCAATACTCTGGAATGGTCTATATGGGAAAATAATTTTTTAAAAAGTGGACATATGTATATATATATAAATAAGCAAAATTTTTAATCATTCCAGTTGCATGTTTAAATAAAATGATGGTGTTTTAAATCACTAAATAAAAGGAAGAAATAAAGGAGGTCAATGAGTTAAAAAAAATTACCCCAAACTGATGTAGAATTTAGAATTAGGTGCTATGTCATTTGTGAGTAGTGATGGTTTTGCTTCTTCCTTGCTGGTTTGTGTGTCTTTTGTTTCTTTTTCTTGTCTGATTGCTATGGGCAGGAATTCCAAAGCTATGTTGGGTACAGGTGGTGAGAGTGGGCATCCTTGCACTGTTTCTGGTATTGGGGGAAGGGCTTTCATATTTTCACCATTGAGTGTGATGTTGGCTATAGGTTAGTCATAGATGGGTTTGTTGTGTTGGGATGTGTTCCCTCTGTACCCTTTGATGGGGGGGCTTCAGTTGTGAATGGGCGTTGAATTTTGTTGAGTGCCTTCTTTGCATTTATGATCATGAATTGATCATGTGATTTTTATCCTTCCTTTGTTGGTATGTTATATTACATTGATTGACTTGTATATGTTGGACCATCTTTGTATTCCTGGAATTGACCTTATTTAAGCATGGTGTATTAAAAAAGAGAGAAGTGGGGAAAGGAGACAGATATGAGCTATTCTTTCTCTAAGTCTCCCCTAGAAAGATTTTTTTTTGTGGCCATGCCCCTCAGCATGTAGGATCTTAGTTCCCTGACCAGGGATGGAACCCATGACCCCTGCATTGGAAGCATGGAGCCTTAACCACTGGACCACCAGGGAAGTCCCTAGAAGGATTCTTCTATGAGTTAAATGCATAGAATGGAGCACAATTTTGGATCCTGAAAATAGTCTTGTACCCTGACTCTGCCACTCTCAAGCCACACCCACTTGGAAATTACATAATCTTTCAGAACCTCAGTTTCTTTGTCTCTAAAATGAGTTTGATCAAGGACCAGGTTTGCAGGGTGGCTGTGTGAGTTCAGTGTGGAGTCAAGATTCACACCAGAGTCTGTCTCAAGGTTTCCCCTGGAGAACTGACTAGCTAATAGAGACTCTTCTGGAGTTAGGGTGTGGACCCAGTGAAGTGGGCTGAGAACCACTCACCATTGAGGTAGAGACTGTCCTTGTCCAGAGAATAGGGACCCAGCCGGGTGATGCCGTGGGTCTGTCTGCTCAGCTCATGGAACACCTGCTTGGCCAGCAGACCAGGGCTGCTGGGGGACTGCCGGTAGGTGCAGAGGATGTTCACACCTGTCTTGGCACCATTCTTCACAGACCTGTGGAAGGAGAGGTTGACCTTTGGGAGATGTAGTCCACTTGGCACTTCTTTACCTGTGGTCACCACATATACCTCACTTCCTGTGTTCCAGCCTTATTGAACCATTCTTAGTTTCTTCACCTAGTCATACTCTCTCACCCTAGGATCTTTGCACATGCAGTCCCTTCTGCCTATAAGTTTCTCCCCTTCATTTTTTACTTATGTAATTTCCTGATCATCCTTCAGGTCGCCACTTACATACTTCATCCTCCTCCAAGAAGTCTCCCAGTCTGGGTCAGCTTCCATTCAGGTTCCCACAATATCCCATGCTTGTCAAATCACAACCCTGGTTATCTTCTATGGGAGCATATGTTATTTGTCCCTATTCCCTCCAGATGGTGACCTCCATGAGGTCAGGGAATAGGACAGTCTAGTTCACTGTTGTCATGTGGAACGCCCCCGTACCCAGCACACTGCCTGCTCTGTGTGAAAACCCAAGTCCTGTGAATGGATTTTAAAATATGGTTCATCCATACAGTGGGATGTTATTTGGCCTTAAAAAAGAAGGAAATTATGGCAAAGGCTGAAGCACAGATGGACCTTGAGAACATTATGTTAATTGAATTAAGCCAGTCACACACACAAAAATACTGTATAATGTACACTTCTATGAGGTACCCAGAGTCGTCAAGTTCATAGAGACAAAATAGAATGGTGGTTGTCAACATTTCGGGGTAGATGGAAATGAAGAGCTGTTGTTTAATGTTTAATGGGGATAATTTCAGTTTTGTGAGTTCTGGAGCCTGTTTGCACAGCAATATGAATGTATGTAACACCACTGAGCTATATGGGCTTCCCTGGTGGCTGAGGAGTTAAGAATCCACCTGCCAATGCAGGAGATGCAGGTTCAACCCCTGGTTTGGGAAGATCCCCTGGAGAAGAAAATGGCAACCTACTCCAGTATTCTTGCCTAGGAAATCCCATGGGCAAAGGAACCTGGTAGGCTGCAGTCCATGGGGTCGCAAAAGAGTCGGACATGACTTATCAGCTAAACAACAACGACTGAACTATACACTTAAAAATGGTTCAGATGTAAGTTTCATGTGATGTGTATTTTACAATTAAAAGAAATCAATTTGACATATGGTATCCCAGGGACGGGGGAGCCTGGTGGACTGCTGTCTATGGGGTCACACAGAGTCGGACACGACTGAAGTGACTTAGTAGTAGTAGTAGTAGATATTCATTTAATAGGAACTTGGAGAAGGAAATGGCAACCCACTCCAGTGTTCTTGCCTGGAGAATCCCAGGGATGGGGGAGGCCTGGTGGGCTGCTGTCTATGGGGTCGCACAGAGTCGGGCACGACTGAAGCGACTTAGCAGCAACAGCTATGGTAGGGAGAGATTAGAAGGGTTTAGAGTTGTTTAGCCCCTGAATCCCTTGATCCTTGATGAGACCATTCCTACAAAATGTGATACAATAGGCCCTAAAAAAGGTTCTTGCAAAACCAGCACTTCAAAAATGCATGCATGTATACGTGGAATCGAGAGAGATGGTACTGATGAACCTACTTGCAGGGCAGCAATGGAGATGCAGACATAGACAACAGACTGGTGGACATAGGGTGGGAAGGAGAGGGTGGGATGACTGGAAAGAGTAGCGTGGAAACATACACATTACAATATGCAAAACAGATAGCCAGTGGAAATTTGCTGCATGACTCAGGGAGCTCAAACCAGTGCTCTGTGACTACCTAGAAGGGACATATGTATACCTATATACATATGTATACCTATACCTATGCATGTAGACATATGTATACCTATACCTATGTACATATACATAGGTATATGTATACCTATGTATGGCTGATTCATGTTGATGTATGGCAGAAACCAATGCAATATTGTAAAGCAATTACCCTTCAATTAAAAACCAACTTTTTAAAAAAAATGTATGCCTGCAGTGGCATTTACACCTCATAAATGCTGAGAACTAGGTGTTTAGTGCTAAAGAAAGACATGCTAAAAAAATGTTCTTGTGACAAGAAAAAAAATGTAATTATGTCTTGATGGGTGTTAACTAAATGTATTGTGGTAATAATTATTTTACAGTATACAAATAAATCATTATATTGTACACTTTAAACTATTAATAATACAATGCTATATATCAATTACAACTCAATAAAGCTAGAAAAGATGAAAATAAAATGACACACAATAGGAAAAAAGGAAAGAAAACATTCATCTTCCTTAAAAGGACAGTATAAATTCATGTGTGTGTGTGTGCTAAGTCGCTTTAGTCATGTCCGACTCTTTGAGACCCTATGGATCGCAGCCTGCCAGACTCCTCTGTCCATGGGATTTTCCAGGCAAGAATATTGGAGTGGGTTACCATTTCCTGCTCCAGGGGATCTTCCCAACCCAGGGATTGAGCCTGTGTCTCCTGCTTGGCAGGAGGACTCTTTACCACTGAGCCACCTGGAAAACTGCTCTCCCATTTCTCTTTCTTTATGCTCTCACTGCCTTTGAAATCACTTTACTTAGATATTTATTCTGCTACTAGGTATCAGTTTTATTGACTAGATGTGGGCAGGTCTACTGCCTGCCACCCAGAGTACCACTTGCCTCAGAGGCTGTACCATCAATGTCAGTTGAATGAAAATATGAATGAAAAGTGCTTCACCCACACCAACAGGTCACAGACCGACCAGGAGAAGTGAGATTAACTGCTCAGTGGACACGGAGCTTCTGCTCAGGGTGATGAGAAGTTTTGGGCGTAGACAGGATGATGTTAGCACACCATTGTGCATGTAATCAGTATCACTGAATTGTACACTTAAAGAGGGCTAAAAGGCTAATTTTACATCTGTACTACTTATGTTATTGGGCTTCCCTGGTGGCTCAGTGGCTAAGAACCTGCCTGCCAAAGCATGAGACATGGGTTCCATCCCTGGGTTGGGAGGATCCCCTGGAGACGGAAATGGCAACCCACTCTAGTAGTCTTGCCTGGAGAATCCCATGGACAAAGGAGCCTGGAGGGCTATGGTCCATGAGGTCACAAAAGAGTTGGACATGACTTAGGGACTAAAACAATGATAACAACAACAAACAAAATTGTTATCACAATTTTTAAAAATTAATAATGTAATGTGAAAAAAATGGATGTAGAATAGGACCCTCCAAGGATAGCCTGCTGCCTCTGGGGGCAGCTCCCACAGCCAGGAATCTACATCCTTAGGTGGCGTGCCAGTGGTGGGGGTGGTGGGGGTGTTCTCACCTTAGGGAGATGACTCTGCAGCCCGCATACCGGGCACCCAGGCTGCTGCTCTGGAACAACGGGCTGAGCTGGAGAGAAAGGAGAGAGCCATTGGTGGTCACATGTGGGCATCGGTCCACAGGAGGGGCACGACGGGGTGAATGGGAAAGCAGGCATCTCACCAGGTGCTGCATGAGGGTGTCTGTGATGTTGAACTTGTGGGAGCCTGGGTGACCCATGTCTGCAGAGTAGCGCAGGTTGTCGATGGTGAAGTTCAGCGTGAAGGGCTCCTCACTGACCTCCCCAGCTACAGTAGGTAGAGAGAGAGTCCAGGCTCACTAGGAGCTTGGGTCCCAGTGTCCACCCAGGTGGGGCTTCCAAGGGTCCTGTATTTTCTTCCCGATCAACCTGAAGGTCACTTGCTGATGTGACGGCTCCAGCAACCAGTGAGGGTTGGCTTAATGATTTGGGGACTCATTTTTTGCGCCCTGATGTAGGCGTGGAGGGCTCTGTGAAAACACTGGTGGCTTTGTCCTTTCCCAGCAGAAAAGGGCACTGATGATCCCAGACATCTGTCATCGTCTCTCTGCTCTCCAGCTCTCTGTCTCTGTCTCTCTCTATGCACATATATTTATATTTAAATATAAATTTATAAGTGAATGTATACTATGTAAACATGTAGTTAATATATTATGTATTATGTAATATATAAATAAATATACATATCTTCCCATATATATATATATGTGTGTGTGTGTGTGTGTGTATATATATATTTCTTTCTCTTTCTCCTCCCCTTTCAGTCAGGTGTGCCAATCTTTTATGCATTGGTTAAAAAAAACCCAACAGTCTAGCAGCTATAACCAACCTTTCAGCAGCTCAGTGGACTGATGTGTAAGATAATATAATAATGACTCCTGCTTTAAAGGTTGTTATGAAGTTTCAACAAGTTAATTTTTTAAGACATTTAAGCACAGTGCCTGGAACAGATGGATCAATAGTTGGGGTGACTTGTATAGACCCCAATAGAAGTCGAATAAATGAATGTATGATGCAAGTGAGACCAGAGACCCCTTGACTTGACTTTAGACTAGATAAGCACAGCAGGAGCTAAGTGATTAAGCGAAAACTTTTCTCTGGGATAAAAGTTTACTTCTCTCTCCTCCTTTCCCTCCACTCCTTTCTATGTATCACTACTTCCAGCTTTCCTTCTGCTCACCTTTCCCTTCCATATTTCTTCCCAAACATTTGTCCTTTCTTCTTCTATCCTTTCTTCCTTTTTTCTGCCCACCTATCCGTACATCTGTCCTTTTATCCTTTCTTTCTTCTATCCATCCACTTATCCATCCATCCACTCATCCATCCTTCTTTCCTACCTCACTCTTTCCCTTCCTTCTTCCCCTTCTTCTCTCCTTCTATGATCCTTCTGTCCCTCTTTCCTTCATTCCCTGCTTTCTTCCATCCATCTTTCCTTGCTCCCTCCCTCCTTCCATCATGTCCTTTCTTCCATCCATCCATCTTCCTTTCATTCCATTCATTCCTATTTCCCTCCTCACATCTGTTAATACATCCTCCCTCCTTCCCTTTACTTTCCCTTCTTCCATTCATCTTTCTGTGTCTCATCAGCTCATCCATCTTCTCTCTCTCTCTCCTTCCACCCATCACTTCTTTGGTCAGTGACGGACCCAAGGACAGTTTCAGAGTGTTGAGATAATACACTCCTAAGGCAAGGGTGAGTTTCCCTGATGTGTTAATGGTAAAGAATCTGCCTGCCATGCAGGAGATGCAGGATACACGGATTTGATCCCTGGCTTGGGAAGATCCCCTGGAGGAGAAAATGACAATCCCCTCTGGTATTCTTGCCTGGAAAGTCTCATGGACAGAGGAGGCTGGCAGGCTACAGTCCATGGGGCACAAAAAGTTGGACATGACTTAGTGACTGAGAAAGACAAGGATGGTAGATTCTTGAAAACCTACAAGGTTCTCATTACAGGATTTGCTGGGAATGCATTTTGGTGAACACCTATTATGTCTGGTCCATGAACTAGAACATAATAGGTGTGCACCAAAAATCAGCATGTCTTTTGAGATAAACTCAGTATAAATAGCAAGAAGTGACAACATGAGTTTTGGAATTGCATGAACTCTTGGTTTTCTTATTTATCTGCTGTGTAGCTTGGTATTCTGAGTCTGAGTTTCCTCAACTGTAAAATGGAGCAAAATCACATGACTGTATGGAGAATTAAGGTATAGAGTGTATATACTTTAATGAATTGTCCCCCCCATTCATATGTTGAAGCCCCAGTCTAGTTCCTCAGAAGGTGACTGGAGACCTCCCTGGTGGTCCCGTGGCTAAGATTCCCAATGCATGGGACCTGGGTTCGAGCCCTTGTTAGGGAACTAAGATCTCACATGCCGAAACTAGGAGTCTGCATACCGCAACTAAAAAACGATCCTGCATATGCAACTTAAAAAAAGGTCCTGAATGCCACAACTAAAGATCCTGAATGCCATAACCAGCACCCGAAGCAGTCAAATAAATAAATAAAATATTAAAAAAAGAGTACTAAGGAGATGGTTTTAGGAGAATTAAAATGCAAGCCATATGAAGGTCAGAATATAGTGGGATAACGTTGTTGTTGTTTTTCAGTCACTTAATCATGTCTGACTCTTAGTGATCCCATGGACTGTAACCCACCAGGCTCCTCTGTCCATGGAATTCTCCAGGAAAGAACACTGGAGTGGGTTGCCATTTCCTTCTCCGGGGGATATTTCTGACCCAGGGATTGACTTCACGAGTCCTGCATTGTGGGCAGATTCTTTGTTGCTGAGCCACCAGCGAAGCCGGGTGGGAGAACATAAATGTGTCTAAAACCTCCCAGGAGGGAACTTCCCACCAGGATCCAGGAGAGAGAGAAGGGATAAGGTAAGGACCTTCCAGAAGCTTCCCTCATGTAGGACAGAGGGTGAAGGAGAAAAACTGCTTTCCAACCCCAAAGTGGAGGGGGCCAGGAAATCCAGGCTAGGCATACTCACTGGTGGTAGTGGGGGCCAGGGCTGCATAGGTGTAACCTGCACAGAGAAGATGAGAGAAGCTGAATCAGCATTGGGGTGAACATAAAAGATTAAGGGATGTACAGTATTTGTTCTTCTCTTTCAGACTGTCATACAGAATTAAGTAAGTCAAAAAGAGAAAACAAATATTGTATATAAACGCATATATGGGGAGTCTAGCAAATGGCCCTGATAAACCTATTTGCAGGGCAGGAATAGAGACAGAGACATAGAGAAAGGACACGTGGGCACAGCGGGGAAGGACAGGGTGGGGTGAATTGGGAGATTAGCATCGATGTCTATACACTGTGTGTGTGTACTGAGTTGCTTCAGTCACATCTGACTCTGTGTGAGCCTATGGACTGTAGCTTGCCAGGTTCCTCTGCCCATGGGATTCTCCAGCCAAGAATACTGGAGTGGGATGCCATGCCCTCCTCCAGGAGATCTTCCTGACTCAGGGATTGAACCCACATCTCATGTCTTCTGCATTGGCAGGCAGGTTCTTTACCACTAGTGCCACCTGAGAAGCCCTTATATACTCTGCTATGTGTGAAATAGTTAGCTAGCAAGCTCTGAGAGTTGGTGATGGATAGGGAAGCCTGGAATGCTGCAGTCCACGGGGTTGCAAAGAGTCGGACACGACTGAGCAACTGAATCGAACTGGGAAGCTACTGTATAGCACAGGGAGTTCAACTCAGTGCTCTGTGATGACCTAGATGGGTGGGATGGGGGGAAGGCTCAGGAAGGAGGAGGGGTATGTATACTTATAGCTGGTTCACATTGTTGTACAGCAGGAACTAACACAGCATTGTAAAGCAATTATGTGCACGCATGCTCAGTTAAGTCTGACTCTGTGACCCCACGGACTGTAGCCTGCCAGGCTCCTTCAGGATTTTACAGCCTTCCAGGCCCCTCTGGGATTTGCCAGGTCTCTATGGGATTTTACAGGCGAGAATACTGAAGTCGGTTGCCATTCCCTTCTCCAGGGAATCTTCCTGACCCAGGGATCGAACCCTCTCTCCTGTATCTCCTGCATTGGCAGGCAGATTCTTTATCACTGAACCACCAGGGAAACCCCAATTTAAAAAAAAAAATGAAGGAAGTTATTTCAAGGAAAAATTGAAAACATGTTATTGAGAATTTGAAGCATTTTAATGGATTAATGTCATTATTGCTATTAGAACAATAAAATTATTTTAATGGATTAATGTCATTATTGCTATTAGAACAATAAAATTAAGCAAAAGTCGTGGCTCAGATGGTAAAGAATCTGCCTGCAGTGCAGGAGACCTGGGTTCGGTCCCTAGGTTGGGAAGATCCCCTGAAGAAGAGAATGGCAACCCACTCCAGTATTCTTGCCTGGAGAATTCCATGGACAGAGGAGCCTGGCAGGCTACAGTCCATGGAGTTGCAAAGAATCAGACATGACTGAATGATAGACACTTTCACTTTCATACAAAAAATAAAATAAAAAATATTATACATTAAAAAAAAAAGATTAAAGAAGAGGGTGGATTTAGGGACCTATGTGGGGAAAGCAGAGAAGAAGAGGTGGTGGAGGGATGTTCAAGAAGAAGCAAGCAGGCAACAAGATTGGGCAGAACCAAGTTATTACTTCATCATAATGAAGACAACCCAGACCAGAAGGAGAAAAAGACAGATCAGAGCTCCCTTTAGAAGAATGAAAACAATGGCAACTCAAGTCCCCCTCCTCTTGATAGACCATGGCTATAACATAGTCCCTCACCATTTACGTAGAGGCTATTTCTGTCCAAACTGAAGGAGCCCAGTTGGGTGATGCCATCTGTCTCACGGCTCAGTTCCCAGTACAGCTGCTGTTTGTTCAGCGCGGGTCTTGCGGGGTCAGAGTGGAGGCTGCAGACTACATTCACTCCAGTGGCTGCTCCCCTCTTTTCAGGCCTAAAGAAGAAAAGATGTAGGAACGTGGAGTACTACGGAGGAGGCCGTCTAGGTGTGAAAGGGAGGAGGCTAAGGGAGATGCTGAAGGCATTAGCTTGGTAGGCTGCAGGGTCTTTCATCTGAGACCAGCCCCTAGCAACTCAGGACAGAAAACGTTTTAATTAGAAATTTGCAGGGGTGTTCCCTGGTGGTCCAGGGTTAGGACTTGGTGCTTTCACTGCCCTGCTTGGGTTCAATTCCTGGTGGAGGAACTAAAATCATGCATGCGATGTGACCAAAAAAAAAAAAAAAAAAGGGACTTCTCTGGTGATCCAGTGGTTAAGAATCTGCCCGCCAGTGCAGGGGACATGGGTTTGATCCATGGTCTCGGAAGATCTCACATGCTGCAGAGCAACAAAGCCTGTGTGCCACAACTGCTGAAGCCAGCGCACCCTAGAGCCCGAGTTCCACAGCCAGAGAAGCCACCACAGAGAGAAGCCCATGCACCACAACTAGAGAGTAGCTAGCCACAACGAGAGAAAGCCTGCGCAGCAACAAAGACCCATCACCACCAAAAATCAATGAAAGCATAAATAAATAAATCGATTTCTTTAAAAAAAGGAATTTGCAGATAGGAATTTGCACTGATTATCCCACTTCTTCGCAGAGGAGAGCTTTCATTTGAAACAAAATATCATATAGATTCTGTAAATAACAATGATGCCTTGTTTCCAAGCATGGAGCATAGCACCATCTGGGCATGAAGAAGGCATGAGGGGTTATGGTGGGCACTGGAGCTCAGTACTTCCAGGGACATGCCTAGCCACTGAGTCCAGCGCCCAGTGCAAGAGGGTCCACTGACCGGATGAATCACTCCATCTGAGGGAGTCTCACCTGAGCAACTCCAGCCTGCAGCCAGCATAGAGGGGGCCGACACTGGTCTTATTGAGCAAGACCCTGAGCTGGTGGGGAAAGAGAGGGAGGTGAGCCGAAGGGACGAGAGGATACACAGGGGCAAGGTGGACCTAACAGAGGCTGTCCAAGGGCTCTCACTCGGTGCTGTAAGATCCTTTCCGTGGCGTTGAACTTCAGAGAAGATGGGCGCCCCATGTCCTCCGAGTAGTGCATGTTGGTGATGGTGAAGTTCAGGGTGAAGGACACCAGGTGAAGGTCAGTGGCTGCAGTGTGGGAGGAAGAGAAGGATGTCCAGTTGGGGCCACAGTCATGGCCAAGGTTTCCTGGGAGACTGGGACTGACATATACACGATGTGTGTGCTAAGTTGCTTCAGTCGTATCTAATTCTTTGAGACCCTATGGGCCGCAGCCCACCAGAATCCTCTGTTCATGGGATTCTCCACGTAAGAATACTGGAGTGGGTTGCCATGCCCTCCTCCAGGAGTTCTTCCTGACGCAGGGATCAAACCCATACGTCTCACATCTCCCTCATTGGCAGGCGGGTTCTTTACCACTAGTGCCACCTGGGAAGCCCATATATACACTACTGCGTATAAAATAGATAATTAACGAGAACCAACTGTACAGCAGAGGGAACTCTACTCAAGGCACCAGAAGCAGATTAAGGAAAGCTGTGGGCTTCTCAAGCTGAAGGAGAGAACATTCTGGAATTGCCAAGACATCAGGAACCTTCGTTCATTCCTTCTGTGAGCACTTATTGAATACCCAGTGTGTGTGAGGTTCTGTGTTGGACTCTGCACGCCCAAAGATGAATAGGGCATGGGACTTCCCTAGTGGTCTAGTCGTTGAGATTCCACACTACTGATGCAAGGGGACCAGGTTCAATCCCTGGTCAGGAAACTAGATCTGGTGTGCTATAACTGGGAGTTCACATGCTACAGCTAGGACTTGATGCAGCCAAATAAATAAAATATTAAAAAAAAAGATGAGTAGGGCAAAGTCTCTCAACGTGGCCAGTGGAGTGAGCAGGTCATTATGCTGCAGGGGAAGCTGGGGGTGGGGAATGGTGTGCAATTCCAGGATGGTCACCCAGCCAATGACTGGGAAAGATTCTTAGAGGAAAGATTCTTAGAGGAAGCATTATTTTAAGCGTAACCAAACCTATGAGTAAGAGTTAGGTGAATAGGAACGGAGCAAATGTTAAGCAGAGGGAGCAGCGTGGCTATAGTCCTGGCAGGAAGGCAGAACAATTACACTCAGAATGAAGTGCATTGGCCATGGGGGAGTGTAGGTGTGAGACTGGAGGGATCCTCTGAGTCCAGAAAACTGAGGCAGTGGCTATGCAGGACAAGGGTCTGGACTTGACCAGTTGGGGTCATCCAAAGATTGTCCACTAGAGAGGAATTAGGGCTCCCCTGGTGGTCCAGTGGTTAAAAGTCTGCCTGCCAATGCAGGGGACAGGAGTTTGATCCCTTGCCCAGGAAGATTCCACATGCCACAGAGCAAATAAGCCCATGCGCCTCAATACTGAGCCTGTGTGCGGCAACTACGGAAGCCCGAGCACCTGAAGTCTGTGTTCCACAGCCACGGAAGCCACTACAATGAGAAGCCTGTGCACCGCAACTAGAGAAGAGCCCCTGCTCACTGCAACTAGATCCAGCCTGCAAGTGGCAGGGAAGGCCCAGCACAGCCAAAAAAAGTAAATAAAAGAGAGGAATTATATGGACAGAAGCTCATTGGGAGGGACACTGCAGCTGCTGTGGGGAAAACTGTAGGAAGCCAGTGTGGAAACGACTGCAGTATCCAAATGCTGGTGGCCCAAAGAAAGATTAAGCAATGCAGATGCAGGGAAAGGAAAGACTCAAGACACTCCGAAAGGAGATGATTTTGTGATGGACAGATGTGGGTGGTGAGCAAGACAGAGGGTCTAAGCTGGCACTCATGTCCCTGCCTTTGGTGATGGGGAGAAGGAAAAAGTGTGGGAGAGGATGATGATGTTAAGGGTCAGAGACCAAGAGGCTGTGTGATGTCTGGCAGCCAGGCGGACCCAGGGTCAGGAGCTGCTGTGTGGTTGGGGCTGGACTCAGGGTTTAGATTCTGAACAACTGGACCCTAAGCAGCCAGATGGCCCTTAAGATCCATGGAAATGGATGTGTTCACTCAGGGAAGGTGAGTAAGCAATGGAGGAAGAAGTGATCTTGTGGGAATGATTTTGTAAAAATGGCTTGGGTACCAGTAAGAGCCTTTCTACCTGTAGGCTTGGAGGATGGAGCCAGAGAAGACACTGGGAAGAATGTGGAGGTCCAAGCAGAGGAAAAAGACACCAGAAATGAAACTGAGAGTGATACATCTGTAAAGAAATAGTGGCAGTGGTGGTGATTCTAGTTATTAAAATGTGCTTCTTTTCAGTTCAGTTCAGTCGCTCAGTCGTGTCCGACTCTTTGTGACCCCATGAACCGCAGCACGCCAGGCCTCCCTGTCCATCACCAACTCCCGGAGTCCATCCAAACCCATGTCCATTGAGTCAGTGATGCCATCCAACCATCTCATCCTCTGTTGTCCCCTTCTCCTCCTGCCCTCAATCTTTCCCAGCATTGGGGTCTTTTCAAATGAGTCAGCTCTTTGCATCAGGTGGCCAAAGTATTGGAGTTTCAGCTTCAACATCAGTCCTTCCAATGAACACCCAGGACTGATCTCCTTTAGGATGGACTGGTTGGATCTCCTTGCAGTCCAAGGGACTCTGAAGAGTCTTCTCCAACACCACAGTTCAAAAGCATCAATTCTTTGGTGCTCAGCCTTCTTCACAGTCCACTCTCACATCCATACATGACCACTGGAAAAACCATAGCCTTGACTAGATGGACCTTTGTTGACAAAGTAATGTCTCTGCTTTTCAATATGCTGTCTAGGTTGGTCATAACTTTCCTTCCTCTTTTAGCAGTGGATAAAGAAGATGTGTGTACACACACACACACACACACACACACAGGAATATTACTCATCCATGAAAAAGAATGAAACAATGCCATTTGCAGTAATATGGATGGACATAGAGATTGTCATACAGAATGAAGTAAGTCAGACAGAGGAGAAATATCATGACATTGATTACACAAAGAATCTAAAAAGACATGATACAAAGGAACTAACTTACAAAACAGAAAAAGACTCACAGACTTAGAGGACAAACTTAATGGTTGCAGGGATGAGGGGGAAGGATGGGGGAAGGGATAGTCAGGGAGTTTGGGATGGACATGTACACTCTGCTATATTTAAAATGGATAACCAACAGGGACCTACTTATATAGCACAGGGAACTCTGCTCAATGTTATGGGGCAGCCTGGATGGGAAGGGAGTTTGGGAGAGAATGTATATATGTGTATGTATGGCTGAGTCCCTTTGCTGTCCACCTGAAACTATCACAACATTGTTAATCGGCTATACTACAATATAAAATAAAAAGTTAAAAAAATAAAAACAAAGAAACAAGAAATGTGTCCTTCTCTGCCCCGTTTAGCCTGCAGTCAGGACACCATCCTCAGTTGTGTGTATCAGGGAGGGGAGGAGAGGTGACTCTTGCCACCTGCAATTCAGTCCACATTTGCTATGCATGTCCTCTGGGCCCCTACCATTCAGAGGGGTGTAACAGGAGGGAAGGGTTGGCTGGTTAAACAACTCCTGTTTTTCAGGGGAAGGGAGGTGGTTATAGGCACATAGAAATACTCACTGTTGGCAGTGGTGGCTGAGGTCCGATGGGAGTAACCTGTAAAGAGGGGGTGAGACGGTGAGGAAGGGGATGGAGAGATGTTTAATGAAGAGACAGCTTGGCCATTGGAGAGATAGCAGCTGGACCGATATGGCTCTGAGTCGTTAAAAGGAAGACCGAGGGCTCACTGGGAAGGGATCAAAGTCTACTACTGCTCTCGGTCTCCAGAGAGACAAAGGTGTGCTCTGCTGTTGTTTAGTCAGTAAGTCATGTTGGACTCTTTGTGATCCTACAGACTGTAGCCACCAGGCTCCTCTGTCTGTAGGATTTCCCAGTCAAGAATACTGGAGAGGGTTGCCATTTCCTCCTCCAGGGGGCCTTCCTGACCCAGGGATTGAAACCAAGTCTCCTGAATTGCAGATGGATTCTTTACCACTGAGCCACCTGGGAAGACCAAGGTGAGCCCTAAGCACTTTGAAATATGAGTCCGCAGTGGAAGTGCAGAACCCTTCTGCAGCAGAGCCCACCCAGTGGGGATGAAGAGACCCACCCCCAACACAGCCCCTCACCACGGATGGAGGCACTGTCATTACAGAAGCTGGGAGAAAACATCCCAAGTGCTTGGGTTGGGGACCTCATCATCTTGGGGAATCCAGGAAGGAAGGGGCTACGCCTGGGACTTTGGTGGGTATTGGTCTCTGTTTTCCCAGGGTTGGAGGGAAATGGGGGTAGGGAGAGGAGGCAATGGGCTCCTGGACTCTTCTGTTCCCAAGGGCTGGGATTCAGACAGAGGGTTATAGAGACTTCTGAGGTCTCTTCATACTCACTGCTAGGGGTGGTGGGCTGAGTTTGGTGGTTGTATCCTACACATGTAAGGGGAAGAAGGGAGAAGAGGGGGAAGATGAGTCAAAGTGAAGAAAGGATAGGGAGAATGTGGGGCCTCATGAAATGCAAACATTAGAAAAATGATGGTGGTCTTCCCTAGTGGTCCAGTGGTTAAGAATTTGCCTGCCAATGCAGGGGTCATGGGTTCAATCCCTGGTCCAGGAAAATTCCACATGCTGAGGAGCAACTAAGTCCACGCACCACAACTACTGAAATCCACGTGCTCTAGAACCCATGCTCCGCAAAAAGAGAAGCCGGCACAATGAGAAGCCTACACCCCACAACTAGAGAGTAGCCCCCCTCACTGCAACTAGAGATTGCACGGCAACAAAACCCAGCAGAAACAAAATAAATAAAAAGGATGGCCGACCCTCACCATTGACGTAGAGACTGTCCTGGTCCAGGGTGTAGGGGCCCAGCTGGGTGACACCGTGTGTCAGCTGACTCAGCTCCCAATACAGCTGCTCTCTGTCCAGCCCAGGGCCCACTGGATCAGGGCGGTGGGTGCAGACAGCATCCACTCCAGTGGCCGCTCCATTCTTTTCAGGCCTGGGAAGAGCAGCAGGAGAGGAGGATGACAATAAATGGAAACTCTAGGGGTAAGGGAGGGTATCGAGATCTCTGGGGATAGGACAGGAAGGGGCCAGGGGAAATGGGAAGGCTGGTAGAGAGGTGAGAAGTCAGACTTAGATTTTCTGAGAGCACAGACTTCCAGCCAACCTGGGACTGTGAGCAGAGTTGGTGGTGGGGGGAGGAAGTATTTCAATTAAATGGCAAATCTGAAGCCTGCTTCTTTCTGGAATGGGGACAAGAGAGCTCACCCTGGAGACAGATGAAGTGCTGGATAGGGGAACAGCTGGAATTTGGGATTAAAGCAGGTGAAGAAGGCATGCTTCTCTTGAGAGAAATCATCAGGATAGAATTGAAAACCTAAAGGAAATGCCCTCATTGGTCAAGGGGAGGGGAGCGGAGGGAATTCAGAAGGATGACCAGGCTAGGGGCTCAATCCTGCTGATAGTCTGTCGAATCTGGGGACTGTTGGGGGAAGTCCTTGGTCTTTAAGTCGGTGACTCCTGAATACCACCTCAGCTGAGGATACAGGGAAGACAGGAAGGAGGAAGGTCAAAATCCTTGGGTCTGGGAGCACTTGAGGCAGCTCTGGCCGCCGACGCCAAGGTCTTACCTGAGCGATGTCAGTCGGCAGCCTGAGTACAGGTGGCCCACACGGGTGTTCTTGAACAAGAGTCTGAGCTATAGAGGAGGGAGAGGGAGAATAGGAAGTGTGAGGGTTGGGAGAAGGGCAGATGTGATATGGGTGTGGCTGGCATCCGTGGGAGCAAGGGTGAGGTAGGTGGGGCTTGTGTTTGGTGGGCGGGGCAGAAGTGAAGTGGGCGGGGCTCTCACCAGATCCTGCAGGATTCTCTCTGTATTGTTGAACTTCCAGGAACCAGGGCGATGCATGTCCTCCACATAGTGCAAGTTATTGATGGTGAAGTTGAGGGTGAATGGCACCAGGGCAGGGCTGGCTACTGTAGTAGGAGTTTGTGAGAGATATCCACGGAGTTTACCCTATGCTCAATAAGCTGGGGCATAGGTCATCCCACCTGCATGTCCTCAAAATTGGGGAGGGTCTTCCTCCAGCATGGGTAGTTTCCATAGGGAGGAGATCCCAGACATTACCCTCACTGGAAGCACTGGGGATAGTTATGAAAAAGTGCACTAAAGAGTAAATATTGGGTTGGCCCAAAAGTTCCTTTGGGTCTGTCCATGTGCTATAACAGAAGAACCCAAACAATTTTTGGGCCAACTCAATATATCCACAGGCAGGAGGCAAGCATATCTGACTCTTCAGTTAGCTAAAATTCCAGATAGATATCCTGTTTTTTTTTTTTTTTTTGAGATTTAAAAAAAAAACAACAATTATTTTTCTGAGATTCATCTACTTATTGTTTTTAAAATTTTGTTTGAAGAAATGCTTGCATTGCATTTTTATGGGTAAGACTCTGTTGTAAGTACCTTCCTTACATTTTAACTCATTTACTTCTTGAGGCAAAACCTTTGGAGGGAGATAGTATTCTTATCCCCATTTTACAGATGTAAAAACTCAAGGGAGGTTAAGTAATTTGCCCCAAGCCATTTAATCTATAAATGGCAGAGCATAGAATGAATCCAGGTGTGTGGTCCAGGAATCTGTGCTCCTAACCCCTCCACTTAGGACCACTGGCAAGTCCCACCTGCAGTGACCACTCACTCTGGCCTGAGTGGTCAGTGGTGAGAACTCCTTCGGAGGCCCTAGCTGATGAGTATCTAGAGATTTAAGCAAGCCAGAGATAATGATATCTCAGACTCTCAGTCGAGTCAATGGGTGGTATTGAAATCTACTCTGGGCCAGTTGGAGGCCAGGAATGGGAAGCTGGCCTCTGATCAAGCCAGTCTGCCTAAGTCCCTGGCCAGGACCTGTGAGACAGCTATACTTGTAGCTCATGCCATTCCTTTCTTTTCTGGAAATAAAAACTAAATTCCCTGAAAGAACCAACTCTTCTCACCACCAAATCTCACCTGTGATAATGCTAATTATAATTCAATATTTACTTGCACATTCACATCTTTAGTCTCTGTCTTTCATGTTGGAAGCCCATCTAAGACTAGCCCTTTCTATTCTCTTTGCTGCTGTATCAGCGGGGCCTTTTACATAGTAAGTGCTAAATAAATACTTATCAAATGAATGAATGAATGAATGAGTATGATGATCTCCAATGACCAAGTGGCCAAGATCTTTGCAGGGAAAAAGTGCAGAGAGGAAGCTCCTACCTGTAGAGACTGAGACCGGGGCCATAGAAGTCGCTGGGAAGATGGTAGAGGTCGTGGCAACTGAGAAGAAAACACAGCAAGGCAAATATAGCAGAAGAGAGGGCTTCTCTAATCAAGGAGGGCCCATCATGGAACCTTAAGATCCTTTTCCTGTTCAGCCTAAGGGCTGTGCCAGGCTTGTCTTTTCCCAGCTGGAGAGTGAAAGTAGGGAAAATCCAGAGATTTCCTGGTTCCTTCCACCTCTGGGTACATGGACTAAGGATAACAGGGAGGAAGGATGGGCCCCAAAGCAATAGGACAGTAGGGCCCACAAATTACTACTCACTGCTGGGGGTGGAGTTCGGGGCTTGATGGGTATAGCCTGTAGAAAGAGAAGGAGACAAAAGGTGAAGGTATAAAGATGGGGGGTGGGAGTGGCAAGAATCTGGGGCAAGAATTTGAGTTTCTATGAATCTATTTATTTAATAGATTTAATTTATTTAATACCCACTGGTAAAGAATCTGCCTGCCAAGCAGGAGACACAAGTTCAATCCCTGGGTCAGGAGGATCCCCTGGAGAAGAAAATGGCAACCCATTCCAGTATTCTTGCTTGGGAAATCCCATGGACAGAGGAGCCTGGAAGGCTACAGTCCATGGGGTTGCAAAAAAAGGTGGACATGACTTAGTGACCGAGTCACTATAATAGCGATTTATTTAAGCAGTGTTCATGGTGCACCCTCAAAGTGCAGACCGTATAGACAAACCTTAGAGAATGCAATGAAAACAGAGAGATTTTTTAATAGATTTTTTTTAATGTGGACCACTTTTAAAGTCTTTTATTGAATTTGTTATAATATTGTTTCTGTCTTATGTTTTGGCTTTTTGGCCACAAGGCATGCAGGATCTTAGCTCCCTGACCAGGGGCCGAACCCTCACCCCCTGCATTAGAAGCTGAAGTCTTAACCATTGGAACAGCAGGACAGTCCCAGGGAGGACTCTCTGAATCAGGTCATCTGTTGTCTATCCCTCTGCCATCTCTCCCCCTCACCCTCTCTGAGTGTCTGATCCCTCAGTGTATCTCCAGAAATGCTGTGAATGAGGGAACAAACCAAAGGTGCAGGCTAGTTTGAGACAAGCTCAAACCCTCCCCATACTGGATAGGAGGACAGGTGATCCGAAAGGTATGTCATGAGCCCAGGGCACACGATCTGCAGTGAGCCCTGCGAGGAATCAGGAGGAGGTCCTGAGTGTAGCTCATGGTATAGTGAAACATGGGGAGGGGCAGTTAGTGCATCAGGGTTAAGGGAGATGTGGGGACCCAATATGAGTCAAGGATACTCTGGTGCAATAAAAGGGGTTTCAGGGGGTAGAGGCCATCAAGGATTCCCCATCAGCATCCTCTCATCAGGAGAGAAGGCCTTGAGGGTGGATTCAAGATTAAAAAAACCATGAGGGGCTTCCCTGGTGTCTCAGTGATACAGAATCCACCTGCCAGTGCAGGGGACATGGGTTTGACCCCTGGTCCGGGAAGATCCCACATGTTTTGGAGAAACTAAACCTGTGCACCACAGCTATTGAGCATGTGCTCTAAAGCCTGGGAGCCACAACTATTGAGCCTAAGTGCCGCAACTACTGAAGCCCGTGTGCCCTAGAGCCTGTGCTCTACAACAAGAGAAGCCACTGCAACGAGAAGCCTCAACTAGAGAGTAGCCCCGGCTCGGCTCAACTCGAGAAAGCCCACACAGCAAAGACCCAGCATAGGCAATAGATAAATATATTTTCTTTTTAAAAAAGAAGAAACCATGAAGCCAAGATCTGAATCAACACACCCAGAGCACACAGCCAAGCCTCTAAGGGCAGGACAGGGAGCATGATCTCAAGTCTGAGGGGCTCACCATTGACGTAGAGACTGTCCCTGTCCAGGGTGTAGGGGCCCAGCAGGGTGACGCCATGGGTCAGTTGGCTCAACTCCCAGTACAGCTGCTCTCTGTCCAATCCAGGGCCTTTGGGGTCAGGGCGATGCATGCAGATGGCGTCCACTCTGGTGGCTGCGCCATCCTTCTCAGGCCTGTGTAAAAACCTCCATATAGTTGGTCCAACTAGCTCTCCATCTGTCCATCCTGCCCTCCCTCTCTTTGCCACCCCTAAGGCAGAAACCTCAGAAGCCTGAATTAACAAGAAAGCTGCTGGGATCACCCTCTGTGTTTTTTCAGTCTTCTAATTTTACTGAGACTTTCAATGGCTAAGTTAAAGATCTCTCTTGGTAAATGTCACATTGCACTTGAAAATATTTGGGTTATTTTCAAATATCTTTGGATATTGATTTCTAACATAATTCCACAGTGATAAGAGAACAGACTCTGTATGATTTCAATACCTTTAGGCTATGCAATTTTTGCACCTTGTTTTATGTCCCTGGATATGTTCCAGTGTCTCCCAGTATATAGTCTATGGGAATTTGAATAGAATTTGTATCTTACTGTTGTGTGAAAACTGTATAAATCTTAATATCACATTCCTATAGGTAATTATTCCCTGGAGAAGGGCATGTCAACCCACTCCAGTATTCTTGCCTGGAGAATCCCATGGACAGAGGAGCCTGGTGGGCTACAGTCTATGGGGTTGCAAAGAGTCAGATACAACTGAAGTGACTTAGCACATACGCACGCACATGTAATTACTATACCTACACCATATATAATATAATATATACTGGGCTTCTCAGGTGGCACTAGTGATAAAGAAGGTTCTTTATTATGTCTCCTGCCAGTGCAGTAGACATAAGAGGTGCAGGTTCAATCCCTGGGTGGGGAAGATCCCTTGGAGTAGAAAGTGGCAACCCCTCCAATATTCTTGCCTGAAAAATCCCATGGACAGAAAGCCTGGCAGGCTATAGTCCATGGGGTCGCAGAGGGTCAGACACGACTGAGGGACCGAGCACACACCTTGCAAGGCAGGCAATGGAGGCAGTGCTGTTTAAGGGCTGGGAGCTTGGCTCTAGAACCTGAAATGCTGGGGTTGTTCTGTGTGACCTTCACAAATTACTTAATCCCTCTGAGCCTCAGTTTCTCCTTTTGTTCTTGCTTCCTGAGTCTGTGGAGAAGACTGATGATTAAATATAAAGTAACGGCACACTGCCTTGGGTCTTAGCACTTGTTAGTTGCTGGTGTTATTGTTGTTGTTAATACTTAGTATCCATGAACAGTAGTCATTCTAAGCATGAGTGAAGTCAGGGAGCTGGTAGATTATGGTCCCATTAACCTGTTGGCTGTGTTGTTGGGGAGGGTCTTACCTGAGCAAGGCTAGTCTGCAGCCTGAATAGAGGGATCCCAGACTGCTGCTATTCTTGAAGATGTGTTTGAGCTATAAAAAGGAGAGGGGAGTTGAGAAGGAACCACTGAGAGAGGCCAGGAGGAGCTGGGACATAGGTGGACTAATAGGTCAGGTGGGTGGGGCTGGCACTAGTGGGCAGAGCTGGAGCAAAGTGGGTGGGACTAGTGTTAGTGGGTGAGGCTGGCATTGATGGGCAGGGCTCTCACCAGACCCTGCAGGATCAACTCGGTGGCGTTGAATTTCCAGGAGCCAGGGCTCTGCATGTCCTCCTCGAAGGTTAGGTTGGTGATGGTGAAGTTGAGGGTGAAAGGCATCAGAAGAGGGACTCCTGCTGCACCAGGGGAAGGAAAAAGACCACTCCTGAGTCAGACCTGGGCTGAGCTCTAAGATAACTTCCAGGGACAGAAATGGAGGGCCCAGATCTGAGGAAGCAAAGATTCCTAGCTGGCAGGCCACCGTAGGACCAGAGACAGAAGGCTAAATAAGGGGCAAAGCAAAATGCTGTTACATGCAGTAGGGTGCACATTCCTTAGGATGGCTATTATTTTTTTAAAAAAGAAAGAAAAAGAAGTTTTGGGGATTCCCTGGCAGTCCAGTGGTTAGGACTCCACCTAGTCTTTCACTGCTGAGGGCCCAGGTTCAATTCCTGGTTAGGGAACTAAGGTTCGGCAAGCCATGCCATGTTAAAAAAAGATACTGATGGTGAGGATATGGAGAAATTGAATCCTCATGCATTGTTGGTGAAAACGCTGGTGGAGTTGCTATAGAGAACAGTTTGGTGGTTCCTCATAAAGTTAATTCACTCCTAGGTATGTACACCCAAAGAACTGAAAACAGGGACTTGGAGACTTGAAAACAAATGTTCACAGCAGCAGCATTTACAGTAGCCAAAAAGTGGAAGAAACCTAAGTATCCATTAACAGATGAATGGATAAAGAAAACGTATATACAATGGAATAGTATTCAGCTATAAAAGGAATTTAGGATGTCAAGAGATACCTGGAGTAACAGGCAAATTTGGCCTTGAAGTACAAAATGAAGCAGGGCAAAGGCTAACAGAGCTTTGTCAAGAGAACGCACTGGTCATAGCAAACACCCTCTTCCAACAACACAAGAGAAGACTCTACACATGGACATCACTAGATGGTCAATACCGAAATCAGATTGATTATATCCTTTGCAGCCAAAGATGGAGAAGCTCTATATAGTCAGCAAAAACAAGATCAGGAGCTGACATGGCTCAGATCATGAACTCTTTATTGTCAAATTCAGACTTAAATTTAAGAAAATAGGGAAAAACCACTAGACCATTCAAGTATTAACCTAAATCAAATCCCTTACGATTATACAGTGGAAGTGACAAATAGATTCAAGGGATTAGATCTGATAGACAGAGTTCCGGAAGAACTATGGATGGAGGTTCATGACATTGTACAAGAGGCAGTGATCAAGACCATCCCCAAGAAAAAGAAATGCAAAAAGGCAAAATGGTTGTCTGAGGAGGGCTTACAAATAGCTGAGGAAAGAAGAGAAGCCAAAGGCAAAGGAGAAAAGGAAAGATATACCCATTTGAATGCAAAGTTCCAAAGAAGAGCACAGAGAGATAAGAAAGCCTTTCTCAGTGATCAATGCAAAGAGATAGAGGGAAACAATAGAATGGGAAACCAGATCTCTTCAAGAAATTTAGAGATACCAAGGGAACATTTCATGCAAAGATGGGCACAATAAAGGACAGAAATGGTATGGACCTAAAAGAAGCAGAAGATATTAAGAAGAGGTGGCAAGAATACATAGAAGAACTATACAAAAAATATCATCATGACCCAGATAACCATGATGGTGTGATCACTCACCTAGAGCCAGACATCCTGGAATGTGAAGGCAAGTGGGCCTTAGGAAGAATCATTATGAACAAAGCTAGTGGAAGTGATGGAATTCCAGTTGAGCTATTTCAAATCCTAAAAGATGACGCTATTACAGTACTGCACTCAATATGCCAGCAAATTTGGGAAACTCAGCAGTGGCCACAGGAATGGAAAAGGTCAGTTTTCATTCCAATGCCAAAGAAAGGCAATGCCAAAGAATGCTCAAACTACTGCACAATTGCACTCATCTCACACACTAGTAAAGTAATGCTCAAAATTCTGCAAGCCAGGCTTCAGCAGTATGTGAACCGTGAACTTCCAGGTATTCAAGCTGGATTTAGAAAAGGCAGAGGAAGCAAAGATCAAATTGCCAACATCTGTTGGATTGTTGAAAAGGCAAGAGAGTTTCAGAAAAACATCTACTTTTCCTTTATTGACTATGCCAAAGACTTTGACTGTGTGGATCACAACAAATTGTGGAAAATTCTTAAAGAGATGGGAGTACCAGACCACCTTACCTGCCTTCTGAGAAATCTGTATGCAGGTCAAGAAGCAACAGTTAGAACAGGACATGGAACAACAGATTGGTTCCAAATAGGAAAAGGAGTCCATCAAGGATGTATATTGTCACCCTGCTTATTTAACTTATATGCAGAGTATATCATGTGAAATGCTGGGCTGGATGAAGCACAAGCTGGAATCAAGACTGCTGGGAGAAATATCAATAACCTCAGATATGCAGATGACACCACCCTTATAGAAGAAAGCTAAGAACTAAAGAGCCTCTTGATGAAAGTGAGAGAAGAGAATGAAAAAGCTGGCTTAAAACTCAACATTTAGACAACTAAGATCATGGCATCCAGTCCCATCACTTCATGGCAAATAAATGGGGAAACAATGGAAACAGTGACAGACTTTATTGTTTTGGGCTCCAAAATCACTGCAGATGGTGACTGCAGCCATGAAATTAAAAGACGCTTGCTCCTTGGAAGGAAAGCTATGACCAACCTAGATAGCATATTAAAAAGCAGAGACATTATTTTGTCAACAAAGGTCTGTCTAGTCAAAGCTATAGTTTTTCCTGTGGTCATGTATGGATGTGAGAGTTGGACTATAAAGAAAGCTGAGCACCAAAGAATTGATGTCTTTGAGCTGTGGTGTTGGAGAAAACTCTTGTGAGTTCCTTGGACTGAAAGGAGATCCAATCAGTCCATCCTAAAGGAAATCAGTCCTGAATATTCATTGGAAGGACTGATACTGAAGCTGAAGCTCCAATACTTTGGCCATCTGATACAAAGAACTGACTCATTGGAAAAGACCCTGATGCTGGGAAAGATTGAAGGTGGGAGGAGAAGGGGATGACAGAAGATGAGATGGCTGGATGGCATCACCGACTCGATGGACGAGTTTGAACAAGATCTGGGAGTTGGTGATAGACAGGGGGGGCCTGGCATGCTGCAGTCCATGGAGTTGCAAAGAGTCAGACACGATTGAGCGACTGAACTGAACTGAACTGATAAAAGGAATGAACTTGTTATACTTCTACAACATGGATGAATCTTAAAAACATTATGCTAAGTGAAATAAATCACACATGAAAAGACAAATACTGTATGATTCCCCTCACATAAAGTTACCTAGATTAAGTAAATTCACAGAGGCAGAAGAGAGAATAGAGGTTACCAGGGCTGGGCATGGGGGTTAAGAGGATTTAATGTTTAATGGGCTTGGAGTTTCTGTTTGGGATGCTGCAAATTTTCTGGAAATGGATGGTGGTGATGACTGTACAATATTGTGAATAAACACTTAAAAATGGTAAATTAAAAACATTTTAAATAGTAAATTCTATTGGTTCTATAGTAAATTCCCTCAGCCCCTCACCAGTCATGTGACCAGGGGCACGTTACTTAACTTGTCTGCCTATCTCCATTTCTTTATCTGTAAAATGGGGAGAATTATGCATTGCAGAGAAAGTATGAAGGTTAAGTGACTGTTAAAAAGTCAGCACATTTCAAGGATATTATGCTGAATGAAAGGAGCCAATCCTCAAAGGTTCCATGTACTTATATAACATTCTTGAAATGACAAAATTATAGAGATGGAAAACAGATTAGTAGTTGCCAAGGGTTCGAGTGGAAAAGATTGTTGTTTGTCGGGTCTGACTGTTTGAGACCCCAAGGACTGTAGTCCTCCAGGCTACTCTGTCCTTGGGATTCTCCAGGCAAGAATACTAGAGCGGGTGGCCATTTCCTTCTCCAGGGGAGCCTCCTGACCCCAGGATCAAACCCAGCTTTCCTGAATTGCAGGCAGATTCTTTACCGTCACAAGGGAAGCCCTTAGTGGAGGGGGTGGGGGACTAAAATCTTAGTCCCTCTGCCTAGCTAGCACAGAACACATATCCAATAAATATCTGTCACACTAAAATCCTTGGTACTCCCTGTGGTAGGTGTTTTATGCACATTTTCTTTCTTTTTACATTAATTTTTTAATTGGCATATAGTTGATTTACTCACATTTTTATTTCACTTTCACAACGACTACCAAGTATTATTATTCATACTTGGCGGGTGAGGAAACTGAGGCACTGAGAGGATAAGTAAATTATGCATGGTCATCAGAGCTGGATGGATGAAGAATTCATACTCCATGCCCTTGAGGAATTTAGAGCAGTGCAGGGGCAGCCCATGGTAGTTCTCATTGTTTCACGGCAGCTTGTCTCTGAAACCCATGGGTCTTAGCTTTGAGGCTTCCTAGAAGGATCTAGGGGCTTTCCTGGTGGCTCACACAGTAAAGAATTCACCTGCAATGCAGGAGACCTGGGTTCGATCCCTGGGGTGGGAAAATCCCTGGAGGAAGGCATGGTCACCCACTCCATTCTTGCCTGGAGAATCCCATGGACAGAGGAGCCTGGTGGGCTACAGTCCGTGGGGTCGCAAACAGTCGGACATGACTGAGTGACTAAGCACACACAGCAACAGAAAGATCTGGAGAAAGAAGTCACCTACCTGTGGAGCTAGGGAAGTGGGTTGGCACCATGGAGGTCCCTGGGAAGGGTGGGGAGGTCCCAGCAGCTGAGGAGAAACGGTCTGGAGTGAGAATAGGGATTTCAAGCGGGGCATGGATGTCACCACATGCATCTTTCTGGTCCAATTGGAGCCACTGTACGTAGCGGGCATTGGATGAGACACCCGGGTCCTCCCATATCTCTACTCCCTGAGGCTCTGGAAGGAGGGGATCAGTGTTTGTTCACCAGGGGCCTGGAGCACAGGGTTATCAAGGTCTTGAGTACTCACCACTGGTGGTAGAGGCTGAGGTCCATTGGGTGTAACCTGCAATGAGAAACAGAGACAGGATTGGGATGCAAGCAGGAAAGAGATGGCCAAGATAGAGCTCAAGGACCAACACCCCCCACCCTCGACTGAGACTTCCAGTTGCAAAGCAACAGTTATGATGGAGGAACAACCGTATCTTGTTCTTAAAAGGCTTGTGACCCCATGGACTATAGACCACCAGGCTGAGAAATCAAAGATCCGATATATGTCTTCATGGGTTCACAATTTACTGATGTTTTTTAGTCCCTAAGTCATGTCCAACTCTTTGCAACCCCATGGACTGTAGTCCACCAAGCTCCTCTGTCCATGGGATTTCCCAGGCTAGAATATGAGAGTGAGTTGCCATTTCCTGCTCCAAGAGATCTTCCTGATAGAGATGAGACCTGTGTCTCCTGCCTTGGCAGGTGGATTCTTTACCACTCAGCCACAAGGGGAGCCCTTGCAATTTATTTGGGAAGATAAATACACTGACATTTCTACAACATGGGCTTTAAATTTGTGCTTTTCTAGAGGAGATTTTGAGATATTGCCAGGGGGAAGATAAATGGCCAGACTCTTGGGTCCCCATTGGCTACAGGCAGATTGATAGTATCTTTCATCTTCTTTTTTTAAAATTTATTTATTTGGTTACACCAGGTCTTAGTTGTAGCATGTGGGATGAAGTTCCCTGTTAGGAGAAGAGTTAGTTGCTCTGTTGTGTCCAACTATTTGCAATTCCTATGGACTGTAGCCAGCCAGGCTCTGCTGTCCATGGGATTCTCCAGGCAAGAATACTGCAGTGGGTTGCCATTTCCTTCTCCAGGGGGATCTTCCCAATCCAGAGATGGAAGCTGGGTCTCCTGCATTGCAGGCAGTTTCTTTAGCATCTGAGCCACCAGGAAAGTTTCCTGACCAGGGATCAAACCTGGGACCCTTGCATTGGGAATGGAAGTTCTAAGTCTCTTTCATCTTCTGGAGAAAGGCTCTGTGCCTCAGAGAAGTTTATAAATCAAAGTCCTGGAATGCAGGAATAGCCCATGGGCTTTCTTGAGTCATCAAGAGAGATTGCTCAAGTGGGAAATGATACACAGGATGGGTCCTATGGCAAACTGGAGAATCCCATCCCTTCTGGGAGAGCAGAATATCAGCTTCAACATGTGGTTACAAAAAGGACACTCAGATTTTGCCCATCTCTGACAGTGAAAGTATTTGATGAATGTCTGTCCTCTATTATGTCTAAGATGGAGAAAATGATTCTTTCTAGAGTTTTGATCATTAAATGGCAGGACTCATGGCATACAGTTAGAATGCAAAGGCAATCCATAAGTGATCTATGTGTATGTATAAGGCATTTTAAAATTTTTATTTTATATTGGTGTGAAAATGTGAAGTCACTCAGTCATGTCTGACTCTTTGTGACCCCTATACAGTCCATGGAATTCTCCAGGCCAGAATACTGGAGTGGATAGCCTTTCCCTTCTCCAGGGGATCTTCCCAACCCAGGAATCGAACCCAGGTCTCCCACATTGCAGGCGGATTCTTTACCAACTGAGCCACCAGGGAAACCCATATGAGTGTAGTTGATTTGCAATGTTGTGTTGGTTTTGGGTGTGCAGTGGGGGTGATTCAGTTACACACACACACACACACACACACACACACACACACATATATATATATCTCCACTCTTTTTTAGATTCTTTTCCCATGTGGGTCATTACAGAGTATTGAGTGGAGTTCACTGGGCTGTACAGTGGGTCCTTGTTGACTTTCTATTTTTTATATAGTAGTATGTGTATGTTAACTCCAGACTTCTAATTTATCCATCATCCCCCTTTTTTTGCATAAGTGTTTAACTGGAAATTTTCTGTGTGCAAAATTTAATCCCTCTATATGAAACTTTTATATCAATTTTACTGACAAAGAAACTGAGGCTTAGAGGGATTAAATAAATTATCCTAAGTCACAAGACTGATTTTATCCCAAATCTGTGGAGTTCCATTCCTTCTTTCACACCATCCTTTACCTTAGAACTACTCAGTCGTGTCCGACTCTTTTCAACCCCATGGACTATATAGTCAATGGAACTCTCCAGGCCAGAATACTGGAAGGGGTAGCCTTTTGCTTCTCCAGGGGATCTTCCCAACCCAGGGATCGAACCCAGGTCTCCCACATTGCAGACGGATTCTTTACCAGCTGAACCACCAGGGAAGCCCAAGAATACTGGAGTGGGTCCTCTCCAGTTGATCTTCCCGACCCAGGAATTGAACCAGGGTCTCCTGCATTGCAGGAAGATTCTTTACCAGCTGAGCTACCAGGGAAACTCACTTACAACTATTCATAAAAACCTAAGTAGGGCTTCCCAGGTGACTCAGTGGTAAAGAATCCTCCTGCCAATGCAGGAGATGAGGGTTTGATCCCTGGGTTGGGAAGATCCCTGGAGGAGGAAATGGAAACCCACTCCAATATTCTTGCCTGGGAAATCCTATGGACAGAGGAGCCTGGCAGGCTACATATAGTCCATGGGGTTGCAAAGAGTCTGACACAACTTAGCAACTAAAATAGCAATAACGACCTAAGAAAGATAACACTGTTGGAAATAGCTGATATGCATTAAAACAAAAAACATTTAAAATATGTTAACATTATTTAGATGGAATATTACATTGGTTTGTCTTCTGAACAACAACAACAAAAAAAAGATGCTCACCATTGACATAGAGGCTGTCCTTGTCCAAAGTGAAGGATCCCAGCTGGGTGACACCATGAGTCTCATGGCTCAGTTCCCGGTACAGCCTCTCTCGGTCTAGTTTAAGGCCCATGGGGTTAGGTCGGTGAGTACAGACAGCATCAACTCCAGTGGCTCTTCTGTTTTTTTCAGGCCTGGTTAGGGTAGGACACAGGCATAGGGAGGTGGGAATTCCAGAAAAGGGCTCTGGAAAGCCTCACTGAGGGAAGGAACTGAGAAGGGAAAACTGGAATGGTTTTGGTGTTGAGGGAGAATTGGAAATGACTATGCCAGCCAAGGTCCCTGAACACAGAGGATGTAGCATCTAGAAATGCTGATATTTGTGCTAAGCTGGCACTCATAACAAGGCATCACACACCGTAACAACAAAAGCAGGACAGAGGGGTTGGAAGGAAGGAATCTGAGGGTTCAACAAGGTTAAAAAAGGTGATGTCAAATTCCTTAAATTCCAGCCTTGCCACTGAACTGCTGAATGACTCTGGCTAAGTCTCTCAACCTCTCTGTGGCTCAATTTTTTTCATTCATTAAATGAGGTAATAGTATAGACCTCACAGTACTTAGCACTCAGCTCAATAAAGGCAGCCAAGTTTACTACATATTAATAGGGCCAGTGTTCTTGGTGAATGGACCCTGTGATGAGAGAGACTGAGTTTTTTGAAAGAAACAGTGAGGTCAAGCTGCCAGTCTAGGGTGGACGTGGGATGGGGGATGGTATCGCAGAGCCAAGAATATCTCAGTGGATCAATGGAATCAGTGGAAATGGGAAGACCTAGAATCATGTCTGGAGGGCAAGAGTGACTATCTTCGGAGCTGGGGGCATTGCATTCTCTGACAAAAGGTCAGTGACCGGGAGATGTCACCCAAGGGAGTAGGGTACCCTGAGTATACATATGGGGTTTTCCACATGCTGAATTTACTCTCAGTACTTGAATATATAAAACATTGTAGGGCTTCCCTGGTGGCTCAGGGGTAAGGCATCCGCCTGCTAATGCAGGAGACAAGGTTCGTTTGATCCCTGATACAGTAAGAGTCCACATGCCGTGAAGCATCTAAGTCCGTGTTCCACAACTACTGAGGCTGTGCTCCAGAGAGTAGCCCCCACTTGCCACAACCAGAGAAAGCCCTTACACAGCAACAAAGATCCAGCATAGCCAAAAATAAATAAATACAATTATTAAAAAAGATTGTGAATAATTTATTGCATGCATAGATACAATGACGCACCCTCTACAGCAAGCTTTCTTAACCTCGGCACCATGAGCTTTTCAGGTCAGGTAATTCTTTGCCTTCGGAGACTGTTCTGTGCATTGTAGGATATTTAGCAGCATCCCTGGCCTCATTCACTAGATGCCCTCACTAGTAACCTCCACTCTTGAATTGTGACAACCAAAAAAATGTCTTGGATTTCCCTGGTGGTGCAGTGGATAGGAATCTGCCTGCCAATACAGGGGACATGAGTTTGATCCCTGGTTTGGAAAGATTTCACCTATTGCAGGGCACCTAAACCTGTGGACTACAACTGCTGAGCCCATGCTCTAGAGCCCAAGAGCCATTAACTACTGAGCCTGAGTGCTGCAACTGCTGAAGCCCTTGCACATAGAGCCTGTGCTCCACAAGAGGAGCCACTTCAATGAGAAGCCTTTGCACCACCATTAGCGAGTAGCCCCCACTCACCGCAACTAGAGAAAAGCCTGCACAGAACAATGAAGACCCAGCACAGCCAAAAAGAAATAAATAAGTAAAATGATTTTTAAAATGTCTCTAGATATTGCCAGATATCCCCTGGGAGTGAAATCACTCTTGGTTGAAAACTACTGCTCTCTAGTGGTGAAGCTGACATGATTATTTGGTTCCTTGATGAGTTCCAGAAGAAAGGTCTTTCTGAAAATTTCTACCTTCTCTTTCTGGGAAGGAGAATATAAGGACTTTGCATTTTCTGGTCAGAAACACAGTGTGAGGCAGGGTGAGAGCTGGTGGTCTGCTGTCCCTGGGATAGTGGGTATAAGTTGTGAGGGTCTAGGTCTTGGTCATCACCCCACCCTCTTCCCCACATTACCCAGGTGTCTACTCCGGCGTTCTCACCTGAGCAAGGTCAGTCGGCAGCCAGAATACAGGAGTTCAATACTGCTATTCCGGAACAAGGGTTTGAGCTGGGGATGAAAGAAAGGGAAGTGAGCATATGATGCTCAAGGGTCTGGTCAGGACGCGGGTAGGCACTGGAGGGGTTCTCACCAGGCGATTCAAGATCCTTTCCATGGTGTTGAATAGCTCAGATCCTGGGGGACTCATGTCGTCTGTGTAGTTTAGGTTGGTGATGGTGAAGTTGAGGGTGAAAGGCACCAGAGCAGGGCTCATGCCTGCCGTGGGAAGGGAGAGAGAGGTTCATTATGACCTCTGGCTGGGATGGCTGTAAACGGTGGGTCCAGAGTTGCCACCTTAGCCTCAGCGTCCAGTGAGTAAGGCTTGAGATATCCAACCCGTGTCACCCTTGCCTCCAGCCAGACTTAGAGAAGGCGCGGGGCCTCCATACCGGAAGGACAATTTTAGCTGGAAAAAGAACCTCAACTCTTTTCAGCCTGATATGTTTGAAGATAAACAGCTATTAGATATTTCTGTGGGAGGAAGAGAAGCAAAGTCACTCGATCACCCCCAGCGGCAGAGACCTCCCATAGTCTCTGACTTCATCAGGAGAGACTGTGCAGCTACTGAGTGGTCAAGACTGTCCCCCTCATGAAAGTGACCCCTCCTTCTTTGTCAATAACCATTGTTGAAGAGTGCATTTTATTTTATTTTTTAGTAAATAGTTTCAAGCTGAAGTATAGTTATTTACAATGTTGTGTGAATTTCTGCTGTACAGCAAAGTGAAAAAGTTGAAGCCATGGTGGCTGAAACTTTCCCAAACTTCTTTAAAACATACATTTTCAGATTCAGGAAATTTTATAAAATCCCAAAGAGGAGAAACTCAAAGAAAACCATGCTCAGATTCATCATGATCAAACTGTTGAACACCAAAGATGAAGAACAAATTGTGGATACATCTAGAGACAAATGACAGCTTCAGTCACGGAGTGCCTTGATTTATAGCACATGTAACATTTTAGACATGTTATATAAACAGTTAGGTTGATCGGGGTGGAGCAGTGAGGAAGCAGAAAGCATGCATCCTGCCTATAACGTGTAAAAAGTTTGCAGTGTCTTGACTTGCAAAACACAGAATTCCTGAAGGCAGAATTCAAATTACGAACCATAGTTCGTATCTCATAACTCTGGATTCACATGGTAGGATTAAGGTTCAAGGATGCTTACCCTCCACCATGACCTGTATAGTCAAAGCTATGGTTTTGTCATGTATAGATGTGAGAGTTGGACCATAAAGAAGGCTGAGCACCAAAGAATTGATGTTTTCAAACTGTGGTGCTAGATAAAACTCTTGAGTCCCTTGGACAGCAAGGAGATGCTTGCAAAAACTCAAAACAGTCAATACTAAAGGAAATAAGTCCTGAATATTCATTGGAAGGACTGATACTGAAACTGAAGCTCCAGTACTTTGGCCACCTGATGAGAAGTGCTGACTCTTTGGAAAAGACCTTGATGCTGGGAAAGATCGAAAGCAGGAGGAGAAGCGGGCAACAGACGATGAGATGGTTGGATGGCATTACTGATTCAATGGACATGAGTTTGAGTAAACTCTGAGAGATGGTAAAGGACAGGGAAGCCAGGCGTGCTGCAATCCATGGGGTTGCAAAGAGTCATATGCCACTTAGCGACTGAACAGCAATGCTCACTCTGGGCATGATAAAGACCCAAAGACTCAAATAAAAAAAAAAAAATCTTGGGCCTTTCCTGGTTTAAGAATCCACCTGTCAGTGTAGGGGACACAGGTTGGATCCCTGGTCTGCGAAGATTCCACACGCCTTGGAGCAACTAAGCCTGTGGGCCACAACTACTGAGCCCATGCACCTAGAGCTTTTACTTTGCAACAAGAGAAGCCACTGCAATGAGAAGCCATTCCACTGCAACACAAGAAAGCCCACGTGCAGCAACGAAGATCCAGGGCAGTGAAAAAAAAAAACAAAACCAAAAACTTAAGGGCTGGGGTAAGACAGGTTTTATGGTATAAACCAAGTCCCTGTACCAGGTACCTGGAGATTCAGGAGCCCTCAGACGAGAATATGGAGCAAGAATCAACTCAAGACTAAGATCCTATTTTCTGGATGTTCAAAATACAATCCACAAATTCGAACCTATACTGAGATTGTTACATTCATCCAATCAATAAATATAAGGTGAATGCTGATCAGGTGTTAAGCTTCAGGGTGATAAATACACAAAGACTGAATAAAGCAAACTGGAGTAAATTCCATGCAAGAAATACTCAAGGTGATATGATAGAGAAAAACCCGTGAGCCAGGTATGGATTCAGGAGAAATGCTGTATCATTTAAGTGATTTTGGAAGGTCTTTCAGTGAAGGTGGTGATCAAGCTGAAATGTGAAAGTTAAATAAGTTGCTAGGCATACCTCATCTCCAGAAAGGGCTACTAAAAAGGCAAGACAGAGGTTAGGACAGTAGAAGAACAGACAAGCCTCTGATGTGGCCAAAGCTTAGAAAGTGTGAGAGAAAATGTGGGACAGGATGAGGCTGGGTGGCCAATAGGGACCAGACAGTGCAGAGTTGAAGTTTCCTAGGTCCCAGAGAGCAGGTCCTACCTGTAGAGCTGAGGATGGGGGACAGAGATGTGGAGGATTCCAGAGAGAATGTAGAAGTCACTGGAGCTGAGGAAAAAAAATGGGGAAAATGATTGAGTTCCATCTGGAACAGATTGTAGAAGCAGAAATTTTTCATTGGAATTTGTATTTCTATCTTAATTTTTTTTTTTTGATGTGGACCATTTTTGAAGTCTTTATTGAATTTGTTATAATATTGCTTCTGCTTTATTATTTTGGTCATGAGGCATATGGGATCTTCTACAGGTGGCTCAGTGATAAAGAATCCACTTGCTAGTGCTAGAAACGCAGGAGATGCAGGTTCAGTCCTTGGGTTGGGAAGATCCTCCAGAGAAGGGCATGGCAACCTGCTCCAGTATCCCTGCCTGGAGAATCCCATGGACAGAGGTGCCTGTTGGGCTGTAGTCCATGGGGTCACAAAGAGTTGGACACAACTGAGCAAGCATGCAGGCTCCCCGACCAGGGATCAAACCCACACCCTCTGCACTGGAGGCGAAGTCTTAACCACTGGACCAAGAGGGAAGTCCCTGTGTTTCTATCTCGACTCAGAACAAGAACTTGGGTAGGTTAGGAGCTGCTCTGAGGCTACGGCTGGGCATATAGGGAGGAGGCATTGGGAATTTCTCTCTTGAAAGATGTGCTCTGGGGAATAAGGGTCCAGCGGGCATTGAAGAGGCACAGTTTGAAATACTCACTGCTCGTGGTGGGCATCCAGTACTGATGGTTATAACCTGCAGAAATGGAGAAAAGAGTACAGAAGGACTGTTATGATGTTAAGGAGTTGGATGGCAGACCTAGAAATGAAATTAACAAATTTTATGAGATTCACGTGAATAATGGTTACATCTTATTCTGTGCTCTTGTGTGCCTTGTCCTTTGAAAATAACAATGAACATCATCACCATTTTTATTGCTAAAGTGTTTAAATTAATTTTTTATCAGAATATAGTCACTTTACAATGTTGTGTTAGCTTCGACTGCATACAGATACAGAAAACAAACGTATAGATGTTGTTGTTCAGTCACTAAGTTGTGTCTGACTCTCTGCAGCAGCATGGACTGGAGCACATTAGGCTTTCCTGTCCTTCACTATCTCCCAGAGTTTGCTCAGACACATGTCCATTAAGTCAGTAATGCCATCCAACCAATGTATGAACACCAAGGGGGAAAAGCAAAATGGGAGGAATTGGGAGATAGGGGATTGACCTGTATACACTATTGATACTATGTATAAAATAGATAACTAATAAGAACCTACTTTATAGCACAGAGAACTCTACTCAAGGTGCTTTCGTGACTTGAATGGGAAGGAAGTCCAAAAAGGAGGGGATATATGAATATGTATGGCTGATTCATTTAGCTGTACAGTAGAAATTATTGCCAAAATTAAAATTCATTAACAATATCTGGCTCTATTTATTGGGAATGCATCAGAAATAATGCTAAACACTATAAAGATAATGGGGCAAATTTATGAATGAGTGTGTGTTCCAAGCCTTTGCTCTCTCAATCTCTAAAGACAATTTTGTCCTTGCTCTTTCACCTTCTCTGCCACCACAAAATTTTTATGATAGTGTTGTCTTTGCTGGCTTAGTTTTTGGTTTTTTCTTTGAGTGTATGTGTGTGTGTGTGATGTAGAATTGACAAAATTGTGGCAGGTGGGGAGAGTGGTATGTGGAGTTAAAGGTACAATAAGATGGAAGAAAGGGGATGCATGCGGTTCAAAATAGAGAAAATTTGGATCTGGGGTTGGGTAGTGAGAAAGAGGGAGAAGGCAATGGCACCCCACTCCAGTACTCTTGCCTGGAAAATCCCAGGGACAGAGGAGCCTGGTAGGCTGCAGTCCATGGGGTTGCTAAGAGTTGGACACGACTGAGTGACTTCACTTTCACTTTTCACTTTCATGCATTGGAGAAGGAAATAGCAATCCACTCCAGTGTTCTTGCCTGGAGAATCCCAGGGATGGGGGAGCCTGGTGGGCTGCCGTCTATGGGGTCGCACAGAGTCGGATACGACTGAAGCGACTTAGCAGCAGCAGAGGCAGCAGTGAGAAAGAGAATAGACTCAAAAGTCAGATGAATGGTAAAAAAATTGGAGCCTGAAATAAACTGGGGAAAAGAGAATTTCTTTTTTTTTTTTCAATGATGATGCATTTTATTTTTTTAACTTTTTATTTTGTATTGGTGTATATTGGATTAACAATGTTATGATAGTTTCAGACAAACAGTGAAGGGACTCAGCCATACATATACATGTATCCATTCCCCCCCCAACCCCCTCCCATCTAGCCTGCTACATAACATTGAGCAGAGTTCCCTGTGCTATACAGTAGGTCCCTGTTGCTTATCCATTTTAAATACAGCAGTGTGTACATGTCCATCCCAAACTCCCTAGCTGTCCCTTTCACCCATCCTCTGACCCCACCCCGGCAACCATAAGTTCATTCTCTAAGTCTGTGAGTAGAGAAGAGAATTTTTTTTATGATGTTCCCTCCATCATGGAATGCATGTCTTTGATACTCTCTGGGAGATGGGAATGAAGGCTGGACTAAGGGGAGCTCTGTGATTTACTTGGATTGTTGCTAGATCATCTCATTTGATTGTCAGGACAATCCTGTGTGGTATGTGTGTTTAGTCCATTCTATAGATGGGGCCTTAGAGCCTGGAGAGGTCACATGGCTTGTCCAGCGTCACATAAAACAGAGGTCTGTCACTCATCAATCTCCATGCTATTAATATGCTTTCAGTTAGTCCCAATTCTGGAGTTAAACCTTCTATAGACACCACGCAGGATGTGCTATTGTCAATTCAGTAAAATATATATTCCAAACCATATAGAAAGGACATTTCCAAGCTGACATAGAAGGGAAATAACTAATCAAGCATCAGGTTGGATTGCTGGCTAGAGATCATCAAAGCCTCTCTCTCCTGTGCTGACTGGCTTGCACCGGATGGTCTACAGTGTTGCCTTGTGGTTCAGAACTTGGAATTTAGACTTAACTTTCCATTTGAGTCTTGACTCTCCCTTGCATTATGGATGGGTTATCTGGGGCAAATGATTTCCTGCCTGAATGCATGATGGCTGTCTGTAAAAATGAGTGGAATAAGTCACAGAGTTTGGGATAAAATTAATATGAGATCACAGAAATAAAGTCCTTATTATAATTCCTGGCACGGAAGAAACTTTTGGTACGAATTAGCTACGGTGGCAGTTATTAGTCTTGGGGCACCGTGGCCACTGCTGCTGTGGTGTGTTGTGTGCGTGCATCCATCATGTTCTACTCTTTGCGACCCCATGGACTGTAGCCCACCAGGCTCCTCTGTCCATGGAATTTTCCAGGCAAGAATACTGGAATGGGTTGTCATTTCCTCCTCCAGGGGACCTTCCCAACCCAGGAATCAAACTCGAATCTCCTGCATTGGCAGGCAGCGTCTTTACCACTGAGCTACCTGGGAAGCTCAGGTATATATTTCATTACATATCACAACGAATAAAGTGTGCAATAAGTGTAATGTGCTTGAATCAAACCATCCCCCCTCCACCTCCACTCTGGTTCGTGGGAAAATTTTCTTCCACAAAACCAGTCCCAGGTGTCAAAAAGGCTGAGGACCACTGGTCTAGAGAGTTCTTCATGGTGGGGAGGCTGCCTTTTGCATTGTGGGATGTTTAGTAAGACCCTGATGCTGGGAAAGATTGAAGGCAGAAGGAGAAGAGGGCGACAGAGAATGAGATGGTTGGATGGCATCATCGATTCAATGGACATGAACTTGGGCAAACTCCAGAAGATGGTGGCAGACAGGAAAGCCTGGCCTGCGGCAGTCCATGGGGTCGCGAAGAGTCAGAGACGACTTGGCGACTGAACAAGAAATGTTTAGTAGCACTTCTGGCCTCTAACCACTAGATGTCACTAGCACCCCTCCAGTGATGACTTGAAAAATGTCTCCAGACTTGGTCAAATATCCCCTGGGATGCAGAATCTTCCCAGGTTGCGAACTATTGGTATAGAGAGACATGGGACTGTAGGAGACCCTGGCTGCAACACGGACACTCACCATTGACATAGAGGCTGTTACTGTCCAGAGTGTAGTTGCCTATCCTGGTGACACCATGAGTCAGCTGACTCAGCTCCTGGTACAACTTTTCTCTGTCCAGCCCAGGACGTGTGGGGTCAGGATAGTAGGTGCAGATGGCATCCACTCCCGTTGCTGCTCCATCCTTTTCAGTCCTAGGATGGCAGGAACAGAGGAATAGGGACATTCAGAGATGTGGGTGAGTTACATACTTTGTTCATCTTGAAATAGGCTGGGACCTGGGATGTAAGACTCTTTGATGCAGGGCTTCCACTTGGACAAATGTCTCCTCCAGCAATAAAATATGAAGAAAATATAATGGGCTAAAAATAACTGAGTGTATGTGTGCCTGTGCTCAGTTGCTCAGTTGTGTCTTTTTGTGACCCCGTGGATTGTAGCCTACCAGGCACCTCTGTCCATGGGATTTCCCAGGCAAGAATACTGGAGTGGGTTGTCATTTCCTTCTTCAGGGGATCTTCTCCACCCAGGGATTGAACCCATGTTTCCTGCATCTCTTACATTGGCAGGCAGATTCTTTACCACTGCCCCAGCTGTTGGGGCAAATTATGGACAACAAAATACAAAGAGAACAAACAAAAAAAAACCCAACCCAACTGCCACTTAACAAAAACAGGGGTTTGGGAGCAAAAATAGGATACTACGCACGCACCTTGCACACAGCACCACCAAATCGGTGGGCAGACCACCCAAGTCACCGCTCTGACCCCCTGGAAGCACCCCTATCCTCAGCTCATATAAGGGACCAGTTTGCTCCACCCCTTGGGGAGCAAAAAAACAAAAGAACTGTTGCTTGTTCTCACCCCCCCACCCCGCCACTGCTTCAGCGGGAACTCCAATAAAGCCTTGCCTGAATTTCCTGTCTGGCATCTGATCAATTTCTATTAAGAAGGACAAGAACCCTGGTTGGTAACAGTCTCTCTCTTAATGAATCCTCCTGCTAATGCAGGAGACAGAGGAGGTGCAGATGCAATCCCTTGGTTGGGAAAATCCCCTGGAGGAGGAAATGGCAACCCGTTTCAGTATTCTTGCCTGGAGACTCCCATGGACAGAGGGGCCTGGCGGGTTACTGTCCATGGGGTCTCAAAGAGTCGGATACGACTGAGCGACTAAACAACAGCTGCCCCACCACATCGTAAACCACAGGTCTTCCCCTCCAGGTGAGCTGGCCTGTAACAGTGCAGCCCTCAGGTTGCGTGTGTGTGTGGAGATGGGGGAGCCTTGCCTTACCTGAGCAGGGTCAGTCTGCAGTTAGAGTAGAGTGGGCCGACACTGGAGTTCTTGAGCAGAGGACCAAGCTGAGGGGGAGGTGAGAGGGAGATAAGTGGGAGGAGCCAAGGTGCCAGGTGGGGTGAGGATGAGGCAGGCTAGCTCAGGACTGAAGGGCTCTTACCAGGTGATTCAGAACCCTCTCAGTGAAGTTGAACTTCTCGGATCCTCGGTGCCCCATGTCTGGGGTATAGAACAGGTTGGTGATGGTGAAATTAAGGGTGAACGGCACCAGGGCTGGGCCCGTGTCTGCAACTGGAGGGAGAAAGAGAGAGAGGAGACCTATCAGTCTTAGGTCCGAGCTGTTCAGGGCAGGGGCGTGGGAGGGACCAGTGGCATCTCTCTGGGCATCACTGTTCAGTAGGTGAATCAGACTGAGATGGCCCACTGGGATAAACACCCCCCCCCCCCTCAGTCAGCTAGAGGAGGAGAAGGGACCTTTGTCTTAGTTAGAAGTGTGACATCAACTTGAAAGGGAACCTCAACTCTCTTATCTCAGAGTGTCCAAAAGGTTGACATGTTGTGGGCTATTTTGTAGGAAGGAACAGGAGGTACCAAGACCTTTTGAGCTCAAGCTTTAGGCCACAAATACTTGAAAAAAGTCAAGAAATCAAAATAGCAGTAACTTTTTAAAATGTGCATTTTATATATTCTATTAATCCTAACTTATGGTTACCAGAGGGGGAAGGAGGGAGGGAAGAATAAACTGGAAGATTGAAATTGACATATAAGATTGAGTGGGCATCAGGGTCCAGACCATGCTAAGTTGCTTCAGTCATGTCCAACTCTGTGCGACCCCATAGACAGAAGCCCACCAGGCTCCTCTGTCCCTGGGATTCTCCAGGCAAGGACACTGGAGTGGGTTGCCATCTCCTTATTCAATATATACACTACTATATATAAAATAGATCACTAATAAGGACCTACTGTATATCACAGGGAACTCAACACTCTGTAATGACCTATATGGGTCATTATATGGTCTATATGGGAAAAGAATCTAAAAAAAGAGTGGATATAGATATATGTAGAACTTTGTTGTACACCTGAAACTAACACAACATATCCTAATAAAAATTGAAAAAAAAGTGCATCTTATATATTTCATGGACACGTCTACATTTATTAAAATTTTTTTGAATGATTTGAAAAATTTTACACAGTTTTAAATTTGCAAATATTTCCATTTACAGGTATTACAAAATATTAACTACATTCCCTGTGCTGTACAATACATCCTTGACTCTATCTTACACCCAATAGTTTGTATCTCCCCCTCCCCACCTCTGTATCGCCCTTCCCCAATTCCTACTGATAACCACTACTTTCTTCTCTATACCTGTGAGTCAGCTTCTTTTTTGTTATATTAACTAGTTTGTTGTATTTTTTTTAGATTCCACATATAAGTGATATCATACAGTACTTGTCTTTCTCTGTCTGATTTATTTTACTAAGCATAATGCCCTTCAAGTCCATCCAGGTTGCTCACAAATGGCAAAATTTCATTCTTGTTTAAGAGGAGTAGTATTCCATGCTGTGTGTGTGTGTGAGATCTTTATTGATTCATCTGTTGATGGACACTTAGGTTGCCTTCATAACTTGACAATTACAAACAGTGCTGTTCTGAACATTGGGAGTACAGTGTCTTTTCGAATCAGTGTTTTTGTTTTCTTTGGCTATATATATACCCGAGTTAAACTGCTGGATCATATAGTGCTTCTACTTCTAGTTTTTTGAGAAACCTCTGTACTGTTTTGCTCAGTGGCTACATCAATTTAGATCCCCACTAACAGTGTACAAGGGTTCCCTTTCCTCCACATTCCTGGTAACAGAATAGCAGTAATATCCAGGAAGGAACTGTTCATAGAAATAGAATAGAGATCAGCTAGGGAAAAGCTATTTTCTAGGAGGTGGTGTCTGAGCAAGAACATGCTGAGATGAGATCTGGAGAACAAGGAAGAACCAAGCACAGCTGAGTTCCTAGAACAGTAAGGATGGACGGATGTTTGGGCCCTGCAGGAACAGAAATGAGGCTGGACTAGGGAGCAGGGTAGACAGTGGGATGGGCTGAGGCTGTGTGGGCATCAGGGTCCAGACCACGCAAGAATCCATCAGCCATTGAATGGAAGTTGAAGTTTCATGAGATCCAAAGATTAGATTCTTACCTGTAGAGCTAGGGATGGAAGCTGGAGATACTGGAGGTCCTGGAGAGAAGGTGGAGGTCACTGGAGCTGAAAGAATAAAACTGTTGGGGCCTTTCATAAAGCTATGAGAGGTAACAGTGGTTGATGGAAACTTACATCTGTTCCTTGGCTTAACCTGAGACTTCTGCTGGTCTGAGGCTATTGTGGGGCTGAGGATTTGGGGAATGGGGCATGCGTTCCTCCCAGGGAGCAGGTTTAGGGTGGAAGGGTCCCAGGGTCATGGAAACATTTGAGCCCTCATTACTCACTGCTGGTGGTGGGGATCCAGTACCGATGGTTGTAACCTGCAAGGAGAGGCAGAAAGAAAGCATAAAATGATGGGAGAACATTAAGAAAGGAGTGAAGTGTAGAACTAGAAACACAAACTTACAGACCTTCCTGAGTATTTTCTTTGAGATTCACCAATAAATAATGATGGTTCTTCATTTTTTTAAATTTTTTGGCCACACAGTGCAGCATGTGGGATCTTAGGTCCCTGACTAGAGATCGAACCTGTGCCCCCTGCATTGGGAGGGTAGAGTCTTAATCACTTGACCACTGGGGAGGTCCTGATGGTTACTCTTTGTGAGTGAACTGCCTCTTACTCTGGTCCTTCTGATTAATTTCATCCTCATAACCATTAACCTCAAAGAAGACAATGATCAAACCACTCTCAGTTTTTTTGGGGAATTTACCAGCTCCCTGGAATATTATCAACCTCACCAAATGAATGTGTTAGTCTCTCAGTCATGTCCAACTCTTTGCAACCCCATGGACCTGTCTATGGAATTTTCTAGGCAAGAATATTGGAGTGGGTTGCCATTCCCTTCTCCAAGAGATCTTCCCAACCTAGGGATTGAACCCATGTCTCCTGCATAGGTAGATGGGTTCTTTACCATTGAACCACCCAAGAGGACCCTATCCATGATCCAGAACCATACTTATTCAAATCCTCTTTCCCCCCATTTTCTCTTATTTTCCAACTTTATGCTCTCTGGCTGACCCCCAAGTCTCTCTTTCTCTCCCTTTCCATCACTATCTCAGTGGAGTGGGTTGCCATTCCCTTCTCCAGGGGGTCTTCCTGACCCAGGGGCTGAATCCGGGTCTCCCACATTGCAGGCATCTTCTTTACCATCTGAGCCACTGGGGCTTTATCAAATGAACAAGGACAACAATTTCTTGTGAGTGTTTTCAGCCTTATTTGTGTTTCTTCATCCATGATATATAATTTTGTCCTTGCTCTTTGAGTTTCTCCCACTCCCCAACTCTCCAAAGACAAAGCTTGAGCTTTGACAGCGTAGTTCTTGGACTTCTGTGATGTTGGGATTGAGATAGTGAGAGAGAGGAAGAGAGAGAGAGACTTGGGGGTCAGCCAGAGAGTATAAAGTTGGAGAATAAGAGAAAATGAGGGAAAGAGGGTTTGAATAAGCATGGTTCTGGATCATGGCTAGGATCCTCTTTGGTGACTCAATGGTTAAGAACCTGTCTACCTATGCAGGAGACATGGGTTTGATCCCTGGGTAGGAAAGATCCCCAGGAGAAGGAAATGGCAATCCACTCCAGTATTCTTGCCTGGGAAATCCCATGGACAGAGGAACCTGGTGGGCTACAGTCCATGAAGTTGCAAATGAGTTGGAAATGACTTAGAGAATAAATAATAACAACAAAGAAATGTAACTGAAACTTAATTTGTATTTGATGGTTTGAATGGGTTTATTGAAATAAAACTCCTCTCTGAGACAGTTAACTTGAATTATTCTGCCCAGTTAACTTGAATTATTCAGGTTTATCTCATTTGACCCTCACACTAATCTTAGATGACTTTAAAAAAGAACTTCACTCTAAAAAATGGACAAAAGTCTAGAGAGGTCATGACTTGCCCAGGGCCACAGAGTAAGTAAAAGGCAGGACCAGGGCTTAACTGAAGCAAGACCTGTAATTCACCAAAACCCACAGTAGTTAATTACTGCTTTTAGGTAATTTTTAAGGACTACTGAAATACAAAACAGATTTTAATCCAAGAAGAAAGACATTGTCCAAGTTGATATAATGAGGACATAATTAATTAGTTTAAATTGTCATATTAGAGGTCCTTTATTTTTTGAATATTTGTTTCTATTTACTTGTTTATTTGGCTGTGTTGGGGCTTAGTTGTGTCACATGGGGTCTTTACTTGCGGCATGTGAACTCTTAACTGCAGCATGTGGGATCCAGTTTCCTGACCAGGGATCGAACCTGGGTCCCCTGCATTGGGAGTGTGGAGTCTTAGCCACTGGATCACCAGGGAAGTCCCTAGAAGTCCTTTAATATTCTTTTCCATCCCAATATTTGAGCTTGGTATTTAGCTGGGTTAGTCTGGAGTGTAGCCTAGTAATTAGGCAGGCTTAGATTTTAGAGTCAATTTAGGTTTGAGTCCCAAGTCTACCAATTGTATTAGTTTGTCTGGTCTTGGAAAAATGGATTTCTCTTCCTGAGCCTTGTTTGTTCCTCTGTAAAATATACATAAAACTCCAAAAATATACATAAAACTCCAAAATATACATAAAAGTCCAAATATACATAAAACTCCATGTTGGGCAGGATTACCAAGGCATAATACATATAACGCTCTAGAACATGGGTCCTTCAATATAAACTAGCCTTTAGTACAGGTGTTATTGTAGGTATTGTTGCTAAGAGCATTATTGCAAAGGAATTTGTTGCTAAAAAACATTACTAACAGCTTTGTTGTTTATTTCTTGGGTGGGGTTTAGTTCCAGCAGGGCCTTGGAGAGTGAGTAAAGGACCACAAGCTGTTATTGGGAAAATAAAGACGTGAGGATTAGTCACTGCATTGCAAACCCATTGTTTCTCGGGAAAGAGTTAATCCCAGTGACTGCCGTGGGCTTGCTTTCTTCCTAGATGTCTGCGTGTTTCATTTGGGCTTCTGTGAAAGGTCATTGGAATGAAGAAGACTTTGGAGGGAATCTTTATTTCCAGATCTGAAAAGTTCCTTTTAAGTTGTTCTGAGGGGAGAGAACTGAGTCCCTATGGAAATTCTAGGTTGTTCCAGAACTATGAAAGTGGGTACAGAGAAATCACACTGCAAGGAGACCCCATCTGGGGAGAGGGAGGAGACCCCAGCTAGCGTAGAGCTACTCACCATTGACATAGAGACTGTTCCTGTCCAGGGTGTAGTGGTCCAGCCGAGTGACACCCTGGGTCTGCCGGCTTAGTTCCCAATACAGACGTTCTGTGTCCAGCCTGAAGCCCGTGGGATCTGAGCGGTAGGTGCACACCGCATCCATCCTGGTGCTTATTTCATCCTTATCAGCCCTGGGGAAGAAGGGACACAGGAACAGGAACATGAAGGATGCTTAAAGGTTGGATGCTCTTGACATTGCTTCCCCTTCAATTGCACTCCTTGGTTTTATTTTTTAAAAATTCTTTTTGGAGGATAGTTGACTTACAATTTTGTGTTAGTTTCTGCTGTACAGCAAAGTGAATTAGTTAGACATGTATCCACTCCTTTTAAGATTCTTTTCCCATATAGACCTAGGCCATTAAAGAGTATTGAGCAGAGTTCCATGTGGTATAGAGTAGGTCCTTGCTAAGTTGCTAAGTCGCTAAGTCGCTTCAGTCGTGTCCTACTCTGTGTGACCCCCACAGATGGCAGCCCACCAGGCTCCCCCATCCCTGGGATTCTCCAGGCAAGAACACTGGAGTGGGTTGCTATTTCCTTCTCCAATGCATGAAAGTGAAAAGTGAAAAGTGAAAGTGAAGTCGCTTCAGTAGTGTCCGACTCCTAGCGACCCCATGGACCGCAGCCTTCCAGGCTCCTCCGTCCATGGGATTTTCCAGGCAAGAGTACTGGAGTGGGGTGCCATTCCCTTCTCTGAGAGTAGGTCCTTAGTTGTTTATAAAAATGAGTTATCTGTTTTGTATAGAGTAGTGTGTATATATCAATCCCTATCTTCCAATTTATCCCTCCCTACACCTTACTTGCTGGTAACCATAAGTTTGTTCTCTACATCTGTAACTCTATTTGCATTTTGTAGATGTTTATTTTTACCCTTTTTAAGATCACTTCCCTGTTTTTTAAAAAAATATTTATTTGTTTTATTTTATTGTTTTGGCTGTGCCAGGTCTTTACTGCGACATGTGTGGGCTTCTAGTTCCCTGACCAGGGGTGGAACCCAGCCCCCCTGCATTGGGAGTGTGGAGTCTTAGCCACTGGACCACCAGAAAAGTCCCTAGGTCAGCACTCTTCCCTGGATTTCACCTGCTTTTTCAAACATATCTTTTTCCATCTTATGTGGGGCTCCAGATCCCTCCGGCTCCTAAGTTCAATACTCTGCAGGGCTACTCCTTAGCTCAATTTCTTCTTTTCATCCCCATTTTTTTTTTTAAGTTTTAATTTTTTTAAATTAATTTTTATTGGAGTATAGCTGCTTTACAATGTTTGTTAGTTTCTACCATAGAGAAAAGTGAATTAGCCATATTTTTCTTGTTTGTTTTTTATTTTTATTTATTTTTTATTTTTTTTAATTTTATTTTATTTTTAAACTTTACATAACTGTATTAGTTTTGCCAAATATCAAAATGAATCTGCCACAGGTATACATGTGTTCCCCATCCTGAACCCTCCTCCCTCTTCCCTCCCCATTCCATCCCTCTGGGTCGTCCCAGTGCACCAGCCCCAAGCATCCAGTATCGTGCTTCGAACCTGGACTGGCAACTCGTTTCATACATGATATTTTATATGTTTCAATGCCATTCTCCCAAATCTTCCCACCCTCTCCCTCTCTCACAGAGTCCATAAGACTGTTTACATATGCACCCTCCCTTTTGGACTTCCATCTCATTCAGGTCACCAGAGCGCATTAAGTAGAGCTCCCTGTGCTATACAGCATGTTCCCATCAGTTGAATATTTATACATAGTAGATCAGTAGTGTACATAAGTCAATCATAATCTTCCAATTCCTTCCATCCCCCCTTCTGTCTTGGTATCCATTTATTTGTTCTTTACATCTGTGTCTCTATTTCTGTTTTGCAAATAAAATCATCTATACCATTTTTCTAGATTATACATGTGTTAATTTATGATATTTGCTTTTCTATTTCTGACTTATTCACTCTGTATGATGCTCTCAAGGCCCATCCACATGTCTGCAAATGACCCAATTTTGTCCCTTTTTATGGCTCAGTAATATTATCCTCATTCTTTTTATTAATTGATTCAAGCTCATTGTTTCACCTACCAGCCCTTAGTACACTCCCTGTCTACTCATGAAGGTAAATACAGATAGTGACCACTCCAGTAACCAGAGTCCTGCTTGGGCCCTGGGGTTGGGGATGTAAAAATCTTAGGGAGGACAACAGAGATTTCTAGGATAGGGAGCATGTGGAATTGTGGTGCTGAAAAAAACTCCTGAGAGTCCCTTGAACTTCAAGGTGATCAAACCAGTTAATTCTAAAGGAAATCAACCCTGAATATTCATTGGAAGGACAGATACCAAAGTTCCAATACTTTGGCCACCTCATGTGAAGAGCAGACTCTTTGGAAAAAGACCCTGATGCTGGGAAAGTTGAAGGCAGGAGGAGAAGGGGGCAGCAGAGTATGAGATGGTTAGATAGCATCACTGACTCAATGGACATAAATTTGAGCAAACTCCAGGAGATACTGAAGGACAGAGGAGCCTGGCATACTGCAGTCCATGGGGTCCCAAAGAGTTGGACATGACTTAGCAACTGAACAGCAACAGCATGTGGAAGGGAAACCCAAGAGCATCATAGACCTTGGAGACAGTGAATGAATCACCCCATGGCTGGCTGTGACATGGTGTAACAACCTTCATGGAGCCTGAAAGGGGGGGATTTTATTTTAACATGGGCAAATCCAAAGGCTGAGGTCAACTCTTTGGGAACACATGTTGGGCGGGCAACCAAGTTTGGAGAAAAACAGAGAAAATGAGTTAAGAAGAAATAAAGGGAAAGATGGTTCAAAAAATCTTTGTCTTGTGGAAGCAACCTAGATGTCCATCGACAGATGAATGGATAATGAAGATGTGGTACATACAAACAATGAAATATTACTCAGCCATAAAAAGGAACAAAATTGGATCATTTGTAGTCATGTGGATGGACCTAGAGTCTGTCATACAGAGTGAAGTAAGTCAGAAAGAGAAAAACAAATTATATTAATGCATATATATGGAATCTAGAAAAATGGCACAGATGAACCTACTTGCAGGGGAGGAATAGAGATGAAGATGTAGAGAAAGGACATGCGGACACAGGGGAGAAAGAGGACGGTAGGATGAATGGAGAGCATAGCACTGGCGTGTATACACTACCATGTGTGAAACAGATAGCTAGTGGGAAGCTACTGCATACCACAGGGAGCTCAGCTTGGTGTTCTTTGACAACCTAGAGGGGTGGGATGGGGGTTGGGGTGGGAGGGAGGCTCTAGAGGGAAGGGATAGATGTATACATATAGCTGATTCACTTTGTTGTACAGCAGAAACTAACACAATATTGTAAAGCAATTGTGTGTTGAGTTGCTCGTGCATGTGTGTGTGCTAAATCGTTTCAGTTGTGTCTGACTCTTTGAGAACCTGCCAGGCCCCTCTGTCCATGGAATTTTCTAGGCAAGAATACTGGAGTGGGTTGCCATTTCCTACTCCAAAAGCAATTATACTCCAATTTAAAAATGTTATATAAAAAAATGTTATATATAAAAAGAACTAGTTCCATGAAAACATATTTTAAATAAATAAATAAAGGAAAAAAAATCTTTGTCTTGAATTTGAGCTGACCCTACAGTGATTCACCCAAAGCAGTGGCTTTTTCAGGAAGGAAGACAGATCCCATTCCTCTCTTGTCTGGGAATTCTGCTTGGTATTATCCATGCACTTCAAAATATTCCCATAACATGTCCCTATAGCATAGTACAGCAGTTCTCAAAGTGCAGCCCAGACACCCCTAGAGTTCCTCAACCTTACAGGGCATCCACCAAGTGAAAAATATTTTCATAGTTATACTAAGATATTATTTTCACTTTTACTCTTTCAAGAGTATACAATGATTTTTTTCTCCAGAGGCCACAAGGTGAAATATTGTAAATATGGAATGCAGAAGCATATAGTCTGCTGTGTCTTCCACTAAAGCCAGATGATAATATTGTGGAAAAATAGAAACCATGACCCCCTTCCTCATTATGCTTTTCTTTTGGCGGGGGGTGGAGGTAGGTGAAATACGGCTATTATTCACTCATTCTTCTTCTTTTTTAATCTTTTGGCCATGCCACGAAGCATGTGAGATCTTAGTTCCCTGGGAGACGTCTCACCTGAGCAAGGTCAGTCTACAGCCGGCGTACCGGGAACCAATGCTGCTGTTTCTGAACAAAGGCCTGAGCTGGAAAGAATGAGAGGGAGATGAGTGAGAGGGACAAGACAGCAGGCTGTTGGGAGGTCGAGGCAAGGTGGGCGTTGGTGTGGGTCTCTCACCTGCAGCTGCAGGTCTCTCTCAGTGTCTTTGAATATCTTAGAGTCCGAGTGTCCCAGGTCTTCTGTGTAGTGCAGGTTGGTGATGGTGAAGTTGACAGTAAAAGGCATCAAGAAAGGAATTGCAGCTGAAATGGCTGGGAAAGTAAAATGAGGCCAGTCCTGAGTCAAGCCTGGGCTGAGGGCGGGAGCTAAGGCTCTAAGGGCACATCTTTACCCCACTGCCCACATCGGGGTCTGGCATAGGCTGTCCCACCTGGGACACCCCATGCAGCAGTCCTTGTCCAAGCTCCTCCCATATCAACTGACCAACCATCCCAGTTTGCTTGGGATTACATGGATTCTTAGGGCATCCCTGGTGGCTCAGTGGTAAAGAACCTGCCTGCCAATGCAGGAGACACAGGTTCAAATCCTGGGGTGGGAAGATTCCCTGGAGGAGGATATGGCAACCCACTCCAGTATTCTTGCTTGGGAAATCTCATGGACAGAGGAGACTGGTGGGCTATAGTCCATGGGGTTGCGAAGAGTCAGACATGACTTAGTGACTACAAAAACAACAACAATATGTAGGTTCTTAGGATGCAGAATCAATCACCTTGTTCCCACTTCCCCTTTGCTCTTACCATTTCAGCGCATACCAGCTCCTGCATCTCTTTGTCTTAGGGGACTTAGGCCCAGGGAGCATCCCTGTAGCAGTGATTCCTGGGAGTTGGTGGATAGATATCCTAGCTCCCTCCCCACCCAAGATAGGTTAATTCCACAGTTCATGTTCTGTGCATTCTCCCAGGGTCCCCCTCCAGCCTCCAGAACTGTGAGACAATAAATTTCTGTTGCTTAAGCCACTTAGTTTGCTGTACTTTGTGAAGGCAGCCCTAACAAGTAATTCACCAAATGACTTAACAATTTCTATTCTAGGTATATACCCAAAGGGAATGGGAAGAGGGACTCAGAGAGATCAGTGCACACCCAAGTTCATAGCAGCATTATTCATCATAGCCAGAAGATGGACACAGCTTGAGTGTCCACCAGGTGACCGGACAAAATGTGGTCCATCTATACAAATGGAATATTATTCATCTGGTGGCTCAGTGGTAAAGAATCTGCCTGCCACTGCAGAAGATGCAAGTTCAATCCTTGGGTCAAGAAGATCCCTGGAGAAGGAAATGGCAACCCACTCCAGTATTCTTGCCTGGAAAATCCCATGGACAGAGGAGCCTGGAGTGCTACAGTCCATGGGGTCTCAAAAGAATCTGACACGACTTAGTGACTAAATAGCAACAATCAACAGGTATGAAGTTCTGATAAACACTACAACATGGATGAACCTCCTTGAAGATACCATGCTAAACAAAATAAGCCAGACACAAAAGGAAACATACATTGTATGATCCCTCTTATATGAAATACCTATAATAGGCAAATTCATATAGACCATGAATAGATTAGATGTTACCATGGGCTGGAAGGAGTGGGAAAGGGGGAATTTTTGCCTAATGAGTTCACAGACCCTGTTCAGGGTGATAAAAAATTTTGGAAACAGGTAGTGGAGATGTTTGCACAACAGTGTCAATGTAATTCATGCTGCTGAACTATCCATTTACATATGATTGGTAAATGTATATACTATTTCATATATGCCCAGTTGCTTAGTCGTGTCCAACTCTTTGTAACTCTATGGACTATAGTCTGCCAGGCTCCTCTGCCTATGGGATTTTCCAGGCAAGAATACTGGAGTGGGCAATAATACTCCAATTATTTTATATATATATTTTATCACAATAAAAACATTATTCTTACTTGTTCCTGAAGTCACAATCACAGAGGCCAAGGTGGATGTTCCAGGTGTGGTCACATGGGCAAAAGGACTTCCAGCCAGTGTGTTGAAGGTGGTTGTGGTCTCGGCCACAGTGGGGCCTGAACCTGTGGCAGCTAAATGAGTGGTCTCAACAGTGGCGGTTTTCAGGATAGTGGTTGTACTTAATCCTTCCACATGACTGGTTTTAGGTTGCATTGTGGTCTCTGATGGTCTCAAGGTCACAGTGTCCCCTGTCACATTTTTGGGAAATTCTGAGAGCTCAACTGAGGTTGCAGGTGGTGAGGTTTCTGTGTTCCCAGAAGTTATAGTATAAAGCTCAACGGTTGTTGCAGGGGTCCTGGAAGGCCCAAGACCACCAGGGGAAAGAGTCAGAGCAGGGAGGCTTGTACTGGCCTTGGCTTCAGGACTGGTGGCCAGTAAACCTGTGGTCTCTGGTAAACCATGGGAAACAGCTGACATTCCAATAGCTGTGCTGAGTTCTGTCTCCTCAGTGGAGACTGAGGCTGTTTCTGCAGGAACACCAAGTGAAACAGTTGGATTTAGATCAACTCTGGCTGTCATGGTCACAGGTATGGTGAAGAGAGAGAATGTTTCTGGTGGACTGAGAGAAACAGTCTGAGATGGAAGAGCTGTACTGGTCTCCAACTCAGGCCAGATGGATGGTGAGGCTGTGGTTTCTGGTAAATGAGGAAAAACAGTTGAAGCAGGAGAATTTGTGCTTGTCTCTGCACTGGAAGAGGTGACTAATAAGGCTGTGGTTGCTGGTTCACCAGGAGAAAGAGTCAGAGGTAGAATAGCCATGGTGGTGTCTGTCTCAGAGTTCACTGTATATGGTAAACTAGGGGAGACAGTTGTAGCTGGGACAGCTGAACTGGTTTCTGTCCCAGGTCTGGTGGCCGTTGAGGGTGCGGTGTCAGATTCACTCTGGGAAACTTTGGAGGTTGTCCTGGGAACAGATGAACTAGTCTCTTCAGGATGGGTGACAAGTGAGACTGTTGTATCTGGCTTTCCAGGAGAAGCAATCAGAATTGGAACAGCTGAACTTGTTTCAGTCTGGGTGACCCCTGAGGCTGTAGTCTCTGGTTTCAGTGTGGAATTAGTCTGAGTTGGAGAAGTTGTACTGATCTGTGTTATGGAATTGGTAACCAGAGAAGTCACCAGCCCTGATACACCAGGCGAGACAGTTGTAGCTGGGAGAGCTGAACTTGTTTCTGTCCCAGGACTGGTGGCTGTTGAAGTTGTGGTGTCTGATTCACTCTGGGAAACTTTGGAGGTTGTCCTGGGGACAGTTGAACTGGTCTCTTCAGGATGGGTGACAAGTGAGACTGTTGTATCTGGCCTTCCAGGAGAAGCAATCAGAATTGGAAGAGCTGAACTTGTTTCAGTCTGGGTGACCCCTGAGGCTGTAGTCTCTGGTTTCAGTGTGGAATTAGTCTGAGTTGGAAAAGTTGTACTGATCTGTGACATGGAATTGGTAACCAGAGAAGTCACCAGCCCTGATACACCAGGTGAGACAGTTGTAGCTGGGAGAGCTGAACTTGTTTCTGTCCCAGGACTGGTGGCTGTTGAAGTTGTGGTGTCTGATTCACTCTGGGAAACTTTGGAGGTTGTCCTGGGAACAGTTGGACTGGTCTCTTCAGGATGAATAACCAGTGAGACTGTTGTATCTGGCTTCCCATGGGAAACAGCCATAGTTGGAACAGCTGAACTGGTTTCTGCCTCAGGACTAGTGTTTGTTGAGGGTGTTGTGTTTGATTCACTATGGGAAACACTGAGGGTTGTCTTGGGAACAGTTGGGCTAGTCTCTTCAGGATGGGTGACAAGTGAGACTGTTGTATCTGGCCTTCCAGGAGAAGCAATCAGAATTGGAACAGCTGAACTTGTTTCAGTCTGGGTGACCCCTGAGGCTGTAGTCTCTGGTTTCAGTGTGGAATTAGTCTGAGTTGGAGAAGTTGTACTGATCTGTGTTATGGAATTGGTAACCAGAGAAGTCACCAGCCCTGATACACCAGGCGAGACAGTTGTAGCTGGGAGAGCTGAACTTGTTTCTGTCCCAGGACTGGTGGCTGTTGAAGTTGTGGTGTCTGATTCACTCTGGGAAACTTTGGAGGTTGTCCTGGGAACAGTTGAACTGGTCTCTTCAGGATGGGTGACAAGTGAGACTGTTGTATCTGGCTTTCCAGGAGAAACAATCAGAATTGGAAGAGCTGAACTTGTTTCAGTCTGGGTGACCCCTGAGGCTGTAGTCTCTGGTTTCAGTGTGGAATTAGTCTGAGTTGGAGAAGTTGTACTGATCTGTGACATGGAATTGGTAACCAGAGAAGTCACCAGCCCTGATACACCAGGCGAGACAGTTGTAGCTGGGAGAGCTGAACTTGTTTCTGCCCCAGGACTGGTGGCTGTTGAAGTTGTGGTGTCTGATTCACTCTGGGAAACTTTGGAGGTTGTCCTGGGAACAGTTGGACTGGTCTCTTCAGGATGAATAACCAGTGAGACTGTTGTGTCTGGCTTCCCAGCGGAAACAGTCATAGTTGAAATAGCTGAGCTTGTTTCTTTCCCAGAATGGGTGACCTCTGAGGCTGTTGTCTCTGGTTTGTGAGTAGAATCAGTCAGAGTTGGAAAAGTTGGAACAGCTGAACTGGCTTTTGTCTCAGAATGGGTGATCCATGAGGTTGTGGTCTTTGATTCATATAAGGAATCAGTCAGAGTTGGAAAAGTGGTACTGGTCTCTGCCTCAGAAATGGTAACCAGTGAGGTCACCATTCCTGGTATACTGGGTGAGACAGTCATAGCTGGGACAGCTGAACTGACTTCTGCTGCAGGACTGGTAGTCATTGAGGGTGTGGTGTCCGATAAACCCTGGGAAACATTGGAGGTTGTCCTTGGAACAGTGTGGCTGGTATCTTTGGAATGGGTGACCAGTGAGACTGTTGTTTCTGGCTTCTCAGGGGAAACAGTCATAGTTAGAATAGCTGAATTTGTTTTTGTCCCAGAGTGGGTGACTGCTAAGGCTGTTGCCTCTGGTTTGTGTGTAGAATCAGTCATAGTTCTAAAAGTTGTACTGATCTCTGCTCTAGAACTAGTGATCAGAGAAGTCATAACATCTGGTACACTAGGGGAGATAGTTGTAGTTGGAATGGCTGAACTGGCTTCTGCCTCAGAACTTGTAGCCATTGAGGGTGTGATGTCTGATTTACTATGAGGAAAACTTGGAGTTGTTCTAGAAATAGGAGTATTGGTCTCCATAGAATGCATGACCCATGAGGCTGCTGTCTCTGGTTTATGTGAAGAATCAGTTGGAATTGTAAAAGCTGTACTTGTCTCTGTCCCAGAACTTGTGAAAAGTGAGGTCACCAACCTTGGCATAGTAGAGAAGACAACTGAAGTAGCTGAACTGGCCTGCATCTCAGGATGAGTGACCAATGAGGCTGTGGTCTTTGGCTCAAAGGGAGAAAGTGTCAGAGCTGGAATAACCATACTAGTTTTTGTCTCAGAACTGGTGGCTTGTGGGTTCACTATATGTGATACACTAGTGGAAACAGTTGGAGTTGGAATAGCTGGACTGGCTTTTGGCTCAGAATGAGTCACCCATGAGGCTGTGGTTTCCATTTGACCTGGAGAAGCAGTCAGTGTTGGAAGAGTGGTACTAATTTCTTCCCCAGAACTAGTAACCAGAGAGGTCACCAACTTGGATACACTAGGTGAGACAGTTGTAGCTGGGACTGCTGAACTAGATTCTGTCCAAGGACTGGTGGCTGTTGAGAATGTGGTGTCTGTTTCAGTATGGGAAACATTGGGGGTTGTCCTGGGTAAAGTTGGACTTGTCTCTTCAGGATGGGTGGCCACTGAGACTGTTGTATTTGGCTTCCCAGGTGAAACAGTCATAGTTGGAACAGCTGGACTTGTTTCAGTCCCAGAGTGGATGATCCCTGAGGCTGTTGTCTCTGGTTTGTGTGTGGAATCAGTCAGAGTTGGAATAGTTGTACTAGCCTCTGCAACAGAACTGGTAATCAGTGAGGTCATCATCTCTGGTACACGAAGTGAGATAGTCATCACTGGGACAGCTGAACTGCCTTCTGCCCCAGGACTAGTGGCTATTGAAGGTGTGGTATCAAATTCACTCTGGGAAACATTGGGGGTTGTCCTGGGAATACTTCGGCTGGTCTCTTCAAGATGGGTAACCAGTGAGACTGTTGTATCTGGCTTCCCTGGGAGAATAGTCATAGTTGGAATTGCTGAACTTGCATCTTTCTCAGTATGGGTGACCCCTGGTGCTGTTGTCTCTGATTTGTACATGGAATCAGTCACAGTTGGAAAAGTTGTACTGGTCTGTGCCACAGAACTGGTAACCTGTGAGGTCACTATCCCTGATACAGCAGGTGAGACAGTTGTAGCTGGGACAGCTGAACTGAATTCTTCCCCAGGACTTGTAGCCACTAAGAATGTGGTGTTTGATTTACTATGGGAAACACTGGAGGTTTTCCTGGGAACAGTTGAGCTGGTCTCTTCAGGGTGGGTAACCAAAGAGACTGTTGTATCTGACTTCTCAGAGAAAACAGTCATAGTTGGAACAGTTGAACTGACTTTTGTCTCAGAATGAGTGACCCATGAGGCTGTGGTCTTTGGTTCATGTAGGGAACCAGTCAGAGTTGGAGAAGTTGAACTAGTCTCTGCTGTGGAACTGGTAACCGGTGAGGTCACCATTCCTGATACACCAGGTGAGACAGTTGTAGTTGGGACAGAACTGACTTTTGCTCCAAGACTGGTGACCACTGAGAGCATGGTATCTGATTCATTATGGGAAACAGGCATTGTCTTAGGAACAGTTGGGTCAGACTCTGGAGGCTGGGTGACCAAGGACACTGTTGACTCTAATTCATGCAGGAACCCAGTTGAAGTTGGTTTGCTAGGTGAGATAGTCATCACTGGAGTGGCTGAACTGGCTTCTGCCCCTGGACTGGTGGGTGCTGAAGATGTGGTGTCTAATTCTCTAGGGGAAAAATTCAGAGTTGTTTTGGAATCAGGTGTGCTGGCCTCTGTGGAATGGAGCCATGAGGCTGTTGTATCTTGTTCATCAGGGGAGACAGTCAAAGTTGAAAAACTGGAAATGGCTTCTGTCCCATGATTGGTGACCAATGAGGCTGTTGTCTCTTGTTCATGTGGGAAAACAGTTGTAGTTGAAAAAGTTGTGCTGGTCTCTGCCCCAGAACTGGTGGTCGGTGAGATTTCCACCCTTGATACATCAGGGGAGACAGTTGGGGTTGGAACACTTAAATTGGTCTGTGTCCCAGGATAGGTAATCAAGGAGACTGTTGTTTCTGGCTTACCAGGGGAAACAGCCAGAGTTTGATCAGCTGAGCTGGTCTCTGTCCCAGGACTAGAAACCAGTGAGGTCACCATCCCCAGTACCTCAGGGGAGATAGTTGGAGTTGGAACAGCTGTACTGACTTCTTTCCCAGAACTTGTAGTTGTTGGGGGTGTGCTGTCTGATTCACTAGGAGAAACATTCAAGATTGCCCTGGAAACAGCTGGACTGGTCTCTGCAGGATGGGTGACCCATGAGGTTGTAGTCTCTGGTTCATCTGAGGAAACAGTCAGAGTTGGAACAGCTGCACTGGTTTCTGCCCCAGAACTAGGGACCAGTGAGGTTGCAGTCTCTGGTCCTCTACTGAAAATAGATGAGGTTGTCATGGGAACCACAGTGCTGGTCTCTGCCCCAGAACTAGGGACCAGTGAGGTTGCAGTCTCTGGTCTTCCACTGAAAATAGATGAGGTTGCCATGGGAACTACAGTGCTGGTCTCTGCCCCAGAACTATGGACCAGTGAGGTTGCAGTCTCTGGTCCTCTACTGAAAATAGATAAGGTTGTCATGGGAACCACAGTGCTGGTCTCTGCCCCAGAACTAGGGACCAGTGAGGTTGCAGTCTCTGGTCCTCCACTGAAAATAGATGAGGTTGTCATGGGAACTACAGTGCTGGTCTCTGCCCCAGAACTAGGGACCAGTGAGGGTGTAGTCTCTGGTCCTCTACTGAAAATAGATGGGGTTGTCATGGGAACAACAGTGCTGGTCTCGTCTCCAGATCTGGTGGTCAAAGAGGCTGTCATCTTTGGACTATCTGGGGTTGTGATGATCGTTCCTATTGTGCTTGTGCTGGCCTTTTTATCTGATGTCCTGAGGAGAGGCAGCATTCCTGAAGTGGGAGTAGACACTCTGGTAGTCACTGTGGTCTTCAGAGCTGTGGCAGTGGTCTCTGTCCTCTCTGTCCCTCTTGTTGATAATCCTGTGAAGTGTAGGATGGACACAAAATTGGGACAACATTATTACTCTTTACTGGGTTGGCAATTGCTTATTTTGTCTCCATGTCAGGAAAGGGAGAGAAATGTCTCTGCCTGGTATGTGCTGAGATCCTTCTGGAATGGGAAAATGCCCTCACCTTACCTGGGGTTTCCCAGGTGGTGCTAGTGGTAAAGAACCTGGCTGCCAATGCAGGAGATGTAAGAGATGCAGGTTTGATTCCTGGGTCCAGAAGATCCCCTGGAGGACAGCATGGCAACCCACTCCAGTATTCTTGCCTGGAGAATCCCTTGGACAGATGACCCTGGTGGGCTTCAGTCCATGGGGTCGCAGAGTTGGTCATGACTGAGTCGACTTAGCATGCATGTTCCTTGCCTGACTCACCTTGGGCTGCACCTCCTCCATGAATTCTTTTTTTGTTGTTGTGGGTTTGTTTGAAAGTATTTATTTAAAATAGGAACAGAATTTTTAAAAATCAGTTTCTGAGTTAATTATAAATATTAAGGGTATGAAAATAAAAAAAGAGAACAATGAAAAATTGAAAATGGAAACCAAAAAAAGTTTTTTTTTTTCCCCACTCAGGTAGAAATCAGAAAAATAACAGAAACAAAATTTAAAAACATAATGAAGCAAAACTCTCCTTAACAAAGAACCATGCACATAAAATGAAAGAGCTCTCTGTAAGCCAAATAAATCAAATTGCTCTTTTTATTAAATATAGACAGAGGTGGCAGCTATGTTGCCCAAATTCCAGAGAGTATAAATAACTCAGGACCATATTGGAATAATCTCTAATTTAAAATGAGTGAAAGTAGAAAAAGGAAGAGAGGAAAGGTATGAAAATTAGATCACTGTTTTTTTCTTTTTTTGACTGGGCCCTGTAGCTGTGGTTAAGATGCTGCACTTCCAATGCTGGGGATGCAGGTTTGATCATTGGTTTGGAACTAAGATCCCACATGCTACATGGCACAGCCAAAATACTCCTAATGAGGACTTATTGTATAGCAGAGGGCACTCTAGTCAGTACTATATAATTGCCTTATGGAAAAAGAATCTGAAAAAGAGTGGATAGGGACTTCCCTGGTGGCCCAATGGTAAGATTCCATGCTCCCAATGCAGAGGACCTGGGTTTGATCCCTAGTCAGGAACTAGATCCCACATGCCACAACTAAGAGTTAGCATGCTGCAACTAAGACCCAACACAGATAAATAAACAGTTTTTTAAAGAGTGGATATATGTATATGATACATGAAACATTCATTTTGCTGTATGAAGCTAACACAACATTGTAAACCAACTATTCTCCAATAAAAGTTGTAAAAAGTTACATCATCATTATTTTGTTCCTTTGCTGTCTCCTCTCCTGGACTGAGAGAGCTCCACGGATGCAATGCCAAAGTGTTTTCATCTATGTATCCTTAGTTTATGTCACAGTCTCTAACACACAGTAAATTAATAATAAGCATTTTTAGAATTAAGTGAATATGTGAAGCTGACAAATTCAACCTTGAACTAAACTCACTCAGCCATGTTAGGAGGGAAGGAAACGTAGCATCTACCTGGTAACTACTTGAAAAGATCCAACTGGGACAGGGAAGCCTATTACAACTCCATATAATTCTTTGTCCAAAGAAACAGGGCTTCCCTGGTGGCCCAGTAGTGAAGAGTCCACCTGTCAGTGCAGGAGACACAAGTTCCATCCCTGATCTGGGAAGATCCCACATGCTGTGGAGCAACGAAGCCTTTGTGCCACAACACTGAGCCTGTGCTCTAGAGCCCGGGAACCACAACTACTGAGCCTCTATGCCCCAACTACTGAAGCCTGCATGCCCTAAAGCCAGTACTCCATTATGAGAAGCCACTGCGATGAGAAGCCTGAGAACCACAACTAGAGAGTATCCCCTGCTCTCTGCAACTAGAGAAAAGCGTGTGCAGTAACAAAGACCCAACACAGCCAAAAATAAATGAATTAAAGAAAGAAAGAAAAAATTTTAATTTTTTAAAAAAGAAACATTTCATTCTTCTCAAGCAAGAAATAAAAGCATAAGTCAGATTATTGGGAAATAAAATGTTGAACCTACCTGTTAGACTAGCAGATGTGGATGCCTGGGGAATATGGATGGTGGTGCCTCCATGGGCTGCTTTATTGGGTATCTTTGTGATATGCTTCACAATGTCATCAGTCCCTGTAGGAGAAGGTAGGGAAGAAACGTAAGGTAACTCATCTCTTCCAGAAGGAGAACATGATCTAAATGGATCCACCTAATTTGACTTCTTCTCAACCATCTGTATGGACTGGAACCAGGGCTATATGTCTTGAGTGGCCACACCCATTCATAGATCCATCCATTCACCCAGAGATTCATCCATCCATCTACCCCTATATCTACCCATTTATTCTTTTTTTTTATTTTATTTTTAAACTTTACATAACTGTATTAGTTTTGCCAAATATCAAAATGAATCTGCCACAGGTATACATGTGTTCCCCATCCTGAACCCTCCTCCCTCCTCCCTCCCCATTCCATCCCTCTGGGTCGTCCCAGTGCACCAAATGGCATTGAAACATGTAAAATATCATGTATGAAATGAGTTGCCAGTCCAGGTTCAATGCACGATACTGGATGCTTGGGGCTGGTGCACTGGGACTACCCATTTATTCTTTCATCCATTCATCCTTTTATCCTTTCCTCCTACCATGCATCTTTCTTTTCATATTTCTCTTTTCTTTCTTTGCAACTTTTCATCCCTATTTCTTCAATCTTTATTTCCTTTGATCCTTCCTTCCATCCATCTTCCTTATTTTCATCCTTCCCACTATTCATCCTTCCTTCTATACACCCATCTTTTCTTCAGTTGTCTCTCTCTTCATTCTCCCTTTCTTCCTTCCTCCCACCCAACCATAGTTCTACCTTTTTACCATTCTATTCATCACTTGCTTTCTGAACACCCATCACTCAACTACCAGGTAATGTTTTAAGGATGCATCAATCACATTCAATGTGTTTAACTTGGTTGTGAACTGTTAAAGCTAGTTTGAGAAATAAATCACCCTCCTGTACATATTGCCTAGTGAACAATTGCTGGAGTAGTTGGAGGGCCTCACTGGATTTGTGTCCAGAACAAAATCTGTGGTTGAACTCAACTTAACCATGGAATGAAATCCCCCTAAGTTCCCTCCCTCATCTGCTGTTCTTTTGAATGTGGTATTTCTCCTCCTAGGTCTTAAGGTCCTCCCATATCCACAGATACTTTTCCCCTCAGTTTTCATTCACTCCTTTTTCTTTCCCTTGCTGATTCTGTTGTCAATATAGAAACAGGCTCAGTTTAAAGAGGGAATCTTTCCTTTTATTTATGTATTATTTTACCTGTCATTTCAGTCCTCTAAAACTCAGCGATGCTCCTAGAATCTTTGAGGACCACATGTTGTCAAAGAACTCACTTTATTTCAACTTTGCTCTTCTGCAGCATTTGACAGAACTAAACATTACTTCTTAAAACTCTCCCTTCTGGCTTCTAGAAATCTCCTGCTTCTTCTACCTCTGACCATTCCCACCTAGCTGAATGGTTAAGAGCATGGTTCCTAGTGCCATGCTTTTGCTTATATAGTCTGAATTCTTACTACTTACCAGCTTTAATGATTTTGAACAAATTACTCAACCTCTCTCTATATCTCTATAACTCATTTGTAAACCGAGTTTATAATAATTCCTTCTCAAACGGTGTTCCAATGGGAATTAAACAACTTACTAGAATAGCATTTGACACAGAAGAAGTGTTCTATAAACATTTGTTGCTATTATTATTATTGCCATCATTAGAATTAGCAGTAATGTTAGAACATCCATCATGGTACTCTTTACTCAACTGCTTCTTTACTTAGTTTTGTTTCCCCAATCCCCATCTCAGTGCCTGGAAATGAAAATAGATCAACATATAGCTTTTCTAAAGGAATTTCTGGTGCAGAAATTTCTAGGGCTTCCCTGGTGGCTCAATGGTAAAGAATCCGCCTGCCAATGCAGGAGGCATGGGTTCAATCCCTGGGTCGGGAAGATCCCTTGGAAAAGAAAATGGCAACCCACTTGAGTATTCTTGCCTGGGAAATCCCATGGACAGAGGAGCCTAGTGGGCTACAGTCCATGGGGTCACAAAAAAGTCAGACATGATTTAGCAACTAAACATCAACAAACAATCAGACTCCTAATTAATGCCATTTCCTTCTCCAGGGGATCTTCCTGACCAAGGAGTCGTACCTGGGTCTCCCACATTGCAGGCAGATTCCTTACCATCTGAGCCACCAGGGAAGCCCAACTCCTTTTTTACCTCTCAGGAAAGAAGCCAAGCCCCAAATAATGAGTGTAGGAGCTGTGGGTCCTTACTTGTTGACTGTGTTGAGTGTGGAATAACTCGAAAAGAACTTGTTACTGTTCCCAAACCAACACTCCCTGTCATTCTAGTGTCCACAGTGGGTGGCAAAGATGTCCTGTATGGCTGGGTCCAAGTCTGCAGAGTACTGGTTGTAACCAAGGGTAATTCACTCGTCCTTCTGCTCTCTGTGTCAAGGTTGGTGTCTACTGTGCTTGGGGTGGCTGCGGAGGAAGTAATCCAATGAGAAAGGGAGCTCATTGAATGATCAGTGGTATGTAAGGTTGAAGAGGGGAATGGTGTTGAAGCTGAAGAAGATAGACCGTTTGCAGTGGTAGACCTGATATCCTCCTTGGGGTCTGATTCTGTCCTAGAAAATGGACCATCTGAGGAGGTAGCTGAGATGGCACCTGGAACTCCAGATATGGCAAAGGAAGCCATGGCCTCTGACGTGGGAGATGTCAGTGTGTTAGTAAGAATGGTCTCAGCTGAAGACCGCATATCTGTGTGTAGGTGATGGGTACTTGTTGATACAGGCATAGAAAGACTGGATTCTGGGAGAGTTACGCCAGCAGATCCTATTACGGAGGGAGAAGCATAAAAGTGTGTGACTGTTTTCATTGGAACGTCAGTATCCTGTGTAGACAGAGACTGAATTGGGACTGATGATGTCACAGAAGAGGTAACATCCATCTTGGGACTCTTCAAATCATGAGTGGACAGAGCCGATGCAGGTGTGTTCGTGAGTGTGCTGGAGCTGAAATGCAGGGTCACGCTTGTTTCCTTCAGTCCAGGCGTCAGATGGGAAAGTATCTTGGTCTCAAATGTTGTGGTCTCAAAGGAGGAAGGCTTTGATGTGGAAAGAGTGATTCCATCCATGGAGGAAGCAGGATATGTGATCCTCGAGGACTCAGAGAAATTTGAGCCAGAGGAACTAAGTTCATGGCCAGAACTGTTGGAACCCTCTGTGGTCATTGTGGTGTGCATGGAAGGAAGAATTTTCACTGTATCTGTGGAGAATTCAGAAGTGGAAAGTGTCTCCATGTTAGGACTACTCAAAGGTGGAGGTGAAGTGGTCACTTGTTTGAATATGGCATCCAATTTCTCTGTGGTATTCATGAGACCACTGGTGAGAAGTGAGGTCGCAGGGGTGGGAGAGGAGGGGCTCTTCCCTGGTACTATGGGGAACTGAGGCGAGGGTGACATCATGGCAGATGAATGCACTGAGGAAGATGGAGAGCTGGTTGATGTGTCCAATGTAAGTGTGCCCTGTGATGTAGCCTCAGGGAGACCTGTCTGGCTGGTGATGGTCATTTCTGCAGATTCTGTGGTCATAGGGGATGCGGAGAGGTTGGTGATGATGCCTGCAGGGGTGTCTGGGGACACTGTGGATTGAGTGGTGCCAGGGATGAATGTGCTGCTGGAGGAGATGGGTTGTGTCTTAGAGAGCTCAGTAGTTGTATCAGTGGGAACTTTGGAAAGAAGAGTGATTTCCTCTGTGGTTGAACTGTTCTGCTGGATGGTGCTGGTCTCTCTAAGTTCAGGGCTCAGAGAGGATGTGGAGTCTGTCTCAATTGTCGTAGTTTCAGTAGAGTGGGGCATTGCTGTGGAAACAGCAGTCTCTCTAGAGGTGGAAACAGAAATGAATGGAGATGTGACATCGGATGGCTCTGAGTCAGCTGGGGTAGAGGAATGAACTTCAGGTCCAAAACTTGTGTTGACCCCATGGGTCCTGGCTGTGCTTTTGGAAGGCTGAATCGCCTCTGTACTTGTGGAGACTCCAGAAGTGGACAGTATCTCAATGGTGGAGCTGATGTTAATGGAAGGTGAACTGGTCACAGGTCCCAAGCCAGTGCCCAATGTGTCTGTGGTCTTCACCAGACCATGGGTAAGAAGTGAAGTCACAGTGGGAGGAGAGGAGGAGCTCCTCCCTGGTAATGTGGGAGACTCAGGGGAGGGTGATGTCACGGCAGATAAAGTCACTGGGGAAGATGGAGAGCTGGTTTCTTCCACAGAGGCAGGGCTTGTCCAAGACACATCCTGGGGACCCCTGCTCATGAGAGTGTTCATCTCTGAATGTGTAAATCTCTGAGTCACAGCTGGGTGAGTCCCTGCCCCAGAGGCTTCGGTCACTGTGTTCAAGGTAAGTGTGCCCTGTGATGTAGCCTCAGGGAGACCTGTCTGGCTGGTGATGGTCATTTCTGCAGATTCTGTGGTCATAGGGGATGTGGAGAGGCTGGTGAGGATGCCTTTAGGAGTGTCTGGGGACACTGTGGATTGAATGGTGCCAGGGCTGGAGATGCTGGTGGAGGAGATGGGTTGTGTCTTAGAGAGCTCAGTAGTCATATCAGTGGGCACTTTGGAAAGAAGAGTGATTTTCTCTGTGGTCGAAATGTTCTGCTGGATGGTGCTGGTCTCTCTAAGTTCAGGGCTCAGAGAGGATGTGGAGTCTGTCTCAATCATCGTAGTTTCAGTAGAGCGAGGCACTGGTGTGGAAACAGGGTTCTCTCTAGAGCTGGAAGGAGTAACAATTTGAGATGTGACATCGGATGGCTCTGAGTCAGCTGGGGTAGAGGAATGAGCTTCAGGTCCAGAACTTGTGTTGACCCCATGGGTCTCAGCTGTGTTTTCTGAAGGCTGAATCATCTCTGTACTTGTGGAGATTCCAGAAGTGGACAGTGTCTCAGTGGTGGAACTGATCTCAATCGAAGGTGAACTGGCCACAGATGCCAAGCCAGTGCCCAATATATCTGTGGCTTTCACCAGACCATGGGTGAAAAGTGAAGTCACAGGGGAAGGAGAGGAGGGGCTCCTCCCTGGTAATGTGGGAGACTCAGGGGAGGGTGATGTCACGGCAGATAAAGTCACTGGGGAATATGGAGAGCTGGTTTCTTCCACAGAGGCAGGGCTTGTCCAAGACACATCCTGGGGACCCCTGCTCATGAGAGTGCTCATCTCTGAATGTGTAAAGCTCTGAGTCACAGCTGGGTGAGTCCCTGCCCCAGAGGCTTCGGGCACTGTGTTCAAGGTAAGTGTGCCCTGTGATGTAGCCTCAGAGGGACCTGTCTGGGTGGTGATGATCATCTCTGCAGATTCTGTGGTCACGGGGGAGGTAGAGAGGCTGGTGAGGATGCCTTTAGGAGTGTCTGGTGACAGGTTGGACTGAGTGGGGCCAGGGCTGGACGTGCTGGTGGAGGAAATGGGTTGTGTCTTAGAGATCTCAGTAGTTGTATCAGTGGGCACTTTGGAAAGAAGAATGATTTTCTCTGTGGTTGAACTGTTCTGTGGGATGGCACTTGTCTCTCTAAGTTCAGGGCTCAGAGAGGATGTGGAGTCTGTCTCAATCATCGTTGTTTCAGTTGAGTGAGTAACCGATGTGGAAACAGTGGTCTCTCTAGAGGTGGAAAGAGTAACAACTGGAGATGTGACATCGGATGGCTGTGAGTCAGCTGGGGTAGAGGAATGAGCTTCATGTCCAGAACTTGTGTTGGCTCCATGGGTCTCAGCTGTGTTTTTGGAAGGCTGAATCACTTCTGTAGTTGTGGAGACTCCAGAGGTGGACAGTATCTCAGTGGTGGAGCTGATCTCAATTGAAGGTGAACTGGTCACAGGTCCCAAGCCAGTACCCAATATGTCTGTGGTCTTCGCCACACCATGGGTGAAACGTGAAGTCACAGGGGGAGGGGAGGAGGGGCTCCTTCCTGGTAATGTGGGAGACTCAGGGGAGGGTGATGTCACGGCAGATAAAGTCACTGGGGAAGATGGAGAGCTGGTTTCTTCCACAGAGGCAGGGCTTGTCCAAGACATCTTTTCAGCACCTGTGCTGTCTTCCATCTTTGTCATCTCAGTAACAGAACTAGTGTTCATATCAGGGAGGATAGTAGTTTTCTCTGTGAATGAGCTTGTTTCCTTGGAGGTGCTGGTTTCCCTCATTTCAAATATCAAGGAGGAACTTGTCTCAGCTTCAGTTCTTGGAGTCTCAGAGAAGCTAGACATTGGGATGGAAACAGTGGTCTTCCCTATGGTGATGGCTGTATTCATTGGGAGTACAGTTTTGGATGGTTCTGAGTCAGCTGAGACAAAGGAACGTGATTTGTGTTCATCATTGGTGGTCCTCATATTGGTTACTGCTGTGTTTTTGGAAGGATCTCTACTTAAGCTTTTCTCCTGATGGGTGCTGGTATCCCTCAGTCCAGCAGTCAAGGAGGATGTTGGCTCTGTCTCAATCTGTGCAGTTTTGGAAGAGTCTGGAGTTGATGTGGAGACATTGGTGTCTCTTATAGTAGAAGAGATAACCACTGCAGATGTGGCTTCAGGTGCCTCTGTGTTGGCTGAACTAGTGATCCCCATATCAGTTACTGCTGTGATTCTTGAAGAATGAGTTGTTTCTGTATCGCTGGTGGCTTCTGAAGAGGTTAGTATCTCCTGTGAGATGTTGTTCACACTTTCAGATGTACTGGTCACAGGTTCCAAGCTTGTGCCCAAAACTTCTGTGGTTTTTCCCAAGTCAGAGGTAAGAACTGAGGTTGTGGGCACAGGAGAGAAGGTACTGTTCCCTTCTGGTATAGACAAATGTCTTGGATCTGTAGCAGCGGTGGTGGAAAGCTGGGTAGAACTCTTCTCTGCTTCCTTGCTAGTAAGATCTGGCTTCCTCGATAAAGTGACTTTAGGGCTACTTACTATAGTAGCAAGAGTGATCCTACTTGTAATGTCCCCCGTGGAGGTTTCTGGCTGAGAGGTAGTTGTGCTGATCATGTTCTCCAAAGGGCGTTTGGAAGGAGTTGTGACCCCTTGATGAGCTGAGGTAGTGGTTATGGCTGATGACATGGAACTCCTGGTGACCCAGTCATGAGTGGACAGAGAATCAGGCAGAGGAGTGGATGGGAGGACCTTGGGGCTAATCTTTGTATCTGGATGGTCCATAGAAGCCACTGAGACATGCATGGCTTCCGTTTGTCTTCTACTGGGAGTCCAACTGGTGCTTAAAGTGCCAGCAAATGAGGTGCTCATCCTCTCAACAACAGAAGTTGAGATGGGCACAGATGCAGTCTCCTCTGAAGGACTCGATGTTCTTACACTTGTGCTGGCCTCTGTCTTTTCAGCTGAATAGGAGGAGGGGATGGTTAGGCTGGTCCTGACGGCAGCCACAAGGTCATGGGGGGTAGCCTCAGAGCCTGACTCAGTGCTTGATGCTAAGGATGAAGTTGTACCCATTGCAGAAATTGCTGTAGGAGAACCTGTGGCTTCCAAGCTTGAAGTCATGTTTGGAATGGTCCAGGGACCAAACGTTGGGGCTGGTGAAGCTGTGGATGGCCACATGAGTGGGTGCTCAAGAGCAGATGTGCTGGTCTCTGTGGCCAGGGTGCTGTCCATGGTGCTCACACTCTCCTCTGGCTTGGGCTTGGTAGTCAAGACTGAGTTGGTTTCCATGGTGGTGATACTTGGAGTGAGGACTGTGGTTACCTCCGTGGTGCTCACTGCTGCAGGAGATGAGGTCTGTGATAGTTGCCCAAGATTAGAGGCAACATCACTGGTCACTATACTTGTAATGGCCGCCAGCATCTTAGACCCCATTGAGGGGAATGTGACAGGTGGTGAAGAGGTTGTTTTTCCTTCTGAGGCATTAGTGAGGCTGGTCATGGCTTGGCTTTCAGAGGTCAGAGTTGCTAATATGGTTGGTTCTATGGAGGTTTTAGGCAATATGTCTGTGGTCCCAGGAGATCCACCAAGAGTCAGGTCCCTCCCAGCTGTCTGCTCTGACCTCATTCCAGTTGTCCTTGGAATCTGAGTTGGGCTGCTTTGTGGACTAGTCCCTATGGTGACTTTAGGAGCTGAGCCTAGGGGGATAGAGGACACTGTGCCCGGTGACTTGTTGGTCCCTTCTGGAGTCCCAAGGTGAGTGTTGGTCCAGTCCTCAGATGGGGAGCCTGAGACCCATTCTGTAGTTGTTCCTCTTGCTGGTGACTTGGCTGCTGTCATGAATCCTGAGGGTGAGTGCGGGAGGCTGATGCGGCCATTCCCTGTGGCCATGGACTGAAGGGTGCCTGGTTCCACAGTGGTCACCATAGGGACAGCTGCTGTTGAAGTCTTCTGAGAATTTTCCAGAGTATACCTGATCTCTGGGCTGATGCTGGGCTCCTGGGAGCTTATAATTTTCAAGGCTGTAGCCATTTCTGGGCTTCTTGTGGACATACCTGTGATTAGAAAGTGAGTTGGTAGGCGATATGCAAGCAATACAGAAAGGGTGTCCTCCTGGTTGACAATATAATTTGTTCCTGTGATTTCAATTCAAAATATTTCCTTCTTCTCCAGAAAAGAAAATATTTACCCTTTCCTACCATACTTCCAGAGTCTGGACACCAGGGAACATAATGATCATCCCAAAGTTGGATCAAAGTGGGTTGGGATTAGGGTGAGTGGGGTGAGGGCTTTGACTCATGTTGTTTGCTCAGAAGAAATTGCTACCTGGAACCCAGTGTATTGCATACCCTAAAAAGAAAGACTCTACAAGGAAGGGCATGATGAATCTGGACTCTACCCATGCTAGAGACTTTCCTTACTCTGTTTTTACTTTCCTCCTTGGTGCCTGCTCTTGTTGAACCAGTTTCAACCTACAACTTGCAGCCTCCTCTAGATGTCCTAAATCTTAGTTCACTGAAAGGCCATGTAAGGATTTCTATTTGAGAAGCAAGAGACTAGAAGGGCGACAGAATTCTTTTTCTTTACCTTCAACCTCTTTGAAATTCATCTGTCTCCCTGAACCCTTTTCCCATCCTTGAGGAGAAGGACATGTAACTGCCACAGGGGTGAGAAGCTCAACCTTCTAAGAGCACTCTTTCTGGGGACTACTTTTTCAGATTATTCTCACTATGGTGGCATGGCCAAGGACCATGATCCCTTCTTCTACTGCAACCAAAGAAACCTATATTACCTTAAGTCTGTCTGTGTCCTCCCTATCAACACAAGATTCCAGGGATGATCTCTGATTTAGAAACAAAGTGGGCAGAAAACTGGCCCTGTGACATTTTCTGTTGCTGAATTGATTGGCTATTATTAAGAACAATACAAATAACTAGGGTGAAGCAATAAACGTGTTCCATGAATACAATCTCTAGGAAAAAAACAATCAACATCCTCAAAGGGGCAAAAAGCCAAAGAAATCAATTTCAAACCTTGTCATTTTACTTCCTTAAACAATCCAACTTTTGACCCCAGAGATGAGGGGAAAGGACCGACATGGGATAGCCTTGAAGGAAATAGAGATGATGGGCTTCCCTGGTGGCTCAGTGGATAAGAATCCATCTGCCAGTGCCAGAGACATGGGTTCAATCCCTGGTCTGGGAAGATCCCACACTCCTTGGAGTAACTAAGCCTGTGAGCCACAACTACTGAAGCCCTCACACTCCAGAGCCCATGCTCTGCAACAGGAGAAGCCACCTCAGTGAGAAGCCCACATATCGCAAGTAGAGAGTAGCTCCTGCTAGCCACAACTCCAGAAAAGCCCATGTATCAACAAAGACCCAGCACATCCAAAAATAAATAAATAAAATTATAAAGAAGAGAGGTAGAGATGGTGCTCCTACTTACCCACACTGATCGTAGTCATAAGAGATGCAGGATTACTGGTTGGCTGAGCGGCACCTCCACGTTCTCCTTGACTTGGCTCCCTGGCGATAGTGGCCACAGACTCATTTGGCCCTGAAGTAGAAGACAGAGGTGTTACCTTTGATTGCCTAAGAATATGGATCTGTGAGGACCATTCTCACTAGACACTGGATTAGCAATGCCTTCATTTATCTCTCAGAAGGGATTTAAAGAATAACTGTCTCTTTTACATTAAATCTTATATTAAATCAAACCCTCAAGATGGTCATAAGGGATGAAAGGCTTTGTGTTAATTGTGGGTACTTCTCACCTGATTGGTTTCAATAAAATAATTTTCTGACAAAAAAAGAACATAATTTTTTCCTTTTAAAAAAAAATTATTGACGTATGTTCGATTTACAATGTTGTATTAATTTCTATTATACAGCAAAGTTATACAGTTGTACATATTATGTATTCCTTTTCATATTCTTTTCCATTATGCTTTATCACAGGGTATTGAATATCGTTTCCTGTGCTGTACAGTAGGACCGTGTTGTTTATCCATCCTATATATAGTAGTTTGTATCTGCTAATCCCAAACTCTCAATCCTTCCCTCCCCACCCCTGGCCCGCTTGGCAACCATAGTCTGTTCTCTATGTCTTTAAGTCTGTTTCATAGGTATGCTCATTTGTGTTGTATTTTAGATTCCACATATAAGTTATATTATATGGTATTTGATAGCAAGTCTATGCACCGAAATGAAAAATCCCGCATGCCTCAGTGGAGATCCCACATGCTGCTACTAAGACCCAACACAGCTAAATACATAAATATTTTTTTAAGGTAGATTCTGCCTAGGAGGTATTAAAGCAGATCCCTGACAGCCATCTTCTCCCATTCAGTCACATCCACAAAAGCTTAGAATTCCAATGCAAAGGAATTGAGGGTTCTTACTTGTAAATGGGGTGAAATTGTCAAGGACTGGAGCAGATCTGAACTCTGAACCAGAGGACCTCTCCTTGGTAAGTGTAGTCTCAGCTATGCCAGATATGGGGACCTTTGGTGGTTCATCCTTAGCCACTGAAGTGGTGATGTCCACAGTGGTCATCCCAGGGGTCCTGTCCTCTCCTGTAGCAGTGCTCAGGGCCCAGCAGGAATCTTTTGGGGATCCAGTACCTGGGAAAGTGTTGGTTTTCTGAGACTGAATGTTTGTGGATAATGTGACTGGTGTCAGCTCTGAAGCAGGAGGAAGTGACATGAGGACTGTGGGTTTCCGTGCTTCAGAGGAACTGGAGGAAGGTAAGATGAAGCTGGGGAAAGAGACTGGGGAAAAGAGGAATTTGGTTTCTTCTTTAGAGAAAAAGCTTCTCCATGATAGTGTCCCTGGACCTCTGCTCACAGGAGCAGTCATCTTAGTCATATCCAAATCTGTGATTTTTTTGTCCAGAACAACTGCATCCCCAGGCTTCATCCTAGTGGGACCTGTTGATGTTGTAAAGGTAATATGTAAAGATTCCATTGTAAAACTGTTGGAAGAGGAGGTAGAACTGTTGGCATTGGTTCCTTTGAAGATATTGGATATCCCCAAGGACTGAGCAGGGCCTGGGCTACATATTCTGTCCTGAGATGTGAACTCAGTCCTGGTGACATCAGTAGCAGCAGCACCATCCACCTGAGAAGGGATCGTGCTTCTCTCTATGGCTGAGCAGGTCTCCCTTGGCCCAGAGGTTTCAGTGGAAACAGGTTCTTCCTGAGTCCCAGTAGATACAGGATAAGTGGAAAAAGTCTGAGACAGGTTGGTGGTCTCCACAGTGGATGTAGTAACCACTGAAGAAATGGTCCTGTGAGACCCTGAGTGTGCACGGGCAGAGGAACATGGCTCAGAACCAGAACTGATAGCCTGATGAGTTGTCACTGCTGCTTCTGTCAAATGATTCATCTCTGTGTCTGGGGTGGTCTTGGAGATGGCCAGTCTATCAGGTGAACTACTTATCAAAATTGGAGATTTCTTGATCCCAGATTCCATGCTTGTGCCCACAAGCTCTGTGGTCTTCAGTGGTCCAGCAAAGTGAGAGAACTCCTTGATTGTCTCCAGGGAGACGGAAGAGACTGATGCTATTTCTGTGGTGAGTTGTGTGGTCAAAGTTGTCTGTACTTCACTTCGAGAGATGGATGGATCTGTCATCTCCAATATAGGAGCTCCTCGGCTCTGTCCCTGGGCACTTGAATTGAGGGTTAGGGTTCTCACTGGAGATGTGATCTCTCCAGGAAGAGTCACTGAAACTGTGGACTTCTGTCTCGAAGATATAGAAGTCATGATGGGTGAAAGCACGGAGCTCTGCTCTGGCTCTCCACTGGTGAGCACAAGCTCTCCGGTGATGGACACTTCGGTGCTACTGACTGTCTGAGGCAATGTGACCCCATCTGTCATGGTCCTTGGAGGGAATGGCAGCAATGAGATAGATGAGTTATCACTGGACCCTGAGGTGACTCCTTGAGATCTTGTGGTTCCAACATGAACTGAACATATTATAGACGTTGAAAACACAGATCTTCTAGGGGCCAAATCCAAAGTGGAGACATCAGGCATAAAGGCCGGAGGGGAGCCATTATGTCAATCTGTGTGCTTGGCAGCTCAAGAGAAGTAATGAAAACAGGGAAGGCTGTTATTTCAGATCCTTGAGGAGTCGAGTTTGTACCTGAAATCTCAGAGCGCTCACCTCCTGGTCATCAGGAAAAATTGCAGTGGGAGCAGATGTGCTTATGTTCCTTGGACTTAAGGCCTCTAGTCTTGTGCTGAGGTCAGTGATTTTTATCTGAACAAGGGGACTATAGAGCTCCCAGAATCATTCCAGTGAAAATTGAAGAATGATGGGTAGATCCTGTTGCTGTGGCCGTTGCTAAGGATGATGATGTTCTTCCTGTATTATTGACCTCAGGAAAATCATATAAGTGGCCAGCTGTGCCTGTGGAAGTCCATGGAGAAGTCCCTGGTGCTTGGGTGCTGGGTGGGGTTTTGAGGCTTCCTCTGTAGGGTAGGCATTAAAGGTGAAACTGACCTCGCTCCCTTGGGGCTGGAGGTGATGACCTCCGGAGTGAGGTCCCCACCCTCAATTGTTAGCTCTGCAGGAAATGATGTCACAGAAAGGGCCCCAGGTGGAGATGTAGTTTCAGTGGTCTCCTGTCCTGTGATGGACTCAGACTTTGGCCCCATTGAAGAGAAGGTAGCCTGCAGTCTCTTGCAATACTGATAAGGCTGATAGTGGTTGAGTCTTATGGTCTACCAGAAGTCCAAGGCTGAAATAATGTAGGCTCTGGAGGTGGTAATAGCTATGTCTGTATCTACAGAGGAGACACTCAGTGTCAGGTCACTTCCAGCTGTCTGCTCTGACCTTGGGCTAGCAGAGGAATAAGCATCACCCACAGGTCTATGTATTATAGCTGCTATTTAGCTGTCATTGTCTTTTTACTCGGGGCAATGGAAGGAATGACTATGGAGCTGACCCATATCATGGTTCTGAGTTCAAATTTATCTGTCACTGAACCTTTGGTTACTTTTTTTTTTTTTGGCCACACTGCTCAACATGTGGGATCTTAATTTCCTGACCAGGAATCAAACCTATGACCCTTGCAGTGGAAGCGTGGAGTCTTAACCACTGGACTGCCAGGGAAGGCCCAACCTGGGGTTACTTCGGTGATCATAACAAAGCTGGTTGCAGAGTCTTGAAGGCTGGTGGGGCATGTGCTCAAAAGGGCATACATGTTCATTATGGTCCTTCCTATGGAGCCAAGCCATGTGGATAAGTCATTTCAATTGTCTTAAGAATCAGAATTGAGCTGACTCACTGAATATTCCCTATGAAACAAGGGAGGATATTGATCGTCTTTTTTAAACTTTTATTTCCTTCCTTATACTTTGAGTTTATTCTGTTCTTTTTCTTTATTTAAATATTTTTTGGTTACAGTGGGTCTTCATTGCTGCGTGTAAGCATCCTCTAGTTGCAGCAAGCAGAGCCTGCTCTCTAGTTATGGTGCCTGGGAATCTCATTGCAGTGACTTCTCTTGTGGAACATGAGCTCTAGGGTGTGTGGGCTTCAGCAGTTGTGATGCACAGGCTTAATTGCCCCACAGTGTTTGAAATTTTCCCGGATCAGGGATTGAACTCGTGTCCCCTGCCTTAGCAGGTTGATTCCTAACCACTGTGTCCCCAAGAAGTCCCCTTCTTCCTATATATTTTTATATGCTTTCACTTCTCTCATCAAAAAAGAACAGAAACCTTTTATCTTCTAGCACAGAGGGACATGTCAAATTATTGTCATATATTTATACTTTTATTAGAATTCCTCAGAACTGTAAACAATTAGATAACATATCAGGAAAAAAACATGGACCATCAACATCCTTTAAACTTGTACCACTTATATATTTACACATAAAGTTACTGTATATATAAAAAATATTTTCAAAGACTCATGGGCTTGGGGATATTTAAAAGACACTATTGCCACATTTGAATATTTACTAAAAAAAATTCCACAAAATAATTTCAAACATTAAGCTACTGCAAAGAAGCAGCAGATGTAAAAAAAATGATAAAAGTATAAACTTTCAAGAATGTCCCAGACAAACTCGCAGTGAAGTTTTGCATCATTCTAAGCATTTTAAGTGAATACTTCCTCTCAACTACAAGCCATCGAAAGCTGTAACAGTGGACAAGAATTCTTTCACCTTCTGTTATAATCATCTTAGCAATGAATTGTCCTATAAAATAAACCTATGGCATCTCACTTTTATGTTTCCTGCTCATGGCAACCGCTGATCTATCTTAAGTGCCTGTTTTAGGAAAGCCCTTCATACTTGTCCGCTGACTTGTAGAGTCACTATATTTATTCCTAAGTGGATGCAGTTGGCTCTCGCAGATATAAATTACCAAACAGAAGCAATTCATGTTAGAAGTCAGATTAGAAATCTCCCAAAAAATGAGTATCAATGGCCTCTGAGCACAAAAGTAGAAAGTTGTGATTATCTACTAGAATCTGGAACACAGACAATCAATTATCTTACTTTAAAGTGAAACTGTTAGTCACTCAGTCACTTCTGACTCTTTGCGACCCCATGGACTGTAGCCCACTAAGCTCCTCTGTCCATGGAATTCTCTAGGCAAGAATACTGGAGTGGGTTGCCATTTCCTACTCCAGAGGATCTTCCTGACTGAGGGATCAAACCTGCATCTCCTACATTGGCAGGCAGATTCTTTACTGCTCAGCCACCAGGGAAGCTTCTTACTCCAAAGACCAGGAGAAAAGACTCAAGCATTATGTACCAAAATATGATCATACATACCCAGACTGATGGTCTTCAGAGATGTGAAGCTACCCATTAGCTGCGTGGTGCCTACAGGTTCCTTCAGATCCATGGTGGTGGTTGCCACTGACCCTGAGGGAGAAGGGGACAGAAGTGTCAGTCTCCCATCCCCTTAAGATGCACATCCACAGGAAATGCTCTTGCTAGATCCTGGCTCAGTATCTGAGCCTCATCTGTCTCTGAGAAGGCACTCTGGAAGGAATAATTCTCTTATTGGCATGAAATCAAACCCACAACATGACCTGTGTCTTAATTGTGGAAAATAGTGGGATTGCTGAATGTATTGGCCTCAAGCAAAGACATTTGGTGATAGTATGTCTCCATCACTTAAAAAATATATATTGAGGGCTTCCCTGGTGGTGCAGTGGTTAAGAGTCTGCAATGCAATGCAGGGGGACACAAGTTTGATCCCTGGTCTGGGAATTTCCCACATGTCATGGAGTGATTAAGTCCATGCATCACAACTACAGAGCCTGTGCTCTAAAGCCTGGGAGCTGCAGCTACTGAAGCCTGCGTGCCTAGAGCCTGTGCTTCACAACAGGAGAAGCCACCACAATGAGAAGCCCATACACCGCCACTAGAGAGTAACCCCCACTTGCTGCAACTAGAGAAAGCCAGTACACAGCAAGGAAGACCCAGCACAGCCAAAAGTAAACAACTGAATAAGTAAAATAAAAACACTGGATTCTCCTTTATTTATTTATTTATGGCCACACATGTGGGATCCTAGTTTGCCAACCAGAGATTGAACCTGCACCCTTGGCTCAACTACTGGACAATCAGGGAAGTCCCTGCATCACTTATAATGTGTGAACTCACCATTGTTTAACTTTTCACTCCTATGGTTTGGACTCCACATAAGTAAAATCAGAATAATACCTGGAGTTATTATATCTGGTTAGTTAACATATACAATTATTTCTTGATTACTCATTTTGTCATTTTCTATCATTCTTTTATAATTATTATCACACACACACTACCGCTGGAAAGGGAAAAGCTAGGCTCTGGCTGGAAGGACCTGAATCTGGGCTCAAGAATGTTAAAAGTGTCACTAGTTGCATACAGATAGTAGAATGACCCAATGAGATAAGTGGAAACTGAAAGGGGAGGTGAAGGATACTGCAGAGACTTTGTAAGTGAGAGCAGAAGGAGATGAGGGCAAAACATGGAGCTGGTTGCTTCTAGCAGAGCTGGGCGCAGGAGGTGAGGTGGTGGTTCTGGCATTCTCAGAATTGGTATGTGAAGGCTGAAGCTGGATGTGTTAGTTGATTAAAGGTGAGGTTCTGGGGGTGGGGATTTCTCTGGTGGTCCAGTGGCTAAGACTTAGAGCTCCCAATGCAGGGGTGCCTGGGTTTGATCCCTGCTCAGGGAACTAGATCCCACATGCTGCAACTAAGAGTTTGGATGCCGTAACCAGGAGTTCGCATGCTGCAACTAAGACAGAGCTCAGCCAAAGTAATAAATAAATAAAATAAAAATAAGGTAGATGCTAGGGGCAGAGACTCTCCCTTCTGACAACTCCATTGAGGGAATGAGGTGGAATACCCAGGGGGACCAGAGGTGTGCTTCCATAAACCAACACTTGTGGCAATATGCCTTGGTGATAAGGAAGTCATAAAAGGTAACTTGAGCTGTTCGCATTTACTAGTTTTATCCCTTAACATGCTACTGAAAAATGTGGTCACTGTGACTTTGTAAATGAGAGCAGAAGGAGATGAGGACAAAACATGGAACTGGTTGCTTCTAGCAAAGCCAGGTGCGGGAGATGCTGCTGTTTCTGCTAAGTTGCTTCAGTCATGTCCGACTCTGTGCGACCCCAGAGATGGCAGCCCACCAGGCTCCACCGTCCCTGGGATTCTCCAGGCAAGAACACTGGAGTGGGTTGCCATTTCCTTTTCCAGTGTGTGAAAGTGAAAAGTGAAAGTGAAGTCACTCAGTCGTGTCTGACTTAGCGACCCGGTGGACTGTAGCCTACCAGGCTCTTCTGTCCATGGGATTTTCCAGGCAGGAGTACTGGTGGGGTGCCATTGCCTTCTCCGACAAGAGATGAGTGAATTGCAATTGTTTGTGGAGTCAGAGGTGGGCTGGTTCCAGCCCCAGAAAGTGTAATCCCACCAGGGGTCAAATGATAGAGTGCATCAGAAAATGTACCAACTGGGAATTCCCTGGTGGTCCAGTGGTTAGGATTCTCACTTTCACTGCCAGGGATTGGAGGCTGGATCCTTGGTTGGGGAACTAAGATCCTACAAGCTGGACCCATGGCAAAAAAAGGAAAGAAAGAAAAGAAAGAAAAAGGTGGTGCATATATACAATGGAATATTACTCAGTCATTAAAAATAATTAAATAATGTCATTTGAAATATCACATGACATCCCTTATATGTGAAATCTAAAAAGAAATGATTCAAATAAACTTACAAAACAGAAAGAGACTCACAGACTTAGGAAATGAACTTATGGTTGCCAGGGGGAAGGGATAGTTAAGGACATTGGGAAAGTCATGTACACACTGCTATATTTAAAATGGATAACCAACAAAGAGCTATGGTACAGCATATGGAACTCTGCTCAACGTTATGTGGCAGCCTGGATGGGAGGGGAGTTTGGGGGAGAATGGATGCATGTATGTGTGTGGCTGAGTCCCTTTGCTGTTCACCTGAAACTATCACAACATTGTTTGTTAATCCAGCTATATCCCAATACAAAATGTTTTTGGTGTTAAAAAAATAAAAATTAAAAAATAAGTTAACAAAATGGATAACTAACAAGGACCTACTGTACAGCACAGGGAACTCTGCTCAGTGTTACATGGCAGCCGGGAGGGGAGGGGAGTTTAGAAGAGAATGGACACACGTATATGTATGGCTGAGTCCCTTCACTGTTCACCTGAAGCTATCACATTTTAGTTGGCTATATACCAATACAAAATGGGCTTCCCTGGTAACTCAGCTGGTAAAGAATCTGCCTGCAATGCGGGCCACCTGGGTTCGATCCCTGGGTTGGGAAGATTCCCTGGAGAAAGAAATGGCTACCCAGTCCAGTATTCTGGCATGGAGAATTCCACGGACTATTCCATGGGGTCACAAAGAGTCAGACATGACTGAGTGACTTTCACTTTCAATACAAAATAAAAAGTTCAAAAAATAAGTAAAATTAAAAAAAAAAAAGAAAATGTGCCAACCAATTGGCTTGAGGGCTGGAGCTAGAAGCACCCACTGACTGAAACGGAGACATTGAGTTTGGGACACTGCTCTTGGCCAAGAAAAATCTGTAGATGTCTCAGAGGAAGATGTGGTTCCAATGGGCCAGTGGGCTTGTTCCCATCTTTCTTTCACACTCAGAGCCCCTTGTAGATTTTACACTGGTGGGAGCTAGAGAATGAATAGTGACTGGGCCACTTGGGTCTCTGCTGTGAGTGTGGCTACGGGTGCTTCCCTAAGAGAAGTCCTTTCCATGGAGGTCGCTGTTGGAGAAATAAGTCTAGGGACCACCATGGAAGCAAGGAGAGAAAAGGCAGAGGCTGAAATAGTGGTTGGTGCAAAACATCATCTCGAAAGTGTTGAAATGAAATTGTTGAAATGAAATGGTTAGTCTCTCAGTCATATCTGACTCTTTGCAACACCATGGACTATAGCCTGCTAGAGTCCTCTGTCCATGGAATTCTCCGGGCAAGAATACTGGAGTGGGTTGCCATGCTCTTCTCCAGTGGATCATCCCAACTCAGGGATCGAACCTGCAAATCCTGAGCCAGATACTGCAACCCACACACACTAGAGCCTGTGCTCCAAAGAGAGAAGCCACAGCAATGAGACGCGCAGGCACTGCTACTAGAGAGTAGTGTCTGCTCTCCACAACCAGAGGAGTGCCCTTGCAGCAACGAAGACCCAGCACAGTGAAAAATACATACATAAATAAGAGTATTAAATGAAAAACTAAACTGGTCTCTGGGCAGATTCTGTTTAGACATACAGTGAAATAAATAAAAGTGCCATTGTTGGGTATCACTACTGCAGAAGCAAAGCAGAAGTCCTAGATGGTGAGAAGGGCTGTCCTGGTGGAGTTTGTGACTGAGGCGCTGCTTGCGTCTCTGAGCTAACTCCCTAGGTGGGATGAAGAAAACTGAGTGAATGTGTGCTGTGTGTTTCCTTGGTGAGGAAGCTGTGGGTAGGGGGCAGAGGTGATGACCTAGGTGGTCATTAAACTGAAAGTAGAGGTCTCAGGTCGAGACATGGATAGATTCAAAATTTCCCTTGGTTTCCTCTCCAGTCGGTGAGGCTTCCCAGGTGGCCCAGTGGTAAAGAATCCGCTTGCTATTGTAGGACACACAGGTTCGATCCCTGGGTCAGAAAGATCATCTGAAGAAGGAACTGGCAACCCATTCCAGTATTCTTTCCTGGAGAATCCCATGGACAGAGGAGCCTGGTGGGTACAGTCCATGGGATCACAAAAGAGTCGGACATGACTCAGCGACTCAACAGTGTTAACAATAAATAGGTGGCTGTTGGTCTTTGCTGAGGAGGAAGGGGTGAAGAGAGAAAAGTGGATTTCTTTCGAGAGATATTGACAAGGTTGAGGGGATGAAGATCAGCTGACCCCTCTGAAGCCAAGGGGGTGAGTGTGGGGAGGGTGGGTGAACCTGTGATATCAAGAGAGATGCCAAGCCTGAGGATGCATTTGTCCCTTTGCCTGATAGAGATGAGACAAACAGAGTGAAGTCATACCTCTGACTCTTTCGGTACTTGTTTCTGCATTACTGAGTGTACTGGAGAGAGGGGAGGCCGAGCTGGGCTCTGTCTTTGCTGTGGTCTCAGAGGTCTCTGTGTGCACAGAGGAGGTGAATGTAAGATCTGAGGATGTGCCGAGCCCTGATGCTGTACCATCAGGAATTGAAGTGGACATCAGCAGAGGAGGGCTGGTGCTTTTCATGATGTCTCCTGCAGGGCCGGTTTCAGGAGAGAAAAAATGATGTCTGGAGGTTGATGGAGTCAGACCCCAGCTGCTTGGCTCTCCAGAACCAGGATTCCCTGTAGATAAGACTTCTGGAATTGCAGAAGAAACCTTGCTTGGTGTTGGGATTGTCCCTGCTGGAGCACTTGAGCCAGGAGCCGCTGTGATCACCGCTGTAGCCATGGACACTGGGGCACTGCTGACGGCCGGGGTCAAGTGTGTAGTAGTTTCAGAGGAAGCTGTGTCTCTGGTAGTTGGGTAGGTCATATCCTGGCTGGTCCTTGTGTTGCTGTCACCTGTCTGAGAGATCTCAGTGGGAGACATAAACTCCTCCGTGGTTTGTCTGGTTGCGGCTTCTAGGGTGGGTGTGTCTGAAGATGTTTCTCCAGGTGATGCTGTTTCAGTGAAGCTTGTGCTTGGCTCAGTGGACTCAGACTCCACCCAGGTATCATAGGAGGTGTTGATACGGCCTGTCTCACTGGTCACTGTTTCCTCTCCAGAACTTGTCTCTGTCCCCCAGGTGGACTGGGGTTCAGTTGAGGGTTCACTTGTACCTGCATTGGTCCATGATGCTTCTCCTGGGGTGCTGGAATCAAGTGTCCTGGAGATGTCTGAGCTCTCAGGGGCAGTTGTGCTGGGGCTGTGTCTTTCAGAAGTGGTGTGTGGTGTTCTGAGCTCCCATCCTGGATGGGATTTTGAGACCTGAATTGAGCTTGTCCCCCTGCCATCCACAGAACTGAAGCCTGGGGAGGGGGCAGAAGTGGTGGCTGAATTATTCTCCCTTCCAGGAGCAGAGGTCACAGATGGGCCCACAGGTGCAGTCAAAGGTTCTCTGGTATGTTTCTCAATCATAGATGGATGAGTACTGGTCTCCTCTGAGACGGAGGTGGTGGAAGGGGATGCAGTTTTCACTCCTGGAACCTGGGTGATGCTGAGGGTGGCCAGACCAGCTGAAACTTCCAAAACCAAGGTGCTGGCTGTTGTGATGGGAGGTGAGTCTGTGGCATCAGGGGATGTACTAGGCATGAGGACAGTCCTTGCTGTCCCTTCCCCTGAGGGAGATGGGTGGTCCAGAGGGAAAGTCGTACCTCTGACTCTTTCAGCACTGGTTTCTGTATGACTTGATGTTCTGGAAAGAAGAAAAGCTGGGTTTGGCTCTGTCCTTTCTGTGCTCCCAGGAGTCTCTGTGTCCTTGGAGGAGGTGACCATGTGGTCTGAAGATGAGCTGGACTGTGATCCTGTAGGATCAGTAACGGAGGTGGACAAGAGCAGAGGAACGCTGGTGGGGGTCATGAGGTCTCCTGGTGGGCTGGTGTCAGGAGAGGAGAAGTGATGCTCAGCGTTGGATAGAGTCAGAACCTGGCTGGTTCCCTCCTTAGAATCTGGCTTCCCAGGCGTTTTGGAAGAAGTCTTGCTTGGTGTTGGGGTTGTCCCTCCTGGAGCACTGGAGCCAGGATCCAGCATGGTCACTGCTGTCCGCATGGACACAGGGGCAGAACCGAAGGCCAGAGTCAAACCTACAGCTGTTTCAGATGGAGCTGTGGCTCCTGTAGGTAGGGGTGTTGTATCCTGACTGATACTTGTGTCACTGTCACCTGTCCGTGTGATCTCAGTGGAAGGTGTAATCTCAGTGGTTGGGCCAGCAGTGGCTTCTAGGGTGGATGTGTCTGAAGATGTTTCTCCAGGTGATGCTGTTTCAGTGAAGCTTGTGCTTGGCTCAGTGGACTCAGAAACCACCGTGTGGATAGGGCCTGTGTCAGTGGTCACTGTTTCCTCTGTAGGACTTGTCTCTGTCCCCCAGGTGGACTGGAGTTCATTTGAGGGTTCACTTGTACCTGTGCCGGCCCACATTTCTTCGGATGAGGTGCTGGAATCTAGGGTCCTGGAGACGGCAGAGCTCCCGGGGGCAGTTGTGCTGGGGCTATACCCATCAGCAGTGGTGTCAGGACTTCTGAGCTCCCCTGCTGTGTGTGATGGAGAGACCTGAGTAGACTTTTCTTGCTGGCTGTCAACAGTGCTCAAATCTGAGGTGTTAGAGCTGGTACCCCAACTGTGTCTTCTTTCAGTAACAGAGGTCTCAGGTGGAGATATAGAGGCACTCAAAGTTCCCTTGGTCTCATTTTCAGCCATTGTTGAATGGCTGATGGTGTTCTCTGGGACAAAGATGGTAGAAGGAGAGGTAGTTGTCACTCCTGAAACGCTGGAAAGGTTGATGTTCTCAGGACTCCTTTGTTCTCCAGAAGTTAAAGTACTGGTTTTGCTGATGCTGGTTGAATCTGTGGTCCCTGTGGGTCTAGAATTCTCCGGTGTGATGTGGGGGTTGCTGTGTGGTCTTGTCAAGGACTGGGTAGATGCCGTTGACGCAGTGGGGCCTGTGGATTCAATTAGGGATGGGTCATTGTTATCTCTTGGTGTTCAAGTTTAAGACTAGTCCTCTGGAACTTCCCTGGTGGCTCAGTGGTAAAGAATCCACCTGCCAATGCAGGGGACATGGGTTCGATCCTTGGTTCTGGGAAGATCCCACATGCCGAGGGGCAACTAAGCCTGTGTACTACAACTACTGAGCCTGTGCTCTAGAACCCGTGTTCCACAGTGAGAAGCCCAAGCACAGCAAAGAAGGGTAGCCTCACTTTCTCAACTAGAGGAAGCCCTCGGACAGCAACAAAGATCCAAATAAATTTTATTTATTTATTTATAAAATAAATAAATAAAATTTTAAAAGAAAAAAAAAGTAGTCCTCTGAATGGAGTTGGCTGCTACAAACCTACTTTGCTTTGCATGCGTGCTCAGTCATATGAGACTCTTTGTAACTCCATGGACTGTAGCACTCCAGGCTCCTCTATCCATGGGACCTTCCAGGCAAGAATACTGGAATGAGTTGCCATTTCCTCCTCCAAGGAATCTTCCCGACCCAGGGATGGAACCCAGGTCTCCCACACTGCAGGTGGATTCTTTACCACTGTGCCATCTGGGAAGCCTACTACTGAGCTCCTGCAGTTTTATTTTCTGGTGTGAGAGTTAGGTAGAATCTCTGGGCTCTGTTGGACAAAGCTGGGTCTGTATGAACTGTTATACAGTGGGGGCTGGAGGAAACGTGGGCAACTCTTCTGATCAAGAATACATAAATTTGGGTGGAATGAACTGGGAGGTTGAGATTGATATATACACTGCTGCTGCTGCTAAGTCACCTCAGTCGTGTCCGACTCTGTGTGACCCCATAGTCGGCAGCCCACCAGGCTGCCCCGTCCCTGGGATTCTCCAGGCAAGAACACTGGAGTGGGTTGCCATTTCCTTCTCCAGTGCCTGAAAGTGAAAAGTGAAAGTGAAGTCGCTCAGTCGTGTCCGACTCTTAGAGGCCCCATGGACTGCAGCCTACCAGGCTCCTCTGTCCATGCGATTTTCCAGGCAAGAGTACTGGAGTGGGGTGCCATTGCCTTCTCCGGATATGTACACTACTATGTATATATCTCTACTATGTATATACACTACTATGTATAAAACATGACTAATAACCTACATATAGGCCAGGGAACCCTACTCAGTGCTGTGTAGTGACCTAAATGGGAAAGAAATCCAAAAAAGAGGGGCTATATACATGAATTGTAGCCTCCAATCTGTTCTGGACTATCTTTGATTGGTTTGTGTGCTGTTATGTGAAAAATAGGTGATGATATGGTTAGATCTGGGCTTCCCTGTTGATGCAGTGGTAAAGAACCCACCTGCCAATGCAGGAAACACAGGTTTGATTCCTGGGTCAGAGGGATCCCCCCCAGAGGAGGAAATGGCAACCCACTCCAGTATTCTTGGCCTGGGAGAATCCCCATGGACAGAGGAGCCTGGCAGGCTACACAGTCCATGGGGGTCTTGAAAAGGTTGGACACGACTGAGCGACTGAACAACAAATATATGTATGTATATGCATAGCTGATGCACTTTGCTGTAGAGAAGAAACTAACATAAATTGTAATGCAGCTATACTGCAATAAAAAAATGTTAAAGAAAAGTAAATATGGGCAGGAGAAACAGGAGGGTGTTGCAACCACAGAAATTTCTTGAAGATGAAAAGCTAACCATTTCTCAGTTCCCCTTCTGAAATCTTTCAATGGATCCTCACTGCCTACAGGATAGAGTTCCTTAGTGTGTTATGGTCCTTAATGATCCATCCCCTTGTGTCTCTAAAATGGTGCTTCTCAACCCGTTGTGATTGTTCTTCCAGAGAACAGGTATTATTTATGCACTTTTAATTGTCACAGCTAGTGATCTTCTACTTCCATCTAGTGGTCAGAAGCTAGGGATGCTCCTAACAACTATAATGCATAGCTCCTCCTGCAAAGAATTACCTGGTCTTAATCTCAATAGGGGGTCCCTGGTGGCTTAGAGGTAAAGAATCCTCCTGCCAATGCAGGAGATGCAGGAGACACGGATTCAAGCCCTGGGTCATTAAGATACTCTGGACAATGGCTTGGCAACCCATTCCAGTATTCGTGCCTGGAAAATCCCATGGACAGAGGAGCCTGGTGGGCTACAGTCCATGGGGGTCACAGAGTTGGACACAACTGAGTGACTAAACTCAACAACATCAATAGCGCTGAGGGTGAGACTCTCTGCTCTGTCCTTATATCCCACAGAATCCATCCTCTCATCTTCTTTAAACCACAGCCACGTTCTCACAGCTCCCCAGCCCAACAGCATAATCCTTCACTCATCTTTCCAATGATCACCATGCCCTTTACACAAATGAACACCTATTCATTAATTCAGCTTCTGTTATTGTATTCACTCTCCTCTCTTTACTGAATTGTCTTTTTTCTTTCTTTTTTAAATTGGCCTCACCTGCAGCTTGTGGGATCTGAGATCCAACTAGGAATGGAACCCATGACCCCCGCATGGAGAGGAGTTGAAGTGTGGAGTCTTAACCACTATTATTGTTGTGTTTTGACCCTTTTGCAACCCTATGGACTGTAGCCCATGAGGCTCCTCTGTCCATGGGATTTCCCAGACAAGAGTACTATAACTGATTTAACTTTTATGCAGATTACATCATGCAAAATGCTGGGCTGGATGACTCAAGAGGTAGAATCAAGATTTTGGGAGAAACATCAACAACCTCAGATATGCAGATGATACCACTCTAATGGAAGAAAACCAAGAGGAACTAAAGAGCCTCTTGATGAGGATGAAAGAGGAGAGTGAAAAGCTGGCTTAAAACTCAACGTTCAAAAAACTAAGATTATGGCATCTGGTCCCATCACTTCATGGCAAAGAGATGGGGAAAAAATGGAAACAGTGACAGACTTTATTTTCTTGGGCTCCAAAATCACTGTGGATGGTGACTGCAGCCAAGAAATTAAAATATGCTTATTCCTTGGAAGAAAAGCTATGATAAACCTAGATAGCAAAGAGATCAAACCAGTGAATTCTAAAGGAAAAGCAGCCCTGAATATTCACATCAGGTGGCCAAAGTATTGGAGTTTCAGTTTCAGCATCGGTCCTTCCGATGAGTATTCAGGACTGATTCCCTTTAGGATGGATTGATTTGGATCTCCTTGCGGTCCAAGGGACTCTCAAGAGTCTTCTCCAACACCACAGTTCAAAAGCATCTATTCTTCACCGCTCAGCTTTCTTTATAGTCCAACTCACATCCATACATGACTACTGGAAAAACCATAGCTCTGACTAAACGGACTTTTGTTGGCAAAAGGACTGATGCTGAAGCTGAAGTTCCAATACCACCTGGCCACCTGATGGGAAGAGTGGACTCATTGGAAAAGACCTTGATACTGGGAAAGATAGAGGGCAAAAGGAGAAGGGGGCAACAGAGGATGAGATGTTTGGATAGTATCACCAACTCAACAGACATGAGTTTGAGTAAACTTGGGGAGATGGTGATGGACAGGGAAGCTGGGTTTGCAAATGGACACAACTTTGTGACTGAACAACAAATAACTGATTCATGTTGCTGTACACCTGAAACTAATACAACATTGTACAGGGATGGCCAAAAAGTTCATCTGGTTTTTCTGTAACATCTCATGGAAAAATCTTAACAAACTTTGAGGGCAACCCAATAAATCAACTACGTGTGTGCTTAGTCGCTCAGTTGTGTCCGACTCTTTTTGACCCCGTGGACTGGAGCCCACCAGGTTCCTCTGTCCATGGGCTTTTCCAAGGAAGAATACTGGAGTGGGTTGCCATGCATCAACTATACTCCAATAATTTTTTTTTTTTTTTAAAGAAACAGTTCTTTGTCTCTGAAGCATCTTCCAAAGTTCATGTCCCAGATGAGCTATGCTTTCAGAGACACAACTGTGAAGAAAACAGGGACTCAAAAAAATAGGTTGAACATTGTCCCCAAGGATGTCCCCAAAGCAGGACTCATGACAGGACTGTGGACTGAACCCTGGGTGAAGAAGAGGTATCTGTGGGTACCATTTGACACAAACCCAGATGCTTCTTCAGAAGGTCCTGCGGCGATAGAGAAAGGGGTGCAGAGGGAGAGGTGGCAAGCTGAAAGCTTCTGTAAGAGCCTGGGGAGAGCTCAGCACTGAGCTAGTCCTGGGGCACTCAGAGGAGCCGCAACTGTCGGAGATGTTTTGCTTGTCTTCCTGTCTGTGCTGCAGCACCTGAGCTTGGGTTCTGCTTTGGACAGAGCAGACGAACTAGCATCCCCTTAGGCTCTCAGGACAGCTGTCATGACTAGGGAATGAGGGTGCAGACCAGTAAGTCTCATCAAGTGAGATTTTTTGCCTTTATTATTCATGCAACAAATATTTCCTGCATACCTACTATTTCCAGGTACTATGACAGGCTGCATTTGGCAATGTCTGGAGACACTTTGGGGATTCCCAGGTGGCTTCCCAGAGCAACTCAGCAGTACAGAATCTGCCTGCCAGTACAGGAGACACAGGAGACTTGGCTTCCATCTCTGGGTTGGGAAGATCCCTGGGAGAAAGTAATGGCAACCCACTCCAGTATTTTTGCCTGGGAAATCCAATGGGCAGAGGAGCCTGGTGGGCTACAGTCGCAAAGTATCAGACCTGACTGAGCACGTACTCAAGGAGCATTTTTGGTTGTCATGATTCGAGGGTCAGTTGCTGTTGGTATCTTGTGGGTAGAGACCAGGGATGCTGCTTAATATCTTCCAATGTACAGGACAGTGCTCCCACAACAAGGAATGATCCAGATCCAGATATACTGGCCTCTGTGCCCTCTGTGTGTGCTTGGTCTAAGCTTATAGCTGTTCCATAGAAAAAGCAGATAGGAACCCAATTTAGTGGGTTGTCAACAGCACCAAAAATGTAAGAGGATAACAGAATAAGGCATCAGGGTACACTGGGTGCAGCAGGGGTAAATGATTTTACAAAAGTATTTTTAGATACACACACACCTAAGCACAGAGCTGGTCACAATGTAAAATGTATTTCTTTTTCATTCCCTCATAGCTCAGTTGGTAAAGAATCTGCCTGCAATGCAGGAGTTAAAGTGAGTCTCTCAGTCATGTCCAACTCTGCGATCCCGTGGACTATACAGTCCATGGAATTCTCCAGGCCAGAACACTGGAGTGGGTAGTTGTTCCCTTCTCCAGAGGATCTTCCCAACCTAGGGATCCAACCCAGGTCTCCCGCATTGCAGGTGGATTCTTTACCAGCTGAGCCACAAGGGAAGCAATGCAGGCGACCCTGGTTTGATCCCTGGGTTGGGAAGATCCGCTGGAGAAGGGAAAGGCTACCCACTCCAGTATTCTGGCCTGGAGGATTCCATGGGCAGAGGAGCCTAGTGGGTTATAGTCCATATATTCGCAAAGAGTCGGACACACAGAGCAACACACACACAAACACACACCCTCTCCCTCTTAGACTTCCCTCCCATCCCACCTCCCATCCACCTTTCTAGATCATCCCAGAGCACCGAGCTGAACCTCCTGTGCTATACAGCAGCTTTCTACTATCTCGCTATTTACACATGGTAGTATATATGTGGGTGCAGGCGTGCATGCTAAGTTGTTTCAGTAGTGTCTGACTCTTTGTGACCCCATGGACTGTAGCCTGCCAAGCTTCTCTGTCCATGGGGATTCTCCGGGCAAAACTACTGGAGTGGGTTGCCATGCCCTCCTCCAGAAGATCTTCCTGACCCAGGGATCAAACCCAGGTCTCGTCTTCTGCATGGGCAGGCAGGTTCTTTACCACTAGCGCCACCTGAGAAGCCCTAGTGTATATATGTCAGTTCTAATCTCTCAATTCATCCCCCCTTCCCTTCCCTCCAAAATGTCCATATGTCTCATCTCTATTTCTGCTTCTCTATTCCTGCCCTGCAAATAGATTCCTCACATTTTTTTTTAAGATTCCACATATATGCATTAATACACAATATTTGTTTTTCTCTCTCTGACAGTTCACTCTGTCCTGCTGACTCTAGGTCCATCCACATCGCTACAGATGTATTTCTTATTATGGATCCCAGTCAAAAAATCTGCCAGATGCTCCTGCATCAGCTCAACCTCTGCCATCTAGCTTCGCCTGGCTTCCTTCCCCATCCCATCTCTTCTCTCACACTGGTGTCACTGGGAAGGGAGCTGGTGTCAGCATCAGTGGGCATTTACAGAGCCAGCCTGCCTGGAGGAGAGCTCCAGCTCTCCCACGGACCAGTGGCATGACCTTGGGCAAGTCACATAAACTAACAGCGCCTCCATTTCAGTTTCCTTATCTGCAATGTGGAAGTGATAAGAGTGCTTCATCAGGCCACTAAGAGGATTAAATGAATTAATCTATGTAAAATAGTGTCTGGGACTTCCCTGGTGGTCCAGTGGTTAAGACTCTGCCTGCCAATGCCTGGGACGCGGGTTCGATCCCTGGTCGGGGAAGATTCCATATGCCGTTGGGCAACTAAACCCATGTGCCAGACTACTGAGCCCACACATCCTAGAGCTCGTGCTCCACAACAAGAGAAGCCACTGCAATGAAGCCCAGGCACCACAACTAGAGAGTAGCCCCCGCTTGCCGCAACCAGAGAAAGACTGTGCCCAGCTTTAAATAAATGCATTTATTAAATAAATAAAATAAAAAAATCCCATTGTCTGGCATATATTGCTTTTGATTGTTGTATGAATATAATTTGTTAAAATTCACCAAAGACAGTGGACTGGATGTCAATTAAAATTTAAAAACATAAAATAAAATAGAATAATAAAAATAATTGAAAAATATTATTATTACCTTGGCTCATTTTAGCATAGCACTGAATGCTGTTATTATTATTATTAGTTAGAAGGAGGATGTAAATGGGATCAGAGTACTGTTAGGGAGTACTTCTAATTCCCAGAGAAGTGGAAATCAGAATAAGAATCAATGATGGGGGGCTTCCCTGGTTGTCTGGTGATTAGGAATCCTCCTGCCAATGCAGGGGACACAGGCGAGGAAGTTCCAACAGGCCTCAGAGCAACTAAGCCCGTGTGTCACAACTACTGAAGCCCACACATCTAGAGCCCATACTCTGCAACAAGAGAAGACACCGCAGTGAGAAGCCCGAGCACCTCAACTAGAGAAAGCCCTTGAGCAGCGTCAAAGACCCAGTGCAGCCAAAAATAAATAAATAAAATTTAAAAAAATAATCAGTGATGGGGAGCAGGGATCAGATTCACTGTATCTTGTTGCTTAGTTGTTAAGTCATGTCTGACTCTGAGACCCCATGGACTGCAGCACGCCAGGCTTCCCTGTCCTTCACCATCTCCTGGAGCTTGCTCAAACTTATGTCCATTGAGTCAGTGATGCCATCCAACCATCTTATCCTCTGTTGCCCTCTTTTCCTCCTGCCCTCAATCTTTCCCAGCATCAGGGTCTTTTCCAATGAAATGGCTCTTCGCATCAGATGGCCAAAGCATTGGAACTTCAGCTTCAGCACCAGTCTTTCCAATGAATATTTAGTACTGATATCCTCTAGGATGGACTGGTTTGATCTCCTTGCTGTCCAAGGGACTCTCAAGAGTCTTCTCCGGCACCACGTTTCAAAAGCATGCATTCTTTGGCGCTCAGCCTTCTTTATGGCCCAGCTCTCTTGGGGAGTCCCAAAACTGGGTGCCCAAAGGACAGCTGTCCCAGAACACACATTGCAAGTGGCTGGCTGGTCCAATGGAGATGAATGAGACTGGTCAGGATGGGTAGGGGACAGCCAGGCAGGATGCCCTGCTCAACTTCAGTGTCTGTTCCCTTGACTGTTGAGAGGTCTGGCTCCACGCATGTATGGTGCTGCACCAGCCAGGGCAGCTCCTGGGATGTCTCCTTCCAGGCAAGGACCCAAGGTGGGGGCACAAGGTGGTGAAGCCCAGCCCGGACAGCAGAGGAAATGCCAAGCCCAGCTCTACCCTCAGGAGGGGTCTCAGGTAGTGGACTGAGTCCCTTGGTCTTACCCTGCCTTGCTGGCCTACCCTGCACCCCCCAAGGGACTGCTGGTTGGGTAGGGGTCCTTTGGGGGTTTCAGCACCAACCGAAGTCCTACCTTCCCTGGGAGGAGAGATCTAAGGGCTCCTCTCCCTCCCTGAGAAAAGTGAGGACATGCTGTCGAAGAGAAAGAAGAGGACCCATCAGGGCTTTCACAGTGGCTCAGTGGTAAAGAATCCACCTGCCAATGTCAGGGACACAGGTTCAATCCCTGGTCTGGGAAGATCCCCAGGCCGGGGAGCAGCTAAGTCTGGGTAGCACAACCACTGAGCCTGTGCTCTAGAGCCCAGGAGCCACAACTACTAAAGCCCATGCTCCCTACAGCTTGTGCTCCACAACAAGAGAAGGCACTGCAATGAGAAGTCTGCACACCACAACCAGAGAAGAGCTCTCGCAGCAACAAAGACCCAGCATAGGCAAAAATAAAGAAATAATTTTTTTTTTAAAAGGAGAGTACCCCTCATAAGAAAAAAGAGCTTGTTCTTCTCTCTCCCTGTTTCACACACACTGTCTCACATACATATGCACACTTACACAAGTGTACACACACAGCCAGAACTCAAGTCCTGGTGTCCCGGATTTCAAGCTGGTCCTGCCCCACTCACTCTATGGAGCCTCAGTTTCCCCATTTTAAAGCACAAATAACATCAGAGCCCACCTGCCTCTGGGTTGCACATGGTTTTACTGGGATGCATTAATTCATTGACCCACAGGAGGCTTCCCTCACCCTGCCTTGCTGATGAGAGCAATCCATCCCAACACACTCCAGCACCCCAGATTCTCTGTCCAAAATCTCTTCTCTTTATCACCATTTTAGTACTTATATGTGCCTAATTGCTCAGTCATGTCCAACTCTTTGCCACTCTTTGGACGGTAGGCTTCCAGGCTCTTCAGTCCATGGGATTCTCCAGGTAAGAATACTGGGGTGGGTTGCCATTTCCTTCTCCAGGGGATCTTCCTGACCCAGGAATCAAATCCTTATCTCCTGTGTGTCCTGCATAGCAGGTGGATTCTTTACTCACTGAGCCATCAGGGAAGCCCCTCTTAATACTTAAATGCATAATTTATTTACTGTTGATATGGGTTTTGATCTGTCTCCCCTGCCAGAATGTCAGCTCAGCAGGGATCTTTGTGTTGCTCACAGCTGTATCCCCATCGCCAGAACAGTGCCTGGCACACAGTAGGTGCTCAAGAAATTGTCACTGAACAAATGAATGAATGAATGAATCACTGTGTAATAGTGTTGAGTAAAGAGGTGAGGACTTCCCCAATAGACTGAAGATGCACAGGGACCCTTAATGTGAGGGGAAGGGGGACCCCTCCGACTGAGGAGAATGAAGACCCCCCTCTCCGGGGGAGACTGAGGACACCCCTAGAAACCAGACATGAAAGAGAAGGGTGAAAACTCCATCCAGGTGGGCTGGTGGGATGCAAAGTTGTTGCTTTTTAGTCACTAAGTTGTGTCTGACTCTTTGTGACCCCATGGACTGTAGCCCACTAGGCTCCTCTGTCCATGGGATTTCTCAAGCAAGAATATTGGAGTGGGTTGCCATGCCCTCCTCCAGGGGAACTTCCCGACCTAGGTATTGGACCCACATCTGTTGCATCTCCTGCATTGGCAGGTGGATTCTCTACCATCGTGCCACCAGGGAAGCCAGGATATTGGCCCCTAGACAGCTGAGGTGCATATGAAAGGAACAATTTCAGTGAATCCAGACTCTTTCATCTTCCCGTACTTAGAAAGGCACTAAATTCCTTAACTTGGGCTATCTGGTTTTCCTCCTGTATTTCTTTCTTTTTTTTTGGCTGTCCCTTGCAGCATGTGGGATCCTACTTCCCTGACCAGGGATGGATGGAACCCATACCCCCTACACTGGGAGTGTGGGGTCTCAACCACTGGACCACCAGAGACCCTGGTTTTCTTTAATTAACATCATCTTTTGATGTTCAGACTACCTGCCCTTTGTTGCAAAACTTTTATATAACCTGGCTCCTCCCCTCGCCTCCTCGGAGCAGTTCTCTCAGGGTTACTTGAGATGCTGCCTCCTGGGCTTGAAGTCCTAAAAATTTCCACCAAATAAAACATAACTCTCAACTTTTAAGTTGTGAGTATTTTTTACATTGACAGAGGGGTGATGAAGGGCAGTTGCTGTCTACCCTGGGGGATGGGGGTACCCAAGGGCCAGGAAACAGCCAAGAAAGGAGAAACACTCCTCAACCCTCAGTCTTTTCCAGGCAGAGGGTGAAGTACAGGGCTTAGGAATCATCCAGAAATGGGGGTTCGGATCCCTTCCCTCACTTGTTAAAAAAATTTTTTTAACCTGATGCAAAGAGCCAACTTATTGGAAAGGCCCTGATGCTGGAAAATATTGAGGGTAATAGGAGAAGGGAGTGGCAGGGAACAGATGGTTGGATAGCATCATCGACTCAGTGAACATGAAATTGAGCAAACTCTGGAAGACTGAAGGACAGGAAAGCCTGGTGTGCTGCAGTCCACGGGGCCACAAAGAGTTGGGCACGACTTAGTGACAGAACAACAAAATAGTTGTTTTACCACACCATGCTAGTTACCTATGAGTCAGCTATACATATTCATATGTGTGCATGCATGCTAAGTCGCTTCCGTTGTGTCTGACTTTTAGCAACCCCATGGACTGTGGACTGCCAGGCTCCTTTGTCTAGGGGATTTTCCAGGAAGAATACTGGAGTGGGTTGCCATTCCCTTCTCCAGGGGATCTTCCGGACCCAGGGATCAAACCCAGGTCTCCTGGGTTTCCTGCATTGGCAGGCAGGTTCTTTACCACCAGCGCCACCTGGGAATCCCATACATATACATATATCTCCTCTTTTTTTGGATTTCCTTCCCATTTAGGTCACCACAGAGCCCTGAGTGCTTGCGGTGTGACTTTAAACAAAGGGCTCAATCTCTCTGAGCCTGTTTTCTCTTCGGTAAAATGGGAGGCAATGTACCCTTACTCTCACCCATGCAAGCTTAATCCAGGGGTGAAAGCTCTGGCACATAGTAGGTCCACAATAGGAAATGATGATTACTGTGGTCCTCTGGGCTCTTGTCAGGTTTCAGCCACACAGTCAAGGAGGGGAAAAGTACAGGACGCAGATGTAGAAGAAGATTCACCGGATGGGGTCTAGGGTGGAGGGAGAGGTGAGAGGGGAATGGATCTCCACCAGCTCTGGAATTTTAAAAATTACCCTTTAGTGAGATAGAAACTCAGAGAGGTTAGGCATCAGGCCCAAGGACACACAGCCCGTCAGTGCCGGATTTACATTTCTTTTAGTCTCTGACCAGGAATCGAGGAAGTCTTTTCCAGAAATAAAGTGAAGAGTCCAGAAAGGTGTCTGAATTGACCTGCCAGGGGAACCCTCCCTGACAGGCTTCCAGTCTATTGTGGAATTGATGGGCAATTGGGGAGGGATGTCAACCCTTAGTCCAGGCAACCAGCCCTCCTTGGGGCGGGAGCAAGAGCCCGCTCCGTTTACACGGCCCTGGGCATCTGACTCTGAGGAAGCCTCGGGGTCAAAAGCAGTTAAACAGCCTCTGTTTGTGGTGACGTGCTTTGGGGACAGCTCAGGGGGACACGCCCCATCAGAGGTGGTGGAATTGTCCGGTACAAACCCGCCCACCATTCAGGCCATTGTGTGGGTGCCTTTCAGTGGCGTCCAACCGCAAAGCTTTTCCGGGGCCCAGAGCTGTCCTGGGTGACTCAGGGCTGGGGGCTGGGGCACCCTCTCCACCTGTTCCAGGAGCTGCAGAGAGTGAGGCTTGAGTTGGGGAGGGACTAGGAGGTGGCCCACCCACCCTGGGTGGCTTCCTGCCTGCCAGTGTCCGTGGCCTGAGCCCCTGAGAATGGGGGAAAAAGAATGCCCTCACCCTCACTCCCCTTCAGGCTCTAGAAGCTTCTGTTTTGCAGCCAAGCATTAAGGACAGTCCTTTCTCCTGGGAGGAGTAAATTAACAGATATTTAAGCACCTGGCACAGTGCAGGAGACGTGGGTTTGATTCCTGGGTTGGGAAGATCCCCTGAAGAAGGAAACGGCAAACCACTCTGGTATTCTTGTCTGGTAAATCCCATGGACAGTGGGGCCTGGTGGGCTATAGTCCATGGGGTCACAAAAGAATCAGACACGACTTAGTGATTAACAAACAACAACAGTGTAGATGGCAGTTTTCAGGTTATTTTGCACACCAGAGGACTTCCCTGGTGGCTCAGACAATAAAGAATCTGCCTACAATGCAGGAGACCTGGGTTCAATCCCTGGGTTGGGAAGATCCCCTGGAGAAGGGAATGGCAACCACTCCAGTATCCTTGCCTGGAGAATTTGGACACCAGAGTGGTTTGGCTGGAGAGCCTTAATTTCCTACCCAAGGGGTAAAACTGTGCGGGGGGTCTAGAAGCCCTAGAGCAACACATGGAGAGTCTTGGACCTTCTTTTGGTAGAGAAGAGAGCCTGGTTCCTCTCCCCAGCACCAAGCTGGAGTTCCACCTCTTCCTGAGGCTGGTGGGCTTTCTTTGGTTAGCCAGGCCCAAGCTGATCCCCCAAATGACTAACAGGCCTGTGAGGTCCTCTTTGGGGTCCAAGAACACACCTTCCTTAACCCTCACAAGCTGCCTTTCTGCTTCCACCCGTCCCCTCAGCATCCCCTGATTGTGCAGCCCAAATTCGCTCACATCACATCAAAGGACCCAAATACACCTTGCAGCTTCCTGTCTCCTGGCCTTTGCCCCCTCGGTTCTCCCTGCCAGGAGTGTCCTTTTCCTTCTTCCACTGACCTCGTCTATAAAAATTCCAGCCAATCCAATACTGCCCTGTAGTTTTGGGGAAACTGCCCCCTCTCTGCACCCCTAAGGTGGCAAAGCTCTTGCTCAACTTTGTACCAAGAGAGACTGGGCACCCCTCTGTCTTGCCCACCAGCCTGGAGCTCCTGCAAGCCTGGGGCTGTGACTTGCTCATTTCCTATCTGAGAGCTGAGCACAGATACTGAAATCAGAGGTGTCAATAAAACAACAAAAAAAAAAACAAAAAAACAAAAAAAATGGAACTTCCCTGGCTGCCCAGTGCTTAAGACTCCAGGTTCCCAATACAGGGGGCATGGGTTCGATCCCTGACTGGGGAACTAAGATTCCCAAACACTATGTGGCTCTGTCAGAAAATATAAAATAAAATAAAACTCATCATAAAAAAGAAACCAAAACCCAGATGGATAACCAATAAGGACCTACTGTACAGCACATGGAACTCTACTCTATATTCTGTGATAACCTTTATGACAAAAATCTAAAAAAAGAAGGAATATATGTACATAAATTACTGAATCAGTTTGCTATACACCTGACACTAACACAACATTGCAAATCAACTATCTGCTTAGTCATTCAGTCATGTTTGACTTTTTGGGACCCCATGGACTGCAGCCAACCAGGCTCCTCTGTCCATAGGGATTCTCCAGGCAAGAATACTGAAGTGGGTTGCCATGCCCTCCTCCAGGGGATCTTCCCAATCCAGGGACTGATCCCAGGTCTCCCACGTTGCAGGCAGATTCTTCACAATCTGAGCCACCAGGGAAGCCTGTAAATCAACTATACTCCAATTAAAAAAAAAAAAAAAGGCCTAGGAAATGAACATGTCAGTGAGCCAGTGAAGGGAGGAATCCTTGGCCATCTCTAGTCCCGCAATATTTTATTCCCACTGTAGCCATTCTGTGATGTCTCCTCCAGTCAGCGTGGAAAACCAGCCCCACCTGGCTGACTGTGATGGAGGCCTTTGCCAAAGAAAGCAGAAGCCCTCCGGACTGCCCCCGAGGGGGCTCGGGAAGCCTGAGGCACCTGTCACATCTGTCCCTCTCTCCTCCAGGTATGTATCTGCCTCCTCCACTGACCCCAACCCAGCCCAGCTTACCTGGCCAGCAGGTGAGGAAGAGGCTCATGGTCAGAGCCACCAGGTGCCCTCGCCGATGGCGCCCCGGGCTTGCAGGGTCTTTCCTGCCCATGCTCCTGCCCACCCTCCTGCCCACCTGCCTGGGCAGTGCTCCTCACACCCCGAAAGAGCCCCAGTGACTGAGCCCAGCCCAGCCCGGCTGGGCTTCTGGGAGGGTGGTGAGGACACGCCTTGCTGAACTTCCCAAGAGGGGCAGGGCTTGCCCTAGGGGGAAGCACTGGTTCTGTGGCTGGTAAAGGTCAGCTGGCTTTATTCAGCGCCCTCGTGATGACTAACGCCTGCAGACTGATACTGATACTGTGCAGGGCCCTGTGGGGCTCCTGGGCGCAAGCCCTTTCTGTGTCCCACACCTCCATTTCTTTGATTATAGGAAACAAACCTTCATTCAGCCTTTAAGACCTTCCCTGAGTTCCAAGGGGCAGATTCAAGCAGTTGTTAATTAGGAAAGGGATGGGGTATAAGACCAGGGAGAAACTAACAGTCAAGAGCAGCCTTGGGGCAAGGTCCTGATTCCCCATCAATGGATACACACAACATCTTTGAGCTCTTTTGCAGAAACTGAAAGCCTCTTCAGGTGGGAGAAGTTAATGATTAATAATGGTATGCTGCCCACAAGCATGTAGACCCCAGACCCGTTGAACTTGAAGGTTGATGATGCTGAGTCCTACTTACCTCACCACTGACCCCTCAGAAGAATATCCACACGCTGATCATGCCCTCTTTGAACAATTACTATAAACCTCTCCCTCCTGGTGGCTCAGCAATAAAGAATCCACCAGCCAATGCTGGAGATGCAGGCTCCATCTCTGGGTCATGAAGATTCCCTCGAGAAGGGCATGGCAACCCACTTCAGTATTCTTGCCTGGAGAATTCCATGGACAGAGGAGTCTGGTTGGCTATAGTCCATTGGGTTGCAAAACGTCAGACACAACTGACTAACACAGCACAATCTTTCCCAAGAGAAAACACATGGTTTTGAGGGCATGTGCCCGCCATGTCCCCCTTTGCTTGGCAAAGCAATAAAAATCTCCTTTTCTACTTCACCTGGAATTCGTCTCTGATATTTGATTCAGCACTGGTGTACAGAGAAGCTGAGATTTTGGTATCAATACCCTCTGTGAAGAGGGGCACATGGGACCTCCACACACCAGATGAAACCTGGCTCCTGAAAAGCCTGCTGCCAGACCAAGAGATGCCCTGAAGTGGCCGTCTGGCTGGGCTTAAAGGCAAACAGACGTCTGGGCATAGATCTGTCCTAATCTTTCAAGCCCCCTGGTTTTACCTGGCTGACAACTTCCTGCTCAGGAGCTGGCACTACCAGACTGAGCCGGGTGGACCCTCCCCGGGGGAGGCACGGCTGGCTCAAATGGTTTTGGAATGTGCGGGAGTGGACGGGAGATTGCATTCCCATGTGAGAACTCTCTGGCTGCTGGGGGAGTGGAGGGCTGGACTTGGTGTACCCTTGGGGAGCCCTGCAGAACTGCCCTCTGCCACCCCTGGAGCCCTCTAGGACTCACATGGCCAGCATGGAGGATGTAGCTAAGCCATTCAGCAGCCCCCAGGGGCAGAGAAGGCCAGGAGGGGCTGGCCTTGAAGGTTACTTATCACCCCAAGCCTGGATTGTTATAACAGCTGCCCCTTAAAAACTGCCTCTCCCCCACCATCTGCCAAACACAGACTCTGCCAGGGTGATCCTCTGTAGGTACATGATCCTCAGTGGCCCCCATGTGCCTGCCTCATCCAGAGGCTCAGGAGATCCCCATCCTCCTTCCTGGTCCACCCCTCAAGCCTCTCACAGCCAGACAGGTGGGTTTATCTTCTCATCCAGGGGATGACACAGGAAGGCACCTAGTGTGAAGGTGACAGGCAGGGGCTACCCCACAAAACCTCACATCTCTCCTGCATCTGGTTGCTGTTGTTATTTAGATGCCCTGGTACCCAGAGCCAAACTCCATGGATCTGTAGCCAAGGCGAGCTTATCAGAACACTCCCACACCCAGCTCCTTCATGCTCAATGCAACTTCCTGCTAACCTGTTCTCCTCCCTTCTTGCCCTGATGATCTCAGTTCACCCATTCTCAGCTCAGACACACTCTGAGCCCTGAATACCCTTCAGGCATGCAGCCTGGCCAAGATGCACAAGTGATCAAGATGGGCTGACAGAAGCACTGTAGTGGCCCAGTGGCTAAGATTCCGAGCTTCCAATGCAGGGGGCCCAAGTTAGAGATCTCCGGTCAAGGAACTAGATCCCACATGCCGCAACTAAGACCTGACACAGTCAAATAAATAAATAACTGAGAAGTCAGTTGGAGATATCAGTCCCAGACTGGGAAGGGGCAGAGGATCAAGGAAGGCTTCCTGGAGGAGGTGCCACGTATACCAAGTCCTCAAGCTGGAGCCAGCTGGGCCAGGGTAGTTGGGGAGTGGAGAAAGGAGTGTTCTGGGGAGAAGACACAGCAATAGCAAAGACTGGAGGCAGCAGGAAGCCGGAAGTGAAGTCTGGTTTTTGTCCAAATCCTCTCCCTTGGTTGTCTGCCTGGGCACCCCCTCCCTTCCTTAAGAAAACAATCACAGAGAAACAGAGGCCAAGCCAGAGAGTCCAGTGGGAGATTACAGGGTTCGGTTCCCCCTGCCTCACAGAGGGGAAAATTGGGTACCAGAAAAACACCAGGACCAACAAGATCTGTGACAGAGGGGGACCAGACTCCAGACCCTGAGATTCTTCAAACTCTTCCTGATTTAGCAATTTGTTTATTTTCTTATTTATTTATTTTTGGCTGTGCTGGGTCTTCATTGCTCTGTGCCAGCCTTCTCTCGTTGCGGCAAGTGGGGTCTACTCTTCGTTGCAGCCTGCAAGCTTCTCATTGCTGTGGCTTTTCTTGTTGTGGAGCAGTGGCTCTAGACACTCGGGTTTCAGTATTTGTGGTGCCTGGGCTTCGTTGCTGTGAGGCATGTGGACTCTTCCTGGACCAGGAATCAAACCCACGTCCCGTGCACTAGCAGGTGGATTCTCATCCACGGCACCAGCAGGGAAGTCCTGTTTAAACGATTTAAATCTTCTGTCTCTCCAGAACAGGACAACAAGCACTTCCGAGCACCATGTGGGAGTCCTCAGGGTCCTGGAGCTGCCCTGCTCTTCAAGGGGTGCACAAGGGTTTATAGGTTTAGGTTCACGGTGGGTAATCACAACTTTACTGTTTACTGAACACCTACTACATGCTGGGCGTGGCTTCCAGTCGTCATCGAGACCCTGAAGCTAGGTGTCACTCCCACAGCAGATCCCGAAAGTGGTTGCTACTCATTGGTCCCATTGCAGAGATCAGAATGCTGAGGCTTAGGGATTTGCCCCAAATCATGCATCTAGCACACCACAAAGCTAGAGCTTGAACTCTGTTTTGATGAATAACAGTGCTTCTCACCTAAGGGCTATTCCCCTCCCCCCACTCTCCACTCCTTCCACCCCCTCCCCTCCCCTCCCCACTTTCAAGGTAGCTCAGTGGTAAAGAAACTGCCTGCCAATGCAGAAGACGCGGATTCTATCCTTGGGTCAGGAAGATCCCCTGGAGAAGAAAATGACAACGCACTCCAGGATTCTTGCTTGGGAAATCCTATGGACAGAGGAGCCTGTCGGGCTACAGTCAAAGGGGTCGCAAAGAGACCAACATGACTGAGTGACTGAACAACAACAATAAATAGTCGTTTTTGGTTGTCATGAGGAAAAGAGGAGCTGCTACTGGTATCTAGTGGATGGAAAATACAAATGTTGGTTAATAGCCTATAGTGTGCACTGGACAATAAATTATCCAACCCCAAATGTCAACAGTGACACTGATTAAAAAACAACAACAGAACCAAAGCAGAAAGCAAAAAAGCTGATCTAAAGTCACACTGTTGTCCAGTGGAACTTTCTGGATAATGTTCATTTTCTATTTGTTGGACAACAGAGTCATTCACCAGGAGCCACACGTGGCCACCGAGCACTTGAAATGTGGCTAATGTGACTGAGGAACTGAGTTTTTAATTTTGTTCAATCTGAATTAAAAGCAATAATTCTCAGTTCAGTTGTCAGAAAAATTATGAGTAGGTTGGAACAGTACAAATGTGTGCATTTTTCTTTTTTAAAATTTATTTTATTGAAATATAGTTGATGTACAATGTCTTCTTAATGTACTGTACAGCAAAGTGATTCAGATATATAGATAGTTAGATACACATATGTATACATAGAGAGCAGTATACACATATATAGAGAGGTATACATGGACTATATGGGTATGGTCCATGGAATTCTCTAGGTCAGAATACTGGAGTGGGTAGCCATTCCCTTCTTCAGGGGATCTTCCCAACCCAGGGATCAAACCGAAGTCTCCCACATTGCAGGATTCTTTACCAAGCTGAGCCACAAGGGAAGCCCAGGTATACATATACATATATATGTGTATATTCAGATATACATTCTTTTTAATGTTCCTTTCCATTATGGTTTATCCCAAGATACTGAATATAGTTCCCAATGCCATACAGCAGGAATTTGTTGTTTATCCATTCTATATACAATATAACAGTTTGCATCTGCTAATCCCAATCTCCCAATCCACCCCTCCCCCACCCCTTCCCCTTGACAACTTCAAGTCTGTTTTCTAGGTCTGTGTGTCTGTTTCTGTTTTGTAGATAAATTCATTTGTGTCATATTTTAGATTCCACATATAAGTGGTACATAGTATTTGTCTTTCTTTTTGATTTACTTCACTTAGTATGGTAATCTCTAGGTCTATCCATGTAGCTGCAAATTGCATTATTTCATCCTTTTTACGGGTGAGTAGTATTCCGTTGTATATATGTACCACACCTTGGTCCATTCAGCTGTTGATGGACCACTAAACTGTCTCCCCTAAGTTAGTGGTCCCTGCGCTTGTGACAGGATGGAGTGGGATCCATATTCCCCTCTCTGGCCCTGGTGATGTTTAACTATGTCAGCAGGACCACTTGGGAACGGGGAAAGATGACGGCAGGTCTCTGGATGCTCTTCTCTCAGAGGTCTGCCTGCCCCTCTGTGGGCACGCACTGCAACGTGGAGCCCAGTGCTCTGGAGTCCATGTGCCATAAGTAGAACTGGTGCATCACAACAAAAGATCTCACACGATGCCACAAAGATCCTGTGTGCCGCAACTAAGATTCAACACAGCCAAATAAATAAATATTTTTTTTTAAAGTTCTATAACTCACACGAGACTGTGCAGTGATGCAGTTTGAGTTTCCATTCATAATATGTTTAAGAACACGCAAGGCTAACAGATGGGGATGGAAGTCAACGATGTTCTGAGGATGGAGACACTGTTTGGAAAAGGAGCATGAAGGAAACTTCTAGAGCAGCAGTTCTTAATCTAGGGCAATTATGCCCCCCAGGGGACATTTGGCACCATCTGGGGTACATTCTGGGCTGTCCAAACTAAGACGCATTCTCAAAGAAGACATACAGATGGTCAACAGGTACATAAAGGTGCTGAACATCACTAATTATCAGGAAAGTGCAAATCAAAACCATAAGGAGATGTCGCCTCAACCTCTTATGATGGCTGTTATTGAAAAGACAAGAGATAGTTCATAGTAGCACTGTTCACAATAGCCAAGGCATGGAAGCAACCTAAACATCCATTGACAGAGGGATGGATAGAGAAGATGTGGTTCATGAATACAGTGGAATACTACTGAGCCATAAAAAAGAATGAGATAATGCCATTTGCAACAACATGGATAGACCTAGAGATTTATACTAAGTGAAGTAAGCTAGACAAAGACAAATATTATATGATATCCTTTTTATGTGGAATCTAAAAAAAATTACAAATGCACTTACATACAAAACAGAAAGAGACTCACAGAAAACAAACTTATGGCTATCAGAGTGGAAAGGAAGAGGGGCAGGAATAAATTAGGAGGTTGGTATTAATGTATACACAGTACTATATATAACACAGATAACTAACAAAGATCTACTGTTTAGCTCTGGGAACTATTCTCAGCATTTTGTAATAACCTATAAGGGAAATAACCTACAAGGAAAAAATAGTTTCCCTGATAGCTCAGACTGTAAAGAATCTATCTCTGAGGCAGGAGACCTGGGTTCGATCCCTGGATGGGGAAGATCCCCTGGAGAAGGAAATGGCAACCCATTCCAGTATTCTTGCCTGGAAAATCCCATGGACAGAGGAGCTGGCAGGCTACAGTCTATGGGGTCACAAAGAGTCAGATACGACTGAGCAACTTTCATAAGGGAAAATAATCTGAAAAAGAATACAAATATATATATATGAATCACTGTTCTGTATAACTGAAACTAACATGATATTGTAAAATGATTATATTTTGATAAAAAACAAAGAGTTTAGCACCTTAAGATAATCATATATATATAATATATATATACATGCATACACACACATATATATGTATATATCAGATCAGATTAGATCAGTCACTCAGTCGTGTCCGAATCTTTGCGACCCCATGAATTGCAGCACACCTGCTATAAAAAAGAAAAGAGATAAAAAATGCTAGTGTGAATGTGGAGAAAATGGAATCCTCATGCACTGTCAGTGAGAATGTAAATTGGTGCATTAAAATATTTAATTTAAAATATTAAAAATATTAAAAATACTTAATTTGAAATATTTAAAATAGAACTACCATAGAATCCAGCAATCTCACTTATGGGTATTTATCCAAAGGAAACAAAATCACTATCTCAGAGAAATATCTACACCTCCACTTTCATTGCACCATTATTCACAATAGCCAAGACATGGAAACAACTTAAGTGTCCATCAATGGATGGATGGATTTAAAAAAGCATCACACACACAGTGGAGTATCATTCAGTCATAAACAGGGCAAATCTTGTCATTTGTGATACCATGGGTGCACCTGAAGGGTATCATGTTAAATGAAATGTCAGGCAGAGAGAGACAAGCACTGTGTGATCTCACATGAAATCTAAGCAAACCATATTCAATAATACAGAGACCAGGACTTCCCTTGTGGTCCAGTGGTTAAGACTCTGCCCTTCCACTGCAGGGCACGTGGGTTCCATGCCTGGTCGGGGAAGTTCTACATGCTGTGTGGTGTGGTCAAAAACAACAACGACAAACAACTGCAACAAAACCAAGCAAAAAAAAATAGAGAATAGATTGGTAGTTGTAAGAGATGGGGAATGTGGTGTGAAGGAAATGGGTGAACACAGCCAAAATGTGCAAACATCCAAGAAACAAAGGACAAGTGAGAGGCGATGTGTGGGTGGTGGCTGGGGTCAAGGTTAACACCCTGCAATGCACAAGAGAGCCCCTCCCAACAAAGAAACGTCCCGCTCCAAATGTCAGTGCAGTAGAGACTGAGAAACCATGTCCTTGCAGAAAGGAATGTTCTATACCTTGTGCGGGGCGAAGGTTACACGTAAGTAAAAACTCATTGAGTCATGCACTTATGACCAGGGCATTGTGCACTTTACAGGGTAGCTGTTATACCTCAACAAAAAGTCTTTTTTAGGGACTTCCCTGGTGGTTCAGTGGTTGACACTTAGCTTTCTTATTCAGGGGGTGTGGGTTCGATACCTGGTAGGGGAGCTAAGATCCCACATGCCTCGAGGTGAAAAAAAAACAAAATATTAAGAAAAAGACAAATAATGTTGTAACAAATTCAATAAAGACTTTTTAAAAAGTTTTTTTAACTTTAAAATTTAACTTTTATTTTCTATTGGAGTACAGTTGATCTGGGCTTCCCAGGTGGCACTAGTGGTAAGAACCCACCTGCCAATGCAGGAGATGTAAGAGACCTGGGTTCGATCCCTGGGCTGGGAAGATCCCCTGGAGGAGGGCATGGCAATCCACTCCAGTATTCTTGCCTGGAAAATCCCGGGATCAGAGGAGCCTGGTGGGCTACAGTCCATAGGGTTGCAAAGATTTGGACAGGACTGAAGGAATTTAGCACACATGTGCAATTGATTTACAATGTTGTGTTAGTTTCACGTGTACAGCAAAGTGATTCAGTTATACATATACATATACCTATTTTTTCAGGATTTGAAACAGCTTAACTGGAATTCCATCACTTCCACTAGCTTTGTTTATAGTGATGCTTTCTAAGGCCCACTTGACTTCACATTCCAGGATGTCTGGCTCTAGGTCAGTGATCGCACCATCGTGATTATCTTGGTCGTGAAGCTTTTTTGTGTACAGTTCTTCTGTGTATTCTTGCCACTTCTTAATATCTTCTGCTTCTGTTAGGTCCATACCATTTCTGTCCTTTATTGAGCCCATCTTTGCATGAAATGTTCCCTTCGTATCTCTAATTTTCTTGAAGAGATCTCTAGTCTTTCCCATTCTGTTGTTTTCCTCTATTTCTTTGCACTGATCGCTGAGGAAGGCTTTCATATCTCTTCTTGCTATTCTTTGGAACTCTGCATTCAGATGCTTATATCTTTCTTCTCTTCTTTACACAGCTATTTGTAAGGCCTTCCCAGACAGCCTTTTTGCTTTTTTGCATTTTTTTTCCATGGGGATGGTCTTGATCCCTGTCTCCTGTACAATGTCATGAACCTCAGTTCATCAGGCACTCTATCAGATCTAGTTCCTTAAATCTATTTCTCACTTCCACTGTATAATCATAAGGGATTTGATTTAGGTCAATGATGCTGTAAAAGTGCTGCACTCAATATGCCAGCAAATTTGGAAAACTCAGCAGTGGCCACAGGACTGGAAAAGGTCAGTTTTCATTCCAATCCCAAAGAAAGGCAATTGCCAAAGAATGCTCAAACTACTGCACAATTGCACTCATCTCACACGCTAGTAAAATAATGCTCAAAATTGTCCAAGCCAGGCTTCAGCAATATGTGAACTGTGAACTTCCAGGTGTTCAAGCTGGTTTTAGAAAAGGCAGAGGGACCAGAGATCAAATTGCCAACATCTGCTGGATCATTGAAAAAGCAAGAGAGTTCCAGAAAAACATCTATTTCTGCTTTATTGACTATGCCAAAGCCTTTGACTGTGTGGATCACAATAAACTGTGGAAAATTCTGAAAGAGATGGGAATACCAGACCACCTGACCTGCCTCTTGAGAAACCTATATGTAGGTCAGGAAGCAATAGTTAGAACTGGACATGGAACAACAGACTGGTTCCAAATAGGAAAAGGAGTACGTCAAGGCTGTATATTGTCACCCTGCTTATTTAACTTATATGCAGAGTACATCATGAGAAATGCTGGGCTGGAAGAAGCACAAGCTGGAATCAAGATTGCTGGGAGAAATATCAATAACCTCAAATATGCAGATGACACCACCCTTATGGCAGAAAGTGAAGAGGAACTCAAAAGCCTCTTGATGAAAGTGAAAGAGGAGAGTGAAAAAGTTGGCTTAAAGCTCAACATTCAGAAAACAAAGATCATGGCATCTGGTCCCATCACTTCATAGCAAATAGATGGGGAAACAGTGGAAACAATGGCAGAGTTTATTTTTTGGGCTCCAAAATCACTGCAGATGGTGATTGCAGCCATGAAATTAAAAGACGCTTACTCTTGGAAGGAAAGTTATGACCAACCTAGACAGCATATTGAAAAGCAGAGGAATTACTTTGCCAACAAAGGTCCATCTAGTCAAGGCTATGGTTTTTCCAGTGGTCGTGTATGGATGTGAGAGTTGGACTGTGAAGAAAGCTGAGTACCAAAGTATTGATGCTTTTGAACTGTGGTGTTGGAGAAGACTCTTGAGAGTCCCTTGGACTGCAAGGAGATCCAACCAGTCTATTCTAAAGGAGATCAGTCCTGGGTGTTCTTTGGAAGGAATGATGCTAAAGTTGAAACTCCAGTACTTTGGCCACCTCATGTGAAGAGTTGACTCACTGGAAAAGACTCTGATGCTGGGAGGGATTGGGGGCAGGAGGAGAAGGGGACGACAGAGGATGAGATGGCTGGATGGTATCACCGACTCGATGGACATGTGTTTGATTGAACTCTGGTAGTTGGTGATGGACAGGGAGGCCTGGCGTGCTGCAATTCGTGAGGTCGCAAAGAGTCATACATGACTGAGGGACTGAACTGAACTGAGGATATCTATTCTTTTTTCAGATTCTTTTCCGTTATATGATTATTATAGAATATAGTGGAGTTCCCTGTTCTATGCAGTAGGGTCTTGTTGATAATCTATTTTAAGTATAGTAGCCTGTATACATTAATCCCAAATTTCTAATTTATCCCTCCCCACTTTTCCCCTCTGGTTTTTGAAATCTGTTTTGTTTTTGAAATCTGTTTCCGCTTAGCAAATAAGTTCATTTGTATCATTATTTTTTAGATTCCCCATATAAGTGATATCACATAATATTTAAAATATTTTATATGCAATTGGCAGAGGGCAATGTTGAACCAAAGCCTGTCTGAATAATATTGGGTTGGCCAAAACACTAGTTCTGGTTTTTCCATTAATACCTGAACGAACTTTTTGGCCAACCCACAGTTTTTCACCTGAACAGCAGTGACACGTTGCTCATCGACTCCCTGCTTGCCTTCGTGCTCTACTCCAAATCATTCTCTATGGCACCTCTGTTCAAACTCTCCAGTGTCTTCCATGTACCACACTTGGAGCAGTCTCAATTCCTCATCAAGACCTCCACAGCCCTCAGGTCTGACTTCAGCCATCTCTTAAGTCTTTTTCTGCCCCCCTCTTCTCTCCACCCTCTCTCTCTCTCTGATCTACCACACTGGTTTCTTTGCTGGGAATTGCACATGTGAAAGCTATGCAACCTCAGGGCCTTTGCACATGCTCTTTCACCTGCCTGACTCTCTACATAACTGGCACCTGCCCATCCCTTTAGCCTCCACTGAGATATCACCTCCCCAGAGAGGTTTACTAGTCACCGTCCCCACCCCCCACACTCAACTGTTCTGCGTTATCCATCACTTGCCATCTCATCCTCCTCTTTTTTCTCCCCGCCCCATTCCAGGGATTCCCTGATGGCTCAGACAGTAAAGAATCGGCCTGCAATGTAGGAGACCTGGGTTCAATTCCTGGGTCGGGAAGATCCCCTGGAGGAGGAAATGGCTACCCATTCAGGTATTCTTGCCTGGAGTATTTCATGGACAGAAGAGCCTGGCAGGCTACAGTCCATGGGGTCGCAAAGAGTGGGACAGGCTGAAGAACTATCACATCACCCCCACTCCAATTTTCTAAATTATATTATCCATTTGTTTGCTTGTCTATTGTCTCCATTTGCTCCTGGTGGGCAGGGCTGAGTCTACCTTAGATATGGCTGTATTCACCCCGCTAAACCCTGGGTGGGACAAAATAGGCCCTCAAATATTTGTTGAATAAAAAAATAAAGTCCTAGGATTTCCTCAGTGGATTTGAGAAGGAAACTCTGTTCTATTTACTGTATGAGGGCCTAGTAGCCTAGAAATCAGCCTTCTAGGGATGCCCCATGTGAAACCCAGTTCTGGACCACCCTTCACTTCCATCCTCAGAATATTCTATGTTATTCTTTTTTTACTATTATTATTTTTTAATTTTTTTGGGCCGTGCTGCCACAGCATGCAAGGGCTCTTAGTTCAGTTCCCCAGCAAGGGATCGAACCTACACTCCTCGCAGTGGAAGCGCAGAGTCTTAATCACTGGACCGCCCCTTCTACCTCATTCTTGCCTCTCTGCCCCCAGCCCCACCTGAGTTCAAGCCTTCGTCATCTCTGACTTTTTGAGATTTGGCCTCTTAACTCACGCTCTTCCTCCAGCTCCACTCACCCTGTTCCCCTCCACCCAGCCGACAGAATGACTTTCCAAAAATGCAAAATGACCCATGCCCCACCCCTGGGCTGAATTCTTCAGTGGCTTCTCATTGCCCTCAAGTCCAAACTCTCCAGCCTGGCCCTTAAGGCTACTTCTGATCTGGGGCCAGCCCCCCACACCTGCCACCCCGTTCCCCTCCCTCCGCCCCTCTGCATCCGCTTGAGCACTGTTTCCCCATGAAGCAGCGCTTTAGTCACGCTCAGAGCATCCACCCACCCACTACCCCCGCATTTGGCCTGATTGCTCCCCTTCAAGCCTCTGCCCTGACTATTCCCTCTGCCAGGACTCCCCTCCCCGCTTTTACCTGATACATTCCTTCAAAGGCTTTGTTTTTAGGTCCTGTGATTCATGAAGGGCTCCTCCCACCTCTCCCCCACCTCCGCCTCTCCTCAATGTTTAGCTCCCCTCCTGGTTTTCAGAGATTCCTCCCTGAAAGAGCTTGACTCCATGAGCACACATCTGTGTTTGCATCTCTGACAGTCCCAAGATCAGTGAATACTACAGAGGGTATCTGACACACAAAAAGTGTGCAAAAAAATAAAAATAAAATAAAGGAATTTGCTGACTGATTCATTCATTTACTTACCTATCACCAGGCACCAAGCGCTGGACATAAATAAAGAGATGAATGAAACAGACCCACTGCACCTCCTCTGTGTTTTCTGTACCTCTCTGGTGCTTCATTCCCCTCCCCCCACCCTTTTAAAGACATTTATTATTATTAGTATTTTTTTTTGGCATAAGGGATCTTAGTTACCCAACCAGGGATTGAATAGGCACCCCCCTACAGTGGAAGGGAGGAATCAACCACGGGGCCACCACCCACTTGCCTGCTGAATTGCTTAGTCATGTCCCACTCTTTGCAACCCCATGGACTGTAGCCCACCAGGCTCCTCTGTACATGGGATTCTCCAGGCAAGAACACTGGAGAGGGTTGCCCTCCTCCAGGGGATCTTCCCAACCCAGGGATCGAACCGAAGTCTCTTACATCTCCTGCATTGGCAGGCTGTTTCTTTACCACTAGGTCCACTTGGGAAACCCATTGATGTTTAGAATCAGCCACAGGATTCATTTTGATATTTGGCAAAACTAATACAATTATGTAAAGTTTAAAAAAAAAAATAGAATCAGATAATCCTTTGCTGTGGCAGGGGGGCTGTCCTGTGGGGATGTTTATAGGGTGTTTGTAGGTTTGTAGGGTGTTTAGCAGCATCCTTGATCCTTACCTACAAAATGCCAGCAGCCCCTCCCCAGTACTGACAATCAAAATGGCTCCAGATATCACCAACTGTCCCCTAGGGGCAAAGTGAAAGTGAAAGTTGCTCAGTCGTGTCCAACTCTTTGTGACCCCATGGATTATAGAGTCTGTGGAATTCTCCATACCAGAATACTGGAGTGGGTGGCCTTTCCCTTCTCCAGAGGGTCTTCCCAATCCAGGGATCGAACCCAGGTCTCCCATATTGCAGGCAGATTCTTTACCAGTTGAGCCACCAGGGAAGCCCTAGGGGGTAAAATCACTCCTAATGGAGAACCTAATTGATTTATAGTAATATCAAAGAATCCAGCCCGAAGACAAAATCCAGTTATGAGGAAGAAAAGTAATTCCAAGTCCAGCCCAGTGGTTAAAGCTTAGAGTTCACATAAAAATTCACTGAGTGATACACTTAGGATTTGTGGATTTTACTGAGCATAAATTATACTTCCATAAAAAGAATAACGGAGAAGGCAATGGCAACCCACTCCAGTACTCTTGCCTGGAAAATCCCATGGACGGAGGAGCCTGGAAGGCTGCAGTCCATGGGGTCACTAAGAGTCCGACATGACTGAGCATCTTCACTTTCACTTTTCACTTTCATGCATTGGAGAAGGAAATGGCAACCCACTCCAGTGTTCTTGCCTGGAGAATCCCAGGGACAGGGGAGCCTGGTGGGCTGCCATCTATGGGGTCGCACAGAGTTGGACACGACTGAAGCGACTTAGCAGCAGCAGCAGCAAGAAGAATAAAAGGGAGGATAATGTGCTGTATCTCTGGGATGAGGCTGGTGATATTTTATAGCTCAATAGAAATTTGGGTTATACCAATGTATGTATTTGTTCAAAGTTAGCAAATTACACCTGAAGAAGGTGAAAGTGAAGTCGCTCAGTCGTGTCTGACTCTTTGTGACCCTGTGGACTGTGCCCATGGGATTTTCCAGGCAAGAGTACTGGAGTGGGGTGCCATTTCCTTCTCCAGGGGATCTTCCTGATCCAGGGATCGAACCCCGGTCTCCCACATTGTAGGCAGATGCTTTACCATCTGAGCCACCACACCTGAGATCTATGCATTTCACTAAATGTAAATTAGATCTCAAAAGATAAAAATCTACACACAAATACCGAGCTCTAGTTAATGCTCCACATGATGAACTACTTGGAGGGTACTGATAATTCAACTTCTTTGGGATGTATCAAAATTAAGATGGTTAGATAAGATGGATAGAAGGATGAAGGAATGAATGGATGGATGGATGCTGGATAGATGGATGGATGGATAGATGGACAGATAGACAGATGTGTGATAAAGCAAGTATGCCAAAACGTGAAAGTAGAAACCAGTTGGTAGGTATGTGAGAGTTCAAAGCAGGATTCTTTCAACTTTACTGTATGCTTGAAGTTTTCCAAAATAAGCTGTTGGAAAACAGTGCCTTGGGCTATGTATGTTTTTGTGCATAAGTTTTCATTCCTTAAATAAGGAAAATATAATAGCCTCTATGGCTGTAGGTTCAGATCCACCTCTGACCAACCTGTGCCCTTTCTTCCTCTGAACCTGCTTTCTCTCCCATCAACTAGGGGTTGTGATTTACTGAGGCAGGGTTACAGGCACAAGCCCTGGAATCAGACACACGGGGTTCACATCAGGACTTTACCACATCAAAAGTAAGTAGCCTTGGACAACGACCTCACACTCTGTGCATCTCAAACTGGACAATGGCATTTGCAGCAACATGAATGGACTTAGAGGTTGTCACACTAAGTGAAGTAAGCCAGAGAAAGACAAATAAATGGTCTTTCTTATATGGGGAATCTAAAAAGAAGGATTCTAATTAGCTTATTTCCAAAACAGGAAGAGACTCACAGACATAGGAAACAAACTTTCGGAGAGTAGCACTGACATATATACGCTACCATGTGTAAAGCAGACAGTGGGAAGCTGCTGCATAGCGCAGCAGGCTCAGCTTAGTGCTCTGTGACGACCCAACGGGGTGGGATCGAAGGGTGGGAGGGAGGCTCAAGAAGGAGGGGATATATGTATACATACGGGTTTTCACAATGTTGTACAACAGAAATTAACACAACCTTGCAAAGCAACTATACTCCAGTAATAAAATAAAATTAAAAAAAAAAAGAAAACAAGTTATGGTTAGGAAAGGGGGTAGGGGTAAAATAGGAGGTTGGGATTAACATATACACATTACTATATATAAAATGGGCTTCCTAGGCGGTGCAGTGGTAAAGAATCTGCCTGCAAATGCAAGAGATGTAAGAGACTCAAGTTTGATTCCTGGGTCGGGCAGATTCCTAGAAGGAGTAAATGGCAACCCATTCCAGTATTCTGGCCTGGAGAATCCCCATGGACAGAGGAGCCTGGCGGGCTACAGTCCATGGGGCAGCAAAGAGTTGGACACGACTGAGCTACTGAGCATGAACACATATGTAAAATAGATAACCAACAAGGACCTACTGTATAGCATAGGGAACTACAGTCAATATAGTAACCGATATTATATTTGTAATCACCTATAAGTGATGGACAGGGAGGCCTGGCGTGCTGCAATTCGTGGGGTCGCCAAGAGTCAGACACGACTGAGCGACTGAATTGAACTGACTGATAAGGGAAAAATGTAAAAAAGAATTATATAACTGAATCACTGTGATGTACATCTGAAACCAACACAACATTGTAAAAAAACTGTAAGTCAATTAAAAAAAAATGAATCAAGGGGTGAGGGAAAACGCTGGGCAATAGCCGTACCTCCCTATTTTGCAACACTGCCAATGCAGCTGAGACTAGAAACCTGGTACGTGTGTAGCAGAACTAGCGGTGACAAGAGGTGGCAGGGAGCACACTAACCCGGGAGTGCGGGTGAGACGCCTCACTGCCATCCACCTGGGGGAGACCTTGAGAGACCTTAGAAAAGTAGAAGAGGATGGCAGGGAAGGGCATAGCCAAAAAACAACAACAACAACAAAAAAAAAAAAAACAAAAAAAAGGAAGGGCAAAGCCAAGAGAATATTTTCTTGTAATTATTTGCAATAAATAAATAATAAAATCTATTCATTCTCCTTCCCACTGGTGATGCAGCCTGAGAAATAGAGATTCCAAGGCACATTTGCTCTTCTTCACTTGCAGATCTTGAAAGCAGGATTAAGATGCCTTCCAGGGACTTCCCTGGTGGCCCAGTGGTTACGACTCCATGCTTCCATTGCAGGGGGCATGAGTTCCATCCCTGGTCAGGGAACTAAGATCCTGAATGTCATGGAATAAGGTTAAAAAAAAAAAAAAAAGGACACCTTCTAGGACTTGCCATGGAGTCTCCAGCCCTCAGCTTAAGGGTTTATTTTACTAAGTCCCTCTACCCATATTTCCTGAATTATGTGAAAGTGGAGGCAAAGATGATTGAGGTTTCAAGTGTGGGTGACTCTGCGGGCAGAAGCCTCATGTTTATGGGTTAAATTGTGTCCTCCCCCCAAAAAAGATATTAAAGTCCTCACCCCCCAGTGCCTGTGCATGGAACCTTATTTGGAATACGATCTTTCCGGATGATCAGGTTAAAATGAGATCATAAGGGTGGTCTCTAATCCAATATGACTGTGTCCTTATAAAAGGGAGAAACTTGGATACAGATAGACATGCACAGGGAGAAGGCACGTGAAGATGAAGGCAGAGGTCAGGGTGATGTATCTGTAAGACAAACAATGCCATAAATTACCAGCAGGGACTTCTCTGGTGGTCAAGGGGTTAAGAATCCACCTGTTAATGCAGGAGATACAGGCTCCATCCCTGGTCTGGGAATATCCCACGTGCCGTGGGGCAACTAAGCCTGTGTGCCACAACTACTGAGCCCACGTGCTGCAAGTACTGAAGCCTGCAAGTAGAGCCCGTGCTCTGCAACGAGAGAAGCCACCACAGTGAGGAGAAGCCGGCGTACCACAACCAGAGAGTCACAGCTAGAGAAAACCCCAGGCAGCAGGGAAGACCCAGTGTAGCCAAAAAAAATAAAATAAAATAATACATAGATAAATAAATTTAAAAACAAGATTTCCAGCAAACCACCATGATCTAGGAGAGAGGAATGGACCAAACTCTGCCCTAAAGCCATCAAATGAAGCCAACCCTGACAACACGTTGATCATGGACTTTCATTCTCCAGAACTCAGAGGTAATCCATTTCTGTTGTTGAAGCCACTCAGCTTGTGATGTTCTGTTACAGCAGCCCTAGGAAACAGATACACCTGTATCCAGTAACAAGGAAGCCAGCCCTGGCTTGAGTCAGGGGGCAATGAGTCAGATCAAGCTGACTAGGTGTTTCCAGGGGCCGCTGCATGACAAGTACTGTGCCAGGTATGAGGATGTAGCCGTGTGCAAGGGTCACAGCCTCTGCCTGGAGGGAGCTTTAGAGTGAACCAAAGGTTGGGAAGATATTCTAGAGGAGGAAACGCCAACCCACTCCAGTATTCTTGTCTGGAAAATTCCATGGACAGCGGAGCCTGGTGGGCTACAGTCCATGGGGTTGCAAAAGAATCAGACACGACTGAGTGCACACACACACACACACACACACACACACACACACACACACGGAGCCAAGCAGTAAGGAATAGTCCACAGCCACTGTGACTGCAGGTGATTTACAAGGTGGGGATTTAATCTAATCTGGGAAGTTGGGGAAACGGGGTTGGGGAGGGTGGTATGGAGACATGAAGTGTGAGTAATACCAGAGGAGCATTTAGACAGATGGGACAGCATGCCCCAAATCCAGAGACTAAAGTGAGCTGGGGCAGAAATTTGAGGAATGATAACCAGAGAGAACCTGGAGAGACAGGTGGTGGGACCAGAAGACAGTGGACACAGATGTGGCTGGCAAAATCATGCCCTCCCAAAGATGTCCATGCTCTCATCCCCAGCATGTGCAAATGGGACTTTCCATGGCAAAAGGAGGGTACCCTGATGCTGGGAAAGATTGAGGGCAGGAGGAGAAGGGGCCAGTAGAGGATGAGATGGTTGGAGGGCATCAGCAACTCAATGGACATGAATTTGAGCAAACTCTGGGAGATAGTGAAGGACAGGAAAGCCTGGCGTGCTGCAGTCCATGGGATTGCAGAGTTAGACATGACTTAGCAACTGAACAACAATGACAAAAGGGACTTTGTAAATGTGTTTAAGGATCTCCAGATGGAGAGATGATCTTGGATTACCCAGGTGGCTCACAAGGGTCCTTATAAAAGGGAAGCAGAGGATTCCCTGGTGGCTCAGTGGCAAAGAATCCACTTGCCAATGCAGGAGACAAAGGTTCGATCCCCGGTCCAGAAAGATCTCACATACTGTGGAGCAATTAAGCCTGTGTGCCACAACTACTGAGCCTGTGTTCTAGAGCCTGGGAGCTGCAACTACTAAAGCCCGCATGCCCTAGAGCCTGTGCTCCTCAACAAGAGAAGTCACTGAAATGAGAAGCCTGCACACGGTACCTAGAGAGTAGTCTGGCTTCCACAACCAGAGAAAGGTCCTTGCAGCAACAAAAACCCAGCACAACCAAAAATAAATAAACGAAATAAAACTTCTTTAAAAAAAAAAATGAGAGAGAGAGAGAGAGGCAGGAGGATCAAAGTCAGAGAAGGAGATGTGAGGAGGCAAGCAGATGTTGGCAAGTCAGAGAGAGATTTGAAGATGCTGCGCTGCTGTTTTTTTGTTTTTGTTTTTGTTTTTTTTTCTTTTTTGCTGTTCTGTGAGGCATGTGGGATCTTACTTCCCCCAACCAGGGATCAAACTCGTGCCCCCTGCAGTGGATGCTCGGAGTCTTAACCACTGGACCTCCAGAGAAGCCCCACACTGCTGGTTTTGGAGACAGAGGTAGGAGCCATTAGCCAAGGAATGTGGACAATGTTCTTGAAACTGGAAAAAGCAAGGAAGAGATTCTCGCTGAGAGCCTCCAAAAGAAATGCTACCCTGCTATCTTTTTAAAAAAATGTATTTATTTATTTAATTGGAGGATAATTACTTTACAATATTGTGATGGTTTTTGCCATACATCAGTATGAATCCACTATAGGTATACATGTGTCCCCCACATCCTGAACCCCCCTCCCACCTCCCTCCCCACCCCATCTCTCCAGGTAGCCTGCATCACACACCAAACTCCCACTGGCTGTTTTACATATGGTGATGTATCTGTTTCAATGCTATTCTCTCAAATCATCCCACCCTCTCCTTCTCCCACTGAGTCCAAAAGTCTGTTCTTTGTGTCTATGTCTCCTTTGCTGACCTGCATGTAGGATCATCAGTACCATCTTTCTAGACTCCATATATACGCGTTTAATATATGATATTTGCCTTTCTCTATCTGACTTACTTCACTCTGTTATAATAGACTACAGGTTCATCCACCTCATTAGAACTGACTCAAATGCATTCCTTTTTATAGATGAGTGATATTCCATCGTATATGTGTACCACAACTTCCTTATCCATTCATCTGCTGATAGACATCTAGGTTGCTTCCATGTTCTAGCTATCGTAAACAGTGCTGCAATGAACATTGGGGTACATGTGTCCTTTTCAATTCTGGTTTTCTCAGAGTATATACCCAGTATACGCTGGATATACCCCCAGTTTATACAGTTTTATTCCTAGTTTTTAAAGCAATCTCCATACTGTTCTCCGCAGTGGTTGTGTCAGTTCCCATTCCCACCAACAGTGTAAGAGGGTTCCCTTTCCTCCACACTCTCTCCAGCATTTATTGTTTGCAAACTCTTTGATGATGGCCATTCTGACCAGTGGGAGATAATACCTCATTGTGGTTTTGATTTGCATTTCTCTAATAATGAGTTTGATAATATTTTGATGTTAACACAATGAGACCCATTTTCAGACCTTTGACCTCAGAACTCTAAGATAGCAAACTGGTTTTGTTTGAAGGCATTACTGTTTGTGGTGATTTGGGACAGCAGCCTTAGGAAACTAATACACCAAGGGACCAATCAGGAGGGACTTCACTGGGGAGGTTCAGAGAAGTAAGGCTGGTTCCCCTCAGGCAGCACAGGGGGATGTCAACACCCAGGCTCCAAGAAATGGTTGCCAAATGACCATGTGAATAGGTGAATCAACAAACAATTTGGCATTCCTCATCACTACCATCACCACTTACTCTTTTTCTTGAGCACTTACAGTATATGTAGGTGCTTCCCGGCAGGATCTTGTTTTATTTCTTTAACCCCCACAACAAACTTAACAGTTATGCAATATTTCCCCCTTTGTACAGAGGTGGAAACTATGGCTCTGAGGAATCGCCTCACTCGATCAATCATCAATGGAGGAGAGACAAAAGCAGGGTTTGAACTCAGGCAGGTCGGAGTCCGTAGCCTGCACGTGTGTACTTCAGTGTGCATTGTTTCCAAGTCGTTTTGTTTTAGCTTTTTATTGGAGTCTAGCCGATGACCAATGTTGTGATAGTTTCAGGTGAACAGCGAAGGGACTCAACCATGCATATACCCGTGTCCATTATCCCCCCAAACTCCCTTTCCATCTAGGCTGCCACATAACATTGAGCAGAGTTCCCTGGGCTGTACAGTAGGTCCTTGTTGCTGATCTATTTTAAATAGAGCAGTGTGTGATAGATGAATATACTCACAAAACCATTCACAGCCCTGCAGCTGAGATGTCCTTCTCTTGGGACACCTCCTCAAGGAGGTGATGGCACTGACATCTCTGGGAAGAAATCTTTGGGGAGTTCTTGGGCCCTGCAGGCAGGAATGGGGGGCAAAGGATCCACTTTGGAGAGGCTGGGACCTCTCGTAAGATCACTGAGGGATTCAGGAAAATTTAGTTTTAAAAGAACTTCCCAAGAGGGGTCTTTACAATGGTGCCACAGTCACAGATTTTTAATTACATGCTTGGGTCTTGACCAGCCTATAAGGACCTGATGTAACATTCCCCAGGCAGAGTCTTTCAGCCTTCATTTGCATGCCTCTAGTGATGGGGAGCTCACTACCTTACTCAACTCTTATGATTAATCATATTAACATATCAAAACTCTCATGATTAATCATGATGGCATACCTCTAGTGGTCCAAATTCTGACCTCTAGAGCTCCAATATCTTCTTCTTTCTTCCAGTGTGAGATCCTTTGGGTTCTTGTCAGAGGCAGACTGGCAAAATAATATGTGTAAATGCCTACTTAGCTCTCTGCATTCATAATCACATTCAACATCACATGATGATTGAGCTAGTTGCAGTAGGCAACTTTCAAAGTTGGTCCTCCATAGAGAACAGAGGTTGTCAAGGAGGAGGGTGTTGGGAGAGGAATGGAGTGGGAGGTTGGGGTTAGCAAATGTAAGCTTTTATATATAGAATGGATAAATGACAAGGTCCTAGTGTACAACACAGGGAACTACATGCAATATCCTGTGACAATGGAAAAGAATATAAAAAAGAATGGGGCTTCCCAGATGGCACTAGTGGTAAAGAACCTGTCTGCCAGTGCAGGAGATGAAAGGGACGTGGGTTCGATCCCTGTGTCAGGACGATCCCCTGGAGGAGGGTATGGCAAACCACTCCATTATTCTTGCCTGGAGAATCCCATGAACCGAGGAGCCTGGTGGGCTATAGTCCATGGGGTCACAAAGAGTCAGACATGACTGAAGTGACTTAGCACACACGCATGCATGCATATATATGTATAACTGAACCACTCTGCTGTACAGCAGAAATTGACACTACATTGTAAATCAATTATATGTCAATAAGAAAAATAAAAAGCAAAGGTGGTCCTCAATGTTCCCTACTTTCCAACAATCACACCCTTGTGGAATCCCCTCATGTGTGAGCTGGACTTAATGAATCAGCTCAAATGAATAGAATATGGCAAAAGTGATGGTATGTCACTTCATGAGATGTTACAAAAGACTGATGCTGTCATCTTGTCAGAGGTCTGTTGCCTTCCGGGCTTGCATGCATTGAAGAAGCAAATAGCCACGTGGGAGAGGATCATGTGGCAAAGAATTGAGGGTGGTCTCTGGTCAAGAGCCAGCAAGAGGGATTTCCCTGGCAGTCCAGTGGTTAAGGCTTAGTCTCCAATGCAGGGGTTATGGGTTCGATCCCTGGTGGAGGAGCTAAGCTCCTACATGCTTCTTGGCCAAAAACCCAAAACATGAGATAGAAAGAATATCATTACAAATTCAATAAAGACTTTAAAAATGGTCCACATCAAAAAAAGAAAAAAAAAAGAAAGAAAGAAACTCAGAAGAAACTGGGGGTCCTTAATCCAACAGCCTCTGGGAATTGAATCCTGCCAACAGTGCTCTTGGAAGGCAAGTTCTTCCCCAGCGGAGCTTTGAGATGACTGAAGCCACAAATGTCACCTGGACTGCAGCTTGAGAGAACTTGAGGCAAATGACCCAGTTAAGCCCACCCAGATGCCTCCCCACAGAAAGTGTGACATAGCAAATGTTGTTTTAAATTTTTACATTTTGGGGGGTAATTTGTTACACAGCAACAGATGACTAATACAAATGCCCCACCTAAGCTGGTGCCTGCCCACCCTCTTGACTTCATCTCCCAGAACTCTCTTCTTATTCACAATACTCCAGGCACTCCAGCCCTCTTAAAGCCCCCCAGTCCCTTGAGACACATTCTTTCCTTAGCGCATTCACAAAGGCTGCTCCATCTGCCTGAAATGCCTTTCTCTTTGCAGGATCTCTCTTACCACTGAAACTTGGCTCAAATGTCACCTCTTCAGAGAGGCTTTCCCTGATCACTTTGTCTGAGGTCACCACCAATGCCTTGTTCACCCAGTTCTATGTTCACTTTTTTTTTTTTTACACCCTTCTGGATTTTTTGCCTCCATGAGAGCAAGGGCCTTAATTGCTTTGCTTGCTGTGCATAGCTTCTGCTCGGCACCAGCTTAGCCACAAGGCTGGTGTGTTGGGCTATGCTCAGTCACGTCTGACTCTTTGTGACCCTAAGGACTGTAGCCCACGACACTCTTCTGTCCATGGGATTTCCAGGCAGGAATATCAGAGTGGGTTGCTATTTCCTCCTCCAGGGATCTTTCCAACCCAGGGATCAAACCCGCGTCTCCCGTGTCTCCTGCATTGGCAGGAAGATATTTTACCACTGAGCCACCTGGAAAGCCCATGAGAGCAGAGGCCTTGAGCATTTTGCTTTCTGTGCATCCCTTGTGCTCAGCACCAGCATGGCCACAAAGCAGGCGCTCAATCAATATTTGCCAAACCAGTGAGTGAATGAAGCATGCCAATGAGACACGTTGGCTTGATGCTCTGAGCTAGAAAACAAAGCAGGGGAAGGAACTGGTGCCGGATTCATCCCCAGATGTCCAGCACTACCTTGTGCCCAGCTCTTGCCGGCTGGCCATGCAGGGGTCAGCCTGCACTTCCTCCATCATTAGCAGAGGCTGTGTGGCGTTTCCCAGCTGCCAAGAGGACTCACTTTGGTTGCAAAATTGGTCTAGTGACCGTCATGCCCTACTGACCTCTGTGGTCTCCTGGCCACACCTGCTGGTGTCAGCCAGCTCAGGTAGAACCATGACGGTTGCTAACCACAAGTGTCCACAAAAGCAGCTGGGCGGGGCTGTAAGGAAGGGTTCAGTGGGGCCAGACCAGGAGACCCCTGGCTAAAGTGTGCTGGCTGTCCTGAAATATACAAAGAACACATTCAGTCCCAGGGAGGTGGTGACTTAGAGGGTCCCTGGCCAATGGATTTAAGGAGCTCTCCTTTTGCAGTTGATTTCCATGAGCCAGACACTGTGCTAAGCCTTTGTCATATGTTATTACATGTTTTCAGACCCCCAGAGGAGAGGCGTTGCTCTTACACCCACATTAATAGATGAAGATGTTGAGGGTCAGTGGGTTAAGAAATGTGTCCAGGGCTTCCCTAGTGGCTCAGTGGTAACAAAATCCACCTGCCAGTGCAGGAGGCTTGGGTTTGATCCCTAGTCCTATAAGATCCCACGTGCCGTGGGGCAGTTACGGTCATGCGTCACAACTACTGATCCTCTGCGCTAGAGCCTGGAAGCTGCAACTACTGAGCCCGTCTCCATAACAAGAGAAGCCACTGCATTGAGAAGCCTTCACACCGCAACTAGGGATTAGCCCTGGATCGCCCCAAATAGAGAAAGTTTGAGAACAGCAACGAAGACTCAACACAAATAAATAAATAAATGAAATATTAAAAAAAAAAGAAGCAGGTGGAAATAAAATGAATAATATATTCCAGAGCTTGGCAAACTTTGTAAAGGGATCGAGTAAGTATTTTAGCTTTCATAAGCTGTGCTCTTGTGGGCTCTGTTGCATGTTCCTATTTGTTCTGAATTTTGGCAGTGAGAGGAGGGAGTAGGTTAGGATTGTTTTGTTTGTTTTGTCCCAGCCCTTTAAGCATGCAGAAACCATTCTGAGCTTGAGGTCTGCACAAAGGAAGAGCCATATGTCTTTGTCCATGACCTGAAGGACTCAAGAAGTAAATGGTAATCAGTTTTGAAATAATCAAAGGAGGAAGAAGAGGGGGAAAGAGGAGAAGGCAACTGAGGTGAGCAGAGAAGGAGTAGGTGGAAAGGGGAAGAAAGAAAGAGACTGGGGCTTCCCTGGTAGTTCAGGTGTTAGGAATCTACCTGCCAATGCAGGGGACATGGGTTCTATCCTGGTCTGGGAAGATCACACATGCCGCAGAGCAACTAAACCCATACTCCACAGCTACTGAGCCTATGCTTTAGAGCCCGCGAGCTGTAGCTGCTGAAGCCCACATACCCTAAAGCCCATGCTCTGCAACAAGAGAAGCCATAGAAATGAGAAGCCCTTGTACTGCAACTAGAGAGTAGCTTCTGCTCACCACAACTAGAGAAAAGCCTGAGCAGCAGCGAAGACCAAGCACAGCCAAAGATAAAAAATAAAGAAGAAGAAAGGAAGAGACTGTTAGGGGAAGCACAGTGACTGAAACCGCCCACTCTGCCCAGGCACCATAATAACCATCTGCATGAGTTGTTTTAAGACAAGAGGTCCTGGTAAGGAACATGGAACTAATAAGCCAGCACGAACCGGAAGAGCTCGGGAAAGGTCAAAAGGAGACACCACGTGTCCTAGCACCTCCCAGTATCCTCCTTGCTGGCATCCATCTTGGCTGAACAAGGCATGCGCCACCAGGAAGGACTCTGAGTCAGAATCATGGGCCAAAGACAACCCAGAAACTAATCCCATTACCAGAAAACCCGAGGCTGCGAGCAGTTCTCCTGGGTTCCCTTATCCTACTGCTCTCTGCCTGGGCAGTTCTCCTGGGTTCCCTTATCCTACTGCTCTCTGCCTGGGCGCCCCTTGCCAATAAAGTCTCTTGCTTTGTCAGCACATGTGTCTCCTCAGACAACTCATTTCTGAGTGTTAGACAAGAACCTACTTTCGGGCCCTGGAAGGGGTCCCCCTTCCTGCAATAAGACTAGGAGGAAGGAGAAGAGACATCAGTTAGATCTTTTTGTCTTTCCCTCTCCTCCCCATCTCTCACCTTGCGGGTGAGCCCCTTCTCCTCCAGGTTCAATTTCAGTGCCTGATGAAAGGAACCCAGATTCTCTAACCCAGGTTAGACCCCCTTGCCAGGATCCCAGGTCCTTCTCCTCACCTCCAGCACATCACACTCTATTCAGTTCAGTTGCTCAGTCGTGTCCGACTCTTTGCAATCCCATGGAGTACAGCATGCCAGGCTTCCCTGTTCTTCACCAACTCCTGGAGCTCATCACACTCTATTGGGACAACTTATTTGAAGTCTACCTTCACTGCTTGCCTCTGAGCTGTGTGATGCCTGGAAGGATCTGGCTGCAGTGACCTTGACCCTTGACATTAGGCACAACCTCAACATCTGTCAAACCAATGAACACAGGGACTTCCGTAGGGGTCCAGTGGCTAAGACTCTGAGCTCCCAATGCAGGGGTCCCAGGTTCGATCCCTGGGCAGAGAACTAGATCCCACATGCCGCAACTGAGAGTCCACATGCCGCGACTAAAAAAATGATCCTGCCTGCCGCAATGAAGATTGATGATCCTGAGTGCTACAACTAAGACCTGGCACAGCCAAATAAATGTATTTTTTTTTTAAAGAAAACAATGAATACAGAACCAAAGATGGTAAAACATTTGAATGACCAATGTCAACTTGGAAGATTAAAACAGCAAAAAGACTTACCATCTCTGATCTGTGAGTGGGAGGCTGGCGGGTGCTTCTGCTCTGAGTGAGGAGGGTGTGGCTGTTCAGGGGACCCTAGATTCACTGGGACCTTGGAGCCTCCCGGATCCCATCCTTGGTTTCTGGCGCCTGGCCGCTGGGAACTCAGAGAACCCAAGGAGACTAGGCTGGATGCTTCCCTTCTGATCAGCTTTCTCTCGTTCGTTTGTCTCTTGTCATTGGCGGAAGAATCACTCATGTTTGTGACTCTGGACAGTGAGCGTGTCCCTGGAGGTCTCCCAGGGGAGACAGGCACGTCTGGGCACTGTCCCTCTGCAGAAGGCTGAGATGTGGGCACATGGTGATCACCTAGAATCCCTGTGGTTGCCTCTGGGCTAGGCGGTGCTCTGGTGCCCAGGTGAGTAATTCCTCCTGGAGAGAAGAGAGAGATGAAAAAGGACAAGTGTTACCTCTTGGGTAGTTTGGAAAATCCTGAACCGCAAATGCACTTTAAAAGAGGCATTTCTTGGGGGTGTGGAGAAAAGGGAAGCCTCTTACACCATTGGTGGAAATGTAACTTGGTGCATCCACTATGGAGAAAAGTATGGAGGGTCATCAGAAAACTAAAAATAGAGTTGCCATGTGATTCAGTAATCCCACTCCTGGACATATACCGGCACAAAATATAATTCAAAAAGATGCATGCACCTTTATGCTCATACCAAGAGTATTCACAATAGTCAAGACATAGAAACAACTTAGATGTCCATTGACAGAAAGATGAATAAAGAAGCTGTGGTACATAAATACAATGGGATACTACTTAGCCATTAAAAAATCCCAGAATGATGCCATTTGCAGCATTATTATGATGGACCTAGAGATTATCATAGTGAGTGAAGTAAGTCAGAAAGAGAAAGACAATTACCATATGATATCACTCACATGTGGAGTCTAAAATATGACACGAAATCTGTCTACAAAACAGAAACAGACTCACAGACAAAGAGAAGGGACTTGTGGTTGCTAAGAGGGAGGCCAGTGCGGAGGGAAGGACTGGGAGTTTGACGCTAGTAGATGCGAACTCTTATATGTAAAATGAATCAACAGCAAGATCCTACTGTACAGCACAGGGAACTGTATCCAATCTCCTGGGATAAACCATAATGGAAAAGAGTACAAAAAAAAAAAAAAAAAGAATGTATATGGGTGAATAACCGAGTCCCTTTGCTGTACAGAAGAAATTAGCACAATATTGTTAATCAACTATACCTCAATTTAAAAAAAAAATGTAAAAAAGAGGCATTCTGGGCTTCCCTGGTGGCTCAGTGGTATAGAATCTGCCTGCCAGTGCAGAGACATGGGTTTGATCCCTGGTCCGGGAAGATCCCACATGCCAAGAAGCAACTAGGCCTGTGCACCATAACTAAGATGTGCTCTAGAGCCTGAGCGCCACAACTACTGAGCCCATGTGCCCTAGAGGCCGTGCTCTGCAGCAGAGATGCCACCACAGCGAGAAGCCTGTGCACTCCAATTAGAGTAGCCCCTGCTCACCAAAACTAGAGTAAAGCCTGTGCAGCAACAAAGACCCAGCACAGCCAAAATATAAATATAAATTAAATAAATAGATAAAACATTTAAAATATATAATGTTACAATTATAATTATTATATTAATAATAATTATATTATTCTATATAAAATAATATAAATAAATATAAATTATTTTAAGGAAGAAATGCATTTTTTAAAAAGAGGCATTCCTCTATAGACATGCCCTGAATACCAAATACCCATCATTACCAATGAATTTTGCAAATAGCTACCCCAGAAGCAGCCAGAATTGCAGCCCAATTCTGGAAGCTGTAATAAGACAAATTTTTAAAATGGCAGCACTTTCTCAGTCTCCTCTTTGAAATTTAATCCACTTAGAAATCACATGTTTAGATGCAGATTCTGATACAGTAGGTCCTGCTGAGATTCTTCATGTCTAACAAGCCCCCACATGCTGCTGTTGCTTCTCAGTCCTTACAGAGATTTAAAACATGACTATTTGGGCAAAACTGATATTCAGTGACTTTGCTGGATGAATGAATGGATGAATGCCAAGGCAATCATTAGCTCTAAACAACTGCCAAGTCTCCTTTTTCTCTGTATCTGCTTTGCCCTCTACAACGCATCCTCCTTACAGGTATTTCTTAACTTTCCATTTTCAGGAATAGATCAAAATCTTGCCACAGTCAGCCAGGCTATATGATCTGGCTGCCTTCTATCTGGCACCCCACTCCAGTACTCTTGCCTGGAAAATCCCATGGACGGAGGAGCCTGGTAGGCTGCAGTCCATGGGATCGCGAAGAGTTGGACATGACTGAGCGACTTCACTTTCACTTTTCACTTTCATGCATTGGAGAAGGAAATGGCAACCCACTCCAGTGTTCTTGCCTGGAGAATCCCAGGGACGGGGGAGCCCGGTGGGCTGCCGTCTATGGGGTCGCACAGAGTCGAACACGACTGAAGTGACTTAGCAGCAGCAGCAGCAGCAGCCTTCTATCTGCTTAGTTTTTATACTGCTTACCTTCTCACTCTCAAGGCTCCCACAACTCTGGTAGCCAATGAGTCTTTCAAACTGCAGTGTTCCTTCTTACCCATGGACCTTTGCAAAGACCCTTCTCTCTGTGCCCAAGTAACTCTTTCTCTCTTAATTATACATTATGTAGCTCATTTAGTGTCTGTCTTCCTACTGGAGTGAAAGCTTCAAGATGGGGTCTGTATCCATTTTACTTACTGCTTGTCCCCAGAGCCCAAACAGTGGCCGGCAACAGACAGGCAAGCAGTAAATACTTTTTGATTGAACAAATACCTCGTATCTAAAAATTACAGTCATACTTCTGTCTGTTTCTTATACTTTAACCTTTGTATTCCATTGCTTTTGCTCTGAGTTAAGAATGCTGCCTATAGCCTGAAATATGTAGGATATACCATTCTCAAGGCTGTGACCATCAAGGGTAAAACACTTTCACATTCATATAGAGATAAAAAGTTTCAGAACAGAGAATAGCATTTGTCTTGTGGGTTTACCGGAACATCATGACCTGATCTATGAGGACAGCTGCAAAAACAAAGGATTCCTATGCCAAGAAGTTTGCGGCAACCAATCCTGCTCCTCCCTCACCTTGCCTTTAAAAATGCTTTGCTGAAACCCTTCCGGGAGTCTGGGAGATTTTCAGAACATGAGTTCCCTGACCAGCCCCACGCCCCAATCCAGTTCTCGTTGCTCAGCCCTGCAATAAACCTTTCTCTATTTCAAACTCAGACCTTCCACATTCAAGAGCCCAAGCTTAGGCTGATGCTGATTTTGAAAGAAATTTCTTAGATGGATCATTGCAGTTGGGTCAAATGGGGTGCTGAGTGATGCCCAACGGATCGTGTGCCCACAAAGACATTGGTACTATAAAAGCAACGTTGACTTCCAAGCTATTAATTCCTGTAACACCCCTGGCTACAAGCCAGGACTCAGGTTTCAACAGACGATGTCATTTAAGCTGGGTTTCTCAACCTTGCACCATGGATATTTTGAACATACTGAATAATTCCTTGTTGTGAGGGGTTGTCCTGTGCATTGTAAGATGATCAGCAGCATCTCTGGCTTCTCCCTATGAGATGCCATGGCATCCGCCCCTCTCCCCAGGTGTGTCAACCAGAAATGTCTCCAGCCGTTACCCAGTTTTCCCTGAGTCAGAATCACCCCAGCTTGACCCCAGTGGATTAAAGCTTGCTGATGGATGGTGGGCCTCTCCAATGAGAGATACAAGCTCCTTTCTTGTGGTCTGGCTTGATCCAGGAATTACATTTATACTACCCACAGCAGAGGGCTTCCCTGGTGGCTCAGTGGTAAAGAAACTGCCTGCCAGGAGACTCAGGTTTGACTCCTGGGTCAGGAAAATCCTCTAGAGAAGGAAATGGCAACCCTTTCCAGTATTCTTGCCTGGGGAATCCCATGGACAGAGGAGCCTGGAGGGCTTTAGTCCTTGGGGCTGCAGAGTTGGACTCACCTTAGCAACTAAGAACGCACACACAACAGAGGTGTATAATATTTGAGGGCTCATGAATCCATTTGAGAACCTGACGAAATCTATTATGCACAGATGCTCAAGCCCACTTCCTAAATATTCAGGAAGATTACTGAACATCTGAAGTCTACTAACGCCCTACTCAGGAGTTTATGGACTTCAGTCTAAAAAACCCTCATTAAAAAAAATTGGATAGCCAATGTATCTTTCAGGTATTTTTTCATTCATATAGTATTTATGCATGAAGGGACCTTCTCTGGTGGCTCAGTCGGTTAAGAAATCGTCTGCAATGTGGGAGACCCAGGTTCGATCCCTGGGTCGGGAAGATCCCCTGGAGGAGAGCATGGCAACCTGCTCTAGGATTCTTGCCTGGAGAATCCCAAGAACTGAGGAGCCTGGCAGGTATGGTCCATAGGGTCACAAAGAGTCAGACAGGACTGAAGTGACTGAGTATTAACTATGCATTAGACTCCTCCACATTCCATGAAGAAAGAAATATAAAGCTACACACAGCAAATTAAGTTTTAAGTGAGGAGATTGGAGGGAAAGGAAAAATGAAGCAATGTCTAAAATCTTTGGTGCCTGTTTTTTAAGTTAATAAAGTGCCTTATATTAAGTCAACACTGGGTATATAACTGACTCTGATTGGATGTAAAGGGAAAAACGTAACCAGATCACATGTTCCATTGTCGTAAGGGAATGCCCCAAGATAGGGTCAATATTTTCCCTCTATTTTTTTTCTCTCTTCCTTTCTCTTTTTCTTCAGTAATGTCCTCAGAATACAAATAGGCTCACTAAGGACCCTGTGATTGAGCCCATAGAGAATTTGTTGAAATGGTTTTGTTACTGACTCTCTAATCAATAGAAACTGATGAGGCCAGTCAAGAAATTCAGGCAAGACTTCTCTGGTAGTCCAGTGGCTAAGACTCTGAGCTCCCAATGCAGGGGAACCACGTTCAACCCCTGGTCAGGGAACTAGATACAGCTAAGAGTTCAAATGCCGAAACTAAAGGCCCCGCATGCCACAGTGAAGATCAAAGACCTTGCGTGCTGTAACTAAGACCCAGTGCAAATAGACCCAAATAAATAAATAAAAATTAAAATTAAATATTAAAAAGCAGAGACATTACTTTGCTGACAAAAGTCCGTCTAGTCAAAGCTGTGGTTTTTCCAGTAGTCAAATATGGATGTGAGAGTTGGACTACAAGGAAAGCTGAGAACCAAAGAATCTATGGTTTTGAACTGTGGTGTTGGAGAAGACTCTCAAGAGTCCCGTGGACTGCAAGAGATCCAACCAGTCCATCCTAAAGGAAATCAGTCCTGAATATTCATTGAAAGGACTGATGCTGAAGCTGAAACTCCAACCCAATCCAGGATTCTTGCTGGGAGAATCCCAAGAACTGAGGAGCCTGCCAGGCTATGGTCCATAGGGTCAAAGTCAAGAAATTCTTGATTGGTAAATATCCACCTGGTAAACAATTTCTTGACTGGCTCAGTTGGTAAAGGATCCGTCTGAATACTGGGCTTCCCTTGTGGTTCAGCTGGTAAAGAATCCATCTGCAATGCAGGAAACCTGGGTTCGATCCCTGGGTTGGGAAGATCCTGTGAAGAAAGGAAAGACTACCCACTCCAGTATTCTGGCCTGGAGAATTCCATGGACTGTGTAGTCCACGGGTTCACAAAGAGTCGGACACCACTGAGCAACTTTCACTTTCCAGGAAGATTCCACATGTGAAGAGGCAACTAAGCCCTCAGGCCCTAGAGTCCATGCTGTGCAACAAGCCACTACAGTGAGAAACCTGCTCAAACCACAACTAGAGAGTGGCGGCCCCCACTTGCTGCAACTAGAGAAAGACTGCACACAGCTAGAGAAAGCCCACACACAGCAACAAAGACCCACCGCAATAAAAAATATAAATAAATGAAAATTAAAATACCTGTTTTAAAACAAACAAAAAATTAAAAAAAGAAATTCAGGCAAGACTTTACTGGGACTTATGCTACAGGTTGAGGGACAGGTTTCCTTGCTCAATCCTTGATGGGGGAGAGAGCTGGTCCCTTATATGGAGTGACGGTAGGGAGTGGGTCCAGAGATTGGGCCAGAGGGGTGGCTTGGGTGATCTGCCCACACTGCTGATGGTGTTGCATGCAGGGGGCATGCACAGGACCCTGCTTTTGCTCCCAGCTCCTCAGGAATGGCAGTAAGATTTTTTGGTCTTTTTGCATTTTGTTCATAACTTGCCCCAGCTGATCATGGGTGCAATTATTTCTAGTCCCTTATAGTCTGGGATTCCCTGGTGGCTCAGTGGTAAAGAATCCACCTGCAATGCAAGAGACTCTCTGTGTTTGATCCCTGGGTCAAGAAGATCCCCTGGAGAAGGAAATGGCAACCCTGTCCAGTATTCTTGCCTGGGAAATCCCATGGACAGAGGAACCTGGCAGCCTCAGTCCATGGGGTCACAGAAGAGTTGGTCACGACTTAGTGACTAAAACACCACCACCAGTTTCTTTGTATTCCATTGCTGGAGGACGCCTTTGTCCAGGCCCAAGCACTGTAGCAAAGGGTCCCAGGTTCCAAGTTTCAGGTCCCGCCCTGTCTCAGTTTCAGCCTAGTCAAAAAAGTTTTTTTTTTGTTTGTTTTTTTTTTTTAGTACAGGAATTTCTAAAGGCTAGTTAGTAAATGCCAGCATGGATTTGAAAAGCTTTTTTGCCTGTTGCCTGCTACATAGCAGGATCTGTCTAAAGATCATTCTTATTATTTTATTATTATAATCGTCACAGCCATTTAGTAAGGTGGGTGTTCCCCTAAGACACCTTGTCATTGTTTAGTTGCTCAGTTGTGTCTGACTCTTTTCGACTCCATGGACTGTAGCCCACCAGGCTCCTCTGTCCATGGAATTCTCCAGGCAAGAATAATATAGTAGGTTGCCATTTCCTTCTCCAGGGGATCTAACCCAGGGATTGAATTCACATCTCCTGCATTAGCAGGAGCCTTCTTTACCGCTGAGGCATCAGGGAAGCCGCTTACAGGTAGGAAAACTGAGGCTCAAGGAGAAGTTGTGCTGGGGGCGGTGTTCACAGAGCTGGCAAATGTCAGGGTGCTGTTTGTAACATAGTAATATTCTCAGGCCACCTGATGTGAAGAACTGACTCATTTGAAAAGAATCTGATGCTGGAAAAGATTGAAGGCAGGAGGAGAAAGGGATGGCAGAGGATGAGATGGTTGGATGGCATCACCAACTCAACGGACATGAGTTTGAGCAGGCTCTGAAAGTTGGTGATGGACTGGGAAGCCTGGTGTGCTGCAGTCCATGGGGTCGCAAAGAGTTGGACACACCGATCAACTGAACTGAACTGAACTGAATATTCTCAGGAAAGTATGGTCATTGCAGATCAGTCTGGTACATTCCAGGAAACAAGACGACTCCAAACTGATGATACGTGAATATATGAAGAATAGATACAGTGTCCATCTCTCAGAGTTAGCTCGACTCATTTCCCTGCCACCAGAAGAAAATGTTTTTTTTTTAGACACGTAATCATAGACCTCACAAAGTTCTGGCATGACACCCAAGGGGGAGGAAACAACAGGTGTGAGAGCCGGAATAAAAGAACTTATTCTAGGACAAAGCATCTTGAGAGGGCTTGGTCCCTCTTGATGTGGGGCTGACTCACCACTTTTGTCTTCAGATGCGTGACCGGGGTCATGCACACATACCTGGGGAGGGGGGGGTAGTGGGCTCAGCAGACACTGAGAAGCCTGATGTGAAATGGAAAGCTTTGAAAAAGTTAAACATTGGAAGTACATTTCCAGGAAGACCATGCCCCCCACACACAGCCCCAGGTGCTTGAAAAAGTCATAGGGATGGGCCAGCTAATGTTCCCTGAAGGATAAGATCTGAAGTGAGCATCCTTGCCAATACTTGGGATCTCTGAGATCAGCCATTCTCAAGTGTGAAAGCAGAGGACTTTCCTGGTGGTCCAATGGTTAAGACTCCGTGCTTCCATTGCAGGGGGTACAGGTTCGATTTGTGGTAGGGAACTAAGGTCCTGAATGCTGTGAAGCCATAAATAAATAAAAATGAAAGTAAGTTTATTTAAAAATAACAAAATGTGAAGGGATATCTCGCTGTGTTTTTTTTTAATATGGCTGTTCCGGGTCTTAGTTGCAGCATATGGGATCTAGTTGGGATCTAGTTCCCCAACCAGGGATGGATCCCAGGCTCCCTGCATTGGAGCACGGAGTCCTAGCCACTAGACCACCAGGGAAATCCCTCACTTTGGCTTTGATTTGCATTTTCCCAATGATTAATGATGTCCAGCACCTGTCAGTCATTCATTTGTCTTCTTTGGGTAATGTCTATTCAGTTCCTCTTTTTTTTTTTTTTGGCTAGAGTAGAATCATTTTGGCTGAATGTTTTCAACACACACACACAAAGAAATTGTAATTATAAGATGTGATGGAGGTGTTAGCTAAACTCTGAGGGTGATCATTTTGCAATATATCAGTGTATCAAATCACTACCTTGTACACCTTAAATGTACGCAGTGTTATATGTCCACTGTAACTCAAGAAGCTAGAGGGAAAAAAAGAAAGAAAAAGAAAAGAAAAAATCTCAGGTGTGCAACTGAGAAATGGGAAACTCCTGGGGGGTGGGGGTGGGGTGTATTTTTCTCTAGAGCAAACTGAGACATACAGCGTTGATCAAGTCTTTCTCCGGGGGCAGCTTGCAAGCCCCAGGCTGGGGTTACAGGTGACAGTGAGTGAAATCCCTCGAGTTATCTAGGAGGCCCTCAGAATGGTCCCTTCTGTAGAAGAAAATCTGCCTTTTTCTTCCTAGAAGCTGTGGGCAGATAGGCCATGGAGACAGGCAAATTTGGGCTTTAAAATCAGTCAAATCTGGGCTGAAACCCTGGTCTTTCTCCTCGCCGAAATTCTATAGTTTTTACCAGGTCACCTAAAATCTAAGACTCTGTTTCCTTATCTTTATTTTTTTTTAATTTTTTTTTTTTTACTCCTTTCTCTTCATTGAAGGAAATGGCCTACCCTCATTCAGTTCAGTTCAGTTCAGTCGCTCAGTTGTGTCCGACTCTTTTCGACCCCATGAATCGCAGCACATCAGGCCTCCCTGTCCATCACCAACTCCCGAAGTTCACCCAGACTCACGTCCATCGAGTCAGTGATGCCATCCAGCCATCTCATCCTCTGTTGTCCCCTTCTCCTCCTGCCCCCAATCCCTCCCAGCATCAGAGTCTTTTCCAGTGAGTCAACTCTTCGCATGAGGTGGCCAAAGTACTGGAGTTTCAGCTTTAGCATCATTCCTTCCAAAGAAATCCCATACTGACAAACACTTTGGTTCAGTCCTCACTTTCTATCTTCTACTCTTTTTCTTTCCTTATCTTTAAAAAGAGGGGAACTTCCCTAGAAGTCCAGGGGTTAAGACTCTACACTTCCAATGTAGGGGGCACAAATTCCACCCCTGGTCAGGGAACTAAGATCCCACATGCTGTGGGTCATGGCCAAAAATAAATAAATAAATAAAATTACCTATTCCCAAGCTCTCTTAAAAATATAAAAAGAATTAAAAACAGATAAAATGAGGATAGTAAAAAGTGGAAACATTAAATTGCCATTCTTGTGGTTGAAAACCAATATTGACATTTTCCTGTGATTTGAGGTGTCTGTGGGGATTGACAGAGATCATTCACAAGGTGTCTAGTCACTGCTCAATTCAGCAAAATATTAGAATAGTTAGTTAATTACTTTTCAATGTTTTATTTATTGTATTTAAATGTAATTAAAAATATACATAGTGAATTTGCTATCTTAACCTTTTTTAAGTGTACAGTTTATTGGTATTAAGCATATCCATATTATTGCACAACCATATCCACCATCCATCTCCAGAACTCTCTTCATTTTGCAAAACTGAAACTGTCCCCATTAAACACTAACTCCCCATGCCCCCTGTACCCCTCATGCTACTTAGAAAAAAAAAAATCTTTTCCCCATCTCCAGTTTCTGGTAACCACCCATCTATTCTCTGTTGCTATGAGTTCAGCTTTTGTTTTGCTTTTTAAAGATTATACAACTCAGGGAATTCCTGGTGGCCTGTGGTCAGGACTTCACACTTTTTTTTTTTTAGTTCTGGTCAGGGAACTAAGATCCTGAAAGCTGTACATTGAGTGAAACAGCCAAAAAAAAAAAAAAAAAAAAATCCACAACTCAACGGTAAGAAAACCAAACATTTCAATTGAAAAAATGGGAAGAGGAACTGAATAGACATTTTTAAAAAGAAGATATACAAATGGCCAACAAGTATATTTAATGGTGCTCAGGATCAGTAATCACCAGGGAAGTGCCAATCAAAACCAAAGCTGAGTTATGACTTCAAGCCTGGTAGATGGCTATTCTCAAACAGGCAAGCGATAACAAGTGTTAACGAAAATGTGGAGAAAAGGGAACCCTCTTGCACTGTTGGTGGGAATGTCAATTGATGCAGCCACTATGGAAAACAGTATGGCAGTTCCTCAAAAATTAAGAACTATAACTACCATAAGATCCAACAATCCCACATTTTGGATACATAGCCAAAGGAAATAAAATCAGTATTTGCTCAATTATTCCAGCTCATGATAGATTGAATTTGCCTTCATTCAGGAGGAACTGGATGATCAGCAATCAGAGTAATTGAAGACTCACTGTCATTTATTTGGGGGGAGCAGGGTAAAAGGTCAAAGCTGCTAATTTTTTTTTTTGCTAATTAATATTTTAATTGAAGTAGCTGTTTTACAATATTGTGTTAATTTCTACTGTACAGCAGAGAGATTCAGCTGTACATATGTATAGTTTTTTAATATTCTTTTCCATTATGGTTTATCATAGATATTGAATATAGCTTCCTGTGCTATACAGTAAGACCTTGTTTTTTATTCTATGTACAATAATTTGCATCTGCTAACTTCAAATTCCTGCTCCATCCTCCCCTCACCTTCCCTTCCCATTGGCAACCATGGCTGTTTAATTTTTAGTTGGAAAGAACTAAAATTTACCTTACATCTCTGATGAGAAATTTGAAAAGTTGTGTCATGTAAATGGAAAATGTAAATGCAAGTGTCAATGTAAACAGAAAAAACACAAAATGATTTCTATCATAGGATCACAAGCATGTAAATGTTTTTGTAAAAAAAAATTGTAAAGATAAGACACTCTCAAATACCCAAAAGATATAAATTCCCACAAAAGAATAATATCAATAGGGAAGAACAGTCAATTGCATTTTTACGATGTGGTTATAATTTTTTTTCCTTTCTTTCAGCTTTTATTTATTTACTTTTTAATTTATTTTTTTCTTTTAGCTTTTAAATTTTCAGTTCCATAAACTCCTTAAAGGTGAGGATACCCTAGGTATAGATCAGAGTCTGGTGCTGTTTGCTAAATGAATAAATGAATCAGTTCACTCAGTATTCAATACCTGTTTGCTGAGTGAATAATTGAAAATACTTTTAGTGTTGTATAGTTGAACATAGACATATATTCTATAGGTGAAGAAAAATAGTCCAGATGAGCCTGTGTGATTGACCCAGAAAACTTTTCTTCCTCTTCTGAATTATATCGGCCATTTGTATGGAGTGAAAAAGCTCCTTATCTGACAGTCCTGGGTCTTCTAACCTGTGTGACTTTAGAGAAGTGAAGATATTGTAAAATAATAAGAAAGTGATGAGTTTTGAGTATTGATTACTTTTAATATAACAACTATAATGATTTTAAATAATGGCTGTTTATCAACTTGCTTCCAAGGTTATGGAGAATTTCACAACAGTCTCTTGCTATCTGGTACCAACACTGCAAGAATTTTAATCTCATCTTTTCTGAGTGAGGTAGAAGATAGACGGGCCTCTGGACTGAGCAGCTGGGGTTTGTCAAGTGGAGTAAATTGGAGCTTCCTTTTCCCTAGACACTCCAAGGACAAAGTTAATGGCATGAGCTGAGTTCTGCTAGAGTAAAGAGATAAGAAGACCACTTCTACCAATGCTGAGGTCAAAGAAAATTTCCCAACTGCAAAGGGCAGGAAGGCTTCTTGGGGATCAAAAAGGTAGGGGTTGTCATCCCATAATAGGTGTTGTCAAACTTCCTGTTAGCCTCTGCACTGGAATTCATCATGGCAAAAAGATTGTGCACACAAATTGGGGACAGCCCTAGGACAGATCAGGTATAGGAAAAGAAGCAAGATAATTTGCCAGAGGAAAACAAAGACCTAGTAGAATTCCCCTATATAAATAATTTAACTGCCTCTTTACTGTGTTCTTCCTCATACGGGAGGACACCACACCCTTGCCTTGCTTCTGTCTTAAATAAATCAACTCCTTCTCTGTGTGTTGTGCTGGGATAATAATAATAACCAACTTTGTACCTGTTTTAACAGTCTTTGCCTCCTGGAAACATTCTTGCTTTCAAACCAGACAAGAGCCTGGGCAACTTTGCTTCTAGCCTCTGGCCCCTGGTGGATTAGCTGCCGAGATTCCTGGTTTTCATCCATCAGGGAACTAAGGTCTCTCTTCAAGCCTGCTCACTGCTGTGTCTCTGAGATGAAGATCATGTCACATCAGACACTCTCCCAGGGCTCATGGGATGCCCTCAATCACCACTCATTCACTCAGCATTTTCACATTCTAATGCCCGTCCCGCTACCGCTGTTTAGTTGCTGAGTCGTGTCTGACTCTTTTGTGACCCCATGGACTGTAGCCCACTCAGCTCCTCTGTCCATGGGATTTTCCAGGCAAGAACCTACTGGAGTAGGTTGCCATTTCTCCCTCAAGCGGATCTTCCCAACCCAGAGATTGGACCTGGGTCTCCTGCATTGGCAGGTGGATTCTTTACCACTGCGCCACCAGGATGGATCTATGTATATGTATAACTGATTCACTTTGCTGCACAGCACCAACTAACAGAACATTGCAAATGAACTATACTCAGGTAGCACTAGTGGTAAAGCACTGGCCTGCCAATGCAGAAGACATAAAAGATGCGGGTTCGATCCCTGGGTGGGGAAGATCCCCTGGAGGAGGGCACAGCAATCCACTCTAGTATTCTCACTGGGAGAATTCCATGGACAGAGAAGCTTGGCGGGCTACAGTCCACATGGTCGCAAAGAGTCGGACACAACTGAAGTAACTTAGCGCACACACACCAATAAAAATTAAAAAGAAAAAGGAAAGAACAGTTGGTTCCAAAGCCAGTGCACTTAGACACTCTCATGGCCCTCAAATTCCTCAGACATCAGTAGGGGGAAATCTATGGGAAAGGGGAGGGGATATCTGAGGCTCAGAGACCCCTAACCCCACCCACCCTAGGAGGGAGGCCTTGCACTAAGATTGTCTGAACTGGAGAAAGCCAAGAGTTGAACAACACGTTTGAACTTGTCTTTTCTCCCCGACAGATTGATGGCTAGGGTGGATCTTCTGCTTCCTCGTGTGGAGTCCTGTCACATAGCAAGAGGGAAATATTTGCCAACAAGTAGAAGAAAAAGTGAGGTGTGGAACAAAGCACAATTGTGTTTCTGGATGATTGTAAATGAAACTCTCTCTCTCTCTGAGTGCTGTTGGCCCCAAAGACAGAGCTGAGGCCACCACCCTGCTTCTAATGGGTGACTAATAGACCCACCACCCACCACTACAGGGACACTTGTATCAGCGGAAGTGTCTTCAGCTGGTTAGGCTGAAGAGACCTTCCCTGGGACTTCAGGGCTCAGCCCGTCAGGAAAATGAGAGAAGAGGAATGTCAGCTCTTTACCTGGGGAGTCTCCCTATTTAAAGTCACCCTCACCTTTCACTAAAGCCAAACTGACCTGCGATCAGAGATAGTCACACCCAGATTCACTCACCCCAAATCTGCACTACTTGCCCAGATACAGCTGCTCACAGGTCCTCACCCCCCAGTGGCATGCTACGTTAGGGACACGTAGATACAGAAACATCCTTCCATGAGCTTTTCACTACGGGGATGGGTTTTCATCCCCTTAGAAACATATTAACTGTTATTTGTCTCTACCACTGCCTCTTTTCAAAGAAGCACATAACCAGAAAGGGTTCCCAGGTGGCTCAATGGTAAAGAATCCACCTGCCAAGGCAGGAGATATGGGTTCGATCCCTGGGTCAGGGAGATCTCTGGAGAAGGGGATGGCAACCCACTCCAGTATTCTTGCCTGGGAAATCCCATGGACAGAGGAGCCATGACTACAGTCCATGGGGTTGCAAAAGAGTCAGACATGACTTAGCAAATAAACAACACAACCAGAAACAGACCCGCAGGGCTCCTCTACAATTTTAAAGTCTACCCTGCCAGACCACAAGATGTCTGCACCCCATGTTAATCATAGTATTATTTACAATAGCCAAAATGTGGAAGAAACCTAGGTGTCCATTGATGGATGATGGATCGAGTAAAAATATATGTACACAATGGAATATTATGTGTGTTAGTTGCTTGGTAGTGTCCAACTCTTTGCAACACCATAGACTGTAGCTCACCAGGTTTCTCTGTCCATGGAATTCTCCAGGCAAGAATACTGGAGTGGGTAGCCATTCCCTTCACCAGGGGATCTTTCTGATCCAGGGATCAACCCCGGGTCTCCCACATTTTAGGAAGACTTTACTGTCTCAGCCACCAGGGAAGAAATGGAATATTATTCAGCCATAAGAAGAATAAAATCTTGCCATTTGCAACAACATGGATGGATTTTGAGGGCATTAGACTAAGTGCAATAAGTCGGACAAAGACAAATATCATATGATCTCACTTATACGTGGAACTTAAAAACAAAAAACAATAACTCAGAGATATAGAGAACAAACTGATAATTGCCAGAGGCAGGGGGTAGGAGATGGGCAAAATGGGTGAAAGGGATCAAAAGGTACAATCTTCCAGTTATAAAAAGTCCTGTGAATGTAATGTACAGCACAGCGACTGTAGTTAATAACACTAGATTGTATTTTGAAAGTTGTTAAGAGACTAGATCCTAGAACTTCTCATCACAAGAAAAAAATTGTAATTATGTGTAGTTATGGGTGTTAACTGGGCTTCCCTAGTGGCTCAGACCATAAAGAGTCTGCCTGCAATGCAGGAGATCTGGGTTGGGAAGATTCCCTGGAGGAGGACATGGCAACCCAGTCCAGTATTCTTGCCTGGAGAATCCCATGGACAGAGAAGACTGGTGGGCTACAGTTCATAGGGTCGCAAAGAGTTGGACACGACTGAGTGACTAAGCACAACACATGAGTGTTAACTATGCGTTAACTTCTCATGGTGATCCTTTGCAATATATGCAAATATTGAGCCATTATGTTGTACACCAAAACTTTTTTTTAGAATGAGCAAGTTCTTATTCTCAAATATATTTACAGACATTCAGTCCCCTCAGCCAAACACACTTTTCTAACAGATTCTCCACACAGGCACCTAGAGCTCCCTGAATGTACACCCACAAATATGCAACACCAGGAGCTGACCCCCAGATGTTGAAAGACATTCAGCCAAACAGTAGAATCACTCACCAACTCAGCACACTTTAACCACAAAGGAAACAGAGGGGTGTATATTGACACATAGCAGCTCAAGGACATACCCACACACACCCTTAACTCCCTACAGAGACATCTAGAGGTTAGGGAGGAGACAAATATACATGAGACCAGGGCATTGACAGACGAGCAGGGAGTGTTCTGATACCTCTCAAGCCCTCGCAGTGACACTTAATTCATTTATTCATTCAACAAACATATATTGAGTGCTTACTGTGCGAAAGGCACTGTTTTAAGCATTTAGGAAAGGTCAATGAACAAAACAGATTTTACACTGTTTTAAACCTTTAGGAAAGATCAAGAAGAGCTCCCATTGGCCAAAGCTGAGATCATTTGAGCATCAGCAGAAGTGATGATAGTAAGCAATGATACTCCATTGAATGCAATAAGATCAAGAGTTTATGCCAACATAAATTAATAATGAATAATACCTAAATGAGGGAAAAGAGAAAGTTTCCTCATAGTAGAATGGCAACCAGCAAATGTAGAAGTGCAGAGCTAGAAAACCAACATTTTGCAACCATTGTAGGAATAACTGATTCAGCCAGAATCAAAAATGGAATCTGTGACAGTTAAGCACACGGGTCACTTTGACTTAAATCCAGGAATGCCCACACATTTGGCCAACTTTATTTGGATATTTGGATAGTATATTGAGTATTTCTGGATATTTCAGTGAGGGTGGGTTTTTTTTTTTTTTTTTTTTGATGATATCAAGACTTGAAATGGGCTTTCCAGATGTCTCAGTGGTAAAGAATCCACCTTCCAGTGCAGGAGACACAGTTCAATCCTTGGGTCAGGAAGATCCCCTGGAGGAGGAAATGGCAACTCACTCCAATATTCTTGCCTGGGAAATCCCATGGACAGAGGAGCCTGGCTGGCTACAGTCGCATCTCTTGCATTGCAGGTGGATTCTTTATTGCTGAACCACCTAGGAAGCCCTAAAATTCCTATATTGAGGCTCTAACACTCAGTGTGATGGTATTTTGAGATGAGACCATTCGGATCCAGTTAGGATTAGATTAGGTCATGAGAGTGGGGTCCTCATCCTGGGATTAAGGGCCTTAAAGGCAGAGATTCTCTCTTCTCTATGAAGGCACAGAGGAAAGGCCTTATGACACCTCAGTGAGAGGCCAGCCAAGAAGACAGTCACCTACAACCCAAGGAAAAGGCACCAAACCACCAGCACCTTGGTTTTGGACTTCAACCTCCAGGAGTACTGTTAATTGCTCAGTTGTGTCCGACTCTTTGTGACCCCATGGGCTGTAACCCACCAGGCTCCTCTGTCCATGGAATTCTCCAGGCGAGAATACTGGAGTGGGTTGCCATGGCCTTCTCCAGGGGATCTTCCAGACCCAGGGATCAAACCCAGGTCTCCCACATTACCGGCAGATTCTTTACTGTCTGAGACACCTGGGAAGCCCAACCTCCTGAGTTATGAGAAAATAAATTATAATTGTTTAAGCCACCCAGTCCATTTGGTTCTGGCAGTCTGAGAAAACGAAGGCATTCAGAGTCTCTATTGCCACTGAAAATTTCCTCTCCTCTCAGCCCCAAAGTCACAATTTTCTCCTGAGCACATGAAGCTATGCTGGGATACAGCCAAGTGCTTCTTCCAAGGAGTGGTGAAATCCCAGATCTCAGCGTAAAGCCTGGCAGATTGAAGGTCTTTTAGCATTCTGAGACTCATTTCCAGAGTGGTGGGGCTATGGGGTGATGTACCCTCACTCCAAGAAGAGATTCTCAGGCACCAGGTTTCAACTTGGTTCAGCTCAGTTCTGACACTATCTCCGCAGAGGTAGCATCAGGTTGCTCGGGTTAAGAGTTCAGTCTTACAAGACTGCCCCACACTCACTCCACAAACACAGCTGTTTTCTGTGCTTCTGACCAATAGGCTATAAATCAGAGGTTCCCACAATTTTCTTTTGGTATTTGATTAATTTGGAAGAAATGACTCACAGAGATCAAAGAAACTATACTTATCGGATTACTGTTGTTGTTTAGTTATTAAGTCATGTCTGATTCTTTTGTGACCCTGTGGATTGTAGCCTACCAGGCTCCTCTGTCCCTGAGATTTCCCAGGCAAGAAAACTGGAGTGGGTTGCCATTTCCTTCTCCAGGGGATCTTCACAACCCAGGGATTGAACCCCTATCTCCTGCGTTGGTAGACAGATACTTTATCATAGAGTCACCTGGGAAGCCCAACCAGATTATGAGTTTATTATAAAAAGATAAAATTCAGGGACAGCCAGATGGAAGAGATAGAGGGCAAGGCATTGGGAAAGGATCGAACCTTCATGCCCTCTCCAAACTTCTCATTCTTTCCAAATTTGCATTGACCTGGAAGCTCTCCAAACCCTGTCCTTTTGGGTTTTTATGGAGACTTCATTATATAGGCATGGTTGATTAAATCATTGACCATTGGAGATTGATTCAATCTCTAGCCTCTTTTCCTTCCCCTTCTAATGACAGGATTGGTTGGGTCTCCTAGCAACCAGCCCCCATCCTTAGATGAGGTCCAAAATTCACCTCATTAATGTAACAAAAGACAACTTGATCATTCTTGACATTCAGAAAATTCCAAGGGTTTTAGGAGCTCTGTGCCAGAAACTGGGCGAAGACCAAATATATACTTATTATAAATTATATATCACAGAAGGCTAGAGGGGTGATTGGCTGGTGACCAAGATTCTTTGCTTGATCAAACTTTATTTTTACTTTTCTAAAAAAATTTTTGGCCACCCCAACTGACTTTTGGGGATCTTAGTTTCCTGAGTAGGAATTGAATCTGTGCCCTTGGCTTTAAAGCACAGAGTTCTAACCACTTGGTCATTAGGGAATTCCCAAGCTAGACCAAACTTTAGTCAGATTTCAGAAACTTCTCCTAGCTGCATCTGTGCACTTCCTGGTAAAGTTAAACTTTAACAAGAACACTCCCGTACCCTGATCACTCTCAGTAACTCATATTTAATATAGTAATAAATAATATCAACTATCCAGTTGGGCTTCTTGGGTGGTGCAGCAGTAAAGACTCTGCCTGCCAATGCAAGAAATTCAAGAGACATTGCAGTGGGCAATAGATGAGCTCCAGGTTGGACATTTACAATCAGCCAGCCTCCTCTTTGCATTTCCTGAGGCAAGAGATAGGTGGGCTCCAGTTGAGGAATTTACAACCAGCCCCCTGTTTGGTCTCAGAAATGGAAGTAACAGCAGAAACAGGGTAAATAGCCAGGCTTTGTCTCTTCTAAACATCTCCAGTCAAATCCTAAAGGAAATCAATCCTGAATATTTATTGGAAGGACTGATGCTGAAGCTAAAGCTCTAATACTTTGGCCACCTGATGCGAAGAACCAACTCATTAGAAAAGACCCTGATGCTGGGAAAGATTGAAGGCAGGAGGAGAAGGGGATGACAGAGGACAAGATGGTTGGATGGCATCACCAACTCAATGGACATGAGTTTGAGCAAGCTCCGGGAGAAGCTGAAGGACAGGGAAGCCTGGGGTGCTGCAGAACATGGGGTTGCAAAGAGTCAGACAGGACTGAGTGACTGAAAAACAACAACAACAAACATCTCTACGGAATAATCATGGCAAGACAAAGAGAGGCAAAAACCCTGTCTGAGTAAAGGGTAAGGGAGATACTACACATGTGCACAAGGGCTCCTTGGAGTCAAAAGTCAGGGGATAATTCCAGGCCATAATGAGTCTTGCTCCTCCCAGAAGCCTTCACTTCAAGGTCCATCTTGGCTGAGGGGTACATGCACACCCCAGGGGAGGGTCCCAGGGTAGGTCAGGTGTGGAAAAAGAAACCAGATAATTGATCTGAAGGAAGACGGCCCAGAAGAACTGACCTATGTCAATGACTTATCTGCCTCTTTACTGTGCTCCTCCTCACGAGGGGGGACGCCCACACCTTTTCTCTGTGGGTGTGCATCTCTGCCTTGCTTCTGTCTCAACTAAAGAAACTGTTTCTCTATGTGCTGGCCCACTTGTTATTGTGCTATTTCTCTAATAATAAACTTTGTATCTCCATTTACTGTTTCTGCCTCCCTGATAAATGCGTTTTTCAGTGGGGGCAAAAATCCAGGGAAAATTGGCTAGGGTTCCTGGTTGTCATCCAGGCTATGCATGTTCAATTCCTGGGCAGGAAATTAAGATCTCACTTCATGCCACCGCTCACTGCTGCCTCACTGAGATCAACACGGGTTTGATCTCAGGGTTAGGAAGATCCCCTGGAGGAGAAAATGGCAACCTGCTCTAGTATTCTTGCCTGGGAAATCTCATGGACAGAGGAACCAGGTGGGCTACAGTTCATGGGGTCTCAAAGAGCCGGACATGACTGATCACCACCTCCCCCCTCCCTACCCGCCCCCACATTATCTAGTTGCTGCTGCTGTTGCTAAGTCGATGCAGTCGTGTCCGACTCTGTGCGACCCCATAGATGGCAGCCCACCAGGCTGCCCCGTCCCTGGGATTCTCCAGGCAAGAACACTGGAGTGGGTTGCCATTTCCTTCTCCAGTGCATGAAAGTGAAAAGTGAAAGTGAAGTCGCTCAGTCATGTCTGACTCTTAGCGACCCCATGGACTGCAGCCTACCAGGCTCCTCTGTCCTTGGGATTTTCCAGGCAAGAGTACTGGAGTAGGGTGCCATTGCCTTCTCCGATTATCTAGTTAGTTTCACCAAAATCCTCCTTATCTTTGATACTTCTTAGTAATTTCTCATTCATTGATTCTCACCCTCCCAATCCTGCTTTTTAGCTATAGATTCCCACTTGCCCATGTTGTTTATGGAATTGATATCAAGCAGGACCCTGTGGGCCCCCTGGGCACAAGGCCTTTCTGTCCCCCATTTCTCTGATTAGAGGAACAGCCTTCACTCAGCCTCTGTGAGTTTCCCTGAGTTCCAAGGGGGCAGATTCAAGCTGTTGTTAATTAGGGAAGGGAGGGGATGTGAGACAGTCAAGAGCAGCCTTGGAACAAGGTCCTATTTCCCCATCAACAGATACACACAATATCTTTGAGCTATTTAAAAATACTGAAACCTCCTCCAGGTGGGAGAAGTTAATGATTAATGATGGTCTGTTGCCCACAAGCATGTAGATCCCAGATCTGTTGGATCTCAAGTTGATGATGCTGACTCCTGTTGCAATGAAAAGGAAAAAAGAAGAATGGGTTTTTCTCTTTCCCTTTCCTGAGAACAAAGAATTATAAAGAGAACAGTGAGCAGGCCTGAACATTCCTAGTTTTTTCTACTTTTAACTGCTCCTAACTCTGAATGTCTATAACTAAGTTTCCTTCTCTGCCCCTAACTCTGTGCTGCTGCTGCTGCTAAGTTGCGTCAGTCGTGTCCGACTCTGTGCGACCCCATAGACGGCAGCCCACCAGGTTCCTCTGCCCATGGGATTCTCCAGGCAAGAGTACTGGAGTGGGTTGCCATTACCTTCTCTGGCCCTAACTCTGTAGGAGCTAACTATTTCCCTTTATGCTAAATACATCCCCCTATCAGCTGTTTATAATTATAACACCCTTCTCCTTGTAGTTACATATCAGAAGGAAGGCTACAGAGCCACGGAACTGCCAGACTCAATTACTGGGTTACTGATGCCAGTTTATGACTGTCTTTGAAGCAATGCAAGAGGAAGAAATCAAGGTCTTATCACTTTTGTTCCTCATCACCTACTCCTGACTGCAAGGCCTTGCCTTATATAAGCCCCTGCTACTGCTGCTGCTAAGTCGCTTCAGTTGTGTCCGACTCTGTGCGACCCCATAGACAGCAGCCCACCAGGCTCTGCCGTCCCTGGGATTCTCCAGGCAAGAACACTGGAGTGGGTTTCCATTTCCTTCTCCAATGCATGAAAGTGAAAAGTGAAACTGAAGTCACTCAGTCGTGTCCAACTCTTCGTGACCCCTTAGACTGCAGCCTACCAGGCTCCTCCATCCATGGGGTTTTCCAGGCAAGAGTACTGTAGTGGGGTGCCATTGCCTTCTCCAATATAAGCCCCTAGGCCCTCACAGATGGGGGTCACAGTTCTTGAGGCACGAGCCTACTGTGTTTCACTCTCCGCGGGCTGAGAATAAAAGCCACATTTCGATTTCCTCTGAGTTCTGTCTCCGTGTTTTTCATTCAGCTTTGGTGGGTAGAGGCCAAGATTTCAGCTGGCAACACTCCCATTTACCTCACCACCAACCCACCAGAAGAATGTTCAAGAACTGGTCATGCCCTCTTTGAACAATTATTATAAAACTTCTCTTCCTCAAGGGGAGGACACACGGTTTTGAGGGCATGAGGCCATTGTGGCCCCTTTTCTGGGGAAGCTTTTCTACTTCACCTTAAGCTCTGTCTCCAAGATTTGATTTGGTACTGGTGTACAAAGAAGCTAAGCTTTTGGCATCAAAATTAAGCCCAATCTGTCTTCTCCAGTTGAGAATTCCATCACATTGATCCCTATACCTGATATTTCACCTTGAATAAAGTCTTTCTTACCATGTTTTAATAATGTCATTAAGCATTTTTTAAAACACTGGCAGAATAAATGAAGGGAGGAACAAATGAATGAATGAGTAACCTTTCAAAAACAGGTGTGCCAGCCATTGCCATTACCAAGGGATGCTAAGCAGACTGGAGAGGTATACTGATGAAAGGAAAGGAGAAACTAAAGCTCATAGTCAGCAATGAAAGTAGGTCTGGGAAAATCTGCCTGAGGGTAGGAGGGGAAGATACTGTGCCACCTTCAAGGCAGTGCTGTTCTCTAGAAATATGAGCCACAAATGCGAGCCACAATGATAATTTAAAATCTCCTACTGTTAAGAGAAAAAATATTCTGCTGCTAAGTCACTTCAGTCATGTCCGACTCTGCACGACCCCATAGACGGCAGCCCACCAGGATCTGCCCTCCCTGGGATTCTCCAGGCAAGAACACTGGAGTAGGTTGCCATTTCCTTCTCCAATGCATGAAAGTGAAAGTGAAGTCACTCAGTCGTGTCCAACTCTATGCGATCCCATGGACTGCAGCCCACCAGGCTCCTCTGTCCATGGGATTTTCCAGGCAAAAGTACTGGGGTGGGTTGCCATTGCCTTCTCCGAAAAAAAAAAAAAAAAAATATATATATATATATATATATATATATATATATATATTCTAACAATTGTTAAAATGGTGAAGTGTGAGACTTCCCTGGTGGTCTAGTGGTTAAGAGTCCATCTTGCAATGCAGGGGATGAGGATTCGATCCCTGGTCGGGGAACTAGGATCCCACAGTCTGTGGAGCAATTAAGCTTGTGTGCTGTCTTGACTAAAAAATATAGTCACAACCTGAAAGTAGAGAATTATTTCATTTGGTGGGAATGTTTAGGACTCCGAGCCTGCGAGACAGCATCTCTGTAGCTCTGAGAAAATTGCTCCAAGGAAGGAGGCGGGAAAGTCAGGCTAGTTTGCAACAAAGGGAGAAGACAGTCTGATCCTCAAAGATCAGGTATCAAGTGAAGGAATTTAGCATTCTATGTATGGGAAGATGTAAGCCTCAGCTCACTGAATTCATTCCTTTCATATGCACCTCAGCTATCTGGGGCCCATCCTGTTCAGCTTGCTTCTTGCATTCTCCCAGCTCCTCAGCAATCACCGTTGGGTGCTGGCAGCATCTGCTGGATCACAGTTTTGGGAGCCCTCATTCACTTTTGGAGGCCAGAAATCACTGATGGCTGTGACATTGATTGATTAATATGTGGATTAATATGGCAGGAGATATTTTAATTTCACAGGTGCAACTGCGGAGCCTGTGTGCTCCGAGCCCTTGCGACACAACTACAAAGTCTGTGCACCCCAGCAAAAGATCCCGCATGGCACAGTGAAGATCCTGTGTGTTACAACTAAGACAGGAGGCAGCCGAATAAGCAAATAAGTATTTCTTTAAAAAAGAAAAAGAAATTGTGAGAGTAGATTTTTTTTTTAATGATGAGGACTACTTTATTTAAAACTGTTGCCATGGAAGAATTACAATAGAGGTGAGATCAGAGATCAAGATGAGATAGTTAGATGGCATCATCAGCTCCATGAACAGGAATCTGAGCAAACTCCAAGAGAGAGTGGAGGACAGAGCAGCCTGGCATGCTGCAGTCCATGGGGTCTCAAAGAGTCGGACATGACATAGAGACTGAACAACAACAACAAAAAGAGAGATCAGTGTTAACTCAGAATACAATTAGGACAGCCAGTCAGTCAGTTCAGTCGCTCAGTCGTGTCCGACTCTTTGTGTCCCCATGAACCGCAGCATGCCAGGCCTCCCTGTCCATCATCAACTCCCGGAGTCCACCCAAACCCATGTCCATTGAGTCAGTGATGCCATCCAGCCATCTCATCCTCTGTCGTCCCCTTCTCCTCCTGCCCTCAATCTTTCCCAGCATCAGGGTCTTTTCAAATGAGTCAGTTCTTCGCATCAGGTGGCCAAAGTATTGGAGTTTCAGCTTCAACATCAGGAACACCCAGGGCTGATCTCCTTTAGGATGGGCTGGTTGGATCTCCTTGCAGTCCAAGGGACTCTCAAGAGTTTTCTCCAACACCACAGTTCAAAAGCATCAACTCTTCGCTGCTCAGCTTTCTTTATAGTCCAACTCTCACATCCATACATGACCACTGGGAAAACCATAGCCTTGACTAGACGGACCTTTGTTGGCAAAGTAATGTCTGTGCTTTTAAATATGCTATCTAGGTTGTTCATTACTTTCCTTCCAAGGAGCAAGTGTCTTTTAATTTCATGGCTGCAATCACCATCCGCAGTGATTTTGGAGCCCAGAAAAATAAAGTCTGACACTGTTTCCACTGTTTCCCCATCTATTTGCCATGAAGTGATGGGACTGGATGCCATTGTCAGGCGAGTGTATGCTCCTCTGTTCTGTCTCATCACAACAAAGATTTGGAGTGACGGATCTTAAAGCCCTCAGCGTGTCACAGCTCTCAGGTCTCGAACGGACCGTGTTATAGCTTTTAGACAAATCAGTGTTACAGCTCAGTGTTACAGCTCTATTTTATTTAGATAATAGCAGGAAAATCCATCCTCAAGACTTGAGGGCATGTCAACCCAAAGACGCAAAGAGAAGAGCACCCCAGCATCTGGGAGAGAGAGAGAAAGACCCCCAGCCCTTTGGCTCCTCTTTTTTATGTTTTTTCTCCCCCTGGGCCTGCACTATGTAAATTGGGCTAGCCAGGAGTGTTGTTTGTTCTATCTGAGGTCCTCACTCCGGTCCTCGGACCTTTCTTTGTTCTATTTTTGTGGCCCTTTCCCTTCCTTGTCTTTTAGCCACCGCCATTCTGGATTCCTGTTTCCTATTCTAACTACCTAACACCATGACCTTAGTTTTCTGAATGTTGGGCTTTAAGCCAACTTTTCACTCTCCTCTTTCACTTTCATCAAGAGGATTTTTAGTTCTTCTTTACTTTCTGCCATAAGGGTGGTGTCATCTGCGTATCTGAGGTTATTGATATTTCTCCTGCCAATCTTGATTTCAGCTTGTGCTTCATCCAGCCCAGCGTTTCTCATGATGTACTCTGCATATAAGTTAAATAAGCAGGGTGACGATATACAGCCTTGATGTACTCCTTTTCCTATTTGGAACCAGTCTATTGTCCCATGTCCAGTTCTAACTGTTGCTTCCTGACCTGCCTACAGGTTTCTTAAGAGTCAGGTCAGGTGGTCTGGTATTCCCATCTCTTTCAAGTGGGGATTTATACCCAAGGAGACGGGTGAGGGGGGTCCATGCATGAAAAATCACTGAGGAGACGTCAAAGGTCGGGGGTTTCTTGTTTAACTGACTTACCAGGATTCTTGCTAAAGGTAGGTCAAAGATTCGGAGAAGGCAATGGCATCCCACTCCAGTACTCTTGCCTGGAAAATCCCATGGACGGAGGAGCCTGGTAGGCTGCAGTCCATGAGGTCGCTAAGAGTCGGACACGACTGAGCGACTTCACTTTCACTTTTCACTTTCATGCATTGGAGAAGGAAATGGCAACCCACTCCAGTGTTCTTGCCTGGAGAATCCCAGGGACGGGGCAGCCTGATGGGCTGCCATCTATGGGGTTGCACAGGGTCAGACATGACTGAAGCAACTTAACAGCAGTAGCAGCAGCAGGTCAAAGATTTGTACAACAAAAGTGAGGGATCAGGAAGTTGACCAGATATTCAGGAATGATCAGTTATAATGGATGAGTGGATTCTTGATAAATCACCTTGGTCAGAGTTTTGCCAAGACTGGGCTAGGCAGCCTTGACAAGGATAGAATGGAAACAGAAAGCCAAGTTCAAGGTCTACTAAATAAGAAGATTCAGATAAGAATCCCCCTGCCAATGCAGGGGACAGAGGTTTGATTCCTGGGCTGGGAAGATCCCACTTGCTGGAGGGCAACTAGCACAGATGTGCCTCAACTATTGAGCCTGTGCTCTACAGCCCAGGAGCCACAACTACTGAGCCCACGTGCCATAAGAACTGAAGCCCCTGCATCTTAGAGCTTGTTCTCTGCAACAAGAGAAGTTACCACAATGAGATGCCCATGTATCTCAGCTAGGGTGTAGGCCCTGCTCTCCACAACTAGAGAAAGCCCAGGCACAGCAATGAAGACTCAGCACAACCAAAAATAAAATAAATAAATTATTAAAAAAAAAAAAAAAAGATGACTTAGGGACTTCCCTAATGGTCCAGTAGATAACACTCCCCACTCCCAATGCAGGAGACTGAAGTTCAAGCCCTCGTCAGGGAACTAGATCCCACACACCACAGCTAAGAGTTTGAAGGCTGAAACTAAAGATCCCACATGTTGCAAATAAGACCTGGAGCAGTCAAATAAATTAATTAATTAAAAAGACTCAAAAGAGCCTGACTAAAGTTTGCTTAAGGAGAGAACCTTTATCACTATCATCTATGCTTTAAAATAAAAGTAAAAATGGGGACTTCCCTGATGGTCCAGTGGCTAAGACTCTGTACTCCCAGTGCAGGGGGCCCAGGTTCCATACCCAGTCAGGGAGCTAGATACCACACGCCACAACTAAAAGTTCCTCCATGCCATAACTAAGACTCAGAGAAGCCAAAAAAATGAACAAATAAATAGTTTTAAAGGAGAAACAGATGATATTAGTTCTAACTATGTGTTTTATTGAACCCAGCATTTTTGACTTATAATCAATGTTGAAAAACAGTAATGAGAAATCTTGCATTCTCTTATTCTATTTTATTGTTAAACTAAGCCTTCATCTTATGTTCATTTTGGACCAACTACATATCAAGTGCTCAGTGGCCATGGGAAACTAGCGGCTACCTTAGTGGACTGCACCGCTGTGGCAAATAGATCCACGTTGCTGATGCAGCCGCTAAAAACCACAAGATCCATCAGAGAGGAGCCCGGGGGTGCCAGGCAAGCTGTCGAGAGAGAGAGAGAGAGAGAGAAAGCTGCTCCCATCAAGTTGAGAAGTTGGTTCAGGACTGGAAAGAAAGGATGTTTCAATTTCAGAGACCTCAATCAAGGTACCCAGGTGGAAAACAGCCTTCACTCTAAGGACTAGATCTGTCATTTCCTCCCTCCAGGAGCTTGAACCCACCAACGGAAGACTTTAAGACAAGAGATACCAGAAATCCAGTGACTCTGTGATTCTATTTCCAACCCATCTGCTTCAAATACATTCCCGGCTGGTTTCATTCCACTTTTTTCCTGTTACTCAGATAAAAAGTTCTACCTGATATTCTATATTTTGCATCTTTTAAAAATATTTATTTATTTGGCTGTGCCAGGTCTTCGTGGTGGCCCGTGTGATCTTTAGTTGCAGCGTGTGAACTCTCAGTTATGGCATGCGGGATCTAGTTCCCTGACCAAGGATCGAACACCGGCCCCATGCACTGGGGGCACAGGAGTCTTAGCTACTGGACCACCAGGGAAGCCCTTGCATCTTTGTTTAATGTCCGTACCTGCTTCCAGAATTTCAGCTCCAGGAACAAGAAGATCCTGTCTGTTTCGTTGAACCAGAAAGAGGCTGTTAACTTGGATATATTTCTTATGTGCTCGGACTCAGTTAACTCATCTGGAAAATGCAGGTAAGCATGGCTACCACACTGTTGGGCTAGAGAGGGCATTACATGCATTAATATCTTCCTGTGCACGGCCCAACCATAATGAGCACTCAGTAAAGGGGAGCTGCAGTTATCTTTCTCACTTTCCAGACTCACTTCTGCCTCAGGGCCCTTGCACTTGTTGTTTCCACCGCCTGGAACATCATTTATTTTTTTGCCAAATATCCACATTGTGGAGACCTATATCAAGGTCTTGGGCTTCCCAGGTGGTGCTAGTGGTAAAGAAACTGGCTGCCAATGCAAGTTAGATGTAAGAGATGAGGGTTTGATCCCTGGGTCTGGAAGAACCCCTGGAGGAGGGCACAGCCACCCACTCTAGTAATCTTGCCTGGAGAATCCCATGGACACAGGAGCCTGGTGAGCTATAGTCCATAAGGTCACATAGACGCAGCTGAAGTGACTTAGTACACACGCACACACGTACACATGCACACCAAGGTCACAGGTGGAGCCCTGTATCAAGGTCATCTTCAGAACTGATGGAGTCCCGTAGCAACCAATGCCATGAACCCCCCAACCTAAACCAACCAGCTCCCTGACTCCATATATATTAACCACTATATAATGGGCTTCCCAGATGGCACTAATGGTAAAGAATCCACCTGCCATTGTAGGAGACACAAGAGATGTGGATTAGATCCCTGGGTCGGGAAAATTCCCTGGAAAAGGAAATGGCAACCCACTCCAGTATTCTTGCCTGGAAAATTCCATAGGCAGAGGAGCCTGATGGGCTACAGTCCATGGGATTGCAATCAGATAGAACTGAACACACACACACACACACACACACACACACGACTCTACAACATCCTAACCAATCACCTAATGCCACCGTCCCAGCAGGAATTTTGTCTTAAGGCTATAAAAATTGGCTATTGGCCCACAAAAGAGGTAGACTCTCCCTGAGCTGGCCTGCTGTTCTAACATCATCTCCTGTTCTAACAAACTCTGTCCTCTTCTCGTTCTGTCTCATGCCTGGAAATTCTTTTCCATCCCACACACAGACCACGACATGTATGACTCCATTCTCAGCCCTGTGAGTCCTCCTCTCAGATGTCGCCTCTTCAAGACCCACCCCTACCCCGCAATGCCTATCACCTACCATTTCTTCTCTTTCTTCTCACAGCATTAGTACCACGAGATGTGATACATTTCCTTGCTTCTTTGTCCCGGCCCTTTCTCAGCTCTAGGACAGCCCCTGCAAGGTCCATTTTGCTCATCACTGTATTTCCAGAGCGGTGCCTACCACACAGTAGGTGCTCAGTGAATGTAGGTGACATGAATAAGTGATGGGAAAAACCTTCTTCTCAAATCCTTCTCTCCTGTCCTCTCTCTCCCCCTCACCTCAGACATATATTTCCCTTCCTTTTCTTCTTGTTGTATAGTTGCTAAGTCATGTCTGATTCTTTTGCCACTTCATGGACTGAAGCCCACCAGGCTCCTCTGTCCATGGGGTTTTCTAGGCAAGAATACTGGATTGGGTTGTCACTTCCTTCTCCATGGGAGTCTTCCTGATCCAGGGATCAAACCCGTGTCTACTGCATTGGCAGGCGGATTCTTTACCACTGAGTCACCTGCGAAGCCCTTCCTCTCCTCTTAGCCATCCCCCAATGTCCTCCCTTATCTTTCATCTCCTGCAGAAGAGGGATGTGGATCTGGAACCCCTGCCTCACCACCCCAGGACCTTCAGACCCTACCTTTGTCACCTTGGCAAAAGGTGTCTCTTGGCAAGTTGTGTCTCTTGGCAAGTTGTTTAATCCTTCTGAGCCCCGGTTACCTCAACTACCAAACCCACACAGGTAGAAATTCTGCTATCATATGGCTGTTGAGAGTATTAAGTGAGATTATTAATGTAAAGCTCTCAACACAATGAGTCACACTGTAAATATCAAGCAAATGGGGAAATGAACTATTGCAATAATAATTCTTATCTAAATACAATTAATAGTGACTTCCCTGGTGGTCCAGTGGCTCAGAATCTACGCTCCCAATGCAGGAAGTCTGGGTTCTATTCCTGGGCAGGCAACTAGATCCTACATGCCATAACTAAAGATTTTCCACATATTGCAGCAAATAGTGAAGATCCTGCATGTTGCAACTAAGACCTGGTGCAGCCAAATAAATAAAAATAAATATGGCTAATAATTATAATGATGTATATAATCAATAATCATAACAGCTATGCCATCTCAATTCTACCACCAGTCAGCTGTATGGGCTTCTCTGAGCCACAGTTTCTTCATCTGTAAAGTGGCAATGATGATAATAAAATCTTCCTCAAAATATTCTCATAAGGACTTTGTGAGAAAGACCATGAGCGATGGTTCCAGCACATGGTTTTTGCTACATAGCTGTGGGCTGCTATTTTGATTAGCATGGGGGCTTCTCAGCTGGCACAGTGGTAAAGAATCTGTCTGCTAATACAAGAGATGAGGGTTTCATCCCTGGGTTGGGAAGATTCCCTGGAGAGGTGAAGGGTTAACCGCTCCAGTATTCTTGCCTGAAGAATCCCTTGGACAGTGGAGTGAGGCAGGCTACAGTCCATGGGGTCGCAGAGTACAATGTGACTGAGCACACACACACATATTTTGACTGGTTTAAGCTAAAGGGCAGGCTGTCTCAAATTAGATGCTTTTTAAAGAACTACATTGCCCTCTAAAGGAAGCCTCCAAATCCTCAGGCTGGTGCTTATTGCAATTGAACAGTCTTGGACTGTATCCCAGTTTATACCTGTGAATGTTGTTGACCTGAGCAAATGTTGAATGAGCAAATGACAAAACCTCTCTGAGCTTCAGTTTCTTCATATGTAGTACAGAGTGGATAACATGTACTTTACAAATGAGGTACTTTATGAATGAAGAGTAAAAAGAGATGGGAAGCTTGTCTGGATTAGGGAGGTCTGCTGCTAAGTCGCTTCAGTCGTGTCCGACTCTGTGCGACCCCATAGACGGCGGCCCACTAGGCTCCCCGGTCCCTGGGATTCTCCAGGCAAGAACACTGGAGTGGGTTGCCATTTCCTTCTCCAATGCATGAAAGGGAAAAGTGAAAGTGAAGTTGCTCAGTTGTGTCCGACTCTTCACGACCCCATGGTCTGCAGCCTACCAGGCTCCTCCGTCCATGGGATTTTCCAGTCAAGAGTACTGGAGTGGGGTGCCATTGCCTTCTCCAATAGGGAGGTCTAGTAACAATTATTATAGTAAAATAAATAATAATATTTATGTTAATAATAGATGCTAATATTATATATGTATATAATAGATTATGTAATTATTATTATACAGAGTATATTAACAATAATATATAACAATACATAATTGTTACAGTACAATAAATAAAATGGTAATGTTATATGATAGATTATGTAATTATAATTATACAGAATATATTAAAATAATATATAACAATACATAATTGTTATAGTACAATAAATAAAATGTTAATGTTTAAAAGATGTTAATTAATGTTATGTTATCATATAATTATAATAATAAATTTGTAATATAATTCTATATAGTAATACATAATTGTATAATATGGGACTTTGCCTTCCAATGCAGGGAGTGCCGGTTCGATCCCTGATCAGGTAGCTAAGATCCCACATGTTTTGAGGCTGAAAAACCAAAACATAAAACAGAAACAATATTGTAACAAATTCGATAAAAACTTTAAAAATGATCCACATTAAAAAAAATCTTAAAAAATAAAAGTGGCCACTATGGCTTAGGCACTTAACTGTTATTTTTATCTGAAATGAAAAGTGAAAGTCCCTCAGTCATGTCCAACTCTTTGCGACCCCATGGACTATACAGTCCATGGAATTCTCCAGGCCAGAATATTGGAGTGGGTAGCCTTTCCCTTCTCTAGTGGATCTTCCCAACCCAGGGATCGAACCCAGGTCTCCTGCATTGCAGGCGGATTCTTTGCCAGCTGAGCCACAAGGGAAGCCCAAAAATACTGGCGTGGGTAGCCTATCCCTTCTTCAGAGGATCTTCCCAACCCAGGAATTGAACCGGGTCTCCTGAATTGCAGGCAGATTCTTTACCAACTGAACTATCAGGAAAACCCTAAACAGAACTTCCAAAATCTGAGATTTTTGTTAAATCAAATAAAAACATTGACGTGTGACTAGAAGCTATCATATTGAGAAGTACACTTTGGGACCCTTTCCTCAACTACCACACTTCACCTCCTGACATAGTGTCTGTGATTGAACAAACTGGCTGTAAGAAAAGCATACTTTTTTTTTTTTTTTGGCTATGCTGCTCAGTTTACAGGGAATCTTAGTTCCCTGATCAGGGATTGAACTTGGGCCCCGGCAGTGAAAGCACCAAATCCTAACCACTGGACCTCCAGGGAATTTCCAAAAGCAGGGATCCCCAACCTCCAGACCACAGACTGGTACTTCCAGTTACATCAGTGGCAGCGTTAGATTAGAAATAAAGTACACAACAAATGTAATGAGCTTGAATCATCCTGAAACCATCCTCCCCATGCTCCCTGGCCCATGGAAAAATTGTCTTCCATGAAATCAGTCCCTGGTGCTGAAAAGGTTGGGAACAGCTGCCCCCAAACATTCTTTATATAACAAATGCAGAGGAATAATCTTGACTTCTGTAAAGAAATACTTCTTCCTGTATTCCTGGGAATATGAGGCCCTCACTTCCCACTTGATTTGGAGATGCTAACTCTTAGATTAATGTATCACCTTCTGGTAAATTTTATTCTAAGAACCAGAAGTGCAACTGTGAAAAGGAGAATTGGGTCCCTCAACTCAGCATCTTGGAAGCAACAGCAAGTGGTAGTGGTTATTGTCCAGTCACTCAGTCGTGTCTGACTCTTTGCGACCTCATGGACTGCAGCATGCCAGGCTTCCTTGTCCTTCACCATCTCCCAAACTCATGTCCATTGAGTCGATGATGCCATCCAACCATCTCAGCCTCTGTTGTCCCCTTCTCCTCCTGCAAGTGGTGGGGACTCTGGCAAATTGAAAACCTCCTCCTGCTCCATTTAAAGGAACAGATGTTGCTCTGCTTCTGCTGGGAGGTACCCCTATGATGGCTGAAACTTCAAACTTTAAAAAAGAAAGTTGGAAACCTGGAAACTTTATGAACTACTGGATTTTGAAACATCAAGGAATGAAAATATTTTTGAGACACTTTGCAGCAAAACAAACATGTCATCCTTGGGCTTGAGTCAAGCCCTAGGCCATCATTTCAAAACTTTTGGTTTTAATTCCCTGGTGGTTCAGTGGTTAGGACTCCCTGCTCTCACTGCTGAGAGTCCGGGTTCAATCCCACAAGCAGTGGGGCTTTTTATTTCAATCGATTGTTCTCCATCTTTGCCATTCATTAAAATCTCCTGTGAAAGCTTGTTTTTTTTTTTTTTTTTAACAGTGTGAAAATTATCCTTAAAAAAAAAGGGAGTATAATTGCTTTACAATGCTGTGTTAGTTTCTGCTGTACAAAGTGAATCAACTATATGTATACATATATTCCCTCCCTCTTGAGCCTCCCTCCTACCTCCACCCCGTCCCCCCAACTAGGTCTTCACAGAGCACAGGGCTGAGTCCTGTGAAAGCTTTTTTTTTTTTTTTAAAGAAAAATACCAATCTGGGGTGGAGTGGTGACGTAGAATTGTTTTGCAAGTTTCCAGGCATTCAGTATGCTTGAGCACCCTCAATTTGAATGCCTCATTTCAAATGCCGATTTGATCCTTCATGCAATAAACATTTGTTGCATGTCCAAGCGCCCTGTTTTGTGATGATGAGGAAGAGTTAAACTTTTACATAACTTCCTGCTCCTTCTGCCTCTGTAACTCAGCTTGCCCCTTGCAAAGTCTGGGTCACGTAGGTCATGTAGTCTCAGAAAGTGGGGAACTGGAGCTTATCTCACTTGCCCTTGTCCTGCTCTTTGCAATTGCCCAGCCCCTGCAAACCTGCTTAATCACGCCTGTCCATGTAAAGGTCAGGCATCTCCTTCCCCATCCTGACTGCGCAGGAAACCCCTGGGTTTAAACCAGCCTATTAACAGTCAGTGTTACCCACTATAGTCTGTCTATAAAAACTCGGTAACCCCTTTGCTCTGGGCTCAGAGCTTGGAGTGTTAACTCCTCTGGGCCGCCGGTGTAATAAACCTGAGTTCTGCAACTCTCCGAGTGTGGTGCTTGCTTTCTCGAGTACTGGTTTCTGCAACGGTGATAGTCACAAAGCAGGCACTCGATAGATGGGACAGAAATGTAACAGCAGGCCGGGAGCTAGGGATGGGCAGAGAAATGGCGGTAGGGGCCAGGTGGCAGGAAATCCCACGTCTTGGAAACAGTGGGGTCCACAGGCAGACAAAAGAAAGCAGGAGCCTCCAGACTGACCGGAAACCACACATTTTGGGTGATTAGCATTTCCGCTCTGGAAGCGGACCAAGACCGGTGCGGAAAGGCAGGAATCTCCTGCATCTGAAAGTAACCTCTTGTTCATTATGCTCTCATTACAATAAAATTGTGTGGGCTTCCCTGGTGGCTCAGAGGTAAAGAATCCGCCTGCCAATGCAGGAGAAGCGGGTTTGAAGATCCCCTAGAGAAGAGAATAGTAACCCACTCCAGTCTTCTTGCCTGAGAAATCCCATGGACAGAGAAGCCTGGTGGGCTATGGTCCATGGGGTCACAAAGAGTCGGACACAACTTAGTGACTAAAACAAAAATAAAATTAGCCTTGCAGACCAACGAGCATGAGACGGCACGACACCTCTGATCTAAGCCAAGTAAGGACAAAAATCTCTCCTCCCGGTGGGAAAATGGAGCTGGGATGAAAACCAGGGAAGACGACCCCCACACTCTTCCTTCCCCTTTATTTGTATGCTCCTCATACCTGCCTCTCCGCCAAGAAAACCAGGGCAGCAATTCCTCACCTGTCTGCCCGCTCTCCCTCTGAACCGATACTTGCTTAAATACTTTATTTTCTTAACCTCCTTGCTTTTCCCCAAATTCTTTCAAGAAAGAAACAAACGTAAGTCCGCTGCGAACAGAAATGCAGAAAAACAGGCACCTAACTTTCTCTCTCCCTCCCCACCTCCTGCCTGCCATCTCTCTTTGTCGCTCCATCTCTCCTCTTAAATCTTCCACGCCTCACATGTGTCACCCAGAGTGGAAGGTAGAAAGGGGAAGAGCATAACCTCTCATTTATGCCCTTCTGTTCTCTCTTCATTTTCACTGACATTTGAGCTCTGAAACTGCTGGGAGGCCTGGAATCTATGAATGACTTCCTGGCAAGCCTTGGGGAGACTTGAGCAGAGCAGTTCTGACATTCTTTAATCCTCACCAAACAGGATCAGTCAGGAGGCTTACAGCACAGAAGGAAACCTCCAGATAACTTCCTTCTGTGAGAACACAAAAGCAACCCCGGGGGAAGAAACAAAGCAATATAGATGGGGTGGGTGGGAGGTGTCCTCTGCTTTGCACTTTTATTTTTCTTTCAAAGATTGCAGAGAACAAAAAAAAAAAAAAAAAAAAAAAAAAAAGAGTTGGAACAAATAGAAACTTGAAGATAGAAATGTTCTGGCTTTGAGCCAAGGGCTGTGCTCTCTCCTGGGGCTGCTTGGAACTGAGTTAAAAAGAAACTTGGGGGACTTCGCTGTGGCTCAGATGGTAAAGAATCTGCCTGCAATGCAGAAGTCCCAGGTGTGGTCCCTGGATTGGGAAGATCCTCTGGAGAAGGGAATGGGACCTGGTGGGCTACAATCCATTAGATCAAAAATAGTCAGGCAAAGAGACATGACTAAGTGACTACTTGAGGGATTTCCCTGGTGGTCCAGTGGTAAAGATTCCATGCTTCCAATGCAGGGGGCACGGGTTCCATTCCTGGTCTGGAAACAAAATCCCACATACCACAACTAGCCAAATAAATAAATAAAAATATTTTTAAAAATTAAAATGAAACTTGGTTTTAATGATTCCACTTCCTCAAAGACAGGCATGACCACGTTTACTTATCTCATTTCTCTCCCATTTGTTTTATCTGACATTTGAGTTCCGAAAGGGGCTTCCCCAGTGGCACTAGTGGTAAAGAACCCACCTGCCAATCAGGAGATACAAGAGATGTGGGTGCGATCCCTGGGTTGGGAAGATCCCCTGAAGGAGGGCATGGTAACCCACTCCAGTATTCTTGCCTGGAAAATCCCATGGCCAGAGGAACCTGGCAGGTAGAGTCCATGGGGATCCAGAGAGGCAGACACTGTTGAGCAGACATGCACGCAATGAGCTCTGAAGTAGGGAGCTTGGAGGCTGGCGAACTATGCTACCAGCCCCCAGCCAGGCTCTCTGTTTTGTTATAAGCCACATCTAGAGCTCAGAAAAGGCTTGTCACTTTTCTTCTCTGCTCAAAACCCTGCAGCCCATCTGTGTATCCATCCAATAAATATGTACTGTGTCTAGTGTAGGCTAAATTCTATGCTAGAACCTAAGGATTAAAGTATTATTGCTATAATAACACCAAAACCTGCAAACACTTGTACATATAGTCTCTATTCAGTGTCCCCTTCATGTTTTAAGAGTTATTTATTTAATCCTTATTAGAACTCTGCTATGTTCCCCTTCTTATGGAGGAAGAAACAGAGGTTCTGAGAGTCACCATGCCACACATCTGAGCGGGAATTCCAATCTAGGCTGTGGGGCTCCATATGGGTGCCACTGTCATGAAACATATAGTCTAGGCAGGGAAACATAATTATTCAGCAAAGTATTTTCAGGAATTTCAATGCGCTGGGGATTCTAAAACAGAGTATTTCCTGATTTCTTTTTCTAAGAGGAGCTGGTCACACCGTGAATGATGAAAAGGAGCCAGCCTTGGGGACAGCAACAAAGAGAACACTTGGGCAGAACAAATAGCAAGTGCAAAGGCCCTGGGGGCCCAACTTCTTCAGAAACAGCAGAGGCCAGTGTAGCTGGAGGAAGGGGCTAAGAGGCAGAAGGCAGAAAGCAGGGGTTTTAGGCCACATGGGGAGTAAGGATTTTACCCTGAGGAGAGGAGTCTGGGAGCATAAGCAAGGGAATGGGAGATGGGCTTTCAGTCCCTCTTGGTCTTTATTCATGCCTCAATCGCCCTCACTGCAGGACCTTCTCATTCTTGTTCCTATTAACACCCAGTTCTTGGACTTCCCTGGTGGTGCAACGGATGAGAATCAGCCTGTCAATGCAGGGGAAGGCACATAGAATCTTGCGGGTCTGGGAAGATTCTACATGAGTCGGAGCCACTTAGCCCATGTGCCACAGCTACTGAAGCCTGTGCGTTCTAGAGTCTGTACTCGGCAACAAGAGAAGCCGCTCCGATGAGAAGCCTACACATGGCAACTAGTAAGTAGCTCTGCTCGCCACAATTAGAGAAAGCCCACGTGCAGCAACGAGAACTGGCTCCTCTGCCCTTGTAATTCTCCAGGCAAGAATACTGGAGTGAGTAGCCATTCCTTTCTCCAGGGGATCTTCCTGACCCAGGGATTGAACCCCGGTGTCCTTCACTGCAGGCAAATTCTTTACGGTCTGAGCCACCAGGAAAGCCCAAAGACAAAACTAAATAATCAAGCAAATAAAGATCCAGTTCTTGTGAATTCTTTGTAATCCTCTCAATAACAAAAAACCCCACCCCAACCTCTTCTCTCTGCTCCCTTTGACTCTACATCCAGGGCTTGTCTGTGAAAGGACAAATAAAAATGAAAAATTAGACTTAAGTTTCCCAATCTCCCAGTTTCTGTGGGAGGGCAGGAGGCTAACTTTAGCCAGGGCCTTGCTCTAGGTTGCAAAACTACCTCCATCACAGAGAGATGAGAAATTTGGTTTTGTTGTGAACAAAGCCAATTAACCAACAGCAATGGTCACTCCAGTTCCCAGGGTGAATCTCAGATGACCTGGCTATGATAACTGGTGCTGTCAAGTCCTCTGATTTGAGGATGAATTATCCTTTATCTTGTAAATATGTGTGTAATAGGTTGTAGCAGCTCCGCTGTGGAAAAGGGTAAACTTTCTTTCCGTCTGGCAATCTCTCAGCAAATTGCCTGTGAAGCACACCATGTTAATGCTTGTGGTTTCATGGTTTTAATTATATTTCCCCAACATGTGCATGTCACGTCCTACTTTTTTTTCTAATTTACATAGCCAGTCTAAGAGTTCCAGGAAGTCTGAGATGGTTTAGTTTACTGTTATAATTTTATAGTGACATAGCAAACTCTTCTGGGCTTCCCCACTGGCTCAGCAGTTCAAGAATCCACCTGTAGTGTAGGAGACACAGGTTCAATCCCTGGGTTGGGAAGATCCCCTGGAGGAGGAAATGGCAACCCATTTCAGTATTCTTGCCTGGAGAATTCCAAGGACAGAGGAGCCTGGGTGGCTACAGTCTTTGGGGTTGCGCAGAGTTGGACAGGACTGAAGTGACTGAGTGCATACACACAGGAGACTATGCTATCAATTCTGGGTGTGAATCTTGTGTGGCCTGGACAAAGCATTCAACATCTGTGTGTCTGAGTTTCCCTTTTGGTAAATTAGAGCTATGAATAACACCACTTATTTCAGAGGGTTGTTACCAGGACTTATGGGGCAAAGGCTTAGCACAAATCCCAGCACAAAGCAAGTGATTTTAGTCTATAATAATCATCGGGACTTCTCTGATGGCTCAGATGGTAAAGAATCCACCTGCGATGCAGGAGACCCAGGTTCAGTCCCTGGGTCGGGAAAACCCCCTGAAGAAGGGAATGGCTACCCACTCCAGTGTTCTTGGCTGGAGAATCTCATGGACAAGGGAGCCTGGTGGGCTGCAGTTCTTGGGGTCGCAAAGAATTGGACATGACTGAGCAACTAACACACACACATAATCACCAGCATGCTTTCAGGATGGTTCATCCTCATTGGGTCAGCACCATGTCAAACCCAGGTGCTAATAACAAATGGTGTCCACATTCTCAATAAAAGCTAATATTTTGTCTTGTCTGGGGCGCAGGCACTGGGTTTATTCCTTTTTATTTATTTATTTTTAAATTGTGGTAAAATCCATACAACATGAAATTTGCTGTCGATCTTTTTTAGGTACACAGTTCATGGCATTAAGTACATTCATGTAGCTATGCAACCATTACCACCGTCCATCTCCAGGTGCATGCCATCTCCCCAAACTGAAACTCTGTCCCCATTAAACAGTAACTTTCCATCCTCCTCCCCTAGCCCCTGGAACCCACCATCCTACTTTTTAATCTCTGTGAATTTGACTCTTCTACGAACCTCCTATAATTTGAATTATATAATATTTGTCCTTTCATGTCTGAATTATTTCACTCAGCATAATGTCCTCATGCTGTAGCCTGTGTCATAATTTTCTTCCTTTTACAGGACTAATATTCCATTCTGTATTTTGTATATTTTATTTTTAATTAATTTTTTAATTGAAGGATAATTGCTTTGCAGAATTTTGTGGTTTTCTGTCAAGCATCAACAAGAATCAGCCAGAGGTACACCCATGTCCCCTTCCTCCCGAACCTCCCTCCCATCTCCCTTCCCATCTCATCCCTCTAGATTGTTACAGAGCCCCTGTTTGAGTTCCCTGAGTGATACAGCAAATTCCCATTGGCTACCTATTTTATATGGTGTTGTAAGTTTCTCTCTCTGTACATCTCATGTTACTCTCTCCATACATCTCACCCTCTCCCTCCTCTCCTCCCCCCGTGTCCATAAGTCTGTTCTCTATGTCTATTTCTCCATTGCTGCCCTGCTAATATTTCACTCTGTATTTTATGCATTTTATACACATCCATTCATCTCATCTGTTAACAGACAGATGAGTTGGTTCCACCTTTTGAGTTGGTTCCACCTTTTGGATATTACAAATCATGTGCCATGGATTCCACCATCCAAGTCCTGAGCTTGACCTGTCCTTCCAACACAGACTGCTTTTTACTCTTAGTCAATTTTGTCCAATAGTTTCCCAGAGCTGCAACTTTTTTTTTGGCTGTTCTGCAGGGCCTGTGGGATCCCAGTTCCCCGACCAGGGATTGAACTCATGTCCCTGCATTGGAGGCAGTGAATCCCAACCACTGGACCACCAGAGAAGTCTCAGGTTGCATCTTCTGATCCTGCTCGATCCTTAGAATCCCCAGGTGATGTTTCCATTATTAAATTCACAGAGTACCAGGCATTGTTCTGCCAGCCTTTCAGAGCCCGTTGTTGGCATGCATACATACTCAGTCATGTCTGACTCTTTGCAACCCCATGGGCTGTATCCTGCTGGGCTCCTCTATCCATGAGGTTTTTCAGGCAAGAATACTGGAGTGGATAGCCATTCCCTTCTCCAGGGGGTCATCCCAATCCAGGGATCAAACCCAAGTCTCCTGCATTGGCAGACGGAGTCTTTACCATCTGAGCCACCAGGGAAGTATTTTATATACAGTATTGTGTACATGTCAGCCCAAACTCCAAGTTTATCCCTCCCTTCTTCCCTGGAAATTTGAGTTCAGTAAGTGGGAACCAAGAATCTGGATTTCAACACCTCTTTCCTACTCTTTACCCCTTCACACACAGGTATGATTCTTATGTGGGCAAGACCCTTGGAATCCTCAGGGGGTGCTTTCATTATAAAACTCAGAGAATACCAGGCATTCTTCTGCCAGTGCCATGTCTCAGAGGAAGGCCTCTATGGGCTTTCTGGCTGGAATAGATTCATTGAGGTATTGGTTTTCATTTTCTGTTTTGTTTGCCAAGTTAAGATTGCTTCTGTTTATAAAGCAGACATTGACCCAGGCTGTAAAACAGTGAACCTCAAAATGTGGTTTCCTGGACTAATTTGACCAGTTGTATCAGCACCACCCCTTTGTACCCATGTATTTGTTCTCTACGTCTTGTGTCTCTATTTTTGCTTTGCAAATGACATGGATAGACTTACAGAAAATTTAAAAAAATATATATATTTATTTATTTACTCTATTTTTGGCCATGCTGGGTCTTAATTGCTGCACATTGGCTTTCTCTAGTTCTGGTATCGGAGAAGGTAATGGCATCCCACTCCAGTACTCTTGCCTGGAAAATCCCATGGACGGAGGAGCCTGGTAGGCTGCAGTCCATGGGGTCGCTGAGGGTCGGACACGACTGAGCGACTTCACTTTCACTTTTCCCTTTCATGCATTGGAGAAGGAAATGGCAACCCACTCCAGTGTTCTTGCCTGGAGAATCCCAGGGGCGGGGGAGCCTGGAGGGCTGCCGTCTATGGGGTCGCACAGAGTCGGACACGACTGAAGCGACTTAGCAGTAGCAGCAGTAGAAGTTCTGGTAGGAGGGCTTTTCATTGTGGTGGCTGCCCTTGTTGTGGAGCACAGGCTCTAGGGAGCACAGGCTCTAGGGAGCACGGGCCTTAGTAGTTGTGGCATGTGGGCTCCATAGTTGCAGCATGCAGTCTCAGTCATTCCTGGGTGCATGGGATCTTCTTGGATCAGGGGTTGAACTGGTGTCCCTTGCATTCCAAGGTGGATCCTTAACCACTGGACTGCCAGAGAAGCCCCATAAAATGTGTTTTAATAAGCCCTGTAGGTGATGTTGAGGTATCCTCCATCTGAGAACCACTGGAGTAAAGGTTCCTTCTTTATCTCACTTCACATCCCTCTGCAATGTGGGTATGGGGTTCATGAGTAGGCAGACTCCAACCTCACTCAGACATCCTTTGGCTTAAACCTCACCACCTGGGGCTGGGGTTCCTACCCCTTGACTCAGGTCAGGTCAACGCAAGACCCTCTCTGACAACGGGGATCATCTGTAACCCTACCTTTTTGGAGAAAGTTCCCTTCCCACGCCACACCCTCAGCTCAGCTACCTTTATTTCCCGACTCTTCTGTTATAAGGTGAATTGTCTCTCTTTGACATGTGTCAAATTCCTATGGTGAAGTCCTAACCCTTAGTATACATCACATGGTGACATTATTTGGAAATAAGGGTGGTGCTGATGTAATTAGTTAAGTCACGATGAGGTCATGGGTTTTCCAGGTGGTGCTAGTGGTAAAGAACCCACCTGCCAATGCAGGACATGTAAGAGATGTGGGTTCGATCCCTGGGTCGGGAAGATCCCCTGCAGGAGGGCATGGCAACCTACTCCAGTATTTTTGCCTGGAGAATCCCATGGACAGAGGAGCCTGGCAGGCTACAGTCCATGGGGTCAGAAAGAGTTGGACATAACTGAAGTGACTTGGCATGCATGCATGAAGTCATACTGTGGTAGGGTGGGTGTAACCAAGCAGAAACCTGTGAGGCCTTTTCAGAATAGACCCCTACCCATGTCCTCTGCTTGTCTTTTATCTGCAGAAAAACTTCAGTCAAAGAGTAAATTTAACCGGAGAAGTGAGAAAATGCAGAAGGAAAGGAAAACAGTCAGGCAAGACAAAATAATAATGCTTTAGCCGCTGAACAAAGTCAAGGACCTTAAGTTCTTCCTCATAGACTATAGGCATTATTCTGAACTATGTCCTCTGAGCTGTTTTGCAGATACTGAAAGCCCCACAGGGTGGAAAGTTAACTGTCTGCTGCCCATGTGAATGTAGACCCCAGATCGGTTGGAACCAGAAGGCTGATGGTGCTGACCCCCAGTTGTCTCATCACCAACCAATTAGAAGAATGTCTATGAACTGATCACATCCTGCTCCTTTAAGATTCCTCACTACTCCCTCCAGGATGGGACACAGTCCTGAGGGTATTAGCCTGCTGTGGCCCCTTTGCCTGGCAAAGCAATAAAACTATTCTCTTCTGTGTGCTCAGACGCTCAGTCATGTTTGACTAATGTTGTGACCCCGTGGACTGTAGCCCACCAGGCTCCTCTGTCCATGGGGTTCTCCCGGTGAGAATACCGAAGTGGGTAGCCATTCCCTTCTCCAAGGGATCTTCCTGACCCAGGGATCAAACCCACATCTCTTACATTTCCTGAATTAGCAGACAGATTATCTTCCACTTCACCCAAAACTCTTTCTCCGAGATTTAATCCAATATCAGTGTACAGAAGCTGAATTTTGGCAACGTGGGTCTCTAATCCAATGTGACTGGCGTCCTTATAGAAAGGAGAAACTTAGACACAGGCAGACACACACAGAACACCATGTGAAGATGAAGGCAGAGATCGCAGTGAGGCTACCAGAAGCCAGGGAATGCCAAAGTTGCCAGCAAATCACCAGAAGCTAGGAGAGAGGCATGGAAAAGATTCCCTGGGACTTCCCTGGTGGTCCAGTGGTTAACAATCTGCCTTGCAATGCTGGGGACATGGGTTAGTTCCCTGGTCAAGGAACTAAGATCCCATATGAAGTAAAAAGTGAAAGTGTTAGTCGCTCAGTTGTGTCCAGTTCTTTGCAACCTCATGGACTATAGTCTGCCAGGCTCCTCTGTCCTTGGGATTCTCCAGGGAAGAATACTGGAGTGGGTAGCTGTTCCCTTCTCCAGGGGATCTCCCCGACCCAGGGATCAAACCCAGGTCTCCTGTATTGCAGGCAGATTCTTTACCATCTGAGCCACCAGGGAAGCTCCAAGATCCTATATGCTATGGGTCAACCGAACCCTAGAGCCACAGCCAGAGAATCCATGAGTTGCAATGACGATCCTGTGTGCCACAAGTAAGACCTGATGCAGCCAAGTAAAAAAAATAAAATATTTTCTAAAAAAGATTCCCTTTCACAGCACTCAGAAGGAACGAACCCTGCAGACACCTTGCTCTCAGACTTCCAGCCTCCAGAACTCTGAGACTGTACATTTCTGTTGCTTAAGCCTCCAGTCAGTGGTACTTTGCCATTCGCCCCAGGAAATGAGTGCAAACCCCTCATCTCTCCCTACTGTGCTTCTACTTTCCCTGTGAGTGCTATGGCCCTGATGCATCATCAGAGCCTGCAGGGATACGTGGCAGGGACTCAACACATAAACTCCCTTTGAGTGACTGAGTGACCTTTCCAGGGGAGGCAGAAAGAATGTAGGACCGAGTTAAGAGAGAGGAGTCTGGGAGTAATATTCCATTGTGTATATGTATTGGAACTGGATCCGCCTCTCCTGCTGTATGGCCCTGGGAAAACCCTGACCCTCGCTGAACCTCAGTTTTCTCCTCAATACAATGGAGTCTACAAGCAACTCACGCAGCTCAATATAAAAAAAACAAATAACCCACTTTAAAAATGGGCGGAAGATCCAAACAGAGATTTCTCCAAGAAGATTTAGCGATGGCCGAAGACCACATGAAAAGATGCTCAACATCACTAATTATTAGAGAAATGCAAATCAAGCATATAATGAAATATCACTTTACTCTGGTCAGAATTGCCATCATCAAAAAAGATCTATAAACAATAAATGCTGAAAAGAGTATGGAGAAAAGGACCCCTCCTACACTGTTCGTGGAAATGTAAATTGGTACAGCCACTATGGAGAACAGTATGGAGGTTCCTTAAAAAACTAAAAATAGAACTACCATATGACCCAGCAATTTCACTCCTAGGCAAATATCTGGAGAAAACCATAATTCAAAGATACATGAACCCCAGTGTTCATTGCAGCATTGTTTACAATAGTCAAGACTTGGAAGCAATCTAAATGTCTATCAATAGAAGACTGGATAAAGAAGATGTGGTACATATATACAATGGAATATTACTCAGCCATAAAAGAATGAAATAATGCCATTTGCAGCAACATAGATGGACCTAGAGATTGTCACGCTGACTAAAGTAAGTCAGACAAAGAAAGATGTACATGATATCGCTTATATGTGGAATCTAAAGAAAGTGTACAGATAAACTTTTTTGCAAAACAGAAGTAGAGTCACAGATGTAGAAAACAAACTCATGGTTACCAGGGGATAAGGGAGAGTAGGGATAAATTGAGCTTCCCTGGTGGCTCAGATAGTAATGAATCCACCTGCAATGCAGGAGACCTGGGTTGGATCCCTAGATTGGGAGATCCCCTAGAGGAGGGCATGGCAACCCACATCAGCATTCTTGCCTGGAGAATCCCCATGGACAGAGGAGCCTGGCGGGCTACAGTCCACGGGGTCACAGAGAGTCAGACACAACTGAGCGACTAAGCACAGGACAGCACAGGGTAAAATGAGGGATTGGAGTTGACATATACACACTAGTATAAATAGAGCACAGGGACCTCTACTCAATGCTCTGAAATGGCCTATATAGGAAAAGAATCTAAAAAAAATGTGGCTATATGTATATGTACAACTGATTCATTTTGCTATACAGCAGAAACTAACACAACATTGTAAATCAACTATATGCCAATAAAAATTAAAACAAAAATGGGGCCATCAGATAAGCCAGTATCTCTAAGCTCCTGGTTATCATAAATCCTGCTTGCTGCCTCCCCTCAAGCCTGCATAGAAAATGTGGTTTCTTCTGGGTGCCAGGCAGAGAAGGTCCCGTCCACGCCCCTCTGCCCACCTGTGTGTGTGCTCCCCACTTCATAACAGTAATGGTCAGTGCTTACTGACCTTTTAAGCATGCTGGCCATTGTCTCCATGACCCCATCAAATCCTCCCAATACGCCCTGCAAGCTAAGTGCTGTTCTCATCTTTGTGTCCATTTTGCATATAGGTAAAACTGAGCCTCAGAAGGCCAAGTCAAGTGGCTTCAGGAGTCACAGCCAGTGACTGGGGAAGGTGGGATTCAACCTCCAAACTCAGGCCTTCAGTGGCTGTGCTTCCCACCCCCAGCCAGACTGGACCCAGATGACAAGATAACTATTCAGAAGGCCTACAGGGGGCTTGGCATGGCCAAGGACAAATCTGTCAACAGTTCAAAGCATTTCACTGTCCTCAAGGGGCTCATGGGCTAGAGGGGGAGATAGACAAAAAATTGAATCAATAACAGTGGAAAGTGAAGTCAGGTGGAGTGAAGGAAAATAAAGAGGAGAAGGGGAGGAAGAGTGGTCTCTGTGGGTGAGATGTTTAGAAACGTGGAAGAAGTGATAGTTGGGTGGTGACCAAGTTGGAAAGGCAGATCCAGTGCAGCTGACCCTCAAAGCCATCCAGGAAGGAGCCTAGGCTCTCGAGCACCCATATCCCCTCCTCCACCAGGAGGCAAAGGCCCTTACCTGTGGGCAGCAGGTATCTCAGAGCTAGCAGCACCAGGAGCCACTGCCGGCCTCCAGGGGTGCCCTGCCATGGGCCGGCCATTCAAGGCATCAGGAAGATGTGGGGGGCCACTCCTTGGCCTTGGTGCAGCCTCTGAGTCGAGCTCACAAATGTGTCTGGCACCTCCTCTCCAGGGCCAGGAGGCCAGGTGGCTGAGATCTGGCAGGTATCAAATATACCCAGTTGGTCTAATCCTGTGAGGCTGGGCAGGGCTGGGAAAGGCCCCCTCGCCTGTTCCCAGGCCCCGATTGGCTCCCTGGGCCCTTGGTTCAGCCCTCCTGATTCTCAAGAAGACAGGGATCCATGAGCGTGGAGAAGTCACCTGCCAGCCTTGGCCATGAGTTTCAGGGAAAGACTCTACTAGACAGTACCTCCCTGGCATGTTCCCCAGACCCAGGGCCACATCACAATTTTCATGAGCCAAAGGCACTTTTGCTCCTTTATTGCAAAAGACCCTGATGCTGGGGAAGATTGATGGCAGGAAGAGAAAGGGGCGACAGAGGATGAGATGGTTGGATGGCATCACCGACTCAATCGACTTGAATTTGAGCATTCCAGAAAATAGTAAGGGACAGGCAAATGGCGTGCTGCAGTCCAAGGGGTTGCAAAGATTCGGACGCGGCTTAGCAACTGAACAACAGCAACAACGAGAGCATGGCCTCTTCTTAAGAGTCTCAGAGCATACATTAACAGCTCACAAAGGAACAGACCCCTTAAATCCAGCACTTGCCAAACCTGTTTGGGCAAAGACTGGTTTTAAGAACAGAGAGGTTGAGTAAGTTACCAAAGTCACACAGCCAATTTGAACATAGGTCCGTCAGGTGCCACAGACCATGTATTTCATCACTGTCCTGTGTTGCTACTTTCCTTTTGGAACAGAGCCAGAGTGTGGACATCCTGTATGATCTCAGGCATCTTAAATTTTTTTTTTCCTTTTTTGACCACACTGCACAACTTGTGGGATTTTTAGTTCCCTGACCAGGGATTGAACCTCAGCCCTTGGCAGTGAAAGTGAATAGTCTTAACCACTGGACTGCCAGAGAATTCACAGGCATCTTAAAATTTTTAAACCTCGGTTTCCTCACCCAGTTAAATGGGGCTAATAATAGTACCTACGTTTTAGAGCTCCTGTGAGGCTCTTTCTAAAACTTTTAGAATAACTCAGGCTGCTCTAATAAGCACTAAGGCAAAGTACTTTTTAAACCCTGAGATGAGGATTTCCCTGCTGGTCCAGTGGTTAAGAATCTGCTTGTCAATGCAGGGGACACGAGTTTAATCCCTGGTCTGGGAAGATCCCACATGTTGAAGGGCAACTAAGTCTGCATGCCAGAGCTACTGAGCCAGCACTCTAGAGCCCGCAGGCCACAACTACTGAAGCCCGAGTGCCTAGAGTCTGTGCTCTGCAACAAGAGAAGCCACCACAATGAGAAACCCCTGATCACCATAACTGGAAAAAGCCTGAGTGCAGCAATGAATATCCGGTGCAGCAAAAAAAAAAAAAAAAAAAAAATATATATATATATATATATATATAAATTAAAACAATAACAACAACAGCAAAACACAGATGAATAGTTCAGAAATACGTGTGGAGAAATATGAAGTGTTGGCTATGTGCTGGACTCAAGGCAAAGTCTTTTGTATGATGTTCCTCCTTCAAGCCTAATCAGACCACGTCATGATGTTCCTCCTTCAAGCCCTATCAGACCACGTCATGTAGATCAGTGCTTCTCACATTTTCTTGTGCACAAGAGTCACGTGGGGACCAGATTTCACTTGTTGTTGTTTTTGTTCAGTTGCTCAGTCGTGTCCGACTCTATGCGATCCCATGGGTGGCAACACACCAGGCTTCCCTGTCCTTCACCATCTCCTGGAGTTTGGTGAAACTCATTTTCATTGAGTCAGTGATGTCATCCAGCCATCTCATCCTCTGCCGTGCCCTTCTCCTCCTGCCTTCAATCTTTATCAGCATCAGGGTCTTTCTAATGAGTAGGCTCTTTGCATCAGGTGGCCAAAGTATTGGAGCTTCAGCATCAGTCCTTCCAAAGAATCTGCATTTCTGACAAGTTCTCTAGTGATACTGATGCCGCTGGACCAAGGATGACACTTGAATTAGCCAGGAGTTATTCCCATTTTTCCTGAGAAGGCAATGGCACCCCACTCCAGTACTCTTGCCTGGAAAATCCCATGGACGGAGGAGCCTGGTAGGCTGCAGTCCATGGGGTCGCTAAGAGTCGGACACGACTGAGTGACTTCCCTTTCACTTTTCCCTTTCATGCATTGGAGAAGGAAATGGCAACTCACTCCAGTGTTCTTGCCTGGAGAATCCCAGGGACGGGGGAGCCTGGTGGGCATCTGTCAATGGGGTCTCACAGAGTCGGACATGACTGAAGCGACTTAGCAGAAGCAGCATTCCCATTTTTCAGAGGAGGCAAACTGAGGCATAGAGAGATTAAGTGGCTTGCCATAGCTCACAGAACCAGTGAGGGTCAGGGCTTTTATGGACACCAGGATCTGATTGCAGGGTCTCTTGACAGCTGCAGTCTGCAGACTTCCTGCCTGGAGTCTAATCAGGAAGGACCACACAGCAAGCAGAAGAATTGCACCTTGTTTTGAAGGTTCCTTCTGAGGGAAGAAACCTCAGGGTGAGGATGAGATTCTAGAAAAAGCCCCTGATGGTCTTGATTTGGAAGGAGAGGTCCTGGGGGCAAAAGGGGACAAATGAGGGGCTGCTGACATGAGTCAGGGAAACATAATTTGATTCATAGTGATGGGACCAGAACAGACACTAGGTGGGTGGAACAGAGTAGGCTAGGAGAGTGATGGATGAGAGTGATAGTTGAGAGAGTAGAACAGGGGTCTAGGAGGGGAGTTCTGTGGTCCCCTGCTTCTCCTGGATCCATGCCCACACAACCCTGGATGTGGTCACTTTGCCCAAGTTAAAAACTCTTAATGGTTTCTCATGACCCCAGGACAGAGTCTACTTCTTTAACTGGCAAATAAGACTGTGAAGGCAGGGGTGGCATGATTTAATGCTCTGCTATCACTGTCTTATAATTCTTCATCATTTTCAAACAAGCAATCCCTCTTTTCATTTTGCACTGGGTCCTGAATATTATCCTTTCTATATATAATAGTTTGCACCTGCTAATCCCCAATTCCCAATCCTTCCCTCCCCCACTGCCCTTTCATCTCGGCAACCACAAGTCTGTTCTCTATGTCTGTGAGTCTGTTTCTGTTTCATAGATAGGTTGATTTGTGTCATATTTCAGATTTCACATGTAAGTGACATCATATGGCGTTTATCTTTCCCTTTCTAATTTATGTCACTCAGTATGATAATCTCTAGTTACATCCATGTTGCTGCAACTGACATCATTTTGTTCTTTTTAATGGCCGAGTAATATTCCATTGTATATATGTACCACATCTTCTTTATCCATTTATCTGTTCATGGACATTTAGGTCGTTTCCATGTCTTAGCTATTGCAGCACCTATTTGGGCTTCCCTGGTGGCTCAGGTGGTAAATAATTCTGCCTGCAGTGCAGGAGACCTGGGTTCGATCCCTGAGTTGGGAAGACCCCATGGAGAAGGAAATGGAAACTCACTCCAGTATTTTTACCTGGGAAATCCCATAGACCGAAAGGTCTGGTGGGCGGCAGTCCCTGGCACAAAGAGTCAGACATGACTGAGCGGCTAATACTTTTTACTTTTGTCTATATGCTTGCTGAATGAATAAATACACGAAAGAATTAATGGATAGATGGAAGAATGAAAAGATGAATGGATGAAAATATTTGCTAATAATGGAGTTGACATGAGTGGGGCAAATCAGAGAGGGCCACCCAGAGGAGGCACTTGATTCCTTTGGGTTACAAATAGCCCCAGAGGGTCCTCTTTTCAAATACAGCATTAGGGGCAGGAGCGATCAGTGTTCTTTAACATGGATGCTTTTTTTTTTTTTTTTTTTTTTGGCTAAAGCAGACCCAGAGGGCAGAGAGTCTGAGTCCTTTTAGCACACCAGGAAACTGTACTCCTTCTCCCTGTGGGGAATGCAGAAACCCTGCCCAGAAATGGAATTAGTAATTGAGCTGTTCCATTGTCTCCTCCCATGTGACTAAGGAAAATGTGGAGGATGAGAGAGGGGCCTGACACTGCTCAGCTCCTCAAGATATAAACACAGGGTCTGAGTCTGGGTCCAACAGAACCAGGACTCCAGGGACAGGCTAAGACAGAATGGATTTCTGGAATCTGGGTCTGCATCCCCCGGTTTAGGTGTATTTGCCACACACATCAACCCCCAAATAAGCACAGTGGTTAAGTGTGAGGACTCTGGAGCCTGATGCCAAAGTTCAAATTTTGACCTGTCTCCCTCCTAGCCGTATGACTTTGGGCAAGTTATTCAACCTCTCTGGGCCTCCTGTCTCTTCACTTGTCAATGGATATGTCAGGCGAGTGTATGCTCCTCGGTTCTGTCTCATGACAACAAAGATTTGGAGCGACGGACATTAAAGCCCTTGACATGTCACAGCTCTCAGGTCCTGGACAGACCGTATTATAGCTCTTAGAAAATCAGTGTTACAGCTCCGTGTTACAGCTCTATTTTATTTAGATAAAAACAGGAAAATCCATCCTGGAGGCATGAGGGCATGTCGACCCAAAGATGCAAAGAGAAGAGCTCCCCAGCGCGTGGGAAAGAGAGAGAGAGAGAGAGAAAGTTTTGGCTCCTCTTTTTATGTTTATCTCTCCCTGGGCCTGTCCTATGTAAAGTGGGCCAGCCAGGACTGTTGTTTGTTTTACCTGAGGTCCTCACTCCGGTCCTTGGACCTTCCTTTGTTCTATTTCCGTGGGCTTTTCTCTTCCTTATCTTTTAGCCACCGCCATTCTGGACTCCCTTTCCTTATTCTAACTACCTAACATATATAAAGAAACCATATCACAGAGGAACTGTGCAAAATGGTTAAGACTGCCTGATGCACAGTAGGCCCTCTCTGTGAGTTTTTCTTTTTGAAATATTTTATTTGAGACTTCCCTGGTGGTCCAGTGGTTAAGAATCTGCCTTGCAAGGCAGGGCACATGGATTTGCCTCTGGTGGGGGAACTAAAATCCCACATGCTGCAGAGCAACTAAGCTGTGCCCTGCAATAAAGGACCCCGAATGATGCAACTAAGATCTGAGACAGCCAAATAAATAAATGCTTTTGAACTGTGGTGTTGGAGAAGACTCTTGAGAGTCCCTTGGACTGCAAGGAGATCCAACCAGTCCATTCTAAAGGAGATCAGCCCTGGGTGTTCTTTGGAAGGAATGATGCTAAAGCTGAAACTCCAGTACTTTGGCCACCTCATGCGAAGAGTTGACTCATTGGAAAAGATTCTGATGCTGGGAGGGATTGGGGGCAGGAGGAGAAGGGGACGACAGAGGATGAGATGGCTGGGTGGCATCACCGACTCGATGGAAGTGAGTTTGAGTGAACTCTGGGAGATGGTGATGGACAGGGAGGCCTGGCGTGCTGCGATTCATGGGGTCACAAAGAGTCGGACACGACTGAGTGACTGAACTGAACTGATATATAATTTTTTATTATTACCTTTTTTTTTCTTTGACCATGCCATCAGGCTTGTAGAATCTTAGTTCCCTGACCAAGGATTGAACTGGAAGGAGACACCGCGTGTCCATCCACTTCCCAGAATCCCTCTCGGTAGCATCCATCTTGGCTGAGTGATGTGTGCACCACGAGGAAAGACTCTGAATTAGAATGATTGGCCAATGACCACCCGGAAACTAATCCCATCACCATAAAACCCGAGACTGAGAGCCACGGGGCAGAGCAGTTCTCCTGGGTTCCCTTACCCTACTGCTCTCCACCCAGGTGCCCTTTCCCAATAAAATCTCTTGCTTTGTCAGCACATGTGTCTCCTCGGACAATTCATTTCCAAGTGTTAGACAAGAGCCTAGTTTCGGGCCCTGGAAGGGGCCCACCTTCCTGCAACATTGTGAGTGAGTTTTAATAAATGCAAGAAGTTAAGTGGGAAACTTGAACCTGCCCTTTCTGCCCTTATTCCTGGGACTACAATTTGATTCTCATCATGTTGTAGCCACTTGTTCTGGGAAGCAAACTCACTCAGTAGGACAATGCAGATAGTGGAGTGCAGTTTATTATACTGGTGGACCCAAGGCAGTCTCCTCTTAGCCAAGGACCCTGACCGACTTTTGTGAAAACCTTATATACCTTAAGTGTACTGCTCAAGCCCACATCCCCAAATTCCTTAAACCTAGCCTGGAAAATGTTAAAGGGAGATACAATCAGGTTATAGCCATGATTCATAATCAGAAGGGTCAGCTGATTATACACTGTAGCCTACACCAATGGGTGCCATAAAGATGACAAAAGTGATTGACTACATAGGGGATTATTACATTCTTTTTGGAGATGGGAAATCTTGATACGGAATCTGGTGTTTATCATTCCGGGAGGCCAGTTCAGCTGTAGGTTTGTTATCCCCAGGCACATAGTCCAAAGCTCACTGAGAGTGCAAGATGGAGTTTCCTTCTTTTTCAAGGTGGAGTCAGCTTGGCCTGTTCCTTTCTTCCCTCAATCACACCCAAAGGAATTCAGAGCCTAGTGAAAGCTCATTTTGCACATAAGAAAACTAATGCTCAGAGCTCATGGGCACAAGATTGTGAGTGCTGGTGTCTCCTGTCAATTTAAAAAGTATTCACAACCTAAAAGTTGAGAGTCATGTTTCATTTAGTGGGATTTTTTAGGACTTCAAGCCCAAGATACAGCATTTCAAGTAACCCTGAGGAAACTGCTCCAAGGATGTGAGGAGAGGAGTGAGATTGCAACAAAGTGCAGGTAGTCTGAACAAGAAAAGGTTAAAATTAATTAAGGAAAACTGGATCACAAAGAAGGTTGAGCACCAAAGAATCAATGCTTTCAGGTTGTGGTGACTCTTGAGAGTCCCTTGGACTGCAAGGATTTAGAACCAGTCAATTCTAAAGGAAATCAACTCTAGATATTCATTGGAAGGACTGATGCTGAGATGAAACTCCAATACTTTTCCCACCTGATGGGAAAAGCTGATTCATTGGAAAAGATCCTGATGCTGGGAAAGACTGAAGGGAAAAAGAGAAGGGGGCGGCAGAGAATGAGATGAGTATCACCAACTCAATGGACTTGAATCTGAGCAAACTCCAGGAGATAGTGGAGAACAGAGAAGCCTGGCGTGCTGCAATCCATGGGGTCCCAAAGAATCAGACACGACTGAGCAACTGAACAACAACAACAAAACAACTCAGGAAATGTGCATCAGATACTGTTGTCTAGGTTCTTTAGAGAGAAGCTAAAGCAGACTTCCCTGGTGGTTCAGACGGTAAAGCGCCTGTCTACAATGCGGCAGACCCGGGTTCGATCCCTGGGTTAGGAAGATTCCCTGGAGAAGGAAATGGCAACCCACTCCAGTACTATTGCCTGGAAAATCCCATGGACAGAGGAGCCTGGTAGGCTACCATGGGGTTCCAAAGAGTCGGACACTACTGAGTGACTTCACTTTTTCATTTTCAAAGCAGAGTATATAGGGGAAGGGCCTGTCCGGGGAAAACCCCATAGGGTCCTGCCTGTTTACACTCTCTCTATCCTAAAGGGAAATGCTTCTTCTCTTTCCCCTCACTCTGTTTTGGGTTTTCCCTGGAAAACAGTCCTTAGATTTGCTAAAACCTGATAGTTCAGACTTATTCCTTGGACACTTTGGAGGACACCCTAGCCCCTTCACTGAACCCAAGGCCCTGAATAGAAAGCCTGTCCATAGGGAACGCTCACTGTTCCCTAGGTTTTCTGGGCACTGGAAACAAAGAGATGAGCGGAACTCGGATTTCCCTGGCAGTATAGTGGTTAAGACACTGCACTTCCAATGAAGGGGGCATGGATTGATTCCTAGTTGGGGAACTAAGATCCCACTTGATGTGTGCTTTTTCCAAACCTCCCCACCTCAAACCCCTCTGTGATAGTTACACAACTCTGTAAATATACCAAAAATCATTGAATTGTGCAAGTAAAGCAAGTGAATTGTATGGTATACAAAATGTAACTCAATAATAATAATAATAATAATAATAAAAGCAGGCACAGATCTGTATATTAGACTGCTACTGCTGCTAAGTCACTTCAGTCGTGTCCGACTCTGTGTGACCCCATAGACAGCAGCCCATCAGGCTCCCCCGTCCCTGGGATTCTCCAGGCAAGAACACTGGAGTGGGTTGCCATTTCCTTCTCCAATGCATGAAAGGGAAAAGTGAAAGTGAAGTCGCTCAGTCGTGTCCGACTCTCAGCGACCCCATGGATTGCAGCCTACCAGACTCCTCCATCCATGGGATTTTCCAGGCAGGAGTACTGGAGTGGGGTACCATTGCCTTCTCAGGAGGTCAGTTTAAAAAAAAAGAAATGAGCCAGACAGACTGTGAGGTTCATCCCTCAAGGACATTGGGCCTAGCAGGGAAATCTGACAGCTTTCACTGAATTCTCAAGTGGTTGATTAATGACGCCCAAGACTTGCCTGCTGCAGGAGGGGGCCAGGGCAGGGGTTGGGGGGGTAGGGTGGGGTGGGGCATCATCAGGGAAGCAGCCTTGTCAGCTCAGGCCTGCTGCTGCTGCTGCTGCTGCTGCTGCTGCTGCTGCTGCTGGAGACTTTGAGGAGGAGGGTGGGTGGGTCACAGGGAGTCCCAGGCCTTTGGGGCATCAGTGTCAGCTACTAAAGTCCATGTCTGCCCCTTTGGCTGATATGGGCCCACCTGGCTGGCTCTGACCCCAGGGCAACATCTCCATCCTTCGGCCATTCACACTCCTGTGCTGGTGACTCATGCCTTCCCCACCTCCATATCTTTCCATTGTTCTTTATCTCTCTGCTCCCCATACTCTCCCATACACTTTTTTTCTGGGAAGTGCTCCAACTGTCGTGTGTGTGTGTGTGTGTGTGTGTGTGTGTGTGTGTTAGTTGCTCAGTCATGTCTGACCTTTTGCCACCCTGTAGACTGTAGCTGACCAGGCTTCTCTGTCCATGGGGTTCTCCAGGCAAGAATACTGGAGTGGGTTGCAGACTGTTTACCGTCTGAGCCACCAGGGACAAATTGCCTTACCTTTAAAAACCTGCTCCTTGGGACTTCCCTGGAGGTCCTGTGGTTAAGACTGTGCCCTTCCTTCCACTGAAGGGAACGTGGGTTCAATCTCTGGTTGGGGAACCAAGATCCCACATGCTGCACGTTGTGGCCAACAAAAGAAAACAAAACTGCTAGTTATTTATTCTTAGAGTGATTCCTTGTACATGCCAGGGTGCTCTCTCACCTCAGGGCTTTTGCACTGGTTGGCCTCTGTGTCTGGCCATAGGGTTCCCTACTTCATTTTTTTTTTTTTTTTACAGCTCAATCAGACATATCTTTTACTAAACAGACAGCAGATAGCACACCTCCAAGATGTGGCAGTGGGCCAGTCCCAAAGGAGTGGCCCTTCCTTCAGCTTTTTAAAAAAATTTAATCTTTAAATAAAATGTTATTGAAGCTTCTCTCGCAGCTTAGTGGGTAAAAAATCTGCCCGCAGTGCAAGAGACCTGGGTTTGATTCCTGAGTCTAGAAGATTCCCTGGAGAAGGAAATGACAACCCACTCCAGTGTTCTTGCCTTGACAATCCCATGGGCAGAGGAGCCTGGCAGGCTACGTCCATGGGGTCACGAATAGTTAGACACTTAGCAAATAACCACAATAGTTGATTTACAATGCTCTGTGAGTTTCTGCTGTACAGCAAAGTGAATCAGTTATGCATATACATATATCCACTGTTTTTAAGATTCCTTCCCCATATAGGTTTTTACAGAGTATTGAGCAAAGTTCCTTGTTCTATACAGTAGGTCCTTATTAGTTCTCTGTTTTATGTCAGAATGGATAAAGAAGATGTGGTACTTTTATACAGTGAAATTTTACTCAGCCATAAAAGAGCAAAATATTGTCATTTGCGGCAGCATGGATGGACCTACAGATTTCATTTTAAGATGAAGTAAGTCAGAGAAAAATAGATATCATATAATATTGCTTACATATGGAATCTTAGAGAAATGGTGCAACTGAACTTATTTACCAAATAGAAATAGAGTTGTTAGGTAGTTAGAATAGGGAAAAGGAGTCCAGAATGGCGGTGGTTAAAAGATAAGAAGAGAAAAGCCCTCGAAAATAGAACAAAGGAAGTTTCGAGGACCGGAGTGAGGACCTCAGGTAAAACAAACAACACTCGTGGCTGGCCCAATTTACAAAGGACAGGTCCAGGGAGAGATAAACATATAAAAAGAGGAGCCAAAGCTCTCTCTTTCTCTCTCTCTTGAGCGCGCGTGTGCTGGGGCGCTCTTCTCTTCGCGTCTTTGGGTCAACATGCCCTCACACCTGGAAGATGGACTTTCCTGTTATTATCTAAATAAAATAGAGCTGTAACATGGAGCTGTAACACTGATTTGTCTAAGAGCTATAACATGATCCATTTGAGACCTGAGAGCTATAACACTGTCTGTCCAAGACCCGAGAGCTGGGACACGCCGAGGGCTTTAATGTCCGTCACTCCAAATCTTTGTTGTGGACAAGACAGAACTGAGGAGCATACACTTGCATGACAGAGTCATAGCTGTAAAAACAAATTTATAGTTACTAGGCAGGAAAGGTAGGGGGAGAGATAAATTAGAAGATTGGGATTTGACACTTAAAAGATAATAATTTATTAATTAATTTTTGGCTGTTCTTGGTCTTCCTAGGTGCACAGGTGGGCTTTCTCTAGTTGTGGTGAGCAGGGGTTACTCTCTAGTTGTGATGCATGGGCTTCTCTTGTTGCGGAGTGGGGGCTCTAGGCCAATGGGGTTCAGTAATTGTGGTGCTGGGGCTTAGTTGCCCCAAGGCATGTGGGATCTTCCTGAACTTGTGTTCCCTGCATTGGCAGGGGGACTCTCAACCACTGGCCCACCAGGGAAGTCCCCTTCCTTCACTTTTTAAGGTCCTTAAACCAAATGCCACCTTCTCAGAGAGATATTTCCTAACTTCAATTTAAAACTGCCATCCTATGTATAATAGCATGTTAGTTAATCATATAGTATTGACTGTAGTTCAGTTCAGTTCAGTCACTCAGTCGTGTCTGACTCTTTGTGACCCCATGGACTGCAGCACGCCAGGCCTCCTTGTCCATTACCAACCCACGGAGCCTACTCAAACTTATGTCCATTGAGTCAGTGATGCCTTCCAACCACCTCATCCTCTGTCATCCCCTTCTCCTCCCACCTTCAATCTTTCCCAGCATCAGAGTTTTTTCCAATGAGTCAGTTCTTCACATCAGGTGGCCAAAGTACTGGAGTTTCAGCTTCAGCATTAGTCCTTCCAATGAATTTTCAGAACTGATTTCTTTTAGGATTGACTGGTTGGATCTTCTTGCAGTCCAAGGGACTCAACAGTTTTTTCCAACACCACAGTTCAAAAGCATCAATTTTTTGGTGCTCAGCTTTCTTTATAGTCCAGCTCTCACATCCATACATGACTACTGGAAAAACCATAGCTTTGACTAGATGGACCTTTGTTGGCAAAGTAATGTCTCTGCTTTTGAATATGCTGTCTAGGTTGGTCATAGTTTTTCTTCCAAGGAGCAAGTGTCTTTTAATTTCATGGCTGCAGTCACCATCTGCAGTGATTTTGGAGCCCCTCAAAATAAAGTCTGTCACTGTTTCCATTATTTCCCCATCTATTTGCCATGAAGTGATGGAACCAGATGCCATGATCTTAGTTTTCTCAATGTTGAGTTTTAAGCCAACTTTTTCACTCTCCTCTTTCACTTTCATCAAGAGGCTCTTTAGTTCTTCTCTTTCTGACGTAAGTGTGGTGTCATCTGCGTATCTGAGGTTATTGATATTTCTCCTGGCAATCTACTGCTTCATCCAGTTCAGCATTTCGCATGATGTACTCTGCAGGTAAGTTAAATAAGCAGGGTGACAATATAAGCCTTGACATAATCCTTTTCCTATTTGGAATCAGTCTGTAGTTCCATGTCCAGTTCTAACTGTTGCTTCTTGAACTGCATACAGATTTCTCAAGACGCAGGTCAGGTGGTTTGCTATTCCCATCTCTTTAAGAATTTTCCACAGTTTGTTGTGATCCACACAGTCAAAGTTAATACAGTATGAATACAGTATTGCATATTTGAAAGTTGCTTAGAAGTTCTCATCATAAGAAAAATAAATTCGTAACTATGTATGGTGACAGAAGTGAACTAGACTTATTTCGATCTTTTTGCAATATATACAAATGGTGAATCATCATGTTGTATCCTTGAAACTGATAAGTCAATTATACCTCTATAAAGGTAATAATAATGAAAAATTAATCTTGTTTGTACAAAACTTCTATGTGAATGTTCACGATGGTATTATGCACAACAGGCAAAATGTGGAAACAACTCAGATGCCCATGAACTGATGAACGGATATACAAAATGTGGTCTCTTAAAACGTATACCCCCGCAATTTTTTTTTGTGTGTGTGTGGTTTAGTTGCTCAGCCGTGTCTGAGTCTTTGCAATCCCATGGACTGTAGCTGGCCAGGCTCCTCTGTCTACAGGATTTCCCAGGCAAGAATACTGGGGTGGGTTGCCATTTCTTCCTCCAGGGGATCTTCCTTGTCCAAGGATCCAAATGGTGTCTTCTACATTGGAAGGCAGATTCTTTACCGCTGAGCCACCAGGGGAAGTGTCCCCATAATCCACTGCTGTGTCAGTCTTGTCTCTTCACCTTCACTTTCTTCTTCAAATTCTGTCTTGTTCCCCACCCCTCAGATGAAGTGGACCCTACATCCTGTCTTGTTCCAGGGTCTCCTCTGGACTTATACATGCTCATTTTTGTTTTATTATTCATTGTATCTTCCCTTATCTCTCTCCCACTGCCTCTCTCTCTGACTCTCTTCTTTCTCCCTCCCTAATTCCTTCCTCTCTCCCTTCCTGCCTCCCTCTCCCTCTCCCTGCCTGGGAAAGAACTGGGCCCTGTGGATCCTCCCTATTTGGACCCCAGACAGTGCTGGCCTGGCGTGTGGTTGGAAGAGAGGGCACAGATTCCTTGAATCCTGACGGTGGGTGGAATGGATGAGAAATTCAGAACGCTTAAGGCTACTTTCCTAAAGTGCCCCAACTTGGGGAGCCTTTGGGGAAGCTGTGAGTTTGTGGCTCCCCTGTGGTGAAGTACCTGAGGCGGGGGTGGTGTAAGGACCCAGGATTTGCTAGCCTGTGCCTGGTACCAAAAAGGCATTACATGGAAACTTGGAAACTTTGGTTTCAAGGACTTGAGGGGAGAGAGACGTCTTAGGTATGTGTTTCTGCTGCCCCCGTGTGTCTCAATGTGGAACTGCATGAATTGAGTGTCTAGACCAGCACCGAAGTCCAGCTTTGGAGAACAGCCATCCTCAACCTCCCATTACATTGTGGGTCAATTAGTTTGAAAAAAAAAAAACGCCTCTAGGAGGATGTCAAGGCATCAGGCAGCCTCTAAGGTGGCTATGATCCCCAAATCCCTGTCCCCTGGTATTTACTCCGTGTATAATTCTCTTGCCTTGAATATGGGCTGGACATATGACTTGCTTCAGACAAATGGAATACAGCAAAGATGATAAAAAGTCATTCTGATATTGGATTATAAAGATTGTCTGGTTGTACCCGCCTCCTCCTCATCTTCACTCATCCCTTCCCCCACCCCCTCCTTCCTTTTTCCCTCCCTCTCTCACTCTCTTTCTGTCTCTCTGTGTGTCTCTGTCTCTCTCCCTCTTTCTCTCTCTGCACTATGAAAAGGTCTATATGTCCAGGCACTCTTACCAATCAGCAGAGAACTGAGATCTGCTCAGTGTAAGACTGGAAAACAGACCCTCTATCCTCAGTCAAGGTATGAGATGACCAGTCTTTGCTAGCATCATTTTTGTTGTTGTTGTTTTGGCCACACTGTGTGGTTAGTTCCCTGGCCAGGGATTGAACCCACAACTTTCAGAATAAAAGTGGGAGTCCTAACCACTGGACCGCTGGGGAATTCCCCTTTCTAGCATCTTGACTGCAACCTTATGAAAGATCCAGAACCAGTCACCCAGCTAAGCCACGCCCAGTTTTCTGACCTAACAAGACCATAAGATAATGACTGTTGGTTGTTTTAAGCTGAGTTCTATATTGGGTTGATAATACTTGCAGGATTTTATTCCAGGATTAAGAAGTGAAGAAATCTAAATATATATTTAAAAGCATGGGGTCTTCCCTGGTAAAGATTCTGCCTGCCAATGCAGGAGACATGGGTTCAATCCTTGGTCCAGGAAGATTCTGCATGCGACGGAGCAGCTAAGCCGCAACTATTGAGCCTTCATTCTAGAGCCTGGAAACTGCAACTATTGAGCCCATGTGTTGCAATTACTGAAGCCCCAGTGCCCTAGAGCCCATGCTCCTCAACAAGAGAAGACAGTGCACTACAACTAGAGCGTAGCCCCCGCTCACGACTAGAGAAAAGCCTGCACAGCAATGAAGACCCAGCACAAAGATAAATAAGTAAATAATTACATTAAAAAAAAAACATGGACAGCTCCTTACAACTTACTTAAATGCTGGCTTATGTCTGACTTTGCACATGCAGTTCCCTTCTTTTGGCACACTGTTCCCATTTTCTTCACAGGAATACTTCCCTATTGCCTGATTCAGCAGGACTCAGTTCAGAAGTCACCTTATAATAGAGACCGATTGCTCTCAGAAGTCCCCAGATTAAAATACCATCCCCATTTGTCTCTGTCTCGTACCCTTCCTTGTGCCTTTGAAGTCCTTCTCACCATTGGTAATTATCTGGCACAGAGATCATCTCTTTATTTATTGTTGTTTTCCCTGATGAATGGGGAATGGTTGCTTTGCTCTCTATTGTTTAATTTCTTTTTAAAATTAATCTCAGTGAAATTAACTTTTTTTCTGTTGTGCCATCCTTGGTATGTTATCCTATGTATAGATGTGTGGGATTTGGGAAGTAGAGTACCACTTACATTTTTTAGCACTTTCAGAGTCACTGCTCTGATATCAAGATGCAGAAGAGTTCCATCACCACTCCCCTCCCCCCACCACAAAACTCCTTGTACTAAACCTCTGTAGTTATAGGAAAGGGCTTTGTTTTCTCTTTCTTGCTTGCTGCTTTACAGTCAGAGCTCATTTGCTGAATGACTGAATAAAACATATATCAATGCCAACAAATGTGGGAAGTTGATATTGTGAGAGGGCTGTCAGGATGACTCTCCTGGAGTTGTGGTCTTAATTTCTTTTCTCTCTCTCTCTTCTTAAGCAGGCTTCTCAGTGTGGTGGCTTCTCTCATTGTGGAGTACAGGCTTTAGATGAGAACGCTCAGTAGTTGGAGCCCACGGGCTTAGTTGCTTCATGGTGTGTACGATCCTCCTGAACCGGGGATCCAACTGTGTCCCCTGCATTAGCAGGTGGACTGCTAATCACTGGACAACCAGGGAAGCCCTATATACATTATTAAAATCTGGACCACTTCTAAAGTCTGTATTGAATTTGTTGCAATATTGCTTCTGTTTTATGTTTTGTTTTTTGGCTGTGAGGCATGTGGGGTCTGAGCTCCCCAACCAGGGGTAGAACCTGCACCGCCTGCATTGGAAGGCGAAGACTTAACAGTTGGACCATGAGGAAAGTCCCCCATCTACATGTTTAATTGGAGTGTAGTTGATTCACAAAGTTGCATGAGTTTCAGGTGTACACCACAGTGATTCAGTTACACATATATATGTATTCTTTTTCAGATTCTTTTCTCTTACAGGTTATTACAGACTATTGAATAGTGTTCCCTGTAGTATACAAGGGATTGTAACCTTGTTGGTATAATGATGTGTATATGTTAATCCCAAACTCCTTATTTATCTTCCCTGCACTTTCCCTTTTGGTTAGTTTGTTTTCTATGGCTGTGGGTCTATTGCTGTTTTGTAAATAAATTCATTTGTGTGTGTGTGTGTGTGTGTATATATATATATATATATTAGATTTGTGCTCTTAACTTCTTTTTTGTCATAGCTTTCTAAAAATAATTTTATTTATTTTTGGCTGGGCCAGGTCTTCGTTGCTTTGCAAGACTTCTCTAGTTGCAGCGAGCAGGGGCTACTTTTCGTTGCGGTTTACGGGCTTCTCACGGTGGTGGCTTCTCTTGTTGTAAAGCACAGGCTCAAGTGAGTGGCTTCAGTAGGTGGGGCCTGCAGGCTCTAGAGCATGGGCTCAGTAGTTGTGGTGCACTGGCTTAGTTGCTCTGGGCGTGGCATGCAGAATCTTCCTGGACTAGGGATTGAACCCGTGTCCCCTGCGTTGGCAGGTGGACTCCCATCCACTGCGCCTCAAAGAAAGTCTGCTCTTAACTTCTTAACAAAAAACAAGACAGAGATAGTTTGGCTGACAGAATCTTAAGACATTTTTATTGAGGCGTTAATGAGGTATTCCTCACTGCACAGGAGAGGGAGGGAGGTAAGCAAGTGCTTTAACTCAAACAGGATACAAAGGGAAAGGTTTGCAGGAAATTATATGAGCCCCTGAGTTCTAATACTTTCCCTTCTCTGGTCATTTCAGTCCTCTCCCAACCAGCATTGTAACGATTTGCAGTTATATGGCAGGACGACAAAGGGAAATTTCGAGGAGCGCTGTGGACCAACTTTCACTTGATTTTTGGTTTTTCCAAAAAAGGACCAGACTGATGGGTTCCACCTCCTTCTCTAAATTCCAATATTCTTAAATTCTGGATTTTATTTACCAGAAAATGGAGGATTTCACTGTCTTTCCAGTCTACCACAAGGCCAGGTCTGTTGTTTCAACTGAAAAAGTTTAATACTCTTGAAAAGAAAACAATAGTAATGATCTTTAAAGATTATTTATGGTGATACTCAGTCCTTATAACAGTGAGGTCATGTCCCCAGGAATAATAATACTTGCGCATTCAATCTATCTGCCTTCTTTAAACAAAAAAAATAAGTCCATCAAGTGACCTATATAAGCAATCCAGCTTTGAATGAGGTTGTGTCAAACTAATATGCCTTTCTCAAATGGTAATTTATTTAAAAAATTAAGATATTGGAATGGATAAAGAAATGTGGTACATATATACAGTGGAATATTACTCAGCCATAAGAGGAATGAAACTGGGTCATTTGCAGAGAGGTGGATGGACCTAGAAACTGTGGTACAGAATGAAGTAAATCAGAAAGAGAAAAACAAATATATCTTAATGCATATTTGTGGAATCTAGAAAAATAGTATAGATTAATTTATTGGCACAGCAGAAATAGAGACACGGATGTGCAGAACAAATGTGTGGACACCAAGGGGGAAAAGGGGGTGGTGGAATGAGAGATTAGGATTGACCCACATACACAATTGATACTATGTATAAAATAGACAGCTAATGAGAACAGACCGCATGGCATAGGGAGCAGTCTGTTCCCTCAATGCTCTGTGATGACCTAAATGGAAAGGAAGTCCAAGGAAGAGGGGATGTATGTATACATAGCTGATTCATTTGCTGTGCAGCAAAAACTAACACAACATTGTAAAGCAACTATACTCCAATAAAAAGTTAAAACATTAAGTTGTTGAATACAAGAGTGGGAGAAGGAGATAAAATTGTAGATGAGGTAGGATTGGCCAGAGGTTGATAGTTATGTGGCTGAGGAAAGAGGTGTATTGGGAGTTCATTAAACAATTATGCCAGTATTGTGTGTGTTAAAATTTTCTATTAGAAAAGGTTTAATTAAATAATTGAGAGATTGTAAAAAAAAAAAGAAAGGAAAGCTACAAAAGCAAATTAGATGTATGATTATGCAAAACCATTCTGCTTAAGATGGTGTCAGCTGCTTAGCACCATTTGAAAATTTCTGGCCCCATTCAAAGTCACCACTCTTTCCATTTTAGTTGTAAATCTCCATATGAGAAGTGCAGTGCTAAAGAATCTGTCTGCCAATGCAGGAGACACACGAGACACGAGTTCAACCCCTGGGCCAGGAAGATCTTCTGGAGTGGAAACGGCAGTCCACTCCAGTATTCTTGCCTGGAAAATCCGATGGACAGAGGAGCCTGGTGGGTTACAGTCCATGGGGTCACAAAGGGTTGAACACGACTGAGCACACACACACACATGCACATACACTCCAAATGAGTATTAAGACTACTCCACGATAGACATAAATGTAATGTATCGCCCTTTTAGGAACTTTAGAACGATGAAAAGAGCTCAGAGAAGCATGGTAAGATGGCAGCAATGTGCAATGAATAGCTCTCATTTCTGGTATCAGCTGTGTTACTACTTTTGGCAATGCATGGAATACGTAATGCAATACAAGCATAGGTATGTATTGAGAAGGAGGCATATCACAGCTTTCTTCTGATTTAGAGGTTCATCATCAAATTGACTAATATTCTCCTCTTTGTCTATGAAGATAAATGCCACAAGTGATGGTCCTTCACTTTCTTGATGTATGGTCTGAATCTCTTTCTCCCTTGGGCCTTGCACAACTTTTATCTAACACAAGCCATCTTGCTCCCCAAGAAGATAAGTAAGTGACAGGAAGGGTGGACAGCTCATTCAAAGTTGCTCCTTGATGTTGGTCCCTGCAAGTCAAATTAACTCTCTGGTTCTCGGGAGAAAGGCCATACTCTTGGCTTGGTCCTAAAGCTCTCAGGACCTCGCATTCCCCAAGTCGTTCACCATAACTGGACTTCTCACTTCACAAATGCATGTTTTTCTCTCTTTCACTTGCTTGGTCACATTTTCACAAGTTGGTTTTCTGAGCCACTCGTTCTCCTCCTTTGGCCTGAATGATACCATCTTATTCTTTGGGTTTCTGGCTTACCTCTCCCAGGAGACCTTCCCTGATTCTCCCTTCCAGACTCTGTTGGATATTCCTACTATATCTTTCAGATGACACCACCCTTATGGCAGAAAGTGAAGAGGAACTAAAAAGCCTCTTGATGAAAGTGAAAGAGAAGAGTGAAAAAGTTGGCTTAAAGCTCAACATTCAGAAAACGAAGATCATGGCATCTTCATCATCTTCATGGTCCCATCACTTCATGGGAAATAGATGGGGAAACAGTGGAAACAGTGTCAGACTTTATTTTTTGGGGCTCCAAAATCACTGCAGATGGTGACTGCAGCCATGAAATTGAAAGACACTTACTCCTTGGAAGGAAAGTTATGACCAACCTAGATAGCATATTGAAAAGCAGAGACATTACTTTACCAACAAAGGTTCGTCTAGTCAAGGCTATGGTTTTCCCTGTGGTCATGTATGGATGTGAGAGTTGGACTGTGAAGAAGGTTGAGTGCCGAAGAATTGATGCTTTTGAACTGTGGTGTTGGAGAAGACTCTTGAGAGTCCCTTGGACTGCAAGGAGATCCAACCAGTCCATTCTGAAGGAGATCAGCCCTGGGATTTCTTTGGAAGGAATGATGCTAAAGCTGAAACTCCAGTACTTTGGCCCCCTCATGCGAAGAGTTGACTCATTGGAAAAGACTCTGATGCTGGGAGGGATTGGGGGCAAGAGGAGAAGGGGACGACAGAGGATGAGATGGCTGGATGGCATCACTGACTCGATGGACGTGAGTCTGAGTGAACTCTGGGAGTTGATGATGGACAGGGAGGCCTGGTGTGCTGAGATTCATGGGGTCATAAAGAGTTGGACACGACTGAGTGACTGAACTGAACTGAACTGATATTCCATTTTACTATAACTGTCAAAGAACTTCTCCAACTGTCAGCTATTAACTTCAAACTATAACGATTTTTGTTGCTCCTGTTCATGACTCTATGTTCAGCATCTAACATCAAACCCAGGATACATACTCAATAAATATTTGTTGAGTGCTTACTGGTGGCTCAGTTGGTAAAGAACCCACCTGCAATGCAGGAGACATGGATTCAATCCCTGAATGTGGAAGATCCCCTGGAGGAGGAAATGGCAATCCACTCCAGTATTCTTGCCTGGGAAACCCCATTGACAGAGAAGCCTATCAGGCTACAGTCCACAGAGTCATGAGAGAGTTGGACATTACTGAGGAACAACACACCAAAGTAGATTCTGAACCAGAATGAATCCAATCTGCTAGAACTAGACTGATCCTTGTAGAAATACAGCGTGAGACATGCCCCCAAAGGACACTTGGTGGTCCCAATAATTGAGAAAATAGTTACAGGGTTATCTTGAGCTTCTGCAATTCAAAATTTAAAGTGGTACTCTCCCAACCCATGCAATTCCAGATTTTTGCCCAAGGACCCAGCTGTTTACATCATAACTCCATGGAAGCTTCCAGGTGTCCTGGTGGTCAGGAGGATGAGGTGATTTTTCTGTTGACCAGCTTCATCAGGGCCCCCTTCAGGTCTCTGTTCCTCAGGCTGTAGATAAAGGGGTTCAGCATGGGGGTGACGGCAGTGTACATCACAGCAGAGGCTTTCTCCTTCACGGCTGTGCGGACAGATAAAGGACACAGATAGACCCCAATGGTGGTCCCGTAGAAGAGTACAACCACGGAGAGGTGGGAGCTGCAGGTGGAAAAGGTTTTCTTCCTGCCTCCTGCAGAGGGCACCTTCATGATGGCCACAATGATGCGAGCATAGGAGGCCAGAATGCAGATGAAAGGCATGGCTATGACCATCCCTGCCACAATGAGTACAAAGATCTTGTTCACAGAGGTGTCAGTGCACGAAAGTCTGAGGAGTGGGGTGAGGTCACAGAAGTAGTGAGGCAACTCAGTATTGCCACAGAAAACCAGACGGGCCATCAGGAGGATGTGGGTGAGGGAGATGAAGCCAGAAAACACCCACGGGCCTCCAACCAGCAGGCCACAGAGGCGTGGGCTCATTATAGTGGTATAGTGTAAGGGGTGACATATAGCCACGAACCTATCATAAGCCATCACGGCTATTAAGACACTGTCCATGATGCCAAAGAAATGGAAGAAGTACATTTGTGTCAGGCAGCAGGAATAAGAGATGGACTTGCTCTTGATTTGGATGCTCACCAGCATCTTGGGGACAGTGTCAGTGGCCAGGCAGAAATCAACCAAGGAGAGATTGGCCAAGAAGAAGTACATGGGAGTGTGGAGGTGGGAGTCTGTGCTGATGGCCAGGATGATCAAGAGGTTCCCCACTACGGTGACCACATACATGCAGAGAAACAGAGCAAAGAGGAGAGTCTCCTGTTCTGGCTTTTCTGAAAGTCCCAGGAGGATAAACTCAGAGGAGCTGGTTTGGTTGTCTGTTTCCATGGATATGATTCCTCTGGAACTATTGAAAGGGTGAAGTTACATGAATGCTATTGAGATGATTCTGAAAGATTCGAAGAGATTACCTTCAATTTACGTGCGTGTGTGTGTTCAGTCATGTACGACTCTTTGCAAGCCTTGCCAGGTTCCTCTGTCCATGAGATTTCCCAGGCAAGAATACTGGAGTGGGTTGCCATTTCCTCTTCCAGGGGATCCACCCTAAATTTCCAATCTGGATTAATTATGATGTCAACATATATATGTGTTCCATCTTGAACCACTGATGTAGTGTTTACATCTCTTATGTCAAGCTTTGGCTCAAGGTTGCTCCCTTGAATATCCCTGACTCATACAAAGACTGACAGTAAACCATGTGTGAACTCTGGCTGGTGAAACTACTAAAGGGTTTATTTCATGACACAACAAACTGAATCCAGAAAAAAGCATTATCTGAGAAGCAATGATCAGCCAAGAAATTGGTAGTAATGTAGAAAAAATCTGAACAAAGCATTGTTTTAAAATAGTAATAATACAGGCTTCCCTGGTAGCTCAGCTGGTAAAGAATCCATCTGCAATACATGAGACCCCAATGCAATTCCTGGATGGGGAGGATACCCTGGAGAAGGGATAGGCTACCCACTCCAGCATTCATAGGCTTCCCTGGTGGCTCAGATGGTAAAGAATCCTCCGGCGATGCTGGAGACCTGGGTTCGATCCCTGGGTTAGGAAGATCCCCTGGAGGAGGGAGTGGCAACCCACTCCAGTATTCTTGCCTGGAGAATCCCCATAAATAAAGGAGACTGGCTGGCTACAGTCCATGGAGTCGCAAAGAATAGGACACGACTGAGAGACTGAGCACACACACAGCTTGTACTTGTGCTGTGCTCAGTTGTGTCCAACTCTTTCAGATCCTGTGGACTGTAGCCAGCCAGGCTCCTCTGTCCATGGATTTCCCAGGCAAGAACACCGCAGTGGGTTGGCATTTTCTCCTCCAGGGGATCCTTCCAACCTAGGGGTTGAACTTGCATATCTTGCATCTCCTGCATTGCAGGTGGATTCTTTACCAGCTGAGTCATTGGAAAAGCCCATGCATGTAAATAATGGGGATCAAAATACTATGAGACCTGGGATTTATTATATGGGATAAAATAATATGAGACAAAATGGGGAATTAAAATTGTTGTAATGTTTTTGTGTTGAGTTGCAGGAAAATAGAAACAGTGAACATTTTGGACTTTCTACAAAAATACACATGATTAAAGTTTAGGTGTAACTACTTAAATAATGGGTATAGAATATATAACTTTAAAATTACAGTAGGGGTATGACAGGCTTGCCTGGTGGCTCAGCAATAAAGAATCCACCTGCCAATGCAGAAGATGAGGGTTGGATCCTTGCGTGGGATCCCAACTCTGAAAAGACAAAAAATAACCTTCTTGGTAGAAGTCTCATGGTTTTCAGAATTGATTTCCAGACTTAAAACTCCAGACTCCTAACTCCCAGACTTGAATTTCTGCCTGCCAACTCAATTTTTCTACCAGGATAATCTGCACGAATGTAGTGTTTCTCAGAAGGTAAAGAATCTGCCTACAAAGCAGAAGACCTGGGTTCCATCCCTGGGTGGGGAAGATCCCCTGGAGAAGGAAATGGCAACCCACTCCAATATTCTTGCCTGGGAAAATCCCATGGACAGAGGAACCTGGCTGGCTACAGTCCATGGGGTCACAAAGAGTTGGACACCACTGAGCAACTAACACTCACTCAGTGTAGAAAGATGGAAGCACTGAGATAATTGGATTCAGACAGACCAGGATTCAAATTCTGGTTCCATTACTTAGTTACTATTAACCTCTCTTGGTGGCTCAGTGGTAAAGAATCCACCTGCCAGTTCAGGAGACACAGGTTCAAAGCCTGGGTTGGGAAGATCCCCTGGAGAAGGAAATGGCAACCCACTCCAGTATGCTTGCCTGGGAAATCCCATAGGGTTGCAAAGAGTCAAACGGGACTGAGCCACTAATGCTAACCCCCGCCCCCCCAGCCCCTCTAAACTTCATTTTCTGTATCTTTATCCTTGATAATACCCACCTGGATTTTCTTAGAAGATGAAGTGATGTAGCCCATGGAAGGTGACTGAAACAGTGCCCAACAATATAGTATGATCTCAGCCAACAATTGGCAGCATCATCTCAGGTTTAAGGAAGGGCTGTGAAAAAAGAAATACCTGGGTGTGATTCATGGGCTCACCGCTTTCTAGCTAGGTGATCTTTATTTATTTTTATTTTTAAAAATCGGAGCATAATTGCTTTACAGTGTTGTGCTAGATTCTGCTGTACAACCATGTAAATCAGCTATAAGTATACATATATCCCCTCCCTCTTGAGTCTCCCTCCTACCCCCATCCCTCCCACCCCTCTAGGTCTTCACAGAGCACTAAACCCAGCTCCCTGTTCTATACAGCAGCTTCCCACTTGGCTAGGTGATCTTAAGTGAGCTACCTAACCACTAAAATCTCACTTTCTTGGTCAAAAGGGGATGAGAATAATGGTGTATAGATAATAGGCTTGCTTTGAAGATTAAAAGAGATGTTGGTATAAAATTTTCTACACAGTATCTGACAGAGAATAATGTAATTATAAAAGCGGTGGTTTTCCTTTCTCTTTCTTCCTGGCAGACCAAGTTTATCATATAAATAACAAAGTCTGTTTCTTTTCTGGTGACCTTATTTCCGTGAATAAAATCATCATCACTTCAGACACCTGTGATTGAAACTTTGACTATTCCTCCCTTGCTACTTCCACTGCCAAAGCCAATCTGTCAATGAGTTGCTACGTCTTCTACAAGCTGAACTGTCTATTCTTACTGTCATTTTTCCATCTACCTCCTCCCACCACTGACTTGCATCAATGCTCTTAGTTCTGGTTGTCGAGTATTAGTCTTGAATTAGTCCTCATGCATCCCTTCTGTCTCCTCCAAACCATCATGAAATCACTGATGGAATAATCTTCCTGATAAGTCAGAAAAAAAGAAACAAATATCATATATTAACGCATACATGTTGCATCTGGAAAAATGGTTTACAGATGAATCTATTTGCAAAGCAGAAATAGAGACACAGGTATAGAGAGAAAATATATAGATACCAAGGGGGAAAAGGGGAGGGTGGAATGAATTGGGAGATCGGGATTGACATCCACAAGCTACTACGTATAGCATAGATAACTAACGAGAACCTACTGTATGGCACAGGGAACTCTACTCAATGCTCTGTGGTGACAGAGGGGATATATGTACACACAAAGCTGAATCATTTTGCTGTGCAGCAGAAACTAGCACACCATTGTAAAGGAACTAAACTCCAATTATAAAAAAGAATAATTCTGATCATATCACTTTTATTAACTTATGTATGCACTCACTGTCTTTTTTTCCCCCATAAACAAATATTGGTGGCTGCATTATGCCAGGATTTGAGGTGAGTAGACACAAATAGACACAAACCCCGTCCTCCAGACACTCTAAAGCAGGAACTGTGTGCCTTTGTTCATTTTTTAAAAATTTATTTTTAATTGGAGGATAATTGATTTACAATGTTATATTGATTTCTGCCATATGACAGCCTGAATCAGCCATTAAGTGTATATATTTTCCTTCCCTCTTTACCTCCCTCCCACTCCCCACACCATCCCAGCCCTCTAGGTCATCACAGAGCATGCTCCCTGTGCTATACAGCGGCTTCCCACTAACTATTTTACATATGGTAATGTATGTGTTTCAACAC